>NC_138740.1:24813892-25516751 GCF_965113295.1 Leuciscus leuciscus | reverse complement strand
TTTTTAACGCAATTAGCGCAGCATCTGTATTTTGTCATCCTTTGGCTATAGCATTACATTATATAATCACACTCTTATTCATGCAAATGCTTTTAAAACATTCAAGAGCGACAAGACAAATGAGAACGCACTGCCTGTGAATGTCCTATATATATATAAAAAAAATGTATCTCTGCTAATGTGGTAATCTATGAAGCCCTTACTTACACATTACTATAATATTAAAAGTTAACAACAGAGCCCAAACTATTAGACTAAATTCAGTTGCTATTTATTTTTAGATATAATAATTAACAATAAAATAACAAATTGTATGCCAACATGAAAACTGCACATTAGGCAGTTTTGGCATTAACTTTTAAATCTAATTATGTGTTTTTACTCCAATTCGTTGTTGAAATAAAATAATTTAGCCTACTAAGTGGCTGTCATTTTCATGACAGATTTATTTAAACATTCATTAAATAATCAAGACATCACTAACAGGTTAAGTTAAATATAATAAATATATAGGCTAATGTAGTGCATATATTTAGTGAAAGAGTTCATTTCTCTAACAAGCTGTGGACACTGCTGACTTGCCTGAGGTAAATGTAATGCTACGTGACATTTTTTACAAGCTGTTTTATTGATGTCTATCCGCCGTTGAAACACTGATTGAGAAATTACACGAGATATGATACGTTTCAGTAAGTTGTACTGTATCTTTCAACATACCTTGAGATGTTCATTCATGTTTATTGCAGCCTTGAGCATGAGAGACCTTTCAAAAACATGAACAATATTATATACAATATTGTATAATACATTATCTATACATCCCACTTGTATGTACATGTACATACATACATTTTATATGTATGTATATATAAAACATATATGTTAGTATATATATAGTGTTCTACAGTCACTTAACGCGGTTTCATATCAGTTGGTGTACTGTCTCAGTGTGACTTCACTAGGTTTTTGAAACAGAGCATTTATTATCACAAGAACATTAACCCAACAGCAGATACAACGTAGGCGTCTGACATTTCAAAACAGTCTCCAAGTCTTGTATTGACCCTGACTCAAGCTTTGCTGACAGATGCCAGCTGCAGCTCTGACAAGCGGATAAGGAATAGAAAAATGCATTCCTACAGGCAAACACGTGCTGATGTTTTTGCAGAGAAACTTTAGCTGAAGTGATGATCGATTCCTTGTGATTGAAACCGTCTGACGGTCTTATTAATGGTGCATTAGAGCACCCAGCGCTAGAAGCAGAACCATCATCGAACAGATGTTGAATGAGTGACGCTTTCAAGAGGTCACAGATATTGTCATGACAACGTCTGTTCGGTCCAGGTCACGTAACCTCCATTATGGCAACAGATGTGAACGGGCATCACATGTTGGCACAGACTTGTGTTGAAAGTTGCAATTAAGTATGACAAAACAAAGATTAGCAACAGAGATAACTATAAAGTCATCACCACAATAGAAGCCAAACAGAGAGTGAACAAAGGCCACGACAACATCTGCTTGGGTAAATATGAAATCATGCTATTACCAAAAATGGCATGAGATGTATGGAAAAGTAATAAAATGTTGCTGGAGAAGAAAGAAAAAAAAGATAATTTAACTGCTTTTATAGAAATAGGCGCTAAGCTAACCTGTCTCATCTTTGTGTTATTTTTAACCTATTTTCTTCCTCTCCAAGGAATGAAATGACAGGAAATGTAAACAGTTTTAAAATATAAGTTTTTTCATGGTCATTCTGTAATTAAACCAGACCAGCACAGAGAGAGTGGGAAGAGAGAGGAACGATGCCAAATTATTCACTGATAGAAAAAAATAATAAGTGAAATAAGACGACGATAACAATGAGGATGAAGAAATAACAATTGAAAGTCTTTCATGACACAAACTACTGAACCAGTGCAAAGAGGACTCAATGCCAAAATAGTGTGTTAAGCCTGTCTAACCTGCCTGTAAGACCCCCATGATGCAATAATTTAGATTCTCTGCAACTTGCATACTGCAGAATATCAGATGGGAGTAAAAACTCAAGGACTATAGAACATGTACCCATGTGGAGAAGCAGTTAGTCCTCATTCAAACATGATTTTGTGCAATATTAAGTATCTAAAATGTTGTTGAAAGCACATATCTAACTCTAAAGTCTAAGTCTGTCTTAAAAGTCTTGAACATGTTACATGCTCATTCCCATACGAAGAAAAAATCAGCTAAACAGGTGGTGGGGTGGGGTGGGGGGGGGGGGGTGTATTAGTTGATCATTTTTGTAGGACAAACAAACTAATATGTTTCCTTGCCAGGGGAATAGCAAACA
The DNA here is from genome assembly GCF_965113295.1 of Leuciscus leuciscus. Lineage (NCBI taxonomy): Eukaryota > Metazoa > Chordata > Actinopteri > Cypriniformes > Leuciscidae > Leuciscus > Leuciscus leuciscus. The sequence continues at coordinate 25,514,422 of NC_138740.1, read as the reverse complement.
TACAGCTTTTCCATGCTCTTACATGAGTTGTGGGACAGCTGCCCAGTAAATCATTTCAGAAATGAGGTCACAACCAGGCAGGAAGTGGTGCGAGTTCTACTCTAATCAGTGCCACTTCAGGCCAATCCTATATACATTTATCGGCCACCTATGCTAACTTAAGTCTTTCCCGACCTTGGTTTGAAGCCAAGCCGATCAAAAATTAAAATTCATGTATGAAATTCTGGGTAAGGTGGATCATCCTTTAAAGATCCAATATTTAGATGGGTTTTGGAGAGTTGATGGGGATAATCACCAACAGCTACAGGAGAGATTACAGAATGACCAATGAGATGAACAAACCAGCTAAATAGTCTACAGAAGGTCTATTTGTGTGCCAGAGCCTTCATTCTAGAGCAACGGAGCACTCATTTTATGAAGAAAAGTGTGTGACTGCTTTTAAGACATAACTTTGTGACGGAGGATTAAACATGGTTTAGTTGTAGAGTGTTTCAGCATTTCGGAGAGCAAACAGCAAAGCATTGCAGGAGATTATGGCAAATCTGATTACCATTATTTTACTTGTTCCGCTTATGCAAAATTTCATTTGGAATAAGTCTTTAACCTTGACTTCTGTCAGCACTTCAGAGAGGAAAGAAATGTAAAAAAAAAAGAAGAAAAAGAAAAAGAAAAAGCGTTTCAAAGCAGAGACCAATTTACATCAATGCTAAGAAGATGCAAATGACAAATCAACAGACAGAGATATGCAAATAACGTTGATCTAAAGTCATTACCACAACAATTAGTCTCCGCAATCATCAAAATATTTCAATAAGGATGGTTACAACTCATTGACTATTCATTATGTTCTCTAATTAGATCATAAATTGTAAAGATATACGACCATGAGCCTTTGACAGATACTTCTGGTGAGAAAACAGTACAGCAGAATTGCATTGATAAAAGTCAAAGTGCAAAAACTTCTGAAATAATTAAAATAAATGTTGTTTGTTAAGCAATATGTACTCAGAAACTCAATGCTTCTTATTCTTTATATATAGAGAATTCGCACAACCCCCCAAAGTTACCCGGTGACCCAAGCTAACAAAGCTAACAATATGTGAAAATGTGTGCCTTGAAAAAAAAGCTGAAGATAACAGACACAATTCTGCAAAAATTCATAACATTAGATGAAAAAGCATTTTGAGACAACACAATTTAAGCCTTTACTGTTTGCTAAAGTTAAATTGCTTAGTGTTTTTTTAAGATCATTTGTTCAACACCTCCGCCATCTGCCATGAAAGTTGATTCAGTGTTGGGTGATTCTCTTACATGCTCTGACAATGGAGCGATGCCAAAAACACTTTAGTATGCCCTCAAAATAAAAGCCTTCTAAACTTAACTAAACTGCCTGGAGTGTGTTTATTTTTTCTCTATCTTTCTTCTCATGCGCTTAAATTACAAGTTTAATTTCCTTTTGCTGACGGCTACAACTTTCTTGGCATACCTGTGAAGCTTAATAAAACCCAAAGCACACTCCATCTTTTAAAGCATAATTTGCTAATAATGTTCCTCGCACACTGTATAATATAAACATCATTTGTACTTGAAGAACAACAGGGATTTCTGGGTAAATTATCCTAAATGGCACAGGGCCAAAATGTCCCTTCCCCTTGATCTGATGAAATAAACAGTGGTTGGTTGTGCATCCTGCTTATGACGGAGGGGAATGATTTTTTATTTTTTGTAAATCCCTGGACGCATATATTTGTTATATTCCATTTTATTATCTGTTAATGGCTCAGTGGTGCTGGGACTAAATCAATTTGAGCTGATCTTTAAAAGCCAGCGCATCAGTGAGCACATTAGCCTGATTTGCACTTCATTATGTGCACTGATGGGCAGTGCTGAACAATCACATCAGCAGGTGCAGAGCAGAGTAGAGGGAACCCAGGCAGGTAGAACAGCGTGTGTGTGTGTGTGTGTGTGTGTGTGTGTGTGTGTGTGTGTGTGTGTGTGTGTGTGTGTGTGTGTGTGTGTGTGTGTGTGTGTGTTGCACAAATAATTGCCTTTAGAAGAAAATGCAAAAGGCAGAGAGCTATAGCGGGTGTTCCCCTATTCTTTTCACCACTAAAAGAGTAAAAGAGCGCTTGAAAACAGAAAAACACATTAAAAAAATTGTTTGCTTTTCTGAAATGTGTCATCCTTTCTGCGTGCTTGCAATTCTTCGAGGATTGCTTTGGGATTTGCTATCTGGAGTTGTTGTGATGGTTTTAGATTTCTTGATGATTTGCCAGGTAAACTTTTATAAGGAAAAACAAGATAAGTATGTGCAGCATCAGGTTCAACATCTCCATTCCTAGATAATTTCCTCATTCCCTTCCAAAATGTGTTATTGCATTCTGTTATTGTTCTCTGTAGAGCACCTTACAGGAATGAGGTTAAAATTGTAATTTAAAAAACAAACTGAAATGCACTTTTGGTATTTTAACATCAACTGTTGTATCTAAATCAGTCTAATTAGGATTCAGATGCAATCCTCTCTAAACAAAATAAAAATAAAATAAAAAACCTTGTGAAAAGATAGATTGGGTTAAAATTCACTATCAGCAAATATTTAATGTTGATATCTAAAAATGCACTTAATAAATAATATAAGGAGTGTTTATCCAATTTATATCTTGCGTTTGGTTTAGGTTGTCATTCACCAAATCTTAATTTAATCTTTTGGGGAAAATGATATGAATGCACATTGATAAATCATGCAAATGAGGCAATAATCCTTAAAATAATCTCTTAATTGAGCGGTTCATTTTGTAAAACCCTGAAAATAATTAGTAATGGGTTTTTTGTATAGTGGTTATTTAGTAAAAGGTTGTAAAAAAAATCTGGTTAACAAGATTTGAAGAGCCTTTCTATTGTCTTCTACACACAAAATGTTAATACATTTAAAATTACTTTAAGAAACACTTTTATCATTTTTCTTCTTCATGTTTTTCCCTTCACTTGAACACGTGGGTTAATATGAATTTTAGCGATCTGGTCTGGTATCTAGTCAGCAATTTAAAATTTTAAAGCACACAATGGTTTAAAAACTCACATTTTTGGGCATGAATGTATGTACTTTTATGTAGTAGAACAAAAATGTGAAAGTCTCTTAAAGTAATGTAAACCACAGACCTAAATTTACTAGTAAAATGAAAACGCCTATTCCAAAACCCATTAGAAATTCCAGAGGGAGCCCATTGTGAATCAGCCTCCTGGGTTAGCCTACAAATTGAAGCAATGACAAAACATCTCTGTAGCAAAAACTGCTATATTTTACAGACACTGTTCCATTTATGTCAAACACCCAAGTTATATTCAGGTGAAGAATTCATCTTTGGAGGTCACAATGGATGCAAGCATAAGTATTAGAGCCGCCATCTAAACAACCTTCAGATTCTGCCAAAAAGACAATGTTTCCAGACAACTCATTCCCACAGTGACCACCTATAAACTCCTATTATCACATTAGACAAGTGTGTGTGTCATGGGTCTGGAAGCAACTTTGCGATCGGTGTCTGTGTGGATCTACTTGCGAGTGCTGGAGGACGACATCCCCTCTCTGGTGGGTCACAGTTGTCTGATCTCTCTCTCCCCAGGGGCCGACCTCTCTGCTGAGAAAGGCATTAGACGAAGGGCCATGGGCAGCTGTGGGTTTTAACAAGGTAGCTGGCTTCATTTGAGCATGTGTTGCTTATTCGCTGCTGAAATGCTCTCAGCACAGCTTATGTTTGACATATTTCCCCCTCTGCTACTGCATATTTACAGAGGCCATTGAAAACTCCTCAAAGGCATGACAGGCAATGTGCGAGAGTATATTTGTAGACTTCAGCTTTTCTGTAATCCTGAGGTCTCTGCCTAACTTCATGCCCTTGGTAATAAAAATAAAAAAAACACACGGGTAAAACAGCTCCTCCAATATATAAAAAAATACCAATGTATCACTTATAATACTCACACAGCATTAAAATAGCCCTTGGATGTACTACTACTTTTAATATTTCTTTAGACTTGCTCTGAAGTGCCTTAATATTAAAGTGCTTTTTCATGAAAAATCAAACCGAATCTCCACTTAGTTTTTCATATAAGCTGTTGTCTGTGGGAAATTCGGAGAATATTTCAATGAAACCGCATCTGATGGTCCAAAATCAGTTATGAATCTGTGTCGCTCATAGGTATGATGAAGATTCGTGCTTTATACTTTCTCATGAACTCGCTACAAACAAGATAGACAGAAGAGATGTTTATTCAAACTTCAAGAGCAAAAATAGTATAGTTGGTACACTTCTATGAATGCGTTCAAACTGTCAATTGAAATGAAATTATTAAAATTATTTATTTTTGTCAGCGCATAATATTGTCCCTGGCTGCCATTTTTCATACATTAAAAGGAATATACAAATTAAATGTGCTTGTTCCTTTTATAACATTTCTGTATCACATAATACTCACATAGTATTAAAATTGCCCATGGATGCATTATGGCTTTTAATATTTTTTGGACTTACTCTGAAGTGCTTTTTCATGAAACATCAAACTCCTCTTAAGTAAGCTCCTCTTACTTTTTCATGCTCTACTACAGGTTATTGTCTGTGAGACTATTTTAGTGGAGTACAATTGGACCACATCTAATGGTCCAAAACAGTTCAGTCTAATGTGTAGCCCGTAGGTAAAAAGGCATGATGAATCGCACCACACACGCAGGATTAATCTTTCTCATTAATGCCGCGCTGTGAACTGGAGCTATGCATGACCGCACAGGAGGCGTAGAGAGTCTATGTTTAAACATGGAAGGCACTTGTTCAGGATTACATCGGCTACAGCTTCTTTTATGACCAGGAAACCACCTATATGCCCATGCGGAGTCAGGCTATTGGGACATGAGTATTTCTTTTGTTTATTATTAGTTTCTAATTGGAAAAGCATGGGAAGAAGCCATTTTTGCACTACTGTTCTAACTGATACAGCTTCTCTCATTGTAATATCTGAAATATTACGGTAAAGAAAGCTACCGAATCGCAAGTTACCGTATACAAACTCTACATTCAGAAGAAATGCAAAAAATTAACAAAAGCAAAGGAGCAAAATCATTCAACAGTAGCAACACTTTTGCATTTCTCATTTTCTATTGATCATAGTAAAGCTGCACAATTAATCGTTAAAAGATCGAGATCTCGATTCAAACACCAATGCGATCTTATTCATAAATGACAACGATTCGGCTGTGTCTAAATGTCTATTAACCCTTTGACAAGTACGATCACAGCGAACATTCAGAACTGTTGGCACTGCTGCTGATCCAGAGAGAGAGTTTGTCATGTATAGGCATGAACCATTGTATGTGGTTCGTCTCTAATTCAGCGCATATGTCTGTTCACTTTTCAGAGTGCCGTCAGTCAAATCTATTCCACTTTAAGAATGCCCTAATAAAGTCAACTCCATTCCACGTTTTAGCTACAGCCTTGACTTCCACACAGCTGCTGCCTCAAATCCATTCCATTCTTGCAGTTGTTAAAAATACAATACAATACAATACTTTCCTGAAGAAAGGTGACGGTGTCCCGTCGATGAAGCTACTATCACTACCTCAATCACACATAGATGTTCTATTGTTGTCTTTTGTGCATAAAATATTTAGTACTTCTATTACTACCTCAATCACATTTGATGTTCTGCTGTTGTCTTCTGAGTATATAATCTATTTCTCAGCTGCGCAGCATATACCTGACACGACTCCCAAGTTGCTCTTTGTAGAAATGAAGTTTTATTCACGGCCAGGAGATCACTGGCCACAACAACCAAGTGAGTCTCCTGAATAGAAAGATACATGTACATTTATATCATACAGTTGAGAAAAAATCAGTGTCACTCAAGTCTTCTTCACTGTGATTTGTTCTGGTGATTGGTTTGTAATGATCATATGACTGTTAGTTCTACTGTGTTAAGCACTTGTTGGTTAAGTATATTATGGCCTTTGACCTGAGCATCCTTAGTCTGCGTTTCTCTGTACATTTAATGTTGAAAATACCCATTACATAAAACATTTCTATCACAGTGCATATGATGGACACTTTACTATCCCATGAGGCCACAGGAGAAGATTTGTGAATAGCAGTGAAGCAGAGGTGGGGGACTCGAGTCACATGTCTTGACTCGAGTCGGACTTAAGTCGCAAATTTTAGGACTTGAGACTTGCTTGACAAATATTTATAAAAGACTTGACTTTGACTTTATATTCATGACTTGAGACTTGACTCGGACTTGAGTTAAATGACTCGAAATAATTTGTATTCTGCTTAATAAATATCTGTTTTTGAACGCACCGCAACCTTACCACGTGACGCAGCAGGCAAGCAGAGAGTGCTAACAGCCTAACAGGCTTGTTCGACTTGAACTGGCGCTGCACAGACTAGGGGTGAAACGGTACATGTATTCGTATTGAACCGAAACGGTATGGGCGTCACGGTTGGTGCATGAATTTACATGGTATAAAAATAAATAACACTCATGTGCAAATTAATGAATGTAATGCGGAACTACTGTTAGATACATGGGTTCTTAACGGTCACCTAATCTGTCCTGCCTTAGCTCTGTGGCTGTAATGAACAGGCGATGTCAAGATTGCAATGCTGAAATATGTTGCGTGTGTGTGTGTGTGTGTGTGTGTGTGTGTGTGTGTGTGTGTGTGTGTGTGTGAGAGGCGTGGGCGTGATCGAACAGTGGAAACATAAAAACATACTCTGTCATTTAGTTCATAGTATAGGACATCATTCAAACTGCAAAGTGTTTACTTATATTTGGGTACACTCACAATAAAATACAACCTTGTGCTTTTGTCAAACTGTAAACTTTTTTTTTTGCAATCGTACACTGTCTAATAATTGGTCTTCAGTGTTAGACTTTGAGTGAAAAGCCTATGGATAGTTTTTGGAGATGCACATAAAAGATTGTATACACCTTCACACACACACACCTTGGGGATATTTTGGGGATATTTAATTTAATTTTATCAATCAATAAATTCCTCTTGAAAAAACTTTGTTGTATTATTTTAATTTAATACTGTGAAGCTGCTTTGATACAATCTGTATTGTGAAAAGCGCTATACAAATAAACTTGACTTGACACAAATAAAAAAATTCATACAGACTTGCAAACCCAACCATGCATCCACAAATAAACAAAACAAAACAAACAAACAATTAATAAAAACCTCAAACTTGCAAGCACAACCATGCACATGCAAACAAACAATACACTCTTCACTCATACAGATGCACACACATTCACTCACTCACAAATATTAATCACACTCAAATCACCCTCTCTCTCTCTCTCTCTCTCTCTCTCTCTCTCTCTCTCTCTCTCCACACACACATACACATATAAAAAAATATAACTAAAGTCAAACTCAACCATGCAAGTGCAAACAATACACTCTTCACTCATACATATGCACACACATTCACTCACATTCACTCACTTTAATCATACTAAATCAAATAACCTCTCTTTCTCTTTCCTTAAAAAAAAAGGAAATATCTAACTTGAGGATATATGTGTTCATGTTCCATAAATGGGATGCTTGTTTGAAGAATGCCATTTGGTGGCATAGAAACCATTATACTTGCATTGATTAATACTTTTTAATGGTCTTCTGCAATGTTTGAGGCATATTTAGGTACAGCAGTTGTTTCAATATTTGACATGCTTTTATGTTGGCCTAATTTCAGTTACATTTTAGGCTATGTAGTTTTACATTTTATTTATTTGTTTATTTTTAGATTTTTATTGTATTAACAACTCAGCTGTATGTGGAGTCCTTTTGAGTAGAAATGCATATTGCAAATTTTTTGTTGCAAATAAAAATCCCATAGTCCGTAACTACTACAGTTATATTTTAATATATAAATTCAGTTAAATCGTCAAACATTTGTATGACTTGCCAGTGACTTGCTTAACCCAAGCTACGACTTGACTTGAATTGCTTGACATAAAGCAGTGACTTGACTTGCTTTTCACAAAATTGACTTGGACTTGCTTGAGACTTAAAGGTTAAGACTTGAGACTTACTTGTGACTTGCACATGTGTGACTTACTCCCACCTCTGCATGAGTGAAGCGACGCAACTGAAACTGGTAGGTCACATGATAATGAAAACATAGTGAATGTAGTACGTCTAGATTACATTCATACTACACACATTCATACTACATAGAACATACTTTTTTAGCAGTTGTGAAGTTATTGCTTATTCAAAATAAGTACCTACTCAAGAGTAGTTTGCTGCAGAACCAGCCTATAAGGTCTGAAACCATGTCATGCTAATCACATTCAATACAAGTTTTTGACCGTTCTTGTGCTGTTATCTGATTTGCATAATTCCTCGGGTCCTGAAACAATTTGAATCAGGTGCTAAAACAATCCAAACAAAGTGTGTAAATAAACAATGATATCGGTGAATTCCCCAAAGAGAGCCTGTCCCAAGTTTATCAATGCTAATTTTTCATTCTTATTCTGAAAACAGTAAAATCCTGACAGGTTCATGTTAGTAAATATGTCGGCTTTATTTACTAACCTGAACCAGTCAGGAGTTTACTGTTTTCAGAATAAGAATGAAAAATTATCATTGATAAACTTGGGACAGGCTCTCTTTGGGGAATTCACTGATATCATTGTTTATTTAACAGTACACACAGTACAAATCCTGACAGGTTCATGTTAGTAAATAAAGCTGACAGCGCAAGAATCCCAGGAGACATTCAGAAAGAAAGACAAAAACAGGGACTGTGAGAAGCAGACGTGGCTATAACTGTATAGCCACTGTAAACTTCACAGAGAATTTTGAGTTCTGGTGAAGGTTCCAGAGATCAGCAGTCACAGACAATTTTGGGTTTCTCATTCTTTTACAAGAGTCTACAGATTTTGAAAAGTCTGCAGAAGCGAGTAGGGCTCACTTTAATTTATGGCTTTGTATCTACGCCTTATAAATAGCCCTTTTTAACACTTTTGCAACCACAGAGATTAAACCATCATGTGGTCATCAATGCATGTCCTGTTATCTGATGATTCTGGGATTATTGGACCTGACAAAAGATCCCCACGAGCTGATCAAGAGCTTAGCCACCCAACTACACACTCTTCCAGAAGCTTCTGAGGGCTTTGCTCCAAATCGCATGCTTAAAGCGAGAGATAAAGGCCAAACCTCCCAAACAGGCTCAGTGGAGCTGATGGCCAGAATGAGGTCATTCCCGAGCCTTGAAGCACACTTCACCAATACCCATCTAGGGGAACATCTTTCATTATTAAAAGTCTTCCAATCGTTCTCCCCATCCAGCAGTGATCAAAAAAAGGGGCACAGGAGGCCATTAGGTATTGAAACAAATGTTTTCAATGTCTGTAACTCAGTGGTTTCTCTTTTTTGCCATATAATATTCCCATATTTATCAACTACAAATTAGTTTAGAAATCTAACACACACACACAAAAAAAAAAAGTTAAATTAAAATACAAAGTGTCATCTACTAGATGGGTTGTAGCACTAGTAGAAATTTAGCAAACTTGAAAACAGAGAAAGTAATGTTAGATCTATGGAACCGTCTGAAATTAGTGTTTATAATTAAACATCCAATATCAGCCAATAAATATTCAATATTGACCCATACGGTCAAATTGCATTTATATAAATCTGGTCGATATGAGTAAGTTAGTTTTTACAGCAAATAACAAATAAATAGTCGATGTATAAGAAATATTACAAATACATAACCAACCATTCAAATAAAAAATATGATGCACACTGTCCTCATGTCTCTTGAGCACGAAATCAGTATTTTAGAATGATTTCTGAAGGATCATGTGACACTGAAGACTGGATTGCTCGGTGCTGAAAATTCAGCTTGCCCATCACAGGAATAAATTACATTTTCAAATATATTAAAATAGAAAACGTCTCGGTTACTAATGTAACCCTCGTTCCCTGAAAGAGGGAACGGGAGACGTAACGCCGACGTGACGGCGTAATTGGGATAACGTCGAACGTGAGAAACTGATAGGGAACAGTTCATTTAAACTGTAATAATATTTCACAATATTACTCTTTTACTGTATCCTTGTATCATGTATACTTGGTAAGATACTTAGTTCAAAATCCTGAAAAAATCTATATTGCCCCAAAAAAATTAAATCTAAAATCAACCTTTTTTTCAAAGTCAAATCGATGTTGTGATCAAGTGAATTTAAGAGGACAAAAAATATATATAAATAAAATAAAACCTTTTTTGAAGTGGTTGTAGTTTTCAGGTGAATGTTGCAAAAGACAGAATAAAGTTTAAGTTTAGGCTAGCAAACTTCAAATAACACTATTATGGACAACAATTTCTCTCTCTGGGAAAAGGTCTGGTTCTTCAAGTCAGAAAACAAACAGCTTTACTCAACAGTGGCGGCCTGCTGTGAACTGCAGGGAGGAAAAGCGAGAAGCATCTGAGCGCAGTGCTGACCATCCACAGCACTCAATGTTAGTAATACTGATCAGGGTTTAGCTTAATGAACTACACAACGAGCCCATCAGAAAGATGCAAAAACGCCCATTCCTCTCAGGACCCCCCAGGTCTGTGCAAAACATGTGATGAGGCGAAGTGAATAATAATTAAGGAAAAGAATCATCCGGTGCCTTAAGTCAAAATAATGACAGCCACCGTGCTGAAAGAAGGTTGAGAGATTCATGGATGGGGATGCATTAAAAATCATTACCAAGAAATGTGCGCACTAGGATTATTCGCTGCGGGCAGCCGCTGATTGCTTTGTGAAGGGAGCCTGTGCGACAAGCAAATCAAAATGGAGCTTGAGAGCGAATAAGTTTCCCCTGTGCACAAATCACTAATTACTTATTAATGGCCAGATGAAGAGAGTCAGTGCCTTCAAAGTAAACACGTGCCAGCGACCCTGGAGGAGCAGAAGGAAATTGGGAGGAATTGCTCTGTAAACTGTGATGGCAACTAATCAAGTTCAGTGGCTCTTGCAGCTTTCAATACATAGGTGAAAAGACCAATTCAAAGTGCTTTCTAAGGAGAAACTGAAAAAAATGCATAGAACAATCTCTGTGTGTGTGTGTGCATGTGTGTGCGTGTGTGTGTGTGTGTGTGTGTGTGTGTGTGTGTGTGTGTGTGTGTGTGTGTGTGTGTGTGTGTGTGTGTGTGTGTGTGTGTGTGTGTGTGTGTGTGTGTGTGTGTGTGTGTGTGTGTGTGTGTGTGTGTGTGTGTGTGTGTGTGTGTGTGTGTGTGTGTGTGTGTGTGTGTGAGTGAGAGAGAGAGAGAGGCAAATAGTGGACGAATGAAAAACCATTTCAGAAACATCATGAAGAAACACGTATTTTGTCCATACAATGAAAGAGAATTGGGACCAAGGACAGCTGCGGTCACTGGTCACCAGTGACATTCATTGTACAAAAAGGCACAATATATTGGGACCATATCTGTTATTTGTTTTTTTCATTTAACATATTGTTCGATATTGGATGTTTACCCCATTTTTACAGTTAGATTACCTTTGCAGTCATCTAACACCTTTAAAAACACCATTATGTGATAACAATGTTAAATGTTATCTTTAGCAAATCTCAAAATGAAAATCCATTTGTCATACTGAAAATAGTTTTGTGATCCCTAAATTTTTTTAAAATAAATTATTTAAAATTTAAAAACAAGTTTTATTTTTTAGTGTCTTACAGTATTTTTTAATATATTTAGACAAAATAGAACAGAATTTTACTATCAGCCACAACACAAAAATAATTATTGTCTGATCTATATCGGATAGAATTTTTATTTTGGTGCAGTCCTAGCTTGGACAGTTTATGTGGAAGACATTTGGTGTTCCATACAAAAAAGAAAGTCATATTGGCTTCACCCTTAAAGGGTTATAGGCCGCTGTCGGTAGCCTAAAAGAGGCCTAGAAATAGGGTTTCGTTCCGACAAACGGGGCACTAATTTTTCTTTTGCTCAATATGTTCAACGTTAATAAAAGGTATCCAAGCAAAAAGTTCTCCACGCATTATCCTGCAGTTAATGAGAAATTGTAATTTATTGGCGCACTATATTGACTGCGTATTGAGACATGTAAAACTGTTGAGCTAGATTTTCAACCAATCAGCATCGAAAATGTAGGTAGGTCACAGCCGAAATCAAGCCAATATCACTACGCACCTGTAAACATGGAGGAGGACGTAAGCAGCGCATCTTCATCTGACAGCGGCGATCAAGCTCGATTAACACCCGTAAAGTGTATTCTTCATGTCGGAAAAGATGGTGGGAAAGGTCCGCAGCCCTTTACTGAATTCCGATTGGAAAAAAATCAAGCATAGGAATGGCTCAAAACGTCGGACACTACGGAGCTAACGTTAGCTATTGCTAATAAACATGTTGCCCTCCTGGACAAACCGGTCTCTGATGTCCCAACAACTACGGGTTTCACCAGGCCTGCTATCGGCGTGCAAAAAAAACTTGCATCACAATAAGTGTATTGTGATTGTCAAAACATTTTAGTAACTAAAGTGAATTGTATTAGGTTTAGTGACAACATGTTACAATGTTTATATGGTACAATTTCTGGTAAGCTAGGGTTTGAAACAAATTTCACGATTTCAATTCTTGTGATTTGATTTAATATTGACACATTTTTTGAATAAATATTAGGTACACAAGATAGGCGTTCATTTTTCTCAAGAAAAAAAAAACATACATACAGACAGCCCTATCAGCTGGTAGTATTATTTAAGGTAAAACATAACTCAGATTAAATATAATGCGTTTTTTATTATAATAACAACTTTATTTAATGATATAAGTACAAATAATAAATATGTAATATAGTACACAAATTTAGCAAAATACTTTTTCTAGCCAACTAACGTGCCTATATTATGGTCATTAAATGGCTTTCCTGAGGTAAATGTTATGTGACATAATTGTTCTCCAGCTGTTTTTATGGAATGATATTCCGGACATTATTCAAAAGGAATTGCAAATTGTAATTTGCAATTGCATTTTCAATTTGTGGACGCATAAAATGTGACATAATCCAAACGCAAATGCAAATCGCGCATTACCGTTTGCATTTTCGTTTAAGCGAACGCACAGTGACGGCCAAATTTAAAATGGAAATGCAAAGTCTGTTTGCAACTGTGTTTCCCATATCTTACGAGTCTTGACCCTGTCATATTTAAATAGCAATTTCAATTACCACGTCTGCTTTTTCACTTTCTCAGCGTCGCGTATGTAACCAGCCAAAACTCAAATGGAATCGCAATTCCCTTAGTATTTCCATTTCCGGTGCCTTACACGGAAACCTGTCAATCAGTGTCAAGGGTGGGATTATGCTATGGGGCGTGTTCGTGTTGGGACGTGACGTCACTCACAGTCGACCGTCAAGAGGTGATCGATGCCCTGAACAGACAGACGCCGATTTATTGTAAACAATGGAGGTAGTTAGTTGGTGAAATTGTGGAGGACCTTATGATGCTCGTGCAGCAAGTTGATGACAGTACATCCTCTACAGATGTCCTCTTACTCAGAAGCATTTTAGTTTTAGATAAGTTAAATGAGTTTGTGGCCTTGACCAACAGCAACATCAGTAACGCTGTCTTCGCCAACCTCAGTGAAGTAGCTAACAGGCTTTTTGTGAAGGACAGGACAACTAAAGGACCTGGACGTCCTTTACTGGACATACCACAAGAGATGAGTGTCGGTGCTAGGTCTCACCCCTTCAAATAAGTGTTCTCAATTTGCGAAATTCAATAAAAATTCTGTCTGTTGCAGTTAAACCTGTGGATGTGTGTGTGTGTGAGAATGTTTGTTCCACTTTACATTTGTGGTAGTATCAGGCTTTCATTTGTCAATTTGTTTAGATTTATGTGGGATTTAATCATTTTATTGAAAAATGAATCTCAACTGTGAAATGGACAAAAACAAAATTATACATAGGCTACTTTCAGAACAATATTCAAACCCAGGTTTTTTTTTGTGTGTTTAGACAAATAATGTAACAAAAGTCACAAAATTTCATGACACTGAGATAAAGGGAGCAATTTTCAAATATCAAATGAGGTCCAAACAGAACCCAAAGACAATGATTGTAATGCAGTGGGATTTTAAGTGTCATTATGAAGAATTCAGCGCTGATCTAAATGCAGCTGTGTCCAGCAACAGCTTTGGTTTTGGTTTAGTTTAAAATGAATATTTCTTAAACCCTCATGTTGTCTTTGGGTTCTGTTTGGACCTCATTTGATATTTCCCCCCCATTAAAAATGCTTCTGAGTAAGAGGACATCTGTAGAGGATGTACTGTCATCAACTTGCTGCACGAGCATCATAAGGTCCTCCACAATTTCACCAACTAACTACCTCCATTGTTTACAATAAATCGGCGTCTGTCTGTTCAGGGCATCGATCACCTCTTGACGGTCGACTGTGAGTGACGTCACGTCCCAACACGAACACGCCCCATAGCATAATCCCACCCTTGACACTGATTGACAGGTTTCCGTGTAAGGCATCGGAAATGGAAATTGCGATTCCATTTGAGTTTTGGCTGGTTACATACGCGACGCTGAGAAAGTGAAAAAGCAGACGTGGTAATTGAAATTGCTATTTAAATATGACAGGGTCAAGACTCGTAAGATATGGGAAACACAGTCGCAAACAGACTTTGCATTTCCCTTTTAAATTTGGCCGTCACTGTGCGTTCGCTTAAACGAAAATGCAAACGGTAATGCGCGATTTGCATTTGCTTTTGGATTATGTCACATTTTATGCGTCCACAAATTGAAAACGCAATTGCAAATACAATTTGCAATTCCTTTCGAATAATGTCCGGAATATCATTCCATATGTTTTATTGACCCCTTTGTTTGATTGATTGATCGATATTATGTATGAAGAATATACATTTCGGTAAGCTGTACTGTTTCTTTCAACATTGTTCATTCGTGTTTATTTACTATTAGCTAGTAGAGATGATCGGGTCACGTGCCGCTAGGGATCAATTACAAACACCAAAACGGTATTTATTGTTTGAATTTCGTAATAAAATTGACAGAATCTGAGAGCTGAGATTTTTTTCATGTCATAACTAACCTGTTCTGTCTAGTCAGTCGGTCTCCGTGTCCTCTTTGCTTCGCGATTTTTCTGTGCGTGAGAAAATGGATGTGTGGCGTGAGAGCGTGTGAAGTGTCAATTGCGTGAGTCTCACGGTGAATGCGTGAGAGTTGGCAGCTCTGTTATTATATTTTGACTTAATTCTATTTGTTATTCAGATTTTACCTCAAATATTACCTTTGAATTGGAACATGAGAAGTAATTGGGATGTTAATGCTACAGTAGAAGTTTTCTTGATAATCTTATCATGTTTACTGTCCCTAGATAGCAACTTCAGGTATCACACATTTCAAACGGGTTTATTTTGTACTTCAAGTGGTAATTCGGCATTTTGGGGTTTATATGATAAACAGGTTTGAAAGTGCAAAATTCCCTATGGTTTCCCCTTTTTTTTTTAAATGGGCACCTTTAGCATCATTTTTATCAAAAACTGTTGAGAACTTTTTCCTAAGGAATCTCTATATATTTCTGATGTTAAAAAAGTAGGTAGTGCCCCACTTGGTGGGACGAAACCCTATTTCTAGGCCTCTTTTAGGCTACCGACAGCGGCCTATCTCTCTCTCACACACACACTAACCCGACCCCTAAACCTACCCATCACACACATACACACAAGTCAAGCGTCTATAAAACGCCGATAGCAGGCCTGGTGAAACCCGTAGTTGTTGGGACATCAGAGACCGGTTTGTCCAGGAGGGCAACATGTTTATTAGCAATAGCTAACGTTAGCTCCGTAGTGTCCGACGTTTTGAGCCATTCCTATGCTTGATTTTTTTTCCCATCGGACTTCAGTAAAGGGCTGCGGACCTTTCCCACCATCTTTTTCGACATGAAGAATACACTTCACGGTTGTTAATCGAGCTTGATCGCCGCTGTCAGATGAAGATGCGCTGCTTACGTCCTCCTCCATGTTTACATGTGCGTAGTGATATTGGCTTGATTTCGGCTGTGACCTACCTACATTTTCGATGCTGATTGGTTGAAAATCTAGCTCAACAGTTTTACATGTCTCAATACGCAGTCAATATAGTGCGCCAATAAATTACAATTTCTCATTAACTGCAGGATAATGCGTGGAGAACTTTTTGCTTGGATACCTTTTATTAACGTTGAACATATTGAGCAAAAGAAAAATTAGTGCCCCGTTTGTCGGAACGAAACTGAACGATACAGCTCACGTACAGCGGCCTATTAGTTCACCCAAAAAGTATCCCATAATGTACTCATGCTCAAGCCATCCTAGGTGTATATGACTTTCTTTTTTCAGCCAAATACAATCAGAGTTATCTTTAAAAAAAAGCTTCCAAGCTTTATGATTTTTTTTTTTAAGCCCAAGAAAGCGCATCCATCAATCATAACAGTAATACATAGCTCCAGGGGGTTAATAAAGGCCTTCTGAAGAAAAGCTATGTGTTTTTGTAAGAAAAATATCCATATTTATAACTTTATAATCGTAATCACCCGTACACAAGTCTAGTTCCAGCGGAAGAGTGACCTCTGACCCGACACATGACGTACTGACGAACACGGAAGCACATGAGGATATAGCAAAACAAATTTTTTTTTGCATTTTTTAAAGAGAAAGTTCGGAGGAGCTTGAGTTTGTTGCCCAGCCCTATTTGTTTGAACCGCGAGAGGCATCTACTCTCACCTAAGCTTACCTTAGCGGAACTCGACTCTCTCGTGAACACGCGGACGGCCATTACAGGAAGCTACTGATTAGTTTATAAAATCATAATTATGGATATTTTTCTTACAAAAACACATTGCTTCATACCGCACAGACAAATGGCAACAAACAAGTTGGCCATTGGATTTAAAATTTTATGAAAAATAACTGTCATGTTCTCACTGCCCCAACAGACACTGACAAACGCTGATTGAACATGTTCGGTCGGATGAAAACAAACCCTATAAAACGGATAGTTCCAGTCCTTGATTCTGATTGGTTGAGCCACGTTCGAAGCCGCTGTAAATTGCTCAAAGTAACATACACCTGTGACGGCATTACATTAGTATTACTGCGCAACAGCCGTTTGTGATTCTTTGTTGCTGCATGTGTTGCTTAGCAACCTAATTTGGAACTACATTGCTTGGCGGAGGAATGTTTTATAATAAAATAAATATTAAAATGAATATTTTTATGGAGTAACCGTTTTATAAAAGCAATAAGCCCCTTGAAGCCGTGTTTTACAGTGGATTTAGAACAGCTAAGCTCCACGTCGTGCCTAACAACGCCCCTTAGCCGTTCTAAATCCACTGTAAAACACGGCTTCACGGGGCTTATTGCTTAACTGACAAAAACCCTGTAAAACATGGAAGTATTATTCAATCATTTAAGACATTTCTACTTTTATACATCCTTTTTGGAAAAAAAGGTTCTTTAAAATTGAGTCAAGAACCCAGAAGCCCATCAAACCTTTTTTCTAAAAGTGTTGGAACAACCCAGGGATGAACAAATGATAACAGAATATTTGGGTAAACTGTCTCTTATAGAATTAAAGTATTATGTCAAAAATGTATTAAAATACGTATAAATGTATTCTTCTATTTTTCACAGTTTATTAAACAGAGGACAATGGATCTACATAATTGCTGTACTTGAGTGCAACAGTGTGAAAACTGCATTATGGACAGCCTTTCAATCAGCTATTTAGCCGTAAATCTTTTGCTTATTCAAAAAGTAAGTCAAATTATGTGTCCACAAGGCTATTAAAGTGAAATGCAATAATTATATTCACCGTCATTCATTTATTGGACAGTCAAATTCAAGACAGATTCATGTTTATGAACCAGTCAAATGACAGAGTCAATCAACTTTTGGTCATTTGTACTCATCAGAATGGTGTATACGCAATTTGACTAAAATTGGATGAGGAAAAATCTCTCTGCAACAGCAAAATAAGAAATGGTCCATAAGGAACGATAATTCATTTGCATGTATTAGCATATATTCCACTGGGACATGCAGAAACGTGTAAGATTGTTTAGTCAAAATTACAATACAGCAGGGGCTATTTATCTTTTGAGAGGTTGTTAATTTGTTTGTGAGGGAAGCGTGTTTCCATTTGCATTATGAATCAGGTATAAATCCCATCTCAACATGTTACTGCTCTCCAAACCGCTAATGAGGCAAAAAGCAAGGAAGTGCAAGCTCCAAATACAAAACACTGGCCTAAGAATTAAAGGTAGGGTAGGTAATCCTGTTCAGAAACACTTTTTTTTATACTGGGTGAAATGGTCCTTCCATCCTGATAGTAGTCAATACATTATGTGTTTAGAAAAAGGAATGAAAAAAATCAGACCTCTGTAGCAGCTGCAGGACAGTAAAAACTCTGACCAATCACTGCCATTCGGTGCGAATGTAAAGAACCAATCAGATGCCTTCATGTCTCGTGCCCGCCCCGAGCCCCACTGCGCGCGCTGCCCTGCGTGCACTCATCACATGTCACCGACTCACCGTTCCCGGAAATATTCAGCTCAAAGCACCTGCATATGCAGTCAGCGAAGGCAAACAAGGCAAAAACTACTTCCTCGGACCCTGCCCGCACTCTTGAACGACCTCTTCTGCTTCGCCCTCAACCCCGGACCTGTCCTCGAGCCGACGATGCGGTACTTTTCTCCGGACTCGGAGTGTACGTTAGTCTTCATTAGAGTCAACAATGTTTTCATCATGGAAACTCTTACATGCAAAACACCGTATATGTTATGAATCTTACACGAAATTCATCTTCATCACAGTGTAACTGATGGTAATGGAAAAACGTGTATCAATGCAACCTGTTTTTAGTTTTGCCTTATAAATATAGCTCGTTACCGAATGAAACTTTACCATTATCGATATGCTAGCTTGATAGTGAGTACTAAAAGAAATCTTATATTCATAGTGATAAAGTTAGGTATTTTATTACATGTGATTCTGACATGATGTCACTGTATGTACTGCGCTCCTTCCTCTCCACTCGTCTCAGGTAATAAATGCGTCTTGTTCCAGCCTGAGCGTTTGGCGTCGCGCGTTCATGTGTTTTGGGGGCGTGGCTTTGGAAGGAGCTCAGAAGGGAGGGGGTGGAGTGAATGGAAATAATGAGCTGTGTTTATTGCAGATTAAAAGGTCTACAGTCACTCGATTTTTAAATTTTCTTTTTCAGAGTACTTACATTTTAATTATGTATTGGTATATAAAGACAGTTTAAACAAATTTGGAATGTTTTTTTTTTAGAAAAATGATTACCTACCCTACCTTTAAAACCATGACTTTCAGAGATTGTTCATCATCACCAATAAACATTACAATCAGGAGTTCTATTCTCAGGGAAAGATTAAAGATGTTGTTTGATTATTAATTTAAGAATGACTGTATCATGCAATCTTAAAGCTCAATCTTGTTAAAAAAAAAAAAAAGAGTATCCGTTTTCTCTGTGATTCCTCTCACAAAAGAGTGGGAGGTGGGAAAAATTTTATGAAAAGGCTTACATTCCTGCTACTTCAAAATGTTTTATTAATTATATTTTATTATAATAACTATCATTTTAATAATTATTTTGTATTTCTATAATGACAATAATAATCATAATTTTTTTTTTTATATTATTGAACATTTATCTAAATGTACCTAAATATACTTCTTTCTTTCTTTTTTTATTAAATAATTTATTTATAGATTTTTATTTACAAATTATTTGCAGTAGCAGTTCACCAATGTAAACCATTTCATCCATATGTGCGGCAAAAAAAAAGGAAGGAGGACTTGAAAATATCAATCCACCAATTCACTGTACATGGGGTATTTATTTGCAGGTCATCCTGGAGAAAGTTCCGGCAGTTAAATGCGATTCTCAGGAGCTATTCTGTTTTACCCTGATTGTGTTAGGCAGGGAAAAGCTGATCAGGGAGCATTTTTATCCCTATAGGCTGATGATAAGATGAGGAGATCTGGCTCCAACACCACCAGCGACACGACCGGTTTGAACCGTATTCCGCCGCCCATCGTAACCTCCCCCTCCCCCCAGCACACACACACATACACAACATACATACACGACACATCAACAGACAGGGACCCTAGAGAAACAGCCATATCAGCAGCGCTCAGCTGGTCACTATTTAAAAAACTGTTTGGTTGGAACTCAGAGTGCAGCCCAAGCTGAGAACAGAGCTCTGCCTATCTCCAGGGGTTGAGGGGACTTGGAGCCATCACAAAGACATTTAGGCATCAAGGGGAAAAAAACTAAAAAACAAACCCTTTTATATAGGATCTTATCACCACCCTGTATGAACACAGGAGGAACTACAGAGGAATCACCATCACTGAACAGTTTCCCACAGCACAACATCACCCAAGACATCACAAATCTACTTGCTATTGAGGACTTAACTTCTTTCTGCATTAATTAAAGCTGGCCTGATAACTCTATTAGAAACTACTGTTTCTAATGTTAGAGCACCCTTGGAGAACATTTCCAAAAACAACGCATCAGCCAGGAGCTTCTTTATTTATGTCTACATCAAAGGCAATTCATTTCTGAGGTTTTTATTTCTGCATGCTAAGCTTCATTCATTGATCTAGTAAACACCCATTTTCACAAGTGAATTAGATAGCTGCAAACTGGTTTGAATTGAGACTGGAACGCTTAAAGTTCATTAATCACGCATGAGATAGTGGCCGGCTGTAAGCTAATGTTAACCGAGGTTGACAAATTTGCCAAGGCTGTCAGCGTATAACTCAAAGCATAATTTAGATATCAGGCGTGAGAATACAAACAGGAGTGAACATTAATTTCTCTCACGGTCATTTACTCACTAGCACAGAATGTCTTTAGTCGCTTCATCAAATCCGCTTGTTCTAATTAGAGCTCAACACTCAATGAATCAATAAAGAATTTTCTAACTTTTACACACTGGGTTGTAAGGAAAATTTATTTCAAATAATCATATTGTGTAGTTTACACAGCTCTTCCTTGATTCATTATTTTGTATTCAGTTGCATTTACTAATTATAGGATGGTTCGGAGTAAAATCAACCTAGGGTCCTTTGCACCATGACCTCGAGCTAAACAACCCCCCAGAAGCCTTTTTCCCTTGGTCGAACATTATTAACGTTAGAGCTTATTTAGAGATATCAACCGGATGGCTTAGTGCAGGCGCTAATGGATCCTATGATGTATCTCGTAAATTACCACACTAATAATTCCCAGAATGGTACCAAACTTATACAGTAGTACAAACAGTTTCTGTACTCATAAAACGAGGCATTGGGAAGTTTGTAAGTACATCAGGAGTTTATTTAAATAACACTTGCCTGACGGCTCATGCTACTGCTAACCCGGACGTCGACGTCACTTCAATGATTTGGGAAAAGCACTTAAAAGTCCTGGCAGAAAGCGATGCATAAAGATGTAGTGTAACGACGAAATATTATTTTTTCCGACAACTTCCGCAACCATTTGTGATTCTTTGTTGCTGCATGTGTTGCTTAGCAACCTCTTTGGAACTACATTGCTTGGCGGAGGAATAAATGTGTTATAACGTTATATTTTTTTGTTGCTGGTGTTTATTTTATGAATAAAATAAATATTAAAATGAATATTTTTATGGAGAAACCATTTAATAAAAGCCGCTCCGCGTTGTGCCTAACACCCTTTAGCTGTTCTAAATCCACTGTAAAACACGGCTTCGCAGGGCTTATTGCTTAATTTGCTCATCTAGATTTAATTTTATGTATGGGTCAAAATCACTAAGTGCCGTTGGTGTCCTCATCAGAATCACTCAGTCATCATGAACATAATGCAAAATAATGAAATTCTGAGTTGTTATGATAAATCAACAAACATTTACACACATATAAGTACAATGATAAATCTCTTGAAATGTGTTTTTTCTCATTTTCTTTGATTGGATATATGTGATTTTGGCATGTCCCACACGCTGCTCAGCTAACTTCAGTGAGTGTAAAAAGTCATTAAATGACACAAAATTTGGGCTGCCATGGGGGGAAAAAATGCTACAACGGGCATTTGAAATATAAACATACGGCATCACATGGAGTGATGATAAACACGGTTTGTGCCAACCACAATGAATTTTGACAGCATGAAATCATCAAAATTCAAGAGCCATACAGAAACTAAAATTGTCAATTTATTCATCCTGTTCAGAAGCAGCATGATTTTATTTTACTTTTACTTTTGAAATTCCTGGCAAAATTTTCCAGGTGAAATATTTTCGATGCCACAAATAGTTAAGGGGCTAACGGTTGGTATCAAAAAACGGTCGTCAAAGAGTTTTGTTTAGTTTTTTTTGCATTTAGAGAGATATTGTGTAATTATCAAAATGTCAGATCGGTTCTTTTCCATGAAATACTACACGGTGATCAATGGATGTCAAGTCCAGCTATCAATTATCAAAGTCAACAAAGCTATCAAAGTAAAAAAATATTTTAAAGCATTTCTAACAGGGTTCACTCACCTTAAAGTGAAGATCTCTACTGACGAAAGGGTGGAGACAGCGAGGAAGCCTGACACCGTCTCCCTCTGCCTGATGGGTCTTGAGGGAACCATCACCACAAAGTTACTGTCTAAACGCAGCTCAGAGAGTGGCTGGAACAGCCGTACACTGCCGATCCTGCGCATGGGTGTGGGCCCTGAGAAGTAACCGGCCGGACCCAGTTGGCCAGTGCGGATGGAATTGGTCTTGCGGGAGTCCTCAGAGCTGCATTCCCCAGTGTCAGTGGATTGTAGCATGTAATACAGCTCCACGGGAGTGCCTTCAACCAGCTCAGGAGATCTCTGTCTACCTGGTATGACACTAGGGGGACTGAACCAGCTAGACAGTGGCTCCAGTTCAGCCACACACAGTCCGAGTTCCCCTTTCAGATGACAGGTGCCTCGTACCTCTTGGGTTTCATGGAAGGCAAACATCCTGACACACGGCAACTTGTCCATGGCACTGTAGTCGTCCCAGTCCCGGCCTACTAAGTAGAAGAGAACCTGAACCTTTGGCCAACTTGGATGGATTCGCTCACTGATAATGAAAGTCTGTACTTTCCAATTAAAACTAAAGAGTGGAGAGGAAGTGGATGATGGGGACGTGGATGAAGGACTGTTGAAGAGTCCCGGGCCCAGAAGCTCCATGGGCACGGGCTGTTCCACATACAACGGTCCGTAACTGGCATTGACCGACGGCGTCTTTCTGGCTTGTTGGATAAAGAAAAGTTCTGTACGAACCTGCAGGCTGGAGTTCCTCATGATGTCCTGGTTGGCTTCTTTCAGGAAGAAGGCAGACTCTGCATTTAACACCTGATATCGGACCGGAAGATACGTCGGGATGGCACCAAATCTCTGCAGTCCTTCCATCAGCATCCTGCTGTCAATGACTGCCAAATAATGGAGAAGACAGGAAAGACATCACTCATCCATCTATCAGACAGTAAGAACTCTAAACCCGACCTAGCAACTTGCATGCTCTAAAGCAAGGATCATTTGTCTCCACGCCCTATTCTGCAATCCCATCTCAAGGCAACTGGACTCTTTTATTGAATGCCTTCAACCAGCAGTTCACTGCAGATATTTGGGGTGATGGAAGGACCCAAGAGGCTCCATTGATTTTGCGTCACAGCGCTAGTCTGAGAGAAAGAGATGCTGGCGATTTGTGACAGCTGGTGGCAGACAAATGTTATTGGTGCTTAAGGCAGACACTACAGCACATCAGGAAGAGGCTTATATACCATTGTGCAACAAAGTATTTCATGGTTTATTTAAAGGTTTTTGCCAATGAATATAGATTGAGTTTGGGGATTTCTACTTGTTCTACAGCATTTGTATACAGAAAGTTATCTTTGTTTTTTTTATTCTTTTAATGTAATCACCTATAATAAATCAAATCATCTCATGAATATTGAGTTAATATAGTGGAATCAGTTTGTTTTGTTTCAGGCGAGCCAGATCTTGAGAAGAGTAATGCAAAATGTCAGTAAAGAAAGGTGGGAGTAAAACTTTACTCTAAGACTATTTTCCTGTGGGACTAAAACATTATTCTTTTTGGCAGCAATAAAAAAGGGAAGAGAGAAATAAAAAGTAAGAAAAATAAAGAGTAAAGACAGAGAAGAAAAAAATATGAGAAAAAAAAAAAATGCACAAAAGATTCACTGAACATTGCGCTAAACCCAGACTGATTAACTCAAGTTGATCCAAGAAATTTCTTTTCAAAAGTGCTACCTAAAAAATGCATTCATTTGCAGACATTGTCTTTCTCTTGGAAACAAGCAGGATTTCACATCTAGCCATTTGGAAGAATCAGATGGGCATTTTGAAAAATGGCAGTAAACCAGCTATTCTTTGTGTCTCTGTCAAACACAATGTTTACATGTTCAATATGTATTTAAAATGATAGTGAAACTTCTAGTGAACCTTTGTTCAAACTTACTAAAAATCTAATATTATTCTGTAGAATAACTTAACAGAGTATGAATTGAAGCCATTATGATTAAAGCAGATTAAAGAAAGAAAGTAGATATTAGAAACAATATTAACATGTTGGCCAACCATAATAATTATGATCATGTTATGAAAGATAATATAGGTAAATTATATTATTTTTAGATTGACAAATTGACACTACTTGAATAATTTGGTCATGGTATGGCCATGTTTACGACATATTAAATCAAATATCCATTATATTACAATATTGCAATTATATAAAATAAATATATAAAAGGAAAGCTCCACACACAGGCAGTCCTATATGTATTAATAGAGCAGAAGGAATAACTAAAATACTAAATAACTAATAACTTGTAAATCCATTAATGACTGTGATAAAAGAGAGAACGTGTTAAACTGTTCCATCTCTACTGGATCAGTTAAAGCGCTCCTCTTTTTCTCTGAAATTAGCATATGTTCATCCTAAACTGTATTTAAAGCCTAATTAGCAGGTGAGTCAAGATAATTTGCTTGGGTTAATTCAAATTTTGTGTACACAATTTGGATACAGCTAAGACTTTTTAATTTACAACTGTCAGAAGGACGCCAAGACTGTTCTCTCACTAAAAAGCATCTACCTAAAGGTGCCTAATACCACATGGATTGGCAAATATATATTAAAACAATTGGTCTCAAACATAGTTTGGGGATATGAAGTTAAATCATGCATTAAAAAAAGTGTTAAGACAGGAAAAAAGAGGCGACACTCAAGCTGCTGTCACCATTTTTTAACAGTTTCAGACAGCCTAATAATTTTTTCTATACAAAGCACATTTTGATTGATTGCAAGATAACTAGTTAAACACTATACTTAAAGCTGCAATCCGTAGTTTTTCCTCTTTGTCGCCATCTCTGTTCGAAATCTGCAATTGTAGTTATTCGCGGAATTATCAACTTTACGTGGGTTGTGCCTCGGAGGAGTTCATGTTTTGAAAAGATTGTGCGACTGTCAGTCACCGCGCCGGTGTGGATCTGGTCTGACCAACTAAGGGGAAAAAAGCATTGCGCTGAATAAATCTAACGATCGCTTATCATATCACGTCAAACCGTGCAAATTATACTTTGTTCTCAAATTGTTAATGTTAACAACATCAGCATTGCGTGACTACATTTAATGCCCTTCCGATATCTATCCTTGTTTTCGCATGGGCCCGGTTGCAGTCTCTTTTTTTCTGTAGCCACTCTGAAGTCCGAAGGCTTTTGCATTTTACAACGGGTGAATCTCCAGTTGTCACTGGTGATTGTCGTTTGAACCTTTCTGGATCCGCCATCAAATTGATAAGTTTAATTATATTAAGTGCTGTGAGAAAAGCCTATAGCCTAAATCTCCACCTCCAACATCCTCACACGCAATATAGCCTACTAGCTTAGACACCTTCTTTATGTGTACAGATGTGACGTAATGACGCAAATACATGCTCGAATTTCCCACAGAAATCCACCAGTACCACTGGAATTAAAAACATTATTACAAGCTTACCGTTTTGAATCGAGCTAAGGGCAAGCAGATAGTTTTGAACACTGGCTGGTTATGTACTTGCTAAAAAAATTTATTTTGAATATATAATGATCATTTTTACCCAAAAAAGTATGAAATGCAGCTTTAAATATTTTGACTAAAAATATGGTGCTTCAATTAGTAATTCATTAGAATACAGACCAGAAAATATATTACAGAATGAAAAATGCTCATAACTTTCTCTATTCTTAATGATTAATGTGTGGGAGGAGATCAACCTTCATTTGAGTTAGTATTAGAGGGTTTTCTTTTTATGGTTACATTATTCTTTATAAGCAGACTCTGGTTAGCAGAAGATACTAAAGAATCAAAAACTGAACTCTTAAGTCACACTCAAATATACACCGGAAAACTTTTTTGCTTGCTTGATGGCCACTCTTACAGTTACTCTACACCACTTCCTTGGTTTTTCCATCAATTTAGAGAGAGTTAGATGGCTTAGATGAAACTCTAAACAAGTAACTGAAATACATGCTGACATGGTAAGCGGCAATTCGGGAGCCGTTAACTAATTTAGGATATGCTCTGGCATGAAAAACTGTCCCAACTTCAAATTCTGGCCTTCAGGGAAAGTTAACATAGTAAGGTTTTGAGGCATCATAATTGAATTGTCCTCCGGCCGTTTTCTCAGCTGCCAATACATTTTTTTGTATAATCCTACTGTAAGTGAAGTAGGAGTTTCACAGGATGGTGGCCAACTGCTGAGCTAATAGATAACATTAATAATGGTAATCATTCAGAGTGCCCACACTGCATACATTCAATGAGTAGGTAGCGTTCAGTTTCACCATCACTTAACGGCAAGTAGGACCACAGCACACATCTTTTAATTGTAGCCACCTAATAGAAAGAAAATCAAGAAGCCAAATCATATCTTAGTCCACTTGAAAAATGAGGTGTTATGACTGGGTAGATATGGATGTCCAAGACACAATATCACAGTGCGATAGCATTACGGTCAGGCACTGAGAAAAAATTAAATAATAATTATCCCTAAATAACTAAGGTCAAGCAATGCCAACGGTTTGGAAAGGGTATGGAGCAAACCCCCAAAAACTCAAATCAGTTGAAAATGATTAGCAAATTAAGACATTTTAAATGTACAGTATGACAAGAGAAGAAGCTCATATAAGCATTCTGAGTCATTTGCGTGCAAAACGGAACGAAACGCTTCGTAAACATCAAATTTGATAGTTAAACTTGTGAATGTTAATAAATTACAATCATTCGTAAATAAATTTTCTATGAACACTTCTTATATGATACTTTTTTTGCATATTTGTAGAATAGATAATAGATTTAAAGGGATAGTTCACCCAAAAATGAAAACTAGCCCATGATTTATTACCCTAGGTGTTTACGACATTCTTCTTTCAGACGAATACAATCGGAGTTATAATAAAAAATGTCCTGGCTCTTCCAGGCTTTATAATGGGAGTCAATGGGTATATTTTTGGAAGTCCATCAAAGCGCACCCGTCCATGATAAAAGTGCTCAAAACGGCTCTGGCGGGTTAATAAAGGCCTTCTGAAGTAAAGTGAAGAGAAGTGAACTGGTCGCAAAAGAGTGTACCATTTACAACTTCTTTAGTAACTATTTGGCACAAACCTTTTATAGCTTTTTTGCAGGTCTTTCACTAATGTACAGTGTAAGAAATGAATATTCATTTGGAGAATATCAGCGTTACCACTTGCCAGTTATCAATAATGGACATTAGTGTTTTTTATCATATGGCTCATGCCTAAGAACACCCCTTACCCATGGTAAAACCATTGTAATTCACTGCCAATGGTGGATTATTGAAAAGATAACGATTTTAGTCATGCAATTTGTAGTCTGTATCGGATTAAATTTCAGAAGTAATCTAACACTGCATTTAATTACATGCTGAGATAGAGCAAGACAGAGACAGGGAGGAAGGCAGAAAAGGCACCAGCTATCTGGGCATCGAGCACACGTACTGATTGCATCAGTATAGTGGAGCAGGAATCTCAGCATGTAAGCCTAATCGGAGACGTGTCTGTCGAGCAAAGAGGAGAAAATTAAGCTGATTTCAAAATGTTGGGAGTTGTGAAACGAGCAGAGGGGGAAATGAAAGATTCTGAGCCTACGGAGAGGATGCCACTGACAGACAAATAGCAAAAAAGGTTCCGTCACATTAAAATATGAGAATCTTTCCTTGGCATACTTAAGGTTAAAGAAAGAGTTTTATTTTTTTTTTCATTTTAGAACTAGGACAAATTGCACCCACCACTTAAAAGCTACTTGACATTTTAGATTCAGAGTAAATTAACCCTTATTTTTTCTGTTAACATCAGCGCAACAGCTAGTTGTGATCAAACTGCGATCTGCCTCGATTTAGCTCCAAAAATAAAAGATCTGTTCAGTCATGACGTGGGTTAGTATAGGTCTACCCGGAAGGCTGATTCCCTGCGGGTCAGCATTCCCATCAGGAAATTTAATTCGGTTTTTAGAACAGTGTTTTTCAATTTATGAGTAAAACAAGATCTTACAATACTACTGTTATGGTACGTGGTGTAGTGAAAAGCACAATGAAGACAGACAAGATGAATAACAGTATTGACTATTAAAAACTCAGGAGACACTCACTTAAACACATCATAATATTAACGATAACGGACAAAGACTGAGGGAGAACACAGGGTATAAATGCATGGGAAAACAAAGGGAGCTGATGAGTGAATGACAAGGAACAGGTGAATGAAATGACTAATCAAACAGACTGGGGGAAACTAGGTTACAGGACTGGGGGGATGAAGGGGGAACACAGAACACACATGTTGCAACTACTTGAAGAGACTTTCATGTTCTACAAAATAAATTACATAAACTCACATCCTTGTGGTAATTCACACTAACTTTGAAAAGGTTGTGGTTGGTAAGACTTTATGTTTAATGTTTTTGAAAGAAGTCTCTTTGCTCACCAAAAATATCTGTTTCCTATTTTAATGTTTTAAAATGTAAATAATGTAATGGTGGCACATTTTTCTTCATAAATCATTCTTATATGCTTATTTGTTGCTCAAGTAACATTTTGTATTATTATCAAGGTTTGAAACAGTTGTGCTGCTTAATATTTTTGTGGAAACTGTGATACAGTTTTTCAGGATTCTTTGACGAATAGATAAAACAGCCATTACAGTAGTTTTAATGTAAGTCTTTACTGTCACTTTTGTCCATTTTATGCATCAATTTTATGATGAATAATAGTATTATTTAATAAAAAAAAAAAAATTTTTTAAATCTTACAGATCCAAAACTGGTAGTGTAGAAAATATGGAAGTCTCCTGAAGATCTTATTTTACTCAAAAATAGACTCATAAATCAAAAACTGCAACTATATATATATATATATATATATATATATATATATATATATATATATATATATATATATATATATAAAAATCCTAACTAGCTATTTATCTTCCAAGTAGGACTACAAACTGAAGAGCTCTATTGCTTTCTGGAAGATTCTATAAATCTATCTTTCCTCCTTTTCCCCATTCAAACATAATGCAATGAACATTACCATTTTCCATAATGATAATTAAGAAATTTTTAGAGACCCACTAATGGCAGGAAACTCTTGATCGGCATTCGTCATGCCTGGTTACAGAAATATCTTCCACAATCTGCTCAAAGCCACTTTATTGAAAAATTTGCAATCGCGCACTAAGGCTTACAGTGAACTAGTATCTCCGATGAGACATCTAAACAAACCTAAGAGGCCAAAAACATAAGCATAAGGCTTTTTATGATTACATTACTGCTATCTATTGCTTATTGAGCTTGAGTCTACTGCAGTGTGGGCTGGAAAAAGTAAATTGACTCTGGAAGTCTGATGGCTCACTGGATTTGGACACTGATTTGAGCACCTCACAGTACCTGTGTTATACTAACCGCAGTGGCTTCTTTTGCACTCTCGGAGGGCTGGACTTTTTTATTTCAAGGTAACAGGCTTTAAGGATTGGTTTGTCTGGTGAGATTTTTCAACTCTCTCCTAATCACTAGCGTTTGCAATCTCAGCTTGATTCTGTAGCCCTTGACTAACGGATTCAGTCAGATGCTGAGCCTAGCACTGATGAATTATGGGAGAGCGTGCTTAAAAGGGAAGCAGGCCCTGTGTCATACAGGACAACTTGGAGAATGATGTAATGATATGCAGGTACGCTCTCATTTAGAGTCATACCTCCCGGGGATAACATCGCCTAGACAAATGAAAAAATAAGTGAGAACAGAGGCTGGTGGGAGGAAGTCAAATGAAAATATGAGTGATGGATCAGATTATTAGAATCCAAAGCCTTTAACAATAAAAAATAAAAAAAGACAACCACAAACCAGCATGAAAATATATGATATTCTTTTATATTTGCATATTTGGTTATCATTCATTCGACGGTGGTGTTTAAAAGCTTTTGTATTGACTTTTTAGGCAAACTGTTGTCAGGGAAACAATCCCTTGATATGACCAATTTGGCCAATGGCAACTAGGCTCGCTTCACTGATGTTATGGTAGCATTTCGAGGCTTTATTTTGTTTGGTCATTGGCTGGGAGTCTAGGCAGGCTGGAGTCAAGAGCAAAAATTATGAACTGAAGCAGCTACACTGAAGGGAGCTGCTAAATACGATTATTTGATTCAAATACAATGAATAAACAGAGTGCGGAGGTGGTAAACATATAACTCATATATAAATATAGCTCCCAACAAAATACAATTCAGCCCTAGCTATAAAACAGCATTATTACTAGAGAAAATATGACTATTTGTGCCAACTGGAACAGCCATTCAAAATCTACAGATACAGATTCTACCCTTTGAAATGGCTTGATGACAGCAAATTTCCTTTCTAACATATTCCTTATTGAAACAGAGGGTGGAACATATTGAAGAGCTTGTTCTTTATATATATATATATATATATATATATATATATATATATAATATTATATATATATATACACTGCTCAAAAAAATTAAAGGAACACTTTGAAAACACATCAGATCTCAATGGGGAAAAATGTCATGCTGGATATCTATACTAATATGGACTGGGTAATGTGTTATGAACGAAAGGATGCCACATCGTTTGATGGAAATGAAAATGATCAACCTACAGAGGATTGAATTCAAAGACACCCCGGAAATCTAAGTGAAAAAATGATGTAGCAGGCTTGTCAATTTTGCTGAAATTTCATTGCAGCAACTCAAAATGGTACTCAGTAGTTTGTATGGCCCCCACGTGCTTGTATGCATGCCTGACAACGTCGGGGCATACTCCTAATGAGACGACGGATGGTGTCCTGGGGTATTTCCTCCCAGATCTGGACCAGCGCATCACTGAGCTCCTGGACAGTCTGAGGTGCAACCAGGTGATGTCAGATGGACCAAAACACAATGTCCCAGAGGTGTTCTATTGGATGTAGGTCAGGTGAGCGTGGTGGCCCTTCAATGGTATCATTCCTTCATCCTCCAGGAACTGCCTGCATGCTCTCGCCACATGAGGCCGGGCATTGTTGTGCACCAGGAGGAACCCAGGACCCACTGCACCAGCATAGGGTCTGACAATGGATCCAAGGATTTCATCCCGATACCTAATGGCAGTCAGGGTGCCATTGTCTAGCCTGCAGAGGTCTGTGCGTCCCTCCATGGATATGCCTCCCCAGACCATCACTGACCCACCACCAAACCGGTCATGCTGAACGATGTTACAGGCAGCATAACATTCTCCACGGCTTCTCCAGACCCTTTCCTGTCTGTCACGTGCTCAGGGTGAACCTGCTCTCATTTGTGAAAACCACAGGGCACCAGTGGCGGACCAGCCAATTCTGGTGTTCAATGGGAAATGCCAATCGAACTCCCTGGTGCTGGGCAGTGAGCACGGGGCCCACTAGAGGACGTCGGGCCCTCAGGCCACCCTCATGAAGTCTGTTTCTGATTGTTTGGTCAGAGACATTCACACCAGTGGCCTGCTGGAGGTCATTTTGTAGGGCTCTGGCAGTGCTCATCATGTTCCTCCTCGCACAAAGGAGCAGATACCAGTCCTGCTGATGGGTTAAGGACCTTCTACGGCCCTCTCCAGCTCTCCTAGAGTAGCTGTCTGTCTTCCTGGAATCTCCTCCATGCTCTTGAGACTGTGCTGGGAGACACAGCAAACCTTCTGGCAATGGCACGTATTGATGAGCCATCCTGAAGGAGCTGGACTGCCTGCGCAACCTCTGTAGGGTCCAGGTATCGCCTCATGCTACCAGTAGTGACACTGACCCTAGCCAAATGCAAAACTGGTGAAAAACAGTCCGAAAAGATGAGTAGGGAAAAAAATGTCAGTGGCCTCCACCTGTAAAACCATTCCTGTTTTGGGGGTTGTCTCACTGTTGCCCATCTAGTGGACCTGCTGTTAATGTCATTAACACTAAAGCAGCCGAAACTGATTACCAACCCCCTCTGTTACTTAACTGACCAGATCAATATCCCAGGAGTTTAACTGACTTGATGATATTCTCTGATTAAAAAGTGTTCCCTTTATTTTTTTGAGCAGTGTATATATATATATATATATATATATATATATATATAAATGCACACAATGGTCAAGTTTACAGCTGAGCAAAATCCTGATTTGAAACTTGATATCAGTATAGCAGGTGACAAGGATACCTAAAATACCTGGAGAGAGTGCTTTGTTATCAGTCATCTCAAAGGCAGCTGTCATGCAAGATTCAGTCTCCAGCAGAATTCTGTTGTATTTGGACTCCAAAGAAAAAGTATAGTCTTGTACATCTTGCCTTTTTGTCCAATTTTTTTTCTTGCTTCAAATCGGTAGCTGTGTCCGAATTCGCCCCCTATACCCTCATTCACTATTCCCTGCATTAGTCCGCTAATATAGTTTACTTGAGGGAATTAATGAAAATGAGTGAGTGAATTTTGGACATTGAGAGTGCCGGAAGGGCTGCCGCTTTTTCATAGATTGTGTTTGCTGTTTAATAATTGTTTGAAACTTATAGCAAACTGGCAGCTCCGTGGAAAATATGTATAAACCTGAATTAAACAAAATAATCAATTAAGGAATTTATACATGTAATATTATGCTGTACCCACATTGGACCAGCGATTTGGAGAAAGGAAGGATGGATGATTCATCTGAGTGCATTATGGGTATTCTCTAGCCGTTGAGCGTACATCAGTTGTACACTCATTATTGCGGTGCATTCTGGGATTGAATGAGTGCACTCGATAACGTCCTCTATGGTTTCGGACACCACTACAATTGGCTGTCCCCTCAAATAGTGCCCTATGTAAGGGTTGGGGGGGGATATAACAGATATTACTGTTAATATCGCTAACTGAGGATAACTGATCGCTATTTTACCGCTGCTACAAAAGGATAACGGGAAAAATTATATAGAAAATTATATTTCGATAATGTGATACGTTTTTGAACAGCTATTACCTATTCTGGGGTGTAGAAAGATCACTTTATATGCCAAAAAAGTATATTTTTACGAGTACATTAACCTCATTATACCTCAAAGCTAACATATGGACTAATAGATACAGAATACCAATTTAGATTTCATGAGGTTTCAAAGTTAAAAGTCATTGCACAGAAATCTGGAAAAATTAATCAGAAATGGTGTTAAATTCAAAATATATAAATAAATAAAAACACTTGTATAATCAAAGCTCGCCACAGTAGCCGCGTTTCCACTGTCGGGCCAAAAGCGGGCGTGCTAGTGTGTGCCAGGGCCAGTCGCGTTTCCACTGTCACTTCCGGGCCTTGATCGGGCCTCGTCAGGGCTTCCTAGGGGCCAACGCTCGCACTGGCCCAACAGTGGAAACGCGGCTAGTGTTGGCCAGACTCCAGTTCGTGGGCATGAGCATGTGGCAGAGAGACTGAATCCCTGAAACGACACTGTTGCTGTTTTAACTGATGACAGGGCTTTGAATGCGTTCAGAATGTACTGTGGATATTAAGCGCCAATAAAACCACACAACTCTGATTCATGCATGGCAAGATGGCATTTAATTGCATTTTTGATCTCGATGAAACCACATGGGTTTTAAAGTGTCCAATGGAAAATGCTTTAATCATGATCAGCATGACAGCCAAGTTCAATCCATTCTAAATTAATCCAGTGTTGGCAGTAACTAGTACATGTAGCGATACCACATACTTAATAACTTCACTTTTCATGACAAAAGCACAGCTGGTTTCATAATAATGCTGCTTTTCCAATAACCTACCAGCTACTTTTTCCAGTGTAGCAGGTAGGGGTGTAACGATACCCTCATGTCACAATTCGATACATATCACGATACTGAACTGAACTATACTCCAAGACATATGGTAAAAGGTTAACAAAAAATGTACAGTTGATTAAAATGCTAAATTTGATATTACATTGTGGGTGTAAATGAATAGGCTTGGACTTGGTGCTGGTAACCCAATACAAAGGACAATGGTGACACCAAAATAAAAATATTCATGATTCTGAAGCTGAAAATACAGAATTATTTTAGACGAATATGCTTGCACTCTGTCACTCACTAAATATATTTAAAATAATATAACCCACTTTTTACTGGTAACATAAGACATTTGACATTATCAGGACTGACAAATATTCCCCCATTGCATTATTATACATTATATTCAACACTATATATAGTAGTTTAATGTAGAACTGACACTAAAACTCTGAAAACTTTATTTTAGGTGAAATATACACTATACATATTGTCACTATCCACGATACACTTTGTTGCATTTTTGTATTGAGACATATTGTGACACGATATTGTTACACCCCTACTAGCAGTATGATGTGACAAAACACTAGATAGTCATAAAATGTTCTCTCTTCCCGGGACACACCAAGCCGACGTCTAAGAACTAGCGACGACAAAAACGATTGATCACACCAAAACGACTAAAGGAGTCTGTCAACTAGCATGCACATTCTGTAAAGATCTGTCTATTTCAGTAGGTATCATATAGCTATTTTCGTCATTCAAAAAGGGAAACCGAAACTATGACTACAAACCGTAAACAAAGCAGCGCTTGCTTACCATTTTGAACATCAATCACGCTGTCTGATTACTTTCTTCATTCAAGCAGGCACATGTTATTATGAAAATATTCTTGCATTTGAATGCTCAGGTAAGATGACGTATAATTATAACAACCTCCTGTCTGTACCATCTTTGACTTCTTTCCTTTGACATTGCCTGACGGCCAACAAGTGTGTCCCGGCATTTAAACTGTCATCTCTCCACCAAGCACCAGGCCCAGGGCTTCTGGGTTGTACAAGCTTTTGCCACGCAGCTCAAAGTTCACAATCCTGGGTCTCCCAAGCAGCAACCAAACAATGCTGCAAATTGTTTGTATAAACAAGCATGACGCATCTTATTTAGCTTGAAGCAAAATCTCAAATATATTAAGAAAAAGGATGCAGAGGCACTTGTTCGCTGAGGATGGGTTGGATTGCAGTGAATTGCATGGGTGTTCAATTGGAAATCTATATGAATACTGTATGCAGTGCTGTAGTTGGCTACTTCTCCAGTTCTAATGCCCACAAGTGGAGTGTTTAGTCAGACAAATGACAGACAAGATTTAAAAAATAATTTGTTTGACTAAAGCAAACACAGTTTACTGATGATGACGTAGTAAACTGAACGATGGTGCACTTGACGAATGAATTACACAAAAGTTAAACAAAAGCACATTCTATCCATGACTGTTGTCGCGAGCCGCTCTCTCGTTGACATAGCCTATGCTACCTGATGATCAGTAGCGGTTCACTAAATAAAATTAAATAAATGCCTATTTACGATAAGCACTTAACTAAAAAAATAACTATAAATAACAAAATTGTCAGGGTTCTGTCAATTCGGTCTAGTTTTTTCTTGTTCTTTGTTCATGTTTTGTGTGAACACGTGGCTTATGAGTGTTCTCATTAGCTGCGTGTTCAAGTCTTGTTTTGTTTGGGCACATGGCTGGTCATTGTGTTTGCTGGCCATGTGCTTGTCACGTTTGGTGTGAGCACATGGATTGTCATGTGTTTCCTTGTGCCATGTGCTCTCCAGTAGATTGTCCAACCTCGCCCATCTTGTTACCGGAATATTGATTCATTTGCCCCACCTGTCCTCCCTCGTTACCTGCCTTGTTTGCTCCCTATTTATTCTCGTTGTGTTTACAATCCTGTGCCAGATTGTCGTTGTATGTACATTCCATGTTTCCTCTGTGTGGGGTGCCTTCTAGTCAAGTCTGTCTTGTTTTTCCCCCCTTGAGGTAGTTGATGTTTGTATTTTGTTTTATTTTATTATCATCATTAAAAGCACATCAACTCTGCACCTGAGTCCTCGCTCCTTTCACCACCCCCATACCTGACAAAAATCTGCTTGAAAATGCTATCTCATGATACATAGTTAAATCTGTAATTCCTTTACAATTTAAAGGTACACTGTGTTTTTCATCAGTCAGTTGTGAAAGTCTGAAAGCCTCTGGAAACATTAAATCCTGGAAAGAAGACATTTCTAGAGAAAGAGCGAGTAGAGATTCACGAGTGCACAGGACAAAGTTTGAGCATTATTGCACACCTAAAATCTGATCCAGAGCAATGAGACCACTGTATATTTGAAAGCGCACGTCCAGTTTTGTGCTACAGTACAGTGAAAGAAATCCACCTGCGAGCAGAGAGAATCATTACACGGATGCTCTCATTTGTCATTAAAATAACACCATAGAAACGGCCTTAAATTAATTATAAAAACGAGAAGAAAGTCGTGTCTGAAAGCTGCAATGTTTTTATGTTTTTTTTATTGGTTTAAATGAATGGAGAATATCTTGTGTTTTTCCGTGGGTGTTCAACCATTTCGGGTTTGCCTGCCTATCTAAAATAGAAAATATTTTCAAATGAAAATGCCATAAAAGCTACAGCCTGAGTTCATCTGCATCTGAAAAAAACAACAGAAAAATAGCAGTCCTCCTTAACAGGCGTGAGATAAAATGCCTCCCATGCTATATCACATTAGGAGCACTGTGACTATTGTGATGTATAACTTCATGCCCAACATTAAAGAGCTGATAATCAGAAACATATGAGACGTATACGTCTGACTGAGAGGAGACAAAGAGCCGGTAGTCCTCAGAAGCCCGGCAAACAAGCTAAGAAGAAAAGGGAGGGGGAGAGAGGAGAATACGAGGCCGAAATGAGATGAACTGCACGTCCCAGTGTGCATGGCTCCAAGTTCAGACACATGCTATCCTTTCAGCCAAACTGAAATGAGGCTCCCTTTGTTCGCAAGTAAAATGTCCCTCCGTCATTTTGACTCAACACAGCGTATTGCGATATCTATCAGCTCTCCTGCCGCCCTAAAGACATTGTAAGTAACAGCAAAAAAAGTTGAGCCAGATAATTACCTCTCTCCGCCTCCGGTTTTTGCTGAGAAAAAGCTTTCTGCCGAGTTTCCCTTTTCTTTATTGCCAGTCATAAAGTACGGGGCCGCCTCATAAAATGTCTCTATATCACTGTGGCATTCTTCAAAAACCTGTTTTTTATGGGACATCAGTCCTTGAAATACCGGGGTACCGCACCGAAGGTCAATGGGCTGATCAGTGGCTGATAAATTTGCCCTAGAGATTAGCCATGATGGCTTCCCTCCAGGACTGTGTCGTTCCTGAATGGCTCATGGAATTGGTGGGGGAAACACATTTTAACTGACCAAAACAGTCTACAGTAGGGTAGGGTAGGGCTGGGCGATAAAACGGTATCGGTATTTATCGACGGTACACCATTGTCGGTAACGATATAAAAAAAATTCGATATAGCGCTCAATAGTTTGCCTTGATTGTTCTACGTTTACACTTTTACATTGCACACAATTTGTAACAATTTATTTAAGTTCAAGAGTTTCTTTAACACTCTTAAGCCTGGTTCACATGGCAGGATAATTAGGCAGATTTTAGCCCCGATTCACCCCTTCCGACAATCTTAAGGATGCTCCGATTATCGTAAAATAATCTGATCAGATATTCCTGCCGTGTGTGGTGTGTTAAGGCTGCTCTCGTCTGCTCGGAAGGACGTCGGGACCGCTCCGATCTCAAATCGGGGATATCCAACATGTTGGATTTATTTGGCCCGATTTCTTCTCGTGTGTGGTGTCCCCCGAGCACGCAGCCTGTGGACTGTGGAGTGTAGCCAATCAGAAAGCGAGGTGACGAGGCGGCGAGGAAACACCGGGAAATATAATCAAAACAGCCGGCGGCATGGCGCACCAGAAAGTCCGGTGGACGTCAGAGATCATCGCCTTTTCTTTTGATAACGGTTTTTTCCGGGTTAAAAACAAACTATTGCCACTGCATCCTCTTCGTCCGCCATGATTGTTTACTCTGAAGTCACGTTTGATCTCGAGGTATTTTGCGCGATTTCCCGTCTGATCTGGGAATGCTCGGGAGTCAAATCGGTTTGTGTGTGATGTGTTGATTTTGCCGTGTGGCTGCGCACCACACACTGTACGACCAAAACTGTTAGACCCGTGATTTTTTATCCCCGTGTGTGGGGTCTCTCAGGTTTGGAAAATCGGGCGACAATTTTAAAATCGTCCCGTGTGAACCAGGCTTTAATAAAAGACATAAAGAAGATATTTTTGTTTACATTTTATTTAGTTTTTTACTGCTAAAACTAATATAATTTGTTGTTTGCCTTAATAATGTGGATAAATAAATAAAAAACAGTGGTTTAAAATCAAACTTTTCTAAAAAAAAAAAAAAAGGTTATAAAAAATGTTAATAATTGTCGATACCAAACGATATGAAACATTATATCGTGATAATTTTTTTTAGCTATATCGCACAGTAGGGTCCAATTTGGTGAGGAAAAAGAATATTTGTGGTCACTAGTGTAGGCTATAGAATTTGTCAGAATGTGTTGATGCGCACTGCAATTGCAAAGGATTATGGGAGGATTTATCTGTTTGGTACAAGGAAATTTACCTCAGGGAAAGATTAGGAAAACATCATGGTGTACAAACAGTGAGTTTTATTTGTCATACAGAGAGCCTGATGGGCTATTGGAACCAACAAGAAATCGACTTAAAATGTGTTTTTCTATTTTAATGAGATACTTTCATAAAACGTATACAAAGTCAAACAAATATCTGTTTAATGAAAGTGCCGGCTTACGAAAGCATCAAATGCAGCCCTTAAAATCCACATGAAAAAGCTTGGGGGAGAAATTTGTTTATTTGACTTGCACCCTTAAATGTTCACTTAAAAACACAGACAAATCTCTTGGCAAATATAGTTGTTTTTCATTAACTTAAAGAGATCCAACAAAGAGTCATATGTCAGCAACCCTGCAGGATGTTTCACCATCTTTTTACACATAAAAATCTCATTTCACTTTAGCTATAAGATGCACCAAATAAGTCAGCCAGGAACTTGGGGGAAGTGTTTAAGGACCAGTTATTTGAGATTTGAGATTAACAACATCAGAAAACCAGGCCCTACCTATCTGAATGGGCTAAGTAGTTCCTGTTCTAGTCATCTTAAGATTGGGCTTCCACAATGCTCATTTTGCTGTCCATCAAGCCAGCACAATTAAACCTTTACAGATGATCCAGAATGCAATCGTTTGCTGGTCTTCAGCCAAACAAAGAGTGCCCAAGTCACACACCTATCGGTTTCGCTTCACTTGCTACCTAGCTGTCCACAAAAAGCTGACCTTTGTTCATTGATTAAATGTAAAAGTTCATGATGTTCTAAAGTGAGTAAAATTTTCTTTACTTGCTCAAAGAAATTTTCAATCTCTAAACTTAATTTCTTAGTTCTGAGTAGGTTTTAAAGTCCGACTAGTCAATAACTGTATCCCTTAAAACTCATCTTTGATCACCAAAATGACATATTTAAACGTTTTTTGTTTTTTCTGTGAAAAAGAATTCTTCATGCCTTAAAATAGCTTGAATGTAAGTCTACACCCTTGCTTCATGTAGATCCATGAATATGCTAAGTAGCCCCGCCTTCTCTCACGCCAGCTCACAGATTCACTCGGCCAACTTACTAAGGTAAACGCTGCACAATGGTATCGCTCTTTACAATGTTGGACACATAATGGTAATTAATACGATTTGCCTTTTGCCTGACTATGTTATCAAACAGCTAATGTGTTGCTAATGTTACACAAACTATGGTCCGGTTCGCTATCTCAGTCTTCCTTCTGGCATTAGTTCATCATAACATCATATTATACATTATACAACCGCTATATTGCGGTTATATCAACAGAAAAATATACCGGGATAACTTGGCTTCTCTTGAGACTCCCCTGCTTCGCAGCAGTTATATATGCTAAAGCCTGCCGGCACGTTGACGTGATTGGTTACAAGGTAATTTGTGACATCAGAAACACCAGCGATTTCAAAGTCTTTTTTTCACTGTAGTTTTAAGGAGAAAATACTCAGCAATGGTGTTGACTTATGAATTTGCACATCTTAAAGTTTGTCTTAAAGCACATTAAAAACACCACATAGAGATATAAACAACATTAAAAGCTTTTTTTCTGCACCACAGGGGAACTTTTAAAAAACTAGATACAGTTTCAGCTATTCAGCTCTAATTGACGGTGATAGAGTACTTATCTTAATCAGTTATAAGGAGCTGACTTTGGCGGGAGAGCAGGGAAGGATTGTATGCGACAGGGGAAACCGAGGGAGGGCTGAGTGGGAACGCAAGTGGTACTACAATGGCACTACAAAGAGTGGCAAATGACTTCAAAATGGTTTTAAAATGACAGCCTGTTATCAGGTAATAGCTCAACCCACAATAGGCTGCCTTTATTCCATTTCTGTCAGGAGCAGAGAGAAGGAAGGCTATAAGAACTAAAACCCCTTCACCTCCCACACAGAACTAAAGAGGAGAGCCGTGAACAAATACAGGAACTGTTGTGCAACAGTTAACACAACCAGTCAACAGTCAAAAACAGAACTGAACTCTAGTGTTCTACCTTGCATTTGATATTCCTGGAAAATGTTTTCTTACTGACCTGACTCAAACTAAACAGCAGTCGGCCTGGGATTTCTTATTGGATCATAGTGTGAAGTTAACAGGGTCAATGACATGAAATTGAAATTATGAAATTATTCCAAAAGTACATTAAAAATGCAATTCATGCATACAATGTTTGAATACACCTTTTCTATAATAAGTAATTCGTATGTTTTTCATTTCTGTAAAAAAAAAATATATATATATATTTAGATATATTTAGGGGCATTAAAGTAAATAATTCATGATACAAATAAAAAAAATCATTGAATTTTTCATTATGTTTTTAAGTATATATATTTTTCTCAAACCCATATGAAACCAACATGAGTACAAAGAGTACATTTCTAAGAACTTGGACAAGTTTTTAAACTAGATTTTTATATGTTATGAACACACCTAGATCACTGAATACTGAATTTTCTAACAAATCATTCAGCAAGCAGTATTTTGAATGTGCCTGTCAGATTTTACTGCACGTGCAAGCAGAGCAGCCAAGGAGTGATCTGACATAATCTACTTAAGCAATAACTAAAGCCTACTGTTTTACAAAGCATGAAGTAGCGACCACGGTGTGATCTGTGAAAATCATCTGGAACAACTCCCAGGCTTTTCATCCACAGCAAGGTGATGACTGTTTGACCTTCAACCGAAACGGAGGAAAATTATCTGTGGGAGGTCCTGGAAAGGAGGGAGGAAGAATTTAGTCTTGTCGAGGTGATGAGTAGCCATCAAGTTCAAATGTCAAGTGACAAGTTGAGATCGTTTTGGCGAGAACAGAGCAGGAGACGGGAAGTGGGTATGAGATATAGTGTTGATGGCATGTCAGTGATGAGATAGACCATGTGATGTGATAATGGAAAATTGCACCGGGCCCAGTACTGAGTCCTGTGTAGCTCAGGTGGTGAGAATCTAAGGGGTAGCAAACCTTTCAATCTGCCTTCAAAAGACTTTATAAGACAAATAACAAAAGAGCTGATCCACAAAACCACAGTCTTATTTCAAGGTGGTGGTGTAACCAAGTGGGTAAAGATCTGGGTTGGTATCAGAGCTGTGGCACAGATATATAGAGCTGTTTTGCTATTGGGGACGCAGTGTTGTTCCCTCTCCCTGTATTGTATTGTTGTTTCTCCAATTCTGTTGAAACAAACTAATTATTCATTTATATTACTTCATGTAATTACACAATTTTTGGTCAAATGGTCCAGGCCTACAGCAAACCTAGAGCTCTTTAACAAAATATCCCGTTACAGTTCAGTAGTAATGATTTCATGAACTTCTTCACTGAGAAAATAGAAAGCATCAGAACCACAATTGTAAACGTTCAATCTTCAATCGCGCCTTATAATTCAGCTTCAATTATCACCCCGCAAGAACAATTACAGTGCTTTACAACTATAGAACAAAAAGAGTTAAATAAACTTAGCACTTCATCTAAAACAACAACATGTTTATTAGATCCTATACCAACTAAACTACTGAAAGAAGTGTTACCTGTAGTGGAAGAGCCTCTCCTCAATATTATTAACTCGTCTTTATCTTTAGGTCATGTTCCAAGAACATTTAAACTGGCAGTTATAAAACCTCTCATTAAGAAAACACAATTAGATCATAATAATCTAGCAAATTATAGACCCATTTCAAATCTTCCATTTATGTCTAAAATATTAGAAAAAGTGGTGTCCGCTCAACTGGGCTCTTTCTTGCAACAAAATGATATCTATGAAAAGGTTCAGTCTGGATTCAGACCGCATCATAGCACTGAAACTGCGCTTGTTAAAATCACAAATGATTTACTTTTAGCTTCTGACCAAGGCTGTATCTCAATACTAGTTTTACTTGATCTTAGTGCTGCGTTCGATACTATAGATCATACATTACTCTTAGATCGACTACAAAATTATACTGGTGTTCAAGGACAAGCACTAAGCTGGTTCAAATCATACCTATCTGACCGCTACCATTTTGTCTATTTAAATGGAGAAAAATCGATCATAACTCCAGTAAACTATGGAGTGCCGCAGGGATCTGTGTTAGGCCCTGTTATTTTCAATATATATGATGCCACTTGGATATATTATAAGGAAACATGGAATTAGTTTCCATTGTTATGCTGATGACACTTAAATATATATTTCATCACGGCCGGATGAAAACGCTAAATTTTCCAAATTGACAGAGTGTGTTAAAGATATAAAAGATTGGATGACGCGTAATTTTCTTTTATTAAATCCAGACAAGACAGAGGTAATACTTAACGGTTCAAAAAAACGCCCACAAAACCTCGCACAATACAACTTTAACATCATAGGATGTCCTGTTACTTTATCCTCTACAGTAAAAGACCTGGGTGTTATACTCGATTGCAACCTGTCTTTTGAAAATCATATTTCATATGTTACAAAAACAGCCTTTTTCCACCTTAGAAACATTGCTAAACTACGTAATATGCAATCAGTTTCTGATGCAGAAAAGTTAGTTCATGCGTTCATGACCTCGAGACTGGATTACTGTAATGCTTTATTAGCTGGTTGTCCTGCATCCTCAATAAACAAGCTACAGTTAGTCCAAAATGCCGCCGCTAGAGTTCTTACGAGATCAAGAAAATATGATCATATAACACCGATTTTATCATCACTGCATTGGTTACCTATAAAGCTCCGTATTAATTATAAGATATTGCTACTGACTTATAAAGCCCTAAACGGCTTAGCTCCAGTCTATTTAACGGATCTTCTATCACCCTATAATCCATCGCGCTCTATAAGATCACTAAATTCAAGGCTTTTGGTCATACCTAGGATATCCAGAACCACCAAAGGAGGGAGAGCATTTTCACATTTGGCTCCAAAACTCTGGAATAGTCTTCCTGATACTGTTCGTTGCTCAGACTCGCTCTCCCAGTTTAAAACTAGATTAAAGTCGCATCTCTTCAGCCAGGCATTCATATAATCCTATAGTTCAAACTACAATCCGGCCTCTAGCTCATAAATGCCAGAGGAGAACTGGCCCCCGACTGAGCCTGGGTTCTCCCAGGGTTTTTTTTCTCCATTAGGTCACCTGATGGAGTTTTAGGACACCATTAGGTCACTTGATGGAGTTTTTCGGTTCCTTGCCACTGTTGCCTTTGGCTTGCTCAGTTGGGGATATTTTGGGGATATTTAATTTAATTTTATCAATCAATAAATTCCTCTTGAAAAAAAAAAACTTTGTTGTATTATTTTAATTTAATACTGTGAAGCTGCTTTGATACAATCTGTATTGTGAAAAGCGCTATACAAATAAACTTGACTTGACTTGACTTGACTCTTTAAAAATATATACAGTATATAATTTTTTTCCCCCTCAAAATCGCAATTTTATCAGAAAGCTTTCATTATGATTTCCCTATGATTAAGACACTACGCATTATCCAAAATGCAACAGATTGCTGTCTTCATCCAGCCAAAGAGTGCCACATCACACACCTATTGGTCTCACCTCACTACCTGTAGCTGACCACATCTGGCTCTGACTAGGGATGCCAAATGATTATTTGGTTAAAATGAAACAAATAAATAAATAAATCATACCCATGCTTTTGAAAGCTCTGAATTCAGTTAATATGAACCGGTGGAGCAAAAACATCCGATGTGTGTAAAAATAT
Organism: Leuciscus leuciscus; assembly: GCF_965113295.1. Lineage (NCBI taxonomy): Eukaryota > Metazoa > Chordata > Actinopteri > Cypriniformes > Leuciscidae > Leuciscus > Leuciscus leuciscus. Next base: position 25,469,537 of record NC_138740.1, on the reverse strand, counting down.
GAATCTAATTAGGCCTTGCATATATTAATCAAATAATAAGACTAATATTTTTAATCATAATATTAATACTCTTAATAATATAAAATATCTCTTTCTTTAAAACTGACTGTTTACTTCACTACTCGTAAATGTAATGTTTTTTTTTTTTTTGGCTGAAACGGCTTAAAACAATTAAACAAAAGGCAAGTAAAAAAAAAAATCTGGGTTTGTAATTAAAAGATTGCAGGTTCAAATTCAGCAACGGGTGATCCACTTAACACCAAGTTGGCTACAGTATACGCTAATGTATTGCTTTGTATAAAAGTGCATGTTGAATGGCAGCAATGGTAGATTACTAAATGGTAACAACTAAGTATCGAGCCATTTTGATTTTGTTGTCTTCCTCTTTTCAGTGGCTTTCAGTGGACAGTTTTCATTATTCCCCTGGCTCCAAATCATGGGGGTTTGGCACAACTTATCCTTTAAAGGTCTGAAGAATTGGATCAATACCTAAGCCTCTTATCATCTCAACCCAAACACAACACGCAATTAATCTCTCTACTCCGATTTAATGAGCGGTTCTAAATAACACCTTGCAAAAACCTCTTTGTGTTTATGCTTACATCGATCTGACAAAAAGAGGTTTTGCTGCAACAAATCCATTAAAAAGTGTCAAATCCTTTATAACCAAGATAATAGTTTTTAAAGCACCCTGACCTCCAGAAACACCATTTGATTTGATTTTTAAAAGTTAACAAACTTCAACATTTAGATTATTTTGGTTTGTCGATGCACTGTCTATTCGTAAAGTTTCTGGTACTTTGATGGCGATTGCATACCAAACTCAGCGAGACTCCACCAAACAGCGGACTTCTAGTTTCCCCTTCTCCTTTGTTCTCTGCTTGGTGGCCACTCGCACCATTCCACAAGAGGCTCCATTATCCCGGCTGTGGCGAGGGGGGCGTGGTTTTGCGAAGTCTGTAGCAGGAGAGAAAGGAGGGGGCTGATCGGTGAGTAAGTAGGTCAAGTGCAAAATGAGGAACACCTGTGTCTGATTGCAGTGATTGGCATGGAGAGACCGGTTATAAGCCAGCATGCGGGAGGAGATGGGAGAGAGAGTTGGACTGGAACCTCACCTGTACGCTGTGTTTGAATGAAAGTTGTGATTGTTATTTGTCCTCTTTGTTATTACTGTGCGTGGCACGGTGAATGCGCTACGTGCGCCTCTTTTGTTTATTTGTTTCTTTTTATTTTGCAATTAAAGTGAGTGTTTCAGTCACGCCGACCCCTGTCTTCTTCCTTCCTTGCAATACAACATTGAACCCCGTTACACTGGTGCCAAAACCCGGGAAGGAAGAAGATCGCCGCCATGCAGACTCCGCCAGGTACACCATTTGCGGACATCATCCAATCGCTCGCTGGTCTTCACCAGGAACAACATCAACATCTGCTGGCCATAAAGGAGGAGCAGGACAAACGGTTCGAGGCGCTCCTCCGAGGCCAGCATGAAGACCGCGAGCTGTTCCGGAGCTGGATAGACCGGGAGGTTAGGGCCGTCCCCCCATCGGACAAAGACTCGTCCTCGCCGATACCTCTCAACAAGATGGGCCCCGAGGATGATCCGGAGGCATTTCTGGAACTGTTTGAGAGGTCGGCTGAGGACCGGGGATGGCCCTCGACGGACTGGCCAATGCGGCTGATACCCCTGCTGTCCGGAGAGGCGCAGGTGGCCGCACACCAACTGCCAGTCCAGAATCTCCTGGTCTATCAGGATTTAAAGCGGGCCATTCTCCAGCGGGTTGGCCGGACTCCGGAACAACACCGCCAGAGGTTCAGGACGTTGAACCTCGAGGAGTCTGGCCGACCCTTCATCATGGCCCAACAGCTCCGGGACTCGTGCCGCAAGTGGCTGATGGCCGACGGAAGCGACGTCAAGGAAGTCATCGATCGTGTGGTGCTGGAGCAGTTCGTGGCGCGGTTGCCAACAAAGACCGCGCAGTGGGTCCAGTGCCACCGCCCGACGTCGCTGAACCAGGCCATCCAGCTGGCGGAGGACCAAATGGTGGCGTGCCCGGGGGTCGGCGAACCCCTGCCATCTGCTTCTCTCTCTCTTTCTCTCTCTACCCCCCCCCCTAAGCCCTCTCCCCTTCCCAGGTACCGGGTGAATCTGCCGCCGCGGCCGGCTCCAAGGTGGAGGACAGGGGGTGCTGCGGAGCCGGTATCTGCCCCCAGGCCTCTTCCCCGGGGAGGGGGCCCATCGAGGGGGGGATTCTCTCCCCAGGCTGCGCTACCTCTCTCTCCACGCCAATCCCTTGACCCGCTTCCTGCCACTGGAGCGGCGGGGAGGTCCGGGCCGGCTTGTTGGCGCTGCGGGGACCCGAGTCATTTTATCGATCGGTGTCCGGTGATGGAGGTGGGGACGCTGATCCGGGTCCCCGATGCGCCGCAAGCTGCCCCCGATCAAGCTGGCCTGTACCAAATACCCGTGAGTATAAAGGGGGGTACTTTTCAGGCTCTGGTGGATTCAGGCTGTAACCAAACCTCTATACACCAAAGCCTGATTCAACCTAAGGCATTGGATAATGGCCGCATGGTTAAGGTACGGTGTGTGCACGGGGAAGTGGTGAATTATCCGTTAATGCCTGTGGATATTCAATTTAGGGGACAAAAGCATAGTGTGGAGGTGGCGATTAACCCGCATCTCCGGCATCCGCTGATTTTGGGGACGGATTGGCCAGCGTTTAATGAATTATTGGGTCATTTATGTGCGGATGCTTCTTGGGTAGAAAAAGATAAAAGGAAGGTGGCGACTGCTCAGTTGGGAGAAGCTGATCCGGAACCTCTGGGTACTGGTTCAGGGGAACAGAGCGCACTGGAGAGAACCATTCTCTCAGAGCGCGATGATTTTCCCCTGGAACAGTCCCAGGATGACACGCTGAAACATGCCTTTGATCAGGTTCGCTCTATCGACGGCCAGCTTCTCCACCCAGACCAACCGCTCACCTATCCGTATTTTACAATTATAAAAGATAAGTTGTATCGGGTGACCCAAGATGCCCAATCAAAGCAGGATACAACTCAGTTGTTGGTACCCAAAAGCCGTCGGGAAATGCTTTTCCAGGCGGCTCATTCTAATCCAATGGCCGGGCATTTAGGACAAACAACGACACTAAACCGTCTCATGGCCCGATTCTTTTGGCCGGGCATTCACGAGAATGTACGCAAGTGGTGTGCGTCTTGTCGGGAATGTCAGCTGGTGAATCCACCGGCCAACCCAAAAGCACCATTGTGCCCTATTCCGTTGATGCAGGTCCCCTTCGAACGAATTGGTATGGACCTCATCGGGCCATTAGAACGGTCAGCACGGGGACATCGCTTTGCTTTAGTCCTGGTGGACTACGCAACGCGATATCCTGAAGCAGTCCCGCTTCGCAATATTTCCGCAAATAGCGTGGCGAGCGCTCTGTTTCAACTAATCTCCCGGGTGGGAATCCCGAAAGAGATTCTCACCGATCAAGGCACGGCGTTTATGTCACGAACGATACGCGAACTTTACGAATTATTGGGCATTAAATCGATCCGGACCAGTGTCTATCACCCACAAACAGACGGGCTGGTCGAACGATTTAACCGCACTTTGAAATCCATGATTCGAAAGTTTGTACAAGAAGACGCCAAAAATTGGGATCGGTGGTTAGAACCCCTCTTGTTCGCTGTACGGGAGGTCCCTCAAGCCTCCACGGGGTTTTCCCCCTTCGAGCTTCTCTATGGGCGTCAGCCCCGCGGGGTGTTAGATGTCCTTAGGGAAACTTGGGAGGACGGACCTTCAGCTAGTAAAAATGAAATTCAGTATGTCCTGGACCTGAGAACAAAACTCCACACTTTGGGGCGGCTGTCACGGGAGAATTTGTTACAGGCTCAGGACAAGCAAAGTCGGCTGTACAACAGGGGGGCTAGACTGCGTCAATTTACACCGGGAGAGAAAGTGCTTGTATTACTTCCTACCTCTAGCTCAAAATTACTCGCAAAGTGGCAAGGACCTTTTGAGGTTACACGGCGAATTGGAGATCTTGACTATGAGGTAATACGAACAGATAGGGGCGGGGCACATCAAATTTACCACCTCAACCTGCTTAAAAAATGGTCTGAGGTGGAATCAGTGATGCTGGCGATGGTAGTGAGTGGAGAGGAGGATCTCGGTCCAGAGGCGAATGTTAAAACAAAATCTCTCGCCCTGGCCGCTGGGGGAGACCACCTCTCACCATCCCAACTCACTGATGTGCGTAATTTACAAGCAGATTTTGCTGATGTGTTCTCGCCCCTGCCTGGTCGGACGGACCTCATTCAACACCACGTTGAGACAGAGCCGGGCGTGGTGGTTCGCAGCCGGCCGTATCGACTGCCAGAGCACAAAAAGAAAGTTGTGCAAAGCGAATTAGAGGCGATGCTAGAGTTGGGAGTAATAGAAGAATCTAGCAGTGACTGGGCGAGCCCGATAGTTTTAGTTCCTAAAACGGACGGCTCGATCCGGTTCTGTGTAGATTACAGGAAGGTGAATGCTGTGTCGAAGTTCGACGCTTATCCAATGCCAAGGGTTGACGAATTGCTTGATCGGCTGGGTACTGCTCGTTTTTATTCGACATTGGACTTAACCAAGGGATATTGGCAGATCCCCTTATCTCCCTTATCCAAAGAAAAAACAGCTTTCACCACGCCGTTCGGGTTACACCAATTTGTCACTCTTCCTTTCGGGTTGTTCGGGGCTCCGGCAACGTTTCAGCGTCTGATGGACAGGATTCTCCGACCGCACGCTGCATATGCCGCTGCCTACTTGGATGATATCATCATCTATAGTGGTGACTGGCAGCGTCATATGCAGCAGGTGCGGGCTGTCCTGAAGACGTTGAGACGGGCGGGGCTCACGGCCAACCCGAAGAAGTGTGCAATTGGGCGGGTGGAAGTAAGGTATCTGGGCTTCCACTTGGGTCATGGACAAGTGCGTCCCCAAATTGATAAGACGGCAGCGGTTGCGACTTGTCCGAGACCTAAGACCAAAAAGGAGGTTAGACAGTTCCTGGGGCTGGCGGGTTATTACAGAAGGTTTGTGCCTAATTATTCGGACCTCGCCAGCCCGCTGACTGATCTAACTAAAAAGGAGGTACCAGATACGGTTCAATGGACGGAGCAGTGTCAGCGGGCTTTTACCCAGATAAAGGCTGCTTTATGTGGTGGACCGCTCTTACATGCCCCTGACTTTTCTCTCCCTTTCATCCTACAGACCGACGCGTCGGACAGGGGGATGGGCGCGGTCCTGTCCCAGGAGGTGGAGGGTGAGGAGCGGCCGGTGCTGTACATCAGTCGAAAGCTCTCTAAGAGAGAGACGGTGTACAGCACCATAGAGAAGGAGTGTTTGGCCATCAGATGGGCCGTTCTCACCCTCCGCTATTACCTCCTGGGACGGGAGTTCACCCTCTGTTCGGACCACGCTCCCCTGCAGTGGCTCCACCGCATGAAGGATACCAACGCGCGGATCACTCGTTGGTATCTCGCTTTACAGCCGTTTAAGTTCCAGGTGATCCACAGGCCGGGTGTACAGATGGCTGTGGCTGACTTCCTCTCCAGGAGGAGGGGGGGGGAGGCTGCAGGCCGGATGGCTCCCCGGCCTGAGTCGGGCGGTGGGGGTATGTGGCGAGGGGGGCGTGGTTTTGCGAAGTCTGTAGCAGGAGAGAAAGGAGGGGGCTGATCGGTGAGTAAGTAGGTCAAGTGCAAAATGAGGAACACCTGTGTCTGATTGCAGTGATTGGCATGGAGAGACCGGTTATAAGCCAGCATGCGGGAGGAGATGGGAGAGAGAGTTGGACTGGAACCTCACCTGTACGCTGTGTTTGAATGAAAGTTGTGATTGTTATTTGTCCTCTTTGTTATTACTGTGCGTGGCACGGTGAATGCGCTACGTGCGCCTCTTTTGTTTATTTGTTTCTTTTTATTTTGCAATTAAAGTGAGTGTTTCAGTCACGCCGACCCCTGTCTTCTTCCTTCCTTGCAATACAACATTGAACCCCGTTACACCGGCCAACTGCTGGGTCCTCTTTTTCCAACCTCCAACCACTGACTTTGCCATCTCTGCTCTTTTCAGCCAGCCAGCAGCTCCAGGAGGGATGTAATAGGTTTGAAGGAGACTGTGTTGCTGTGGCTGGGGTTTGTTGTCACAAACACAGTGTGAGCAGCATGCAAATCTGTGTGTGAACCCTCCCCTACTAGTGTGAGCTGCAGGGCCCGTACAACAAAGAATTATAGGAGCCGATGCCTCTCTGGCACAAGGATGACAGCTCTGACTGATCCCAGTTCTAATGCTAAGAACATGTTGGGGATGTTCTCCCTCAATATAACACAACCACAGACACGGTGTACTGCAAGTATATGCTGTCAGCATGCATTGTTGGGGAGTTAGTAGTGACACCACTAAAAACTTTCAGGATTTTTTTCTCCTGTCTTTTCAAAACATTGCAGCTTTTTCAGTAACAAGCAAATTTTTCCAACCACAAAATTAAAGGTAGGGTAGGTAATCCTGTTCAGAAACACTTTTTTTTATACTGGGTGAAATGGTCCTTCCATCCTGATAGTAGTCAATACATTATGTGTTTAGAAAAAGGAATGAAAAAAATCAGACCTCTGTAGCAGCTGCAGGACAGTAAAAACTCTGACCAATCACTGCCATTCGGTGCGAATGTAAAGAACCAATCAGATGCCTTCATGTCTCGTGCCCGCCCCGAGCCCCACTGCGCGCGCTGCCCGGCGTGCACTCATCACATGTCACCGTTCCCGGAAATATTCAGCTCAAAGCACCTGCATATGCAGTCAGCGAAGGCAAACAAGGCAAAAACTACTTCCTCGGACCCTGCCCGCGCTCTTGAACGACCTCCTCTGCTTCGCCCTCAACCCCGGACCTGTCCTCGAACCGACGATGCGGTACTTTTCTCCGGACTCGGAGTGTACGTTAGTCTTCATTAGAGTCAACAATGTTTTCATCATGGAAACTCTTACATGCAAAACACCGTATATGTTATGAATCTTACACGAAATTCATCTTCATCACAGTGTAACTGATGGTAATGGAAAAACGTGTATCAATGCAACCTGTTTTTAGTTTTGCCTTATAAATATAGCTCGTTACCGAATGAAACTTTACCATTATCGATATGCTAGCTTGATAGTGAGTACTAAATTAAATCTTATTTGTTTATATTCATACACTGTAAAAAAAAACTGTAAATTTACAGGAAACTGTCTGTATTTTTTACAGAATTTTTCCGTTTTGTCATTATACAGTGAATACCTGTTATTTTACAGATATTTGTTGTAATTTAAAGATCCACTATTAAATTTACAGGTAATTGCTTTTATTGTGGTTTTACATTAATTTAACGTTTTTTAAAGGAAATTATCTGTAATTTTATAGGGTTATGTGTAATTTTACATAAAAAATTAAGTAATATTTTACAGATTATTTCTGTGGAATTAGAAAACAAAGAAAATAAGGTATAACTGCAGAAATCAGCAGTCACTTAACATGTTTTCCTTAAAGATTATTAAGCATGTGGGGGTTAAAGTGAGTTTTAAGATTTGTCCACACATTAGGCAGGCCTATTTAATTATTTATAATCTTTTAATTTTGTCTTGCAAATAGATGTTCATTTTGATCATCATTTGTATTTGCCCGTAAATTTCATTTAGGCCTATATTTTATGTCTTTTATGAATCGTTTTTCCAAATCTGCGTTGCTGCACATTGCGTGGCTTTGTGTGCGTTTGAATGTGTGTGTGTGTGCCCGCGCGCGCGGCCGCGCGCAGATTCAAATTATCCGCCATTACGTTTCGTTGCTTAGTCCCGCCCAGCCCACAACGGTTAGCTACAAATCTGTCTCTGTCGTCGATCTGTGTCAAGGGCAAGCGGGAGATTTGAATTCAGAGCTATAATCGTATTCGACAGAAGCAGCCGTGAGCAGGAGCGCTGCTGAACACATATTAGTTGTAGTCTGGTGTCAGTCATTCCGGAAATAACGCGCCCTTTTTCAGTGAGCCTGGTTCGTCACAGCAGACCTCATCCCGACCGATCAACGGCTGAGGTAAGAGTCTATTACTACATGTAAATGATATTTTATATTACATTTGTGTTAAGTGGTTAGACTGTTTCCATGCTAACGTTAGCATTCTTAAATTATGTTCAGTCATAACTGGCGTCGAGGGCAAAACACAAATGCAGCATGGGTCTTTTCAATTATCGATCTGTGTTAAGAAAGATCAGTTGAACCCACTCTAACTTACTTGTTAACTTATAGACCTAAAACAATCTTTAGTAGACTTGTTATTCATATTAAAGTCCATAATTGTGTATAAAATCTTCGTTATGATAGTCAGTAACATTAAACCAATCTCTTAAATGGCGGGACATTTTGAAACCATGTCTGGAAGCTGAAAACTTTATTTTTTTTTGTAAACTTTTTTTTAACTTTATTTTATTATAGTAAAATTGTAGTAAACACGTTTTTAGCTGATTTTTTTACCATTGTAATAGCCACAGTTTTACTAAAAATAGGCCTACTGTGTTTCTTTTGTTTATTTCGTAATAGTTAACATGACTAACTTTATTAAGACCGTTAAGAAATCGAAATACTGTCTGTAACTTAACGTACTTGTTGATGATACAGGAAAGCCTAGAACAGGAAGACTAGAATATGAATACAACATGATGAACCCCTAGGTGTATCTAGGTCTAGGTCACAGTAAATCATATTCATTTAATGTTACTTTCTATAAATGTAACTTAGCTAAAATCACATGGCAGCTCGAAATATTACTGCTGGCCTTTCCAGCTCAGCTTCAAGATCATAGTCAGTTGAGTTTTTGCATTGTCCCAATGATAACATATTCTGACATGTGTAAATCTAATACTGAGTTTTAAAATAACTTGTGTGTGTGTGTGTGATTTCAGGTCACGTGGAAAGCAGATGATCATGGCAAACAAGGTATGGGAAGAATTCATTAAAACATAAAAATCATAATGGTTCTGATTCCATATGTTCATAACAGTCTTCTGATTCCATATGATTGCACTAAAAGTATGCACAAGGTTTGGATTTGCTACAGCAAGATTACGATTGTGTTAGATTCCACCCATCTTTCTTTCTTTTTTTTAACTAGGCTCTGTCATTTAGAAACATGACTTTTCCTATCACTAATATCTTAATGACACATATCTCTACCTTTTAATCCAGCCAGATGATCTGACGGTTGCTGCTCGCATCTCAGCCTACCTGATGGAAAATTCTTGCTGGATGAATGACCTTCACCTTCAAATCAGCCTTGCCAAGACAGAACTGCTTATGGTTCAACTTTCAGCCAAAACATACTTGCTGTGATCCTGCTGATTTGCCTTATCATTAGGAGGATCAGGCCCTTCCTATCGGAGCTACACAACTCTCTTGTTCTATCCAGACTGGGCTATTGTAATGCTCTCCTGGCAGCTCTTCCAGTATCAGTCAAACCTCTGCAACTGATCCAGATGCTGCAGCAAGAGTTGTCTTTAAAGGTAGCCCTATGCCTAAACTCACTGCTTCAGATCTATGTGTCCTCCAGAAGCATGTGTTCTGCAAGTGAACGGCACCTTGTGGTGCCATCATCCCAAAGAGACACAAAACCACTTTCACTGACATTTACCTGGACTGTTTCCTGGTGGTGGAATGACCGGCGCAACTCAACACATTTTCAAGAAACTGCTAAAGATCCATCTTTTTCATAAACACTTCACCCAATAATACTATATCTTTGTAAAAAAAAAAAAAACCTTGCGATGTGTACTGTGCGACTAACTGGGACTTGTCACTGCACTTGTTGCTTTTTATTATCTTTAATTATTATCTTAATTGGTTAGTCACTTTGGATAAAATGTAATTGTAAATGTTAAAATAAGTTATACTGTAAAGGTATACGGTAATTGCTTTTTATTGTGGATATATTTACATGTTCTAAATTATATACTAAGCATCTATTTCCTATCAATCACTTATCTTGATGTTTAGTGTTTGTTCAATTACTAATACTGTAAATATGCAGGTATTCTGTACTCATACATTTAGTTAATTTAAAAGAAATTGACTGTACATTCGCTATTATTAAGAACTTAATTAGAGATGTTGTGAAATTGGATCGGTACAAATAAAAATAAAAACTGTAAATTTACAAACATTTGTATTTGAATTTATGTACTTGTGTGCATTTTTTATACATAATTTCATTGTTATTTTACACAGAAAAACTATATTAAAAGAAAATTACTGTAGATAGACAGCATTATTATATAAAATAATTGTATAAAACCTTAAATTTACAGTATTTAATTGTTTTAAAGGTGTATATGACTTTTTTTAAATGTTAAAATCCCAATAATTACATAAGATTTTATGTAATATTAAAGATATAATCTGTTATTTAATTATGGAAAATTACTGTATTTTAACGAGATTGTTTTTTGCCGTTATTTTACGGTAATTTTCTGGCGCCCCAGCTGCCGGAATAATACCGTTTTTTCACAGTTTTTTTTTTTACAGTGTAGTGATAAAGTTAGGTATTTTATTACATGTGATTCTGACATGATGTCACTGTATGTACTGCGCTCCTTCCTCTCCACTCCACTCGTCTCAGGTAATAAATGCGTCTTGTTCCAGCCTGAGCGTTTGGCGTCGCGCGTTCATGTGTTTTGGGGGCGTGGCTTTGGAAGGAGCTCAGAAGGGAGGGGGTGGAGTGAATGGAAATAATGAGCTGTGTTTATTGCAGATTAAAAGGTCTACAGTCACTCGATTTTTATATTTTCTTTTTCAGAGTACTTACATTTTAATTATGTATTGGTATATAAAGACAGTTTAAACAAATTTGGAATGTTTTTTTTTTAGAAAAATGATCACCTACCCTACCTTTAAGGGTGTAACAGATCGTAGCTGATCCGTACCGACCAGGCCCAAAGGTTCGGCACGCATGTGATTTGCAGATTAATTGCAACGTTAAACCATCGTAGTAGGGATGCGCGGTATACCGGTACTGCAAAAATACCGGTATATATTATATTTCAAACGGTACAATATCATAATTTTGCTCAATTCGGTATTTGATGCGCTGCTGTTTCGAAGTTCACCGCTAGGCGGCAGTGCGCTACCCAAACTGACGCGGGTCACGCAAAACCGGCAAACGTGACAACGGAGGAACACGATGGATCAAACAGATGAAGCTCATTCTACACATACTGTCTATGATTCTACACGCCCGAAATTAATAAATAAAGAGAGCAGTAGGAGTGAAATATAGCATTACTTTGCTTACAAAAGTAATGAGAAAGGTGAAGCAACAGACCTCAATGCACCACTCTACAAACGCTGCTTTAAATTAGCCACGGGAGGCAACACAGTCTGGCTAAGCACTTGTCACTTGCTCATCCTGACTTGTTCAAAGAGTTCAGAGATCGACAGGTGAGCATCATTCAACTGATTTAATTTAGACTTCTATTCACAACACTGATCAGCGCACATACATAAGAGCTTATCAATTAAATATGATACGGTAAACACGAAAGCTCAAATGTGCTTGCATGACACGCTAGAACCAATGAAGTTTAGGTCTCATAATTTTTGCACATTCAAACAATCATATATTAATTGAATTTGAATGAATAAAGAGATTAGTAATATTCATTTTAGTATTAGTGCTAGTAAAATTGCTAGTGTGGCGACCCCTAGGAATCAGCCGAGAGAGAAAGAGTAATAGTAGTAATATGGATATTACTAATATGAATGTTAGAATAACACTTTACAATTAAGCTACATTTGTCAACATTCATTAGGTAACCTGACCTAACAGTATTATAACATGTATTAATCTAGATCAATCAGTAATTATTATTTAAATATACTAATACATGTTTAGCATGTTAACATTAGCCTACTTTATGCAATGCATTAAACTAATATGAACCCAAACAGTACTCAAACCAAGATGAATAAATGCTATAAATGTTGATAATTCTCTGTTGACAGCTAATGGTTAACATGTCATTTCATTATTCTATTATTATTCTATATTAATTTATTATTATAGATATTAACCTATTTTAATTGTATCATTTCAGGTTTTTTCTTTTCTTTCCAAAATCAAAATTTAACCTAGGCTACTGTATGTTCCCTGACTGTTTTTTTTTTTGTTTTTTTTAATTTTTTACATTTTGATACTTTTTGTTTGCATATTCGGTACTGCAGAGTTTCAAGCAGTGTTTTTTAATAAAATAGTTTCAATTCACTTAAATTTTGAGGCCGGTTATTTGTCACCTGTGGTATCGATTTAGTATCGATACCGAGGTATTAGGTTCTGGTATCGTACCGAAACCAAAATTGTGGTATCGAGCCATCCCTACATCGTAGAGAGAGAAAGTTTGTCATTTGCATGTGTTACACATTCAAGTGATTTTAAACCATTCCAGTGCAAGAAGCAAAGAGAATTAAATTTGAAACTCATGGACGACTGCCTCATAAACTAAAACAAAACAACAACAAAAAGTCCCAGGCCTGGTCCTCAGTCGTCACTCCTCCTTTTATCCTTCTGGAGCTCCTCCGTGGGACTCAAAACCAGTGCGCGCCACCGGCCTCGCTGCGTCCCCCACGGCTCTCAGCCACACACTGCTTGCCACAAGTAGAATTTACAGTTTCTGAATAGATTCTTCAAAATTGTTAGCAGATGAGATTGACACGTCTTTGTATGTGAAACACAAAAACTACCGTTTGAACATAACATTTTTTTTTTTTTAAGTTTAAAAGTGCCAGTAAAGATTTATATTGTTACAAAAATTACTATTTCAAATTAATGTTACACTTTTTAACTTTTCATTCATTAAAGAATCCTGAAAAAAATCACGTTTTCCACAAAAAAAATTTAGCAGCACAACTGTTTTTAACACTGACAATATAAAATGGTTCTTGACCACCAAATTATGAGAATTATTTCTGAAGGATTATGTGACTGAAGACTGGAGTAATGATGCCTGAAAATTCATCTTTGCAATCACATAAATAAATTATAATAATTATTTTAAATTGTAATAATATTTCACAATATTACCGCTTTAACTGTATTTTTGACCAAATAAATGCAGCCTTCGTGAGAACAAAGACACTTCTTTCACAAAATATTTTAATCATACTTATCCCAAACTTTTGAATAGTATAGTGTACACATTTGCAAACGCACATATGCTCACTTACACAGAACATGCTGTTTTCACAGATGGGGTGGCATAAACAACATACAAATATAACCTCCCACTCTGTATCTGTGTGGGTAACTACATGTCACATGCTTGCTTCTTAAAAACGTACAGCAAGACAGCAAAGACCAAAGCACTACTGCAGTGATCCATAGCACCTTCAAACTGTGTGCTGCTGCAACAGAGCTCTGCTGCCACACATCTAACACACACATCAACCAGAAACAGCTCATATCCACTGCACCTTAAGTGGCTTCTTATGAAAATGCGATCTAGTCTCGCTACTATGCGCTAAATATGTACCGTCAGAAAAGAAGAATCGCAAATGTGAGCTCAGCAATGAGATTAAATAGAGCTTAAATTAAGACTTCTGCCTCTCAGATATTTATCCCGAGAAAAAACATGTTTTTCCTCTAGAATTTCTAAAGAGATACTCACAATGTATCAGACTGTGATCAGATTTGCCAAGATACCAAACTGCACTCAAAAGTTTAGAGATCTCAATATGAATGCAAACTTCTTCTGTCAGGACCACTATCGTCAAATACGATTGACAATTAGCATACAGTTTGGATTGGTGGTGGTTCTGTTCTGGGCCAGAACTCCCTGCGCATCCATGCAGCCTAGCTTGGATAAGAGCAGGGAGAGCAGCAATAACCCCCCTTAGGGTAAACAGAACAGAACCAACATGAATGTATTGCAGATATTAGAGAATTGCATTCTGATTCAGGGGGAATCAGAATGGCAAATCCTGACAGACGAGAGGAGGAGCTTGGGATGGAGGAGGGAACTGGCTCCTGAGAAACGCGATAGCTATGATAATACTTAAGGAGCTTATATATGAATACAGTGATAGGCGTCGTATTTCTATAGGTAGACGTGGATCAGCTGAGAGTCAGCTGACGCAAGCTTGACTAACGTGACTTGCCAGAACTGACGCTACTCTTGATTTTTTCACTGGCCCAACCACAAAATAATTTTGCTTTATAATGTATTTTCAGAATTTGTAGAAATATGTTTTCAATGTAAGCTTAGCGTTAAGTTCTGCCAGGAAGACTCAATCAGCGCGTCATGAATGAACTCACTTCTAACCAATCATGTGTTAACACTCTCAGTATAAAAGAATGGTACTTACATCCGTCTGAGTTCGCAGATACTGACGGCGCCAATTACCTCCATCCTCCCCAACCACCTCCAAGATGGTCCTTTCCCTCCATCCTCCTCACCACCACCAGGATGGTCCCTTCCTTTGCCTCCAGGGGGTCGGCTGCGCCCCTGCCTTCATCTTCAGGCGGGATTTGCAGATTCCGTTACCCTCGCATTGCTTGCTAAGGACGGGGCCTACGCCAAAGACTATGCTTGCTGAGCTATTAATAAATGTACTCGTTATATCATTTTATCTCCCGAGTCTTTCTGGTAGAACTACATGTTAAGGTGTATTTGCACATTTTTTTAAATCTTTTTGTTTCTTTATACAAAAAGTGCAACAAAATTTAAATTACAGCTATAATGTACTTGCGTAACACACTTTTGCCCAAAAAAAGGGGGCATTCGTTGCGAAACATTAATGATTTAAAGTTTTCAACATATTCTTAAATATGCTATCAAGACTATCACAAGCCTCTTTTATGCTATCTGCAAAACCTCATCTATGTCATCCTGGTAGATAACATTATCTAGGTGACTAATCAGCAGGATTTGCATCAAAATGTCGAATTCAACGCAGCACTGACCCAAAAGGGCAAGTGACAGTTCTTATATCTGGCCCAAAATGATCTCACTCTGGCACCTGGCCGGCAGGTCGTCATCATTATTGTTGAATCTTGCCAAGACATTTTTGGAGAAACATTTGATACAGAGTATTTCAAAGAAACATAACTGAGAACTCCACCATTCTGAGTTATGAAAGAGGAACAGAATCTTCCTCTGGGTAGTACATCCATGTTTTCTAGATATCAGTTTGAATCAAAATCATGCTTTGAACAGAACAGCGCAACACTTCGCACACATACACAAACGTGCATGAGCTCCAGCCAAATCCACAGCCACTGTCACATTTCCCCAATCACCTCCAGTCATTATTTACAGGATGTCAGAGTAGTGAGCCAGAAGCCAAAGTCAACCATTTGCAACTACCGTCTGCTTGGCTAATTGCATACATCGTCTTTCATTTAGGGGTGATTGAAGTGCAGGAATGAATCCAGACGGCCCAACGGAGCTTCAAATAACTGAAGTTACTCTGCCAGCATCAAGAGATGCACAAGCCTCTAGAGCCAGCAGCTTTTGATACATAAGATGTTCTGAAGTTCTCTTTCCTCGTGTGCTCGTTGGCTGATCTGAGACCATTAAAAATGAAAGGAGCATGCTGCCGTACTGGAGATTCTGGCCTGCAGCACTGATGAGGAGTTGGGCTAAATGATTCCTGTGTCAGAGATCCTCAAAAGTATCGTCACATGCTCACATCCGCACACCCAACTCAGATGCAGACAAACTCACAGGTTCAGCCAAGAAGACATTGTGGAGTGGATGTCTGATGAAGCCTTTTCAGCTCAAATATGGAACCCTTAAAGCTTGTGTGAGAGGTTTGCACAGGCCATCGCTATCACTAACACTTCAGTCCCTGACTGTGTATGTATACATGCGCTGCGCATCCATAAATGCGTGTGTAAAACCTGTTTGCAATTATGATTCATGGTTAACTTTATTTTAAAAACAATTTAAGATAAAAAAAGACCGCCTATTAATAATAATCTGTATTGTATAAAGCGCTATATAAATAAAGACGACTTGACTTGATTAATAAAACCAGGAATATGCAAATAAATAAAAATAAATAAAATAAACTGGTACTTTTCATATATGGAATGTATTATTTATTATTTATTATTAAAAACGTAACATATTTAAGAGTAGGAGTGTTACAGCTCTATCTGGGATAGTATAAAATGCATTCAAATTGTGCAACATTAAAAGGTGATATGGACAATGGTGATGGTTAATAACCTGCAATATTTCAGTTACCAGCCAAAGTATTTACCCCCGCCTCACAAACACAAATGTATACGCAATGCACAAATGCTGACTTGTTTTGTATGGCAGTGTCAGAGCAATCTGGAAGATACTGACTGATCTTACAGTCACTTATCTGCATTGACAGCAAACAAACGGTTGCATAATGAACTACCTAATGCACAGAACAAATAAAGTAAAAACAATGTGTGCAACTGTAGAATACAAATGCTCCCACCAGTTCTATTTAAACAGTATAGATCTAACAGTGATTAAATAGTAATTATAAGGGTGGCATGCATTTGCAACCAGAGACATTCTAAAAACACGATTATTATAATTGGCAATCATTATCAAGAAAATAATCCTGGGCACTTGGGAGGAAAGCTAATGCCTAAGGTAATACAATTAAATTATTGTTACATCATATTTTGCTCCTCGTGACTGATTTTGTAGCTTTTTGTCCAACCGGTTACAAGACAATAAACTTGAATTTGTTATTATAGTTTATAGTTTTATAGTTTCCACTTTTAGATGGTACTGAGAGTGAATGAAAAAGAAGGACATAAAAGCAGCAAACAAAACAAAAGTTTTAAAAAGTCCGAACAGTAAGAAAATATATTATGTCGTCTTCACGAAGACTTCTATAACATGGGATGAGTAAAGAAATATCTGGGTTATTCTATCTATTCAAATCTTTCCTTTCATGAACTTGAAAAATAAATATTCGAAGTTTGAATAACAAACCGGTGTTCACCTGTGCAGGTTGGATAGACCCGTATTTCGAGAGAAAAGCAATGCAATGTGTTCTGCCTGAAAGGAATTTCGATGTACAGCCTTTCTGAAAGGTACACGATGCAGTAAAGGAAAACAGCCCTGTGGTTTCCATCCCTTCAGCTGACAGGAGAAGATAATGTATTTTAGATAGAGCTTATACACTGGACCGTGCTGCTGTCCATCAGTCGATCACTGCCTCGAGTCCATATCCCAGAGAGCCTGAGACATGTTTATTAAAAAGGTGGTGGGGGGGGGTAGAATTTGCTGTATGCAGGGGGCTGAAATTGGCGAGCTTGAGACCTGGATGGATTCTACACAGTTAATTAAGATAAAACGATTCAATTCAGCAAAGATTGAGTTGCGATTGAGCCCAAGCTGCTCATGGTGGTTGCTCTGATTAGGAGCCAGAAAATGCATTTGCTGAGATTTTGATGCGAGACAATATTCCCGTTTTCAATTACACACACGAGCAACCCCCTAACTACCAAAACTGACTCATTTGCATGATTGAAATATAATTACAGCGAGATGAAAAAATGCCTGTGTTTTGTTTGGCGTTACAATTGTGTTTAATTGTTTCTGCTGTTTGTTTTCGGTTTGTTCGCTTGCTTGTTTATTTTCATTCAGATATCAGCAAAAGCACTCGTAACAATCGATCTCCGGGTCAACGAATAAGGACAAGCTTATTTTTCACATCTGGGATATAAAAGTCCATCTGTTTTCCACCGACCTCAATGTAGTAAAACAAAACGACTAACTCAACTATCAACCCTTAACTATCATATGCTGACATGGTTGTTCAGTATCCAAAATACTTTATATCATTCCTGCAGAGGAAAATTGTAAGCCTGACACAGATTCCTTTGTGGGGAAAAATCGATGGCACGAATAACACACACAAGCTGCGCAACAATAAGGAAACTAGATGTTCTCCGTCACCATGTCAGAAACCTCTAATGGCGTCTCACAGCTGTTCTTTCTCGTGTTGACAGCCGTTGCTCGGCACCATTAACAACTTACTGACGGGCCTTGAAACTCACCAACCCGAGAGCGTGAAAACTGTAATCAGTGATAATAATGCTCAATCATTTGCTAAGACCTTATTAACACAAGTCCCACACTATGGGACTCTGTAATACTGAGTTGTGTTTAGAGTTATGCTCCATGCGTCTGTAATTCCCTGCCTGATTCTGACAGCACTCACTCATGGTGCATTTCCTCACACTTTGAGTCACAGTTTCCTGAGCTGCATCCTTTCAATCCTTCTCTCACTGTGGGGGCCACTGCAATGGGCCCTGGTCCCTCTGGGACTACCTTTCAGTTTTTCTTCCCTCCTCATCCTCCACTCTCGGGTTGTCTGATCCATTTCAATGCCTTCAGTGGCCTTTTCACTGCTAACAGAGTCGGTGTAGATGTCTTCACAAAACAAAACAGACACGCGTTCAATGTCTGCGCCGATTCTAAATGTCAACAGCATGTCAGCTATCACCATTCATCATCAAGAGGACGCTGCAAGGTGTACTCAGTGTTTAGCTCCTATCCATAACTGTCAATTCATCTGTAGTGTG
The DNA here is from genome assembly GCF_965113295.1 of Leuciscus leuciscus. Taxonomy (NCBI): domain Eukaryota; kingdom Metazoa; phylum Chordata; class Actinopteri; order Cypriniformes; family Leuciscidae; genus Leuciscus; species Leuciscus leuciscus. Next base: position 25,450,902 of record NC_138740.1, on the reverse strand, counting down.
ACAAACAATCAACAATTGAGATTATTGATAATCTAAATATTTTCTTTATAACAAGCACTGCAGCATTTTAAATCCATGCCAGTGATGCTCCATTAAAGCAGGGATTTGCAGTTTCTGGAATTTCTCCGCTGTATTCTCGCTTTTTGCTCACAGGTTTCTCTATAGAGCTCCCCCTACAGCTTCGGAATAGATAATTGACAACACTGTCGAAAAACTCGTTGGCGACTCTCAGATACCAGAGGCTAGTATATCAATGACATCAAAGCAGATGGGACATTCTTTAAAACGTCTTCTTCATTCGGGTTCGAACAGCGCGGGGGAGCGCAATAATGACAGAATTTTTGCAGATTTTTTTGGCCGTAAAGCAATTCGTTACATCGCGAGACCTGATATCACGAGATACTTCCTAACGCTGCGGCCGGCGGTTCGCCGGCTCAAAGTTGCATGGGTGGTTTTTCCGCTCACAGGCGCTTGGGGGGTGCGAGACGACCACCATTCAACCCGAAAAAAGTTATATAACTATTCCACTGACTCCGAAGCTGTTCAGTTAAGGAAAAAAAGTTACTTAGTTCACCTTTAAGCAAATTAAGTGCAAAAATAGAAAGCAATTTAAACATACATTAACATGGATGCTGGGAAAATATGCAAAGTGCATGGTATGGGAATCATAAATGGCTATGCGAATAAACACTCCAAAAAAGAAATACAAAATAAAAATAAAACAAAAAGAGCACATCTTCTGAAAAAATATGTAGATATAATGTTATACATTTCAGAAGAATCTCCAAATCCTGTCAAAAAGAAGAAGCTAACCAGTTTTAAGTTGAACTATGGTTTCGAAATTTAGCATATTAAAGGGATAGTTCACTTTGAAATTAATTTTTGGTATGTTTTAGCTTACCTCAAGGGCATCCAAGATGTAGGTGTCTTTTTTTCCGCAGTAGTTTCAATTTTGATATTTTTAGGTCAAACCGTTCTTGTCTGTCAGTCATATAATGCAGGTCTATGGTCACGGTCTCAAAACACAAGCACAGAGTCCAAATTAAAACAATTCCCCGTCGTCTTAAAGACATTCGTTCCAATGAACTGCCATAGACAAGGCGACATCTAGTGTGTATATTTCTATGCACCAGTCTGCGTACACGTCAGATCAGATCACTCGGACATGTCTGCGTATAAGAGGTAAAAACGATATAAATACTGTTCGTTTTCTCACACAAACCGCTCGTTTCGTGTCTTAGGCCATCAATGTGTACTTACGATGGGGAATTGTTTAATTTGGACGACGGGGAATTGTTTTAATTTGGACTCTGTGCTTGTGTTTTGAGACCGTGACCATAGACCTGCATTATATGACTGACAGACAAGAACGGTTTGACCTAAAAATATCAAAATTGAAACTACTGCGGAAAAAAAGACACCTACATCTTGGATGCCCTTGAGGTAAGCTAAAACATACCAAAAATTTATTTCAAAGTGAACTATCCCTTTAACATATTCATTTGCATGGTACTCCAAACAACATATGGTAATGCCATGGATGGTACATTTAGTGTTTTCGTGTTAATGCTATGTTTTATTCGGAAAATGTCTTTACCTACGTCATTGGAAAGGTGCACGTGCAGTTGTTGATTTACCTTTTTCATCGCGATAGGGCGCTTATGCTGTTTGTTCCGAATGGTTATAGGTCAATATCCACATAATCCAGTGCTCTTTTTTCTCTGTTAAAAAGTATAGCGTTATTGTTTTACGCAGTGAGAAACTGCACCAAACGATTGAGTAAGACTCGGAACGATTCAGACTGATCTTGAACCGATAACACGTTTGATCGAATCGTGGAAAAGAACTGACTCACAAAAGTGATTCAATCACTAATTGAACATCGCTAGTTCTGATTCTTAACAGGCACGAGAAAACGAGACACGACGTAGTTGCTGAAATATTTTGAGGGAAATGTTATCAGGTTAGTTAGTATACTGTACTCTCGCTCGCCAGAGGATTTATCATTATAGCCTATAGGCCTACTGGGCTCGTGCTCGGCAAATCTGCGACACCTGACGTGATATCCCCATAGATATGTTATTTTTGTCTGGCTATTATTCATGCTCTTAGATTGTATATTATCATATATTAAAATGTATGGATGCATTATGCTGCTGCTTTGTCTATTATAATATTATGATTTTTTATTTAAATACCGTTTGCTTGGCGCTCTTGAAAAAACTTTTTTTTATTTCTTCAGAGCATTCTGAAATAAACCGCAGACAGACGAGAGAAATTAATAATCATTTTCTCACACTGTTCCAAACATGCATTCATTTCTTTCTTCTGCTGAACACAAAATATATTTTGAAGAATATGTGTAACCAAACCGTTGATGGGCCCCAGTAACTTACGGTGGGGGGAAATGCTATATGGAAGTCAAAAAGGCCCATCAACTGTTTGGTTCTCGACATTCTTCAAAATATCTTCTTTTGTGTTCAGTAGAAGAAAGAAATTCGTACAAGGTTTGGAACAACTTGAGGCCGAGTTAATGATGACAGAATTAAAATTTTTGGATGAACTATCCCTTTAAGGATCAGCTGCGGATTATGATTAATCGGGACATGCGTGTGCACGCAGAAAACTTTACCTGACTTTCTTCTAGCAGATGTACGGCGACAAAAAATAAAATGATTTATTAATTGTATTATATAATTTTATATATAAAACGGTTAGTTCCAGTCCTTGATTCAGTTTATTCTGATTGGTCACAATCATTATTCACAATAAAACACGGCTATTTATATCACTCGGTATCACTACACAACAGCCCTAGCAACCACTCTTAGCAACGTAAACATAGTTCTCGTTGATATTGTTCAGAGTAGAGTATTGTGAAAGATCGAGTAAGCTAGTGTATCGTTGCCTGCATTTACATTAGATATAGCATTTTCCATCAGGTCAGTCCTATATTCGTAAAAAATCCATTTGAATGTCGATCCGCTGCAATATCTTGTCCTTTTAACAGTTAAGGGCCTGACACATCATCCTGTCATCCAGCCATCCTTATCACCAAAAAATGTATTTTAGGTGGACAGATCAATACAGTACAATGCACATCAAACACCATGCGGAACAAAACAAACCTGTGGTCTCAGGATAAGCCAGGGTCTGCTAAAATTGTAGGATGTTGGAAAATAACAATGTCTTTTCTGTTAACCAAATGCTTTTTAATCTTCGCTATTGCTTCAATGCAAATGAACAAGCGTGCGCCGTTATTTGTTGCGTAGTGACGGTCAAACCCTGAATATAATGTAATATAATATAAGTTGTTCCTACATTGTCGTAAATGTAGAATAAATTTTAGTGCAAACGTTTTTTGTGAATCATGATTTGATCGTGAAAACGTTAGTGCGTAGATTTCACGCACAAATTTGTGTGCGCGCATTCTTAGTGAATGAGACCCAATGTTCTTCCACAACATGCATGCAGTTTTGTTTTTTAACGCTAGAGGGCCTAAAGTTACATAGTGTACCTTTAAGCAAAATTGTTAGCTCTTTTCTTCACAACACTAATGTTCAGATTAGCACTGATTTTGTGCTGGGCTGTTCAACTCAACAACTCCCTCTATATGGTTATATATTTTTTACCTCTATATTTTTTTACCTCTATTATTGACCTCTATATGGTCAGTATTTTTTTGTTGGTATATTGTTAATTGAACCCATTTAATATAAATTGTAGTAAATAAATGTATTAGTATAATTTCAAGAGGCTACTGCCAGCTAGTCATGTGATTACATCATCGCATCCAAGAAAAGAAAAAAAAAGCTTCTTCTAGACCACAGATTTGCCTAGAGTCTCGATCTCATGTGAGTGTCCATCATTTTAAACATATTTGTCTGAAAAATGATTAATTTTGTTGCGTGCAAAACATTTTTAATAAGGGAAAATATTAGTAAACTGCACCTGATGTTAGCTTTATATCATGCCATAAAATTTTAGCTGGTAGTCAAATATCTAATCTACTTTTCCACCTTGAAATTACAGAAACAAATGCCAGTGGAGAATAACAGGCAGTAAAGAAAAAAAACAACTCCTTGTTTTGATTAACATGCCAAATCCATATAATTTATAAGATTATTAGATTATCACATTCATCTTGTAGGCCTATATTAAGAGGCTCATAACATGGATGGTCAATTTCATTTGGCATATTAATCAGATTAGCATGTAAAAGTTGATAAGAAATCTATAACAATAGATTGAGAAGGGAGGGTAATGATTCTCTTAGACGTGCAAAATAATTAAATTCGATACAACCTGTAACAAAAAAAACATAGCTTTCCGTTTATTTCAAATGGAATTTACGCTGTTTTTCTTACTTGCAAAGGTAGTAAAATCGATGAAAGCTCAAATTCAGTTCAGCCTTTTTTTTCTGTGGCATGCTGAATGCTCTTCATGTCGATGCTGAAACAAGTTTTTTTAAACTAACAGAGCTGTTTTTAGACCCTTAAACAAAATCGATCTCATCATTCTTTCAATTGTGATACTCAATAATGTAAAAATCATAGCAAACGAGTGAAAGGAACTGCACAGGAGCCTGAGTTGTGAAGGAATGTTGTAGTTTCCCTTTTCCTTTCAGGTCTAAAAAATTTGACTTCAACGCAGGAAAAAAACAGCTCAGCTAACTCTATAGCAATTAAGCCAAAAAGCCACTTCATACCGCACAATCAAAGACAAGAGGCAATCAAGCAAAGCAGACTGTCCTCCACATCAGTTAGCCCTGCATAGAGACACAGCACCTTCTCCTCCAGCAACAACAAAAAAGACCCGCGTTCGTCCTGAGGGGCAAAAGCACTGTGTTTATGGAGATTACATACAGTGGCGGAGAGAGCCCAATTACCTACAGCAAATGTACTGCGTGGAGCCAAAACCCATGGCAGCCCACAGCGAAACAAAGTGATTTTACAGCTCAATTTTAATCTGCAGGCTTTGGCCTGGTCTCCGGTTCCCCATGTGGGCCTTTTAAAATCGGATTTATCGGTACACTTTAAAGCAGACCAGTGGCGGCACCAGCCCGATGCTTAGTGATGGTTCTGAGGGTTCTCCAGTGATAGTGTAGGGTTTAATGAGGTTGAATACAGAGATGGTGCTGCACAGAAATACCCATTTTTGCTGGGTGCGTAAATCAGAGAACCAGGGAACCGGGGAATACATTAAATCATGTATTAAAAATTGAATGTATTACATTGAAAGGCTCACGTAAGCCAGACTTCACAGCACTGCAAGAACAGGAGAAATCAGTGTTTGAGAGCAGTTAACTAAAAAGAGTGAGGCAATAACTTTTCAGTAGTGTGACAGTAGTTGTTTTTTAATTAGCTTAGCTTGTGCTATATACATATACATGCATAAACATATAATTACATATACATTAATATATATATACAGTATATATATACATTTATATGAAAATAGCGAATTATTTCAACTAATATATGTGTGTGATATATGCATACATTATACATTTAGTTTATTTTTTCAAGTTTAATCCAGCCACCCAAATCCCAAGTTTAATTCAAAAAGCCAAATTAAATTTTTAAGATGAAATACTGCTCTGATTAAATTACATATTATATTATCTGCACAAAAATAAATGTTATAGCTGTAAATATTCAATGATTTTGCCCCTTAAATAAATTGTGCTACTTTTTGTTTGGATTTTTCTTTTCTTTTTTGTAGCATCACTGTATACTACGAGCAGCTTGACAAGCTAAAGTTTTAAAATAGATTCCCCAACACTGAAAAAAATTATTGGTCGTATTGGAGTAACACTCCGATCTTGGTGGCTATTTCGGATTAAAGATTGACTTTGAAAAGGGAACCATGGTACACTAACCAGGAGGAACCAGAGGGGAGCAGCTGGGAAAGGTAATTGCCTAGTTGGTGCCATATGAGATGAGTATGGAGGGTGTTGCTTTATCTGTGGGCTGTAATATAGGAGTTGAAGGTGGAGGAAGCACAGAAGTAGAGAAGCAATTCGCTTCCATTTAGATTTAGGCTGCCTGAACCCAAGTGAACCCTGCTTAGTGCTGTTAATTAAATCTGAAAGCGAGGTGAAGGGCAAAAATGAGGGTCAGAGTAGGATGCAAGACGAGAAGAGGGGAAGCTAGAATGATCTTATCGAGGAGCAGAGACCATGCTTTGGCAAATAATAATGTAAATGAAGCAGAGGTCAGCAAGTTTTCCTGCTCCCCTGCTGGCACAAGTGTTAACTTAATACAGAAACATTGGGAGAGAGAGGATAATGGTGTAAAGATAATTGCTAGACTGTACTTATCCATGTCAAATCATAAATTCAGAGCTTGAGCTTCAGTTACAAAACAAATGAGACTTTAAAAATGCAGTCTGATGAAAACACACACTTTAGTTGTGTCCAAAATGAAGCACCATACTGTGCTCTTATACACTATGTACTTATAGGTTCTCAACCTGTAGTGTATGAATTTTATATGGTTATTTAGTCTGATATCTCCCCCCACCCACCGCTGTGTGTCCAACATTCCACACTTCAGTTAATTAACTGCATTATCTGGGTATTTAAAGTGTACTTTTTCTATTTGGAATTTTCAGTGTGAATACACTTCCACTAAATGCCAATAGAATAGTGCACAAGCATGCAAATTGGGACGCGACATTTGACTTTGAATAAAATTCACAGAATGTTGAGTTAGATGTATTAATTCCATATGGTGAGCTTAATTACAGTACATCTGTAAGAAAAACTATGAAAGTGGAAATATAATATTCTCACCGAGCTTTGGTTGTGTACATGCAACAACCTGCTTGCACTTAATTACTTGTCATAATTAATTTTAAGCAGGATATAAAATTATTTAATTTTATATTTCACAGGTGTTGAAAAGAGTGCTGAGATGACAGATGATCTTAAGTTAAAGGACTGCTGGAAAAAATCTGAATCAAATAGCTCTGTACCTTGAGCATTTTCTAAAATTTGAATGGATGTAGAAATTGCATGAGAATTCAGCTGAAAGTGCTTTGAAACTCCTGTTGCTATTATCATAATAAATGGATTGCAAAATGATCACCGTTGACGGCAACTGACGTCTCTAAAAGGGTCCAAACATTTTATTCCTGAATTCAGTTTGCAGAAGATTATCCATTTTGGGGGCGAATTACTTCTAAAAGTTGAAAGAGAAAAATCTCAATTCAACAGCTGAAATTGGAGAAGCCTTAGGCACAATTAATTTCCCTGAGGCCACGTTGCCGAAAATTGGCAAATGGCTTAGAACCATGAGAAAACATGGATGGTTTTTGATTTTGTTCAAAAAAACATTTTTGAACATATTGGTTTTACAATTATCTTTGCACTAGTTATAGTCAATATTTTTGACATCTGAGGCCAGACATGTAATTGCAGCCGAACTTTAAAAGTGGTTTCTTCTTTTGAAATGTATCGTCTGATTGGGGAGATTTTTGATAAGCCTCTTACTGAGGATGAGAACTGCTTTTAAAAATATCTTTGCTTAATTCCCAAAAGAAAACATTTAAAATTCTATAACCCATTACTGGATATGTTAACTTCTCACTTTCTATCTGTCTGTCTGTCTGTCTGTCTGTCTCTATCTATCTATCTATCTATCTACAGGTATCTATCTATCTATCTATCTATCTATAATCCATCCATCTACAGTATATGCCTATAGACCTTATGCGCCAGAGAAACGAGGGCGCCGCCATCTTTAGAATATTGTCTTTTAACTTCCGTTTTTGCGGTCGCTCTGTATATTTCAATGGCGCTGCTGTCCAGGAGTAATTCGCTTTTGAAGTGGATTTTCTTAATATAAAGTAAACAAAAGTTATCATGAGGACTGTAATGTTTAAAGCAGATGACTTGACATATGTCAGTCGACTGGGAAGATTTTAAAACGAGCCGTTCATTAATAAACACGCAGAATCGCTGTGAAAATACAGACCGGAAGTCAAAAGACAACGAGCGCAGCGCTGAAAAGGGGCGGGGCTACATAAGGTCTATAAATATTCAAATTTCAAGGCTTTTAAAACTTTTTTTTTTTTAAATAAGGATTTGTAAAGCTTTGTCAACATTTGGGTTGAAAAGTTTGGTTTTCCTGTTAAAATGTGCAGTAATAAGAATTTAGTGATAGTGATAGTGTTTGTTTATATACAGACAATGATAGGTAATATTCAGTCCTGTGTTTTTACATGCTGTGATTCAGTGATTAATTTCATATTCTGTTTATTAATTTCAGAAACTATCTTTGAGCATTGATGAGCAATCATTAAAAGTTCATCGTCACCTGCATGACTAGAAACTTCTCTAACAGGAAGCCTGAAGTGCTCAGCGCTTAATTTACTCTCATGCTAAATTAGTTTCAATTATAATTTTTTTTTTAAGATGCATCATTTGGGGGCACAATTCATTCCATTCCAAATGCCTATGCTAGGGGCTCTCTGTCTAAGTAATTATGTACCCTTTAAGGCTGCTGAGATGTTTGTCATCCCATCAACAGCACAACGATCGCCAAGACCCTCATGCAACAAGACACTTGGAAAAAGAAGCGAGAATCATGCGAGAAGCGAGAGAGAACGAAGCTGTCAGGGGGAGGAAGAGGTGTGATCTGATCCTTCACTCCTTCTTGCTGAGTTTAGAGGGAGAGCGAGATGGCGGGTGAGTTGTTTGACTAATGCTCTGTTAGCTAATGTGTCCAGACCACCCACTGAGTTGCAACCATTTCTCTGGCTCTGATATTGTCTTGTAGTAGTGATGTGTGCTCGTTGCATGAGCCCAGCACTCTCAGCCCTATTCTGGGGAGGCGCGTGCGATACTCCCACTGCTAACAGCAAGCTGGCGGGAGTCTGCTCTGGCTTTCATGATAATATATGCATTTTTCTGCTGCTTTACACCGCTAGATGCAAGCCATCGTATTTTCGTTCACATGAGAGTTTGGGGGGGGGGGGGGGAGCAGATATTTTTTGCAAGGTTGCCACAAATGTTCTCCTTAGTCAAACCGCACAAATTGGAAGTTATGGCCAAAGCTAAACTCTGATTTAATATAATGCAAACTGTAAATTGTGTTCTGAAGAACACAAACATCTGTTGTTGGATCTCCAGAGATTAGAATAGAAATGTCTTGTTCAGTGCCACAGGAAACCCCAACCGGCAGCGTGAAAGGAAAATAGTTCAGAATCAAACATTACAGTGCATAGTTCTCTTTTGCAATCCCCACTGGAATCAAGTGAACTGCCTTGCTGCCTATTACCTATTGCTGCCTTCTAATGCAGCATCCTAACCAAAATGGATACTGATAAAAAGTACCATACCAATAGCATTCCTCATGAGAAATGTGCAACAGACTTGATTCAGAACTGATTTCAAAAGAGTTAGCGTGCTGATTAAGGTCCCAATACTCTAATAAGCATAAAAACACATAGCAAACACAAACATTGGGCAAAATGGTATATAATTTAGATTAACCATTTTTTTAAAGAATAGAATGAAAAAAGGTGCAGGCACATTAATTAAATTTGTCAGAAAAAAGTAGTTTGTCAATGTAGCGATGCATGAAGCACCACTCACACAGAAGTACATTTCAAACCAAGCAGCTTTATGTTGAACGACTTGAACATGAGTGAAAGCTGCATGTGGAACTTTTTTCGCCCTTACGTGAAACTCTGAATGATGTGGATTTCTGTTGAAATGATTGGATTTTGGCCAAGAAATTTCACAGAGCTACGGTAAATGTGACCACACCTTTATATTTACACTCAACATTTTTTTCGCTTTGTGTTCGTTGGACTTTTCATTTAAAAAAAAATCAAATTTTTTTCACAGAGCTCGCAATACATTATGGGATTGCTTTCTACACAAAGGATACATAAATGCACACTTGTGTATTAACATATGGTGCATATCTGATCTTTGCCATCTATTCAATCCATGGTGACAAGCTCAGTGAAATAAAATCCAGGTTTTAATACAGAACCAACATCTTATTTTGCCTGCAACGCATACACATACGAAAGAATAAAATTAGAGGTTGTCAAGAATGTCAAGAATTTTCTCAAAAAATTTATCAACATAGACGTTCATGGCAATGATTATAATACTCCATCTAATCATTTTGGAGGTCTAAATTGCCGTCCTCGAGCCGAGGTTGTCAGATTGACACTTATTTATTTGGACCATGTTCAACAAAACACAGTTTATTTTTATTGATGTCGAGCAGGAAGCAGCATACGGCTGCTGGCAGCCACCCTGAATTATGAGGAAGGTGATTACAGCCCCTCTCTCGCTCTCTCCATAGCCAAAGATCAGTGAGACCGAGAAAGACAGCTCTTGTAATCACACTTAATAGTCTTGTTGTTTGTGTGAGTGTGCGTGGTAATGATGCTGGCACTTCAGCATGGGCTCACAGGGGACCCACTATTGTTTCATCGTCTCATTGCCTTCCACTGGCACCACAACAGGTGCCTCTGTGAGGTTCCTAGCCAGTTAATAGAAAAAATAGAGATTATAGTCTATTTTTTTAAGCTTCTCATTGGATCTAATGACCATGCATTGATCTAAAGTGGACCAATCACTGTAATGACTTCAACTTTCTCAGGATTCCATGTTTATGGCCTCCATCTCTATGTTATGATCCTCATAAAGTTTCTCATAATAGCTCAAAGTGCTTTTTGCTAAATTAATGATGTGAACCCTCTTGTTCTTTCGGCATCAACGTCTTGTTGTTTTATATACTTCTCTGTTTGATTTTGTGACCTGAACAAGACTGAGCGTCTAACCTAAAGCGCATTTGAATGATGTTGGCATAGTCAGTGCCGCATTTGTCAAGCCAATTCGGCGTGCCAGACAAATCAAACCCAATGCACAGAGTGTACACGACACGGGAAATGCACACTCAAGAGAATTAGAGTGATTCATTCTCTCAGAAAAATGATTCACCCTTTTAATTTTGAGAAAAGCAATGATAATGTCCAAGGAAATTCATCTTTCCTCTCACTGAACGCAATAAACTATTTTTATGTGTGATTATATGTGACATTTTCCTGCCCTTTTGACCTGAATCATCTCTTCTAGAAGAGTAATGGAGTTCTAAATGAGGGTTCAGGAAGAGCTAGTCATCTAATCATGATGCAGTATAAACAGCTGCTTGCCTCACTATGACGATTCTGGAAACTCAAATATATTGATTTCTGTATTTATAATAACTTAAGTAGTTCTGGCGAGCATGACAAGTCTCTACACTCAAGGATTATATAAACAGGTTAACACATGTAACAGTTTCAGGGGGGAAAAACAGGTTAGAACAAACTAGTCTCAATGACAAAACTTATTTAAAGGAATAGTTAACACAAAAATTGAATTGTCATTTACTCACCCTTGAGTCATTCCAAACCTGTATGAGTTATTTAGAGGAAAGCTGACTTCAAAATAAAATAAAATAATTGTATATCTTATATTGTGTTTTACAGAAGAATGAAAGTAATACAGGTGTGGAATGACATGAGAGTGAGTAAATGATTCAAGAATTTTCAAATGCTCAAATCCCTAAAGGAATACTTAAAGACAAGCTGTAATGTAAAAACAAATGGATAGGTGCTAAAGTGTTTGTGAAGTGTTTTTATGCAGCGTATTCTTAATTTCTGAACAGTATCATTAGTTTTACATCAATCATATGGTAATTGTATATTCAGCACATTTAACCATGGTCATTTGGAACCCACCTTCAATTGCTTTATAACCGGTCATCAATAACATGTCAAGAGCACCTCTAGCAATCTGTAATCATATTGATTCACACACCATGAAGTATCACCTTTTACTGTATGTGATGAATATTTGAGCTGGTGCATTTATTCCCATATATATGGTGATGAAAGAAATTAGCTAGGAAAATAAAAGACACGGATCCAGCATGCATGCAGGTCTTCACCTGTTACTGCTGAATGATGCGCTCTGACAGACTCACCTCTGCAAAGCATGAACAATATGAGCCCAGCTAGGCTGAGACGCAGCATCTTCAGTTCCTCTGAAGTTGGTCGGGGAAGGAGAAGGGAACGGGTCAGTTTTTTCCCACCCACAAATCTTCCTCAAGGTCTACAGGACGGTACACACAGCCTTCATCTCTTTACAAGCAAGAAACAGAGTATCGGTTAGATGTTTCCCCCTCCGAGCATCTCGACACGAGTCTCTCCTGAGGTGCAATTACTAAATGTTGACATCTTGAAAGCCATGATCTGTTTCGCGGGTTTTAAATGTCTTCTGAAGTGTCTGAGGAGCACATTAAACACTAAAAATATATCCCTTGAAAAGTCCCAAATTTGTAGTGCAGTGCTACAAGTGTCTGTTGTTAAAAGCAGTCTGGTGGTCGCGAATGTGTGATCCGTCTAAATAAGCCTCAGTTCACACAGCTGTGTGGTGGAGAATCTCAAAGGAAAGTTGAACATCGCTTGTGAGGCTCGGCAACGCTTCGTAATGATGTAAAAAAAATCCACTGTAATTCCATGAGGCGCGAGGTGTCCACGCGTTAACGAATAAAGTCACTTTTAAAAGAGAATGTCAGTAATTGAGAACCAATTAGGTGCTTTTACATAAACAAGTCCTCATTTAGAAAAGATGACGGCAATAGCTTACTCCGAGCTTCCACAGTTATTAATACACTTTAAGAAATGAAATTGTAGACCGTCGGTGCACGTCACAGTTTTGATGCCGAAAAGCAAGTCATAAACTTCAACAATGTATGGAAAGAAATAATAAAAATCATTCTGTAAAAATGCTCCTTCTTTCTCTCACCCATGAAGTCCACAGTGAATATTCCTTGTGCTTTCGTCTGCTCTTTGGGTTCCGCAGCGACAAGCACAGTGAGTCATGAAACACACACACACTTCTCTCTCTCTCTCTCTCTCTCTCTCTCTCTCTCTCTCTCTCTCTCTTGACTGGCAAATACTGCTGAACTGGGAGGGCGGCTTTAGAATTTCAATTTAAACTTCAAAATATAATGTAGCTTACAATAAAATAAGATGAACGAGTCAACTTCTTTCGAACTGTTATGAATAGTTTTCTAGCGATGTGTTGCCTAGGCTACGTGTGGATGCATGCATTGCAAAAAAAGAAATAACTAGGCTACTTTAATACACCTGTTGTGAATGGTTAATCTGGAGTAGATGAATCGATCAGTATCGATCCATGTCTAAAATGGGAGCCTTGGTCCTAAATATGGAGGGTATTATAAGTATATTTTACAAATGATTCTATCCCATTGCAGTGAGTTATGGTTATATTATAATAAGAGCGATGATGCAGGTGTTGATGTAGTTTGTGAGTGATTGGACCCTATTGTACTGCATTTGCTTCAACAAGCGTGACAGTGCCCTCTAGTGGTGAAACTCGTGTCCTTAAGATTTTCCCATGCGTGGCATTATGCTGATGTTGCGACGTAAAGCGTGCTGCAAAAGGCGCTTTTTTTCTTTTTCTTTTTCTTTTTTTACAAGATTTGGTGTGTAACAAGGGTTTACTGGGATCTGTCATATTTAGCATTTAAGGTAGACGAATACGAATCGTCTTAAGGAAAATCGGGAGTTAATTGTTGTTATTATTATTAATAATATTATTATTAATAATTTCTTTAATGGTCTCTATAGAGAAATTTACCTTGCTCGTTACATAGGCCTACTCATGCTTAAGTTTCACATGCACGTACACCCATATTACCGCTTTAAATACTTTACAGCTTTAAAGCGTTGTCGAAATGTCGACACATAGATCCGCTATGGTTGTGCATATAAATAAAATTGTGTTTATCCGTCACTCAACTCGTATGTCGTCGCTGTCCGAGATTTTGAATTGTTTCCCTCAGCCATGAAAGGATGAAGACCTCAGACCAAACAGTTTGAAAGTTTCTGCGTCTCTGTGTACAAAGTTCATGAATGTTTAATGAGGCAAGCGTTGAGGCAGCTTGTGATTGGTTGTATTTTGCTAAAATACTCGTTGGAACATTCCGTAGCACTAAATGCATTAAAATTACATTAAAAACATATTTAAACATTCAAATATGTATTTAAATATTCCAGCATAAAGGTTTGGTTTAAGGATTGCCACTGACATTATTATGTTTTGGCACCCATAGTTCTCCTAAAATGAATCAAAATGTATTACAATCATTCTCATCTTGGAGTAACCGAATAGTCCATCAAACACACTTTTCTTCCTACAGGTTGGAAATTTAATGTGGCCCACTGTGAGGGTCTGACTTTAACCTTGTACTCACTCACACCATGCTGAATAGAGATATCGACAGAAATAGTAGCTGATGACTCCCCTACCGCTCAAGTCAGCAATTACTGTCAGTTCACAGAGGGAAGATGTGTGTTGATTTGGAAAGAAAGAGGCATTTAGGAAGACCCGCATGCACAGGCATCCAATTAGCAAACACATTAATTGCTTTGCCAAATTCTAGGCAGGGCATTGAAGGTTTTCCAACCATGCTCACAAAGAATCTTTTGTAATTGGCTGCAATGTGACACCTGTAATAAACTGTGAAGTAGAAAACATACCAAACCGCTAACACAAACAGAACATTCACATAGAGTACCACTGCAAAGAAATTAAGTGAGTATTGACCCCATTTACACTCTCTCCATTTGCACTCAGTGCCATATCTCCTCTGTCATTTCAGTGTATTCATCAGGTTGATTGCCTTGACCCATGTCAGGTGATTAACATTTATCAGTCTCTGGGCAAGACCTTTCTCCAGAGGAGACGTTTCAACTGGCCTGCTCTTTTAGCATCTCTTTGCTCTTTGACAACGTTTTTCTCATTACTGGTTTCAACGCATTCACATGTCAGTACATGTCATGATGGTTTAGCCTGTGATGCCTGCTGTAATTTATTATTCATATAGCCAGCTGCATGTTTCTTTTATGCTCTATTAGGAGCTTCACACAACTTCATGCAGTGATAGTGCTGGAGTGTTATGGGAACAACTGCTGTAATGCTAAAGGCAACATGAAAACATATTTGGCACTGTTTACTTTCTTAACACATGTTCCTGGTCTTGAAAACAGAAAGTCTTGAAAGCCGTTCAAATGTTTGGGGCCTTTTTGAAAGATTTTTTTATGTATTTGAAAGTCACTTATGCTCAGCAAGGCTGAATATATTTGATGATAAATACTGTAAAAACAGCATTATGAAACAATATTACAGTTTAAGATAACTAATTCTTATTATGATCATGTAATCACATGATCCTTTAGAATCATATATGCTGATTTGGTGCTCAGGTACATTTTTTATTATTATCAATGTTGAATAGAATTGTACTGCTGAATATTTTTGTTGAAACCGTGATACAGGATTCAGGATTCTTTAATGGATAGAAACTTCACAGCATTTATTTGAAATATATTTCTTTTTCACTGTTGATTAAAGCTACAATATGTAATTTTTTTCAAAGGCGTAGGTTGATGACGCAGTGATAAGTGGAATCATGGAACTTGCCATCATGCTGATGGATCTAATAATGTTTATGAATGAGTGAATACATTCATGTTTTTTAACATGACTGTGGTATGAAGCAGGGCATGATTGCTTATGAGAGACAGATATCAGTGCCACAGGCTATAGTCCTGCGGATATAAAGGAATGAGGACATTTAATTCTACAGAACTACCCGCAAGTGCTGAATTACTCACACAGGTCAGTTTATTTGACGAATTAAACTTGTGAAGTAACGCAGCGCTGTTTCACTTGGTCTACACTATCATACTAAACTGCATTTGAGTGTGTTGAAAGTTATAATGGTATTCTATGTGTTAGTTTGTTGGCTGTATGAGACTAGCAGTAAGCTAGATCAACATTAGAATAACATACTGATCATATTTTAACATTTCATCACGTTGAGCTATATAACATTGATTTGTTTTATCTACATTTGCTCACCTGTCTAATAAACAGTGGCGGCTGGTGAATTATATTTTAGGGGGGGCTAAACCAAACCCCTGTAGGGGCGTCTGGGGGCATCCTTCCCCAGAAGATTTTTTTTTTGATTTTCACATACAAACGAAGCATTCTGGTGCATTCTGACAAAATATAAAATAATAAAGACAAAATAGAACATTTTCCTACAAAGACGAATGGGGCCGGGGAACTAAGTTTTAACTTAATTTATTTGCCTTGTAGAATTCAGCAAGATTAAAAGTGCAAATACATCAATAGAAATTGGGAATTTATACACAAGTTAACATTCTCTCTCTGTGTCTGTATGCGTGTTTGTGAGAGAGAGAGAGAGAGAGAGAGACAGAGAGAGAGACAGAGACAATCTATTGTGTTGGTAACTTCACTCATAAAGCTATCTACAGTCAAGTATGCAAATACAGTCAAATACAATAAAATACCAATATAATATGGGCAACCTTTTATGTGTGGTTGTTCAAGACACACTGAAGGCATGATGCCACCATAGGTTTGCAGAGAACTACATACAATATGCACACTGAAGGCATGATGCCACCATAGGTAGCAAGTGACTCACTTGATCGAAGATATCTACGTTTGCTGTGATAGAATTTGTAAAAAAAAAAATCCTCTTTCTCCCAGTTGGTAGTGCGTCGCCCAAATCGCCCCTATACACCATCCGCCCCTGCTAATAAAGCACATGCAAGAGTGACGTCTCTGTCAAGTCGAGAAGCTCTGTCAAGTCGAAGTTTGCCGCGAAGCTCTCGGCATCTCGAAAACGCCACGCCGATATTGATCCTCGTTTTAGTTCTCCTTTTGTCCCAAAGTCTGCTTGCCATGATCCATAATGTTTGAACGAAACAACAACAGCGTGCCGCTAGACGTTACGCAGTTGTCCACATCTGTCGCCACAGTTACTATGGCAGTACAAGCGGAAACCAGGGATAACGCGGATATTACGTCATTGACAGGCGACAAGGGAAGGGCACTTTTAAAATTGTGAATTTCTCTGAATTGACAAATTCTTGGAAACATTTAGGACGCATGACGTAAGTACATAATTGAAAGAAATATATAACACTGTGCAACTGGTTTTGGGATATTTTGATACACAATTCTTACATATTGTACCTTTAATTCTTGCTGAATAAATGTATTGATTTCTATTTCTTTTTAAAAAACTTGCTGACCCAAACCTTTGAATGCTATCACATTACAGATGTAAAATGTAATTTCACATTGACTTTAAAGTGGTGAACATGTTTTAAACATACAACAATAATGTAATATTTTTATTTGTAATTTTGGGTTTTTCTAAAAATGTAAAAGTGTCATATTCACTTTGTTAATACATGTGAGGACAAAGAATAAGACTTTAAAAAAAATAAAGGTTCAAAAAAGGGTTTTCACAGGGTTTGCCAATGAAGAACTATTCAGTTCTTAAAATATATTTTTCTTATAGTGAGAAGAACATTTTAATAATCCAAAGAACCTTTTCCCACTATAAAGAACCTTTCGCAATGTAAAGGTTTCATTGGTGTTAAAGGTTCTTTATGGATCATCAATGCAATAAAGAACCTTTATTTTCAAGAGTGTAATGAATTAATTTATAACAGAACTGCATTCTTTACGGAAGAAAAAAAAGAATTTTGAGAAGGAAGTTTCACTTGCAGTTTAAGTGTATTGTGTATGATAATACTGCTTGTCTTTTGTATTTTATCTTTTAATAATTTTATAAATTTGTATATCTGTTTGCATAGCATGCCATACAATGTTTAAGAATGTTTTCTGTGACTCAGACAAGCTTTTATTCTTGAATGCATGGCCATTAATCCTGCAATGATTGAAATAACCATGTAATATAATTAATTATAACAGTTGTTTTTGTCATCAGTTTTTAATGGCTACAGTCATCGGTCAAATTTCCCTTGGGTGTCTGTTAATTTTGATGGAACGAAGCTCGAAGACTTAATTGAGATTTCTGTGTTGGCTAGGATTTAAATCTGTTTATTTTATTAGTGTCATGTAAAAATAGATAACCTTAATGACAGAAGCTAATTGGTGTGGTCATTTATTCTAGGTTTACACGCTCGCCTAAAGTCCCGTTTTTGTCCCAGAAGTTGTACAAGCCAATTAATGTGATGCCTCTGGGAACAGTTTATGACTCGAATTATAAGGCACGTACCATAATAATGAATAGTTCAGGGGAGTTTATGTTCTCTGTTTATTACGCTGTATGTCAACAACGCAGACATCCAATGTGGGTAAAACATGCACATATTACTTGAGGATCATAAATATGAAAACATGTTATAAAATAAATATGTTTGGGTGCAGACAAGCTTCTCAGGTGCAGTGATTTTCACATATGTGAGTTCTGTCACTGAACCTTTTAGACCCTGGATGTGAAGTTAGTGATTAAATCACATTTTAATTGACCCATTTGACAAACGGGTCACTCGAAAGGGAAATATGTATTGCTTTTGACAGAATGAATATGGTCTCCCTTTCTCTTCAACTGCAGCGTTAGCACCAGTGCTTACTTTTTTACTGCAGTGTTAAAAGGTACGGGAGTGGATTACGGCTCTCCTATCTGAACTACTGGCACTGTGAGCCACAAAAGCTTTTCACCCGTGAAGTATACAGTCCTTCTCAAAAGTAACCAAGATGGACACAAATAGATTGTATTGTGCCCTGTGTAGCCCTGGCCCACATTTGAAATCTCTCCTCTCTAACCTAATCAGTGACACTTAGGGTGGACAGCCAACATCTGCGAAACCATATCAGTTCATGTCAGTCAGGTGCTTAAAAGGGTGGAATTGGAAAACCAAATGGAAGAAAAGAAGACTGTGTACATTTTTGTGTAATTTTACCAAGAGGAAGCTTTAAATGGGTATTACCCAAAATAAATATTTTTGTCATAATTTCCTTACCTTCATGTCATTCTGAACCTATTTGACTTTTTTGCTTCTGTGAATAGAAGATATTTAGTTAGAATAATTTTTTTATATATATTAATATTTTTTAATATATAGAGTTGTAATCAAAATTATTCAACCCCCATTGCAAATCAGGTTTATTGGCAAAATGTACATACTTTCAGCTGTTTGCAAAGAAGAAATCAAACAAAAGTAATTGAAATAGCTCAACACAACAAATGTTTCAAGTGGTTTCCCCAAATTCAACTGAAAATGCAACTTTTAATGACTTCTGCATTCTCATAACCCCTTCAAGCATCTTTAGTACTGTTTGACCTATACTGCAAACGAGATGTATAACCAGACACACGCGTTTCTGAGGAATCATTCAACCCCCTGAATAGAATCCCTCACAACAGCACAAATCTGTAAAAACAAGTGTTGTCTCAAGCATACTGATGCGTCTGGTGCAACTAATCAAGGGCTTCATTAGTTAGAGCTTAGTTTGATCTAGAACACATGAAATATCTGAACTGGCGAGGGGTTTGTTGAGTTTCACGTTTAACTGCATGTGAGAAATATGGATCAAGTCAAAAGAATGTTTCAAAAAGTTAAGACAAGATATCATCGCCCTTCACAAACAAGGAACAGGATACAAAAAGATAGCGAAGGCACTAAATGTTCCTAGAGACACTGTTGGAAGCATAGTTTGCAAGTTCAAAGTTAAAGGAACAGTGTTTACACTACCTGGAGGGGGCAGAAAAAAGGAAGCTATCAATGGCTGCAACCAGATTTCTGAGAAGGCAGTTTCAGAAAATACCTTGAGTGACTGCAAAAGACCTGAAGCAAGACTTGGTGGAAACAGGCACTGAGGTGCTTACTAAATACATGCGGTTTCCATGCCAGAACTCCAAGACGTACACCACTAATGACCGAAAAGTGCTGAAAATCATATAAGTAAGCCACAGAAGTTTTGGGATTCTTTTTGTCCCTATCAGCGGTATGTCTGGAGGAAGAAGAATGAAGCATATGCTGAAATGAGCACTCTGTCTGCAGTTAGTGGCTCGGTGATGCTCTGTGGCTGCTTTGCATCCTCTGGCACTGGAAACCTGCAGCGTGTGGAAAGCAAGATGGATTAATTTTTGTATATCAGGAAATGTTAGGAGAAAATGTTTTGCTGTCAATGAGGAAGCTGAAGCTTGGGGTGTCATTGGACCTTCCAACTGGACAATGATCCCAAGCATCAAATTCCACCAAGGCTTGGTTGCAGAAGAAGTCGTGGAAGATCCTTCAGTGGTCTGCACAGTCACTTGAACCCCATAGAAAATCTCTGGTGGGATTTGAAGAAGGGGGTTGCAGCACGCAAACCAAAGAATATTAATGAACTGGAGGCCTTTGCACATCAGGAATGGGATAAGATTCCTCAGAAACGCGTCTGTGTCTGGTTATACATCTAGTTTTCAGCAAGTCATAACAGCAAAATGGTGTTCTACTAAGTATTAAAGATGCTTGCCATGAAGGGGTTGAATAATTTTGAGACTGCAGAAGTCATTAAAAGTTGCATTTTCAGTTGAATTTGGGGAAACCACTTGAAACATTTGTTATGTTGAGCTATTTCAATTACTTTTGTTTGATTTGTTTTGATTGCCCTGGTCTTCATAGCAAACAGCCAAAAGTCTGTAAATTTTGCCAAGAAATATACACACACATATATATAGAAAAAAATATTTTCATACAAAGAAAGTCAGTGATGTTCAGTTTTTTTTTTTTTTTTTGGGGGACTCCATTGACTTTCATTGTATAGACAAAAACAGACTTTTTTTCTAAATATATTCTTTTGTGGTCTGCAGAAAAGAAATTAGGACATTTTTGGGGGTAGGGGTGTGTTTAACTATCCTTAGATACGCTAAAACTAGTTCGATTCTGAATAAAAAAGATATGCAGCAGCCTTTTCATTCTTAATTCACTCACATTGTTTCAGCATATTAGAATGTTTTTCATTGGGATTTTTTTTTTTATTCAAAGCGTGATGTACTAATTTCTTCGCCCAGGGATGGCATGCTCTTCTGTTATTTTCTCTCTAAATATTAATTCATCCTTGACAACCACAACAACAACAAAAAAGCACAATAAACTTCATTAGAACTATGTATCCTAATAGGAAGCTTAGTGTGGAGGAAAGTTTACTCATAAGAGTTTGCCCATTGGTCCTGGCCACTGTCAGTGTGAAATATGAAAGTGCTTAACCCCTGTGAGCTGAGGGAATGGCAGGGAAGCCAACGGGTGTTGAATTGCAGGGTTTGCATGTTTATAATGAGCAGAGAAAACTGCTGCAGAGCATAAAGAAGGAAGTCTATTGCACATTAAGCGGCTGAATGTTTTACAGAGGGTAATAAACTCCTGCCTGGCTAATCAAATTTGCCAAGAAAATACCATCCTTCAAGTGTTCAAGAGACCAAGTTTTTAATCCTTTTCTTCAACAGTGTTTATTGAGAGTCATTGCAGCATCACAATTTACCTGATTACAGAATGCATCTTCTTGCTCATTTTCAAAAACAATTTAGCAAAGTTTAATAGATTACTCAAATTGCCCTGGTGTGCCATTCTGGTGATTTAGTTGATTTGGGGATCCAGCTTCATGCCCACATGCCCCATTAGATTAGTAACTTTCAAAATTAATCAATCAATCAATAAAGAAATATCTAATTTGAAAATTAAAGATATAATTTAAAAATTAACTTGTATAGACCTTATGCACCAGAGAAACAAGTGCAGGGCTACATAAGGTCTAGAAGCTAACTCATCTCTGGGGCTTTTAAGAATTCTGCCTGCTTTTTTATATAATAAAAGTGGCTGAGGCTCCAAAATCAGTATAAAGCCACAAAGGTATTGTAAAAGTGGACCATACGACTTGTGCAGTATAAATATAGGTCTTCTGAAGCTCTACAATAGCTTTTTATGAGAAACAGACGCATTAGAGTCTAGCATAAGTGTGTTTATTACAGAGGTGGGGGTGTGTGTTTTCTAGACGTTTTCCTATTTAGGTAAACTTCATAGAAGTGGCTGTTTATAATGAACCCACATTAGCGAGCAGAGACATCTAGACAAGTAGCCATCTTACCTGACACTGACATTAAAATGGGTAGTCAAAAAACAATCACAAACATTCGATCTGCATTCAGACGGGATTAGATTTCCCAGAGGATCGTTGAGTTTGCAGAAGAGTGGGTAACTGTAGGTAATTTGCCCTGGAATTTTTACTGAGGTTGTCTGAGAAAAACACAGACATGGCCAATTTGGACGAGATTGAAATCACAAAGTAGCTATGTCTGTGAAACACAAATTTCATAATGTCCCCCTGAGAACTAGTCCCGTCCGAATAGGGCTTAACCCACCATGTTTGATTTAAGAGCTCCAGCATGGAGCTGCATGATTGGTTCATTAATTTTTTATTTTTTGACATAAAAACATCATATGGCTTCTGAAAACTTGGAAGATGAGTCATTTGGTCACTTTTATAATACTTTTAGGGTGCTTTTTTGTCCCTGTCCCCATTCACAATAATTATTTAATTTATAGTTTAAAAAATCTTCTTTATTTTATTATTTTTTATTGCTTTCAGCTTTTTAATTCCTCATGTCCCAGAGAGATGTGTGTACAAGCGATCATATCTGGCACCATGTTTACAGTAATGGCCTTATAGCTATTAGAATGCTGAGGTAATCACTCCTATTGTTCAAATGTCTGCAGATATCCATTCAATGCATGATTTATTGTATCTTATGATTTATTTGCTTCATAATGCATGTAATTAGGGTTCTAATTCCCTTCCCCTGAAAGACACGAGGAAGCCTTAGAGAAAATGGTAATGCACGCTTCAGAATGGAAATTGCATGCAAATAAAATCTGTTTCAATAACAGTTCCTTTTTACATCAGCCTGCACTTTTAAGCATTTTTATTTTACTCTGAAGTCTCAGTCCGTGTCAGACCGAATTCTTTTCGGAACTACACTTCCCATTGAAGTATGCATTAAGTATGAAGTATGCAGTTCATATAAAAGGCATTTTTGCATTTCAGTTGTTTTTCTATAAAGATGCGCTAGACAGACCATTTGACCATTGCTCTTGTGTCTTGCACATTTTCAGTAGCACCTCAATGCAGAACACGAGATCCGGGGGGCGGAGTTGGATCCAGATAAAGGGGTGGAGATTGGTAGGTTTAGGGATTAAGGGGTGGAGATGGGTAGGTTTAGGGGTAGGTTTAGGGATCAGGGGGTGGAGATGGGTAGGTTTAGGTATATGTAAGGTGGGAGGAGTTGGATCTAGATCCGACTCCTCCCCGTGGATTTCATGTTCTGCAGTGAGGACCATCTCCACATTTTGCAGCATGACAGTGTTCTAAAACTGATTTTGAAAATTTTCAAAAACTCTAGATGTTTTTTTATTTTTTATTCCACTGCCCTGCATCTTGTGTTTTTAAACACAAAAATGCATTCTGTCCATTCCACTGCTCTGCTTTTCCACAGTTTTTATTTAATTTAAACAAGTGCTAGTAGACAGATGTGTTTGTGGGCCATTCATACAGAACATAAGATGTGAATGTGTGGAATGGATAACGTGTTTTTTAAAAATTGAACTTATTTTAACTTGAGCGCTGCACCGAAAACGCAAAGGTCAAAGACATCCGTCTGGAAAAACAATGGAGAAGTAGTGCAGTAGGGGCCTTTCACACAGAAAGTGTTTTTTGCATTCCGCTGCTTTTCCATTGTTTTTAAACATGCACTAGATGGACATCTTTTGTCTTTGCGCTCACATCTTTTGCAGCATCTCTCACATTACATGCTATTCGAGCATGGAACTCAAGTTAAAACTAGTTCTGTCATGACAACTCTCTGAGTGTTTGTCATGGTAATGGATATGACAATGTTAATACGCTTGGTTTTGGAGGAATAGATCTGTGACGCTGCTGTACAATATACATGAATTACCTGTAGCAGATCTATATAGATGGAGCTGGGGGTGGTGGAGAGGTTCTAAAAGCATGCTGCAACTGCTATAGCAAATTCTGACCAAGTATTTGAAAGTTGAGCAACAAGCTCATTGGCTGCTGATACAGCAGGAGCCAATCAGCTGTGCCCTTCAAAGAAAGATATGAATGCAAGCAGATTGAGTTAAGGATATCAGTCTTCGCTGACAGAGGTTTGTATTAGAACTTTTTTTAAATAGTGTCTCTATTCATTCCACTCCCCTGCGTCTCACTTTTTTAAATGAAAAATGATTAATAGTGTGAATCAACCCTATAAGAAAGTGTTTAAATCTCCAAGAAATATTGCTAGAAACGAGGACAATTTGTAGAATCTGGCCAGTTCTAACAAAGATGCAAAGTAAAGGTTGACCTCAGACTGAATCACAAGGCCTGATCAATCTTGTTTTTAATGAATTTGTGGAATGTACAATTAATGAAAACAATCAAAGCATACATATGGAATTGAAACTCGCCTGTTCTCTAACCGTACCCTCATGAAATCCTCTCTTGCAAAATCCTGTTAGGTTTATATCAGACCTTATCAAACTGAGTTAATGTGAATTAATCCATGCC
Source organism: Leuciscus leuciscus (assembly GCF_965113295.1). Taxonomy (NCBI): domain Eukaryota; kingdom Metazoa; phylum Chordata; class Actinopteri; order Cypriniformes; family Leuciscidae; genus Leuciscus; species Leuciscus leuciscus. Next base: position 25,426,406 of record NC_138740.1, on the reverse strand, counting down.
TGTGGCTCTTGCTGGTAGTTTCAGCTCATAAATGTTAAACAGACAGAAGCCGTCTTTGTATATCTTCTTCATCTCACAACAAACAAGTTAAGAAGTCAGTTACAGAACCTATGGCCAGCTTCAGCTCCATATACTGGCGTGATTTATCCGATCTTCAGTCAAAAGAACTAGATGAATCTATGAATGCTATAGATCCTAATCTGAATTCTGACTTGTGATGCAGCCTGAATCATAATCACACCGTATTCGTTCGTTGGCCAGAGGAGGACTGTTACCCCGACTAAGCCTGGTTTCTCCCAAGGTTTTTTTTCTCCATTCTTTCACCTGATGGAGTTTCGATTCCTTCCCACTGTCGCCTCTGTTTGGAAATATATATTCAACAATATTATTGACTGTACTTACGCTGTTGAATGATAACTGAAGCTGGATGATGACATATTTTATTGCAGAACTGTTTCAAGGATGAAATTAACTAATTCAATAATTGATTATCTTTACAACGGAACTGAATCAACACTGAACTGACGTCAGCTGAACAACTGCCGAAATGCATCATTTTCATGTTATCACTGTAAAGCTGTATTGTATAAAGCACTATATAAATAAAGGTGACTTGACTTGACTAAAAGATGTTATCAGGATAAAAGAAATGCTTTGATTGCAGAAATATGTATAACTGAAGTAAAACCTTTTTCCTCTGAAAATAAATTTGCTCAATATTCCACTATAGGACTGAGCCGACATGATCTGAAAACTTATTTTTTTCTTATTTATAATTCGAACTACAATGCAAAAATTCATAGGATCTGTTTTACTTCTGCATTAAATGTCGATATCTTTTGTTTACTGTTCTCAGTGATGTTCGTGGACTTTAACTTCAAAATTCTTACAACCCCATTTCCAGAAAAGTTGGGACAATTTGTTAAAATGCAATAAGATCAAGAATCTGTGATTTGTTCATTCTCTCTAACCTTTATTTAACTGAAAAAAGTAAAAAGAAAAGATTTCCAATGTTTTGGCTGACCAACAAAATTGTATTTTGTAAATATAAAACAAATTTTGATTTTGAAGGCTGCAACGCACTCCAGAAAAGTTGGGACAGAGGCATGTTCACCACTGTGTCACGTCCTTTTAATTACATTTTTTACTCAGTTGGGAATTGAGGATACTAACTTGCAGTATTGCAAGTGGAATTTTTGCTCAATCTCGCCTGATAAAGTACAGCTACTCAACAGTCCTTATTCGTCATTGTCTGAGTCTCCTTTTCAATTGGCCAGACATTTTCAATAAGAGACAGATCTGGACTGCAGGCAGGCAGTCAAGCACATCCACTCCACGGTGTAGAATGGCTATGAAACCACTCTCTTGTACCACATTCAGAATGAGCATTGGCATTGTCTTGCTTCCCAGGAAAGATGTCATCTTATTGGCAGTTTATGTCTCTGTACAATCCCAATACAATCCCAAATCTCAGCAACAGGTTGCTTTTGCACCTGTTGCTGATGAAAGTCTGGATGGTCCCTTTTGTCTTCGGGACTGAGAACTTAATGTCCGTTTTCCCCAAAAACAAGCTTAACGTGGACTCCTCTGACCTAAGCACACATTTCCACTGTCTTTTAGAACATCTGATGATCTAGGCCCCAGAGAACTTGGCAGCATATCTGCATATAATTGAGCTTTCCCTTTCGTGGTCACTCCGAGTTACGTCGGATGACGACGATTGGGGTTTCGCTTAGAAGCCTATCACCTTCGAGTATATAAAACGAGCCAATGGCAATGAAATGCCATGGGTCTGCGGAATTTGCATAGCGTAACTCCGCCCGCCGCAGGGGGTATATAAGGAAGTACGCTGGCACAATGCAGATATGTTTTCGCTTCGGAGCCGAGAACTTCTCCACTCCTGCAAGCCAAATATTCTGAGTTAGTCTTCTCTTACCTTCGAGACGAGCGAACTCTCCGGTGTTGGTGTGACGGCGTTTTCAGCGAGTGCTCACTACCCTGCTGATCTTGTCAGTGATCTGACAGATAGTGTGTTTCTCCCTGTTCGCTTCAGCATCCGCGGAGTTTTTCCTCTCACAAAAAGAGCATTGCACGTGGCACGTCTTTTTAAAGATGCCTCGCCCGTGCACTTCTGGTTGCGGTGGCGAGATATTTTTCTCTGATGGGCACGATCGCTGCTTAACGTGTTTGGGCGTTGATCACGCTAAAGCAGCGTTCGTGGATGACTCATGTTCTCACTGCGGGAACATGACCATCTCTATGCTGCGGTCGAGACTCAATGAGCTCACTAGAGCGAGAGTCCCCCTACCCACACCCCGATCTACTGGTCCCGAGAGGGCTAGTACTTCGGCTGGTGGCCGGGGTGACCTGAGGGTGACTGTGTGGGACATACCGCCGACACGTCCACGGTCCATACACCCCTCTCCAGCATCAGCACCCGCGAGTGTTCAAACTGAGACCGCTGGTCCCTCTTCGGAGCCCCAGCGCGTCTCGTTTGGAGCTCCAGAGGAAGATACTATGTCCATCGCTGCATCACAAGGTGGGCGCGAGTCCTCGGGAAGTGAGGATTCGGCTGTGTTGCCGCCCTCGGGCGTGCCAGCATTGCCCGAGTCTGATCCCGAGCTGACCGCCATGCTTTCCCGGGCAGCCGCGGCCATTGGTATTGAGTGGTCCCCGCCACCTGATCCAGTGCGCTCGCGGCTGGATGATTGGTTTTTGGGAGCGGCCGCTGACACCCGTCGCCGCCCAACCCCAATACCATTCTTCCCGGAAGTGCATGAGGAAGTCACGCGGTCCTGGAAGGCTCCCATGTCTTCCCGTGATCGTTCGACGGCTTTCTCCGCCTTTCCTCCCCTCGATAGAGCTGATGCTTGTGGGTACACTGGGATTCCCACGGTTGAACGTTCTGTCGCGATGCAGCTGTGTCCGACAAGCGCTTCATCACGTGGTGATCCTAAGCACCCGTCCAAAGCCTGTAGATTCTCGTCTACCATGGTGGCGAAATCTTACAGAGCGGCGGGACAGGCAGCTGCCTCTTTGCATGCCATGGCCATCTTACAGGTCTACCAGGCCAAGATGCTTCGTGACATGCACGAGGGTAGGACAGACCCAGGGCTCTTCGATGAGCTGCGCGCCGCCACCGACCTCGCTCTCCGGGCGACGAAGGTGACCGCGCGCTCCCTGGGTTTGGTGATGTCCACAGCTGTGGTCCAGGAGAGACATCTCTGGCTGAACCTGGCTGATATGCGTGAGCCCGAGCGGACTCGTCTGCTTGACGCTCCCATATCCCAGGCCGGCCTTTTCGGCGGTGCAGTCGAGGACTTTGCCCAACAGTTCTCGACTGCTCAGAAGCAGACTGAGGCGATTAAGCACATTCTGCCCCGACGCTCTGCTGCTCAGCCGTCGGTGCAGAATCCTCAGCCTGCTCGCCGCCGAGGGCGCCCTCCCGCGGCTCCCGCCCCTCCCGCACGGCCCCAGCAGCAGCCTTCATCTGGGCCGCGTCGTGGAGGAAGCCGTAGGAAGGCGCCACAGCCCTCTCCAGCCCCGCAGCCCGCTAAACGCCAGGCTAAGCGGCGCTCCTGAGACGGGCAGCTCAGGATTGGCTTTCTTTTCGCTACAGGAGGTGGTAGCAGGGCCACTCCTTCCCCCGGTGGAGGGCCGGGGGAGAATCTTTTGTTCTCCACTCCCCGCTGCTCGTCCCACGACGGGCAGCACCCTAATGTGGTTAAAGAAAGAATCGAAATCCCCAATCCTGAGCCTACAGACCCAGAGGGCCGCAGTGCGCGCCACCCTCGGGTCCCGCCACTGCCGCCCTCCTCTGTCCCAGAGGTCTGGGATGACAGCACGCGCCGCCCACGGGCCACGCTCCTCTCATCCCCCTCTGTCGCCAGACCCCTGCCAGAGCACGCCCCCGTGGGACGCGCGCCCTCCCCTGGCCTCCTCTGGCAGGACGCGGTTAATGACCGTGCCCCCGCACAGGGCCGCGATGCCACCCTCGCCGGTGCCGGTCATTCCGCCTCGCTGCCCCACCGACGGTACGTCTGTGGTTCGTATGACCCCGCTGGTGCACTTTCTGGAGGCCTGGCTAGAGCTTCCCAGACTGTCCCGCTGGGTCGCGAGAACCATCAGGCTCGGCTACGCGATTCAGTTCGCGCGATCTCCTCCCCGCTTCAGCGGAGTCCGCTTCACTATGGTCGGTGGCAATGCCCCTGTCATGAGAGCGGAGGTCGTCACCCTGCTGGCGAAGGGTGCGATCGAGATTGTCCCTCCAGCCGAAATGAGGTCCGGCTTCTACAGCCCTTACTTCATTGTACCCAAGAAGTCCGGTGGGTTACGGCCAATCCTCGACCTGCGCGTCTTGAACCGCTCCCTTCACAGGCTGCCGTTCAAGATGCTAACGGCCAAACACATCCTCCAGTGTGTGCGGCCGCAGGATTGGTTTGCAGCGATCGACCTGAAGGACGCCTACTTCCATGTCTCCATTTTACCTCGACACAGACCGTTTCTACGGTTTGCTTTCGAGGGGCAGGCATACCAGTACGCGGTTCTCCCTTTCGGGCTAGCCCTGTCTCCTCGCGTCTTTACGAAGGTCGTCGAGGCAGCCCTTGTTCCCCTTCGGGAACACGGGGTTCGCATCCTGAACTATCTCGACGACTGGCTTATCCTAGCTCACTCTCGAGACCAGGTTTGCGAACACAGGGACCTAGTGCTCCGGCACCTAGTCCGTCTGGGCCTTCGGGTCAACTGGGAGAAGAGCAAACTCTGCCCCGTGCAGAGGATCTCTTTTCTCGGTATGGAGATCGACTCGGTCGCCATGTGCGCGCAGCTTACGAGCGAGCGCGCGCAGTCACTGCTGACTTGTCTTCGTCAGTTCGAGGACAAGGGTGCGGTTCCACTGAAACTTTTTCAGAGGCTCCTGGGGCATATGGCATCCGCAGCCGCAGTAACGCCGCTGGGATTGCTTCATATGAGACCGCTTCAGCTTTGGCTTCGCGATCGAGTCCCGAGGTGGGCATGGCAACACGGCACGCTCCGAGTCCCAGTGACTCCAGCCTGCCGTCAGACCTTCACCCCGTGGGCGAACCTCAATTTTCTACGGGCCGGAGTGCCCTTAGAACGAGTTTCCCGGCATGTTGTTGTGTCAACAGATGCCTCCAACACGGGCTGGGGCGCCATGTGCAATGGTCATGCTGCCGCGGGCTCCTGGACAGGACCCCAGCGCCTTTGGCATGTCAATTGCCTCGAGTTGCTGGCTGTACGTCTCGCCCTGCACCGCTTCCATGCGCTGCTCAGGGGCCAGCACGTACTAGTCCGATCAGACAATACCGCAACAGTAGCGTACATCAACCACCAGGGTGGTCTACGCTCCCGCCGTATGTCGCAACTCGCTCGCCACCTCCTCATATGGAGTCAGAAGCATCTGAGGTCGCTTCGAGCCATTTATATCCCGGGACACCTGAACCAGGCGGCCGACGAGCTGTCTCGAGTTCGGCCTCTCGCTGGAGAATGGCGACTCCATCCCCAGACGGCCCAGCTGATTTGGGATCAGTTCGGCGACGCACAGGTAGACCTGTTTGCCTCCCACGACTCGTCCCATTGCGACCTGTTTTACTCCCTGACCGAGGGCACGCTCGGCACGGATGCACTGGCGCACAGCTGGCCGCGGGGCCTACGCAAGTATGCGTTTCCCCCAGTGAGCCTTCTTGCGCAGACCTTGCGCAAGATCAGGGAGGACGAGGAGCAGGTCATTTTGGTTGCCCCGTATTGGCCCAACCGGACCTGGTTCTCCGAACTAGTACTCCTCGCGACAGCACCTCCCTGGCCAAAGGAACGACTGATTTTGAAAATGTAGTAGAGTAAAAAGTAAGATATTTGACTTTGAAATGTAGTGGAGTTAAAGTAAAAGTCTTCCCAAATTTAAATACTTCAGTAAAGTACAGATACGCAAAAAAGCTACTTAAGTACAGTAACGAATTACATTTACTTCGTTACTGTCCACCACTGCCAGCAGCAAGGTCGTCCGTGCCCCCTTGGTGTGAAAGCCCACTCCACACGTAGTGTGGCTTCCTCTTGGGCTCTAGCGCATGGCGCCTCGCTAACAGACATTTGTAGAGCTGCAGGCTGGGCGACACCCAACACATTCGCGAGATTCTATAATCTCCGAGTAGAGCCAGTTTCTTCTCATGTACTCGCTTCAACCAGCCGGTGCTAGATTCTGCTCAGGTGTCTTCGCTTGCTCGCCATTCCTCTCCACGGACGGGATACGTGCGATATTTCTCTCAGGTGAGTCTGATAAGCTCTGAGTTTCCTCCAGCACTGGTTACGTCAACGCCTGAGTTATGCCAATCTGCCATAACGCAGCTTTTGCGCTTGACTAGGTGCCTCCATGTGCGTGGTTCCCCTCTGGGCGACCCCCACATGTGTATTCCACTGTAAGTCTCCTTGTGAGCGTGTGTCTTTCCCTTGGCAAGCCACCTTGCCACCCCTGGGGTTTAAAATTCCACCTGCGGCTGGACACCCCAGTGATTTTCCATATGCAGCCCTCTGGGTCATATGTGTATTCTAAGTCCCCCCCATCAATGGCTGGGCATAATTGCATATTTCTCTCTGGAGATATGCTTCCCAGTGTACCTTGGTATCCCTGTGTTAAGTAGGACTCCTTCGTTCGTGCTAGTCTCACAACAGGGAGCTCAGACTTACGCAGGGCACTGGAAGACAGCCGAGGTGGCGTGATTAGACTGGAACCCCAATCGTCGTCATCCGACGTAACTCGGAGTGACCACGAAAGGGAACGTCTCGGTTACGGATGTAACCCTCGTTCCCTGAGTGGGAACGGAGACGTTACGTCTTCCTGCCACTTCCGCTGTACCGCTGAAAAACGCCTGGGGCTAGTCTCGGCTCCTCAGCGAAGACATATCTGCATTGTGCCAGCGTACTTCCTTATATACCCCCTGCGGCGGGCGGAGTTACGCTATGCAAATTCCGCAGACCCATGGCATTTCATTGCCATTGGCTCGTTTTATATACTCGAAGGTGATAGGCTTCTAAGCGAAACCCCAATCGTCGTCATCCGACGTAACGTCTCCGTTCCCACTCAGGGAACGAGGGTTACATCCGTAACCGAGACGTTCTCCTTGCATAACAGAGATTCAAGTTGCATTTCTTGATGCACCAGCAGACTGTGTTAAGTGACAATGGTTTTACAAAGTACTACTTGAGCCCATGTGGCTATATTTAACATAGCATTGATGGTTTCTGATGCAATGCCATCTGAGGGCTCGAAGGTCACACATATTCAACAGAGGTTTCCTGCCTTGGACACAGACTGAGATTTCTCTGGATTCCCAGAATCTTTTCACAATGGTAGGTGGTGAAAGGATTAAATCCTTTGCACTCTTGCATTTAGAAATGTGATTTTTTTAGTTGTTTGCCAATTCTCTCATGAAATTTGGCACAATGTGGTGAACCATGACCCATATTTGCTTGAAAAAACCAAGCCTTTGGTGGATCTTCTGTTTATACCCAAACACGATACCCTCACCTACACTGATAAAAATGATTTTGTGGTAAAGTAAATACTACAGAAAAAAACAATGTAATTTACATGAAAAAGTTAGTTCAGGCAAGAGTTAAAAAAAATTAAGTAAATTCTATATTAGTACTCAATTCAAGCGTGTAGAAATGAAAGTGTAAATATCAACGTTATAAAATTAAGTACAATTACTCAACTTTTCTGATACTGGTGTTCCCATCATGCACTGGGTCTTGAATAATTAATGAGGTTGATTTTTCACTGTTTTCAAACTGTATTTACACTGTTTCATCATCGCTTTTGTTGTTAGGATTAGTAAAGTGCCATTTTGTGCCATTTGGAGTTCATTTTCTACTCAAAATGACACATTCAAACACAAAAACAATCCATCAAATGTTACCGTCATTGTGTATTGTCTACCAAGTATTGAGTTCTCTGCGTTCACATGACACTTAACATCTGATATGTAGATATGCTGTCTTACACAATAGCAATTGATTTATTACTTAGGTATTTTTAAGTAAAGCATATACTTAAGTCAATATTATATTGTTTGAGTGAAATGTATTGCAAAGGAAACTTCAACTAAATAAATATTACTCAACCTTTTACTAGCAAAGTTAAAATTACTTATTTTCTTTGTTACTTTCACTTAACTTAGTTAAGTAGAGTTTACTTAATTCCATATGTGAAATTTACTTTAAAAATATTTGTGCAAAAATATGCCAAAGAAAAATTGAGTAAATTTTACTTATTGTTTTTTTTTCAGTGTATTACCAATTCACCTGCTAATTGTGGACTGTTTTGCCTCTGTCCCAGCTTTTTTGGAGTGTGTTGCAGCCATTATAATCAAATTTGTTTATATTTGCAAAATACAATTATGTTGGTCAGTGAAAACATTCAAAATCTTTTATTTCTATTTTTGACAGTTAAATAAAGGTTCAAGAGAACGAACAAATCACAGATTCTTGATTTTATTGCATTGTACAAAATGTCCCAACATTTATGTAAATGGGGTTGCATTTTTCATGTTTTCATGATCCTGAGGAATTGCAGACATGGAAAATGATGAAATATTAAAAGGAAGTTGGTAATTGTGATTTCTATCATTTTTATGCAAGCTTATGCCCACAGTTATTTTAGGTATGATGTATTATAAAAAATACAAAATAAAAAACTGCCATCAGATTTACTGGTGTTTTCATTAAGATGTACATTTGTCTTCAGCTGTCTCATAAATCATGTCAGTATGCGTTCCTCAGTCTGATCATCTGGCAGGAATTTAAGCTGACATTCAGAGACAGAGTGAGCAAGGCGGTTATTTTAGAGGCAGCTCTGCACAATGAATTGCTGACATGATATAAGATAATTTAGCCGTATCCCATCATGCCATAATTCTGTCTGTGCCTTTTATAATTGCAGAGCCTTCTCTTAAAGACACAGTGAGCAGAAATTGGACTCATTTAAGGTTAAAGAAAAATATCATGGCGTTTCAAACCATTTTTTAGCATGATAGACTCAAATTATCTCTTCTATTGTTTTTGTTTTTTTGTGTGTGGAAAAAGGTACCCTGGGTGTCTGGGTGTTTAGCTTCTTTTGTGTTCCATAGAAGATAGAAAGTCATATGGGTTTGAAACAACAAGATTGTAAGTGTTTTTGGGTGAACTATCCCTTTAAGGAATATCTCATAAGGAGGGGTAGAAGATAAAGAGTGAAAAAGATGAATATACTATATTATTTATAGTATAATATGGTTAGTTTGTGTGTGTGTTAGTTTGTGTGTGTGTGTGTGTGTGTGTGTGTGTGTGTGTGTGTGTGTGTGTGTGTGTGTGTGTGTGTGTGTGTGTGTGTGTGTGTGTGTGTGTGTGTGTGTGTGTGTGTGTGTGTGTGTGTGTGTGTGTGTGTGTGTGTGTGTGTGTGTGTGTGTGTGTGTTCGTGTGTGCTATATAAAACAGAAAATGAACGAGTGAACATTCAAATGAGTTTAGAGCTGCTGCAGATTCATTTTGCAGCAGTTTTTGCAACAGTCCATCTTCTCTGTGGTCTCTATTGCCTGCTCTTTCCCTCTTTCATTGCTCGGCACAGGCAGCAAGAGTGGGCTTGAGCCGTGAAATCCATCATTCCACTTCATCTGCGGCACTCTCCCTTTCTGATCAATGATAGTGCTAATAATAACTGCCACATAGTTACCTCCAGCTCTCTGTCGGTCCAGCACAGCTCCGGGCCCCCCTCTCCAGATTGCCCAGTCCGATTAAGAGCCCATTACAGGGGCTGTTTACTCATAATGTCCCTCAGGCCTGGCCCTGCTTTGTTTGCCTGTCTAGAGATCCAAAGGTGATGAGATGACCTTCTGTAACTGCAAAAGTTCATTCTCTCTCAGTCATTTTCAGTGGTTTTGTTAGTGTTTATTATTGACAAGAGACTTATGGGGGATTATTTTGTGAACCTCCCCCAAATATATGCTTGAATGCCTTTAAAAATCTCAAAAAAATACTGAAAATTGTTATCAAAAAGTCTACTCTAGTTATAATTAGTGTTTGTAAACCGGTTTGTTCTGATGTCAAAGTAATCACAGACTTAGTGTCCCTATTATGCTATTTCAGATATTACCTTTCATGCAGTGTGTAATATAGCTGTTTGTGAATGTAAAAGGTCTGCAAAATTTCAAATATCAAAGTGCACGATAAATGGAGTTATTGTCTACCAAAAAAAGGATCTGATTCTGAACTGCCTGAGACGAGCCGTCAGTAATTGCAGTCTTTTTCCAAATGCATATGGTCTTAATTGGCCGCAGTGAACAGCGTCTACTTTGACCCGCCCTCAAATACTGTAGTTGTAGCTGAGGCCTGGAAGAGTTTGGTTCGTGTTGTCGACATGTTGAGAAGGTGTTGTTATCTGCGCTGCGTAAGCAAATCCACTTTGCATCGATTTCTAAAGGATGAGGACTCAAATTGATATGGTAAAACCGATGCCATTGTTACTGTTTCATTTCCGACACGCATTGTAAGCGGCAGACCAATCACAACAGACTGGGCCATTTGAACAATCAGAGCAGAGTAGACTTTCAGTATGGAGGGGTTTAGAGCAGTGGTTCTCAATTCCAGTCCTCGTGACCCACTGCTCTGCACATTTTGTATGTCTCCCTTATTTAACACACCTGAACCAGATCATCAGCTCATTAGGAGAGACTCCATGAACTGAACTGAGTGTGTCAGATAAGAGAGACATACAAAATGTGCAGAGCAGTGGGTCACGAGGACTGGAATTGAGAACCACTGGTTTAGAGACTGTATCATTTATCAAACTGTTTCAGACACTGTGACAAGAGAGGTGATGCTGCAATGTATATTATGAGATTTTTTACATTAAATGCATGCAAACCTACTGTGGGAGACCTTCAAAACAAAAGGAACCTTTAAAGGAACCATATGTAAGATTGTGGTCAAAACTGACTCTAGGTTGCCAGTTAGGCTGCAGGATCAAATTCTTCTCCGTTTTCAGCCGTCTCCATCTTTCAAAGGCATCTCCTATACAAATCCTTGTTTTATTTTCGGACTTTGTCACGACGTATTTCGGATTCATAACGAGGTCTTTTAGGTTTCGTAACGTTAGACATTTTTTATCTGACACGTTTGTAGCTGCAGCTGCAACTAGAGCAGAGCTGGCAACTCGGATGCCGAAACACTACTGACTTTGTGATTGGTAGATAGCCGGAGGGTGGAGCTTCAGGCCAAAACACAACATGACAACATCAACATCAGTTGAGGGCTGCAACTTCAAATGACAATATCCTGGCCAGACTACTGTTGTCAGTGATATAAGTATTTGAAATGAACATGATTTCTTAATGTCTAGTGACATATCAGGGCCATTTTATGATTAATTGAAATACATTTCTTACATACGGTTCCTTTAAAATATGGACACTTTAAACAAGTAAGTTGTCCCAAACCTGTAGGTTCCAAATTTACATTTTATTCTGTAGAACAAAATACATATTCAATTCCTTTAAGTCCTTTTATTTGCATAATAAGACGTAAAACATCATCTAACCCTAATCTAATCTGTACATTTTCTCCATTACAAAAATAAATAAATAATAATAGTTCATTTGACCTGAGGTGATAATGTCCACTGGTCATCAGTCTTGATTTTACCATCATAGACATGCGGCTAAAGTTTGTTTTCATTAAAAGTACAGTCCTGCCATCACACAGCCAAGGGCCAGTGACTCTAAAACTCACCAGACTCAAAACTCACTGTGACATCCAGCCCCATCACAGCCTTCAGCTAAAGTAATCATTATAAAGAGAAGATGGACTGCCTGCTCTGTCCCAGACCTCTTCTGTCCCAATAGATCCACATTACCAGTCCCCCACCCCTACAAATGAGGAACAAAGACCTAATTTCTCTCTTAATGTTAAATAATCTTTTAATTTAGCTGTGGATCGATGCATTTATTTTCCTTGGGAAGTGAAATATTTGTTATGCTTTCAATTTGATTTGATTTGTTTGTTGGATGGTGTAAAAGCCTTCTCATAATTATTTGAATATTGTGCACAGACAGTTATCTCAGCTAGACGTTGTAAAACATGCATTTCATTGACTCGCTGTCATGGCTGTTGAGAACAGATTGTTGTGTCATCACATTTTGATGCGATAATTGCAGTGAACCGTGATTGGGTAGATAAATACGGCTGACTGCTCTTTCATCAAATTAAGCATCTCATGCATTATTGACATATTTCAGATGTGCAAGAGAATTCAAGGGACTAAGCAAGATTCATTTTAAAGTTTAAAGGTACCAGTACAATGAACAGATCAAAATACACTGTAAGAAAAAAGAATCTGTGCAAAAACAGAAAAGGTACTACTTGTAATTTTCTTCCAGGACATTTTCCATTAAGTTTACTGACATTTCCTTTAACCCTAAAACACAACACAATGCAATGCGTAATTAAAGAAACACCTCTGAAAAATTCATATGGATTCATATTCTTATACTAACACAGTACACAGGCCTATTTTTTAGTGTACCCATAGGCCTATATTACGCTAAACTACAGTATACTATGTGTTTAAATTCAGTACATAACCCATAATGTACATTTGGTTTATTTTGCGATATACTCACCCACCAAAAACATTTAAAAAAACAGACATGAAATATTGATTTGGCATGAATTATAGGCTATTATACTACAGGGCCGTTGAATGCTTGAATCTGATTGGTTGACGAACGTTCTAAGGTGTGCATTATTTTCAGGGAAACGCACGGCTAAAGTAGTTCCAGGCAGGTCTTGACCGCATTACAGTTCCATATCACTTCGCGTAGTCAACTGTAATAACGGAAAATAGGATACAATTCATAACAAGAAAAAGCATTTCGCCCCATGCGCTTGATTTGCAATTTTCAATGTCTAGCTTCACAATCAATAGAAACATGCAGTTTAATTTGAATAAATAAACTATAAAGTCCTATCTAATCAATAGAAAATTAAACTGAATAGGCCTATAGGCTAAATAAATGGATAGTCCTGCAGCACGGATTTTTATTGCAGATAATTTAACAAATAAATAATTATTGATAGGCCTACTTGTTAAAAGGGCTTTGGGTTTCATTTATTTGGCTAGTCTATTGTCATCTGTCAATAATAGAAAGAAAAAAAAGAATTAACGAATTAATTAAAACGAATTGAATTAATTAATAAATAATAATATTGACGCACATGCTTTTCTGTCTCATTATTGCAACATCTCTCTCTAATAACTGCATTAATAACTGCATAAAGCCGGAAACACACTTTAAGGACGGTTATGAATGTAATTTGATACTTATGACTGATCATGACCAAACGCGTGTTCAGCGCGTTCAGTCTGTGTTCAAAGTCGGTGTTTAAAATCTGCTGCAGTCGATGAAACCAGTCAGAGAATGTGTCAGCTAGTCGTGTGTCCCCAGCATTAGTCTGCTATCAGCGGCTCAAACCTCCGTTACTAACTCTGAAATTACGTTTTGGAATTAGCAACGGAGGCATGGGATTAGATGCGTAAGAAATTAGTCCTATATACAAGAGCGTTTTAATGACAAAAACTTTACAAACGTCTTGAAATACATAATCTGAACAATGTTTCGAGGTGTGGTAACTGTAGTATAAGCGCAATAATTGACTTCAGGCCGTTGAATTATTAGAAAAATAATGCACACCCGAGGTGGTAATGCGGTCACGACGCGAAGCGGAGTGGCCGTTACACCTCGGGTGTGCATTATTTTTCTAATAATTCAACGGCCTGAAGTCAATTATTCCTTACTTAAAATCTTAGTATATCAACTCAAAGCTTTCACTAAGAAAACATTATAATGCGTAAAAAAAAATTGGTCTAGCAACAATACAAACACTGAAACAATAACCATAACCATAACATTATTACAGTAATATGAGATCTGAAGTCATCTACGGTTATTTTCACTACAAACAATAATAAAGACGTTTGTACGAGAGTGCTACGAGAGACATTAAAATAGTGAATAGTTTCAGGGCGACGATCTGAACGAACGCTGAATTCTCTGATTGACCAATCAAAAGAGCCATACAATAAAAAAAGCCTTTTTATTTCCATACAAGATTAAAACTTTTTCTAGGTGTTGATGGGAATCTAAAATTATTGTTTCACTTTTTGCACTTTTTTCAATTCAATGGGAGAACCCAGGGCCATTTTTCAAGCTCTCTCCAGAATATTTTAACAGCACCACACTAGCTGATAAGAGAATGAAAAAATAGATATATTTTTGTCTATGCTCTCATTTAAGAGCCCTCTTTCTGAGTCACCTCACTGTTAACTCTCTGGGGGCATTCACTGCCACTCAAAATCTGGCTCATACATTTTATTTAGACTGAACAGGGGAAAGGTCCTCTTCCTGTCCTGAGGGACTGATAACGCCACACACTGAGGAAATAGCAACAGCTTCACACAAATGCCCTTTTGTATTTATTTGGTAATTTTTAAGCCCTCTTTCCTCCATGATCAACCACTTCATTTGCAAATAATTTACAATAAAGATGTGTGCTGCAGAGAAGTCCTGTTGGCTTGATTTTGTATCATAAAACCATTCATTTTCATGAATCAGAGAATACTACATAAGCTAAAGTGGACTGCTTTTTCAAGCCACCTGCTTTTTGTTTTGTTTTAGGGGTTTTTCTGATAATTTTTACTTGCTAAGTTCAATTATTTATTGAGCTCTTGTAAAATTAATATGAGAAGGAATTCAAACATAAATGGTTATTTTCTCTCTGCAAAAATTGACCTTGGGTGTTCATTTTGATGAATGAGTTTTCAACACCATGATTTCAGGGTGTTCTCTTACGAGAGGTCTCTCGTACTTGCGTAAGATATCTTACGCTAGGGGGAAACCTCTTTTCCTCGAGATATTGAAGCCAAAAATTATCCTTAATTTTGCAATAATGTAAAACGCATTGCAGCAGCATGCAGACATGGGCGAGACAGCTCGCGCGCCCATTGGCTGCTCTGCGGCAACTGCACCAGCCTATCGATAGAGGCTCCTCATGACGTCAGAACCAATGAGGGCGCTTCGCGCCCATTACGTCATGTCCCGCCGAAATCGGGTGGGGCCAGGGCTATAAATACGGCCCAGAGAGGCTGGTTTGGTCAGTTTTTCATCTCTTCAGCGGGCTCACGCATCGCTGGATCCTGAGAGGAAGCCGCGCCGTCTGATTGCAAGCACCCAGCGGGATTAGTGCATCTGAAGCTGCTGGTCGACATCTCGCCGCCTTCAGTCGCCGTTTCTGCTGACGCTTTCCGGCGTACATATCCTTTTCTCTGTTACTGTGTTTTGTGTATGTGTGTGTGTTCGCCGCCGCGACACACACTCTCATTGCACTAAAAGAGCCGGGCGTCTTTTTCAAGACGCCCCTTTCCCCCCCCAACCCGCAAAGCTCGCCGGTGCGCCCGCTTGCCTTGCCTGCTTGGAGGATGATACCTGCTCTCCCTCTGTTCGAGCCGCGCAAAAGGCGCCGTTCACAGGGGAGGCTGGAAGCGGACGGTCGGGGTTAGTTTTCTTTACGTACAAGAAAGCTACTTCTGTGCCCCATTCACGCGGCAAACGCCGAAGAAAACATGTTGACGCTCTTATATGCTCGTGCATCTGAAAGCCTTTGTGTTCTCCCCTGTGGCTCAGTGGCGGAATCTTTGGTTTTTCACACGAGAGACCGGAGTTCGAATCTCGGTCTAACGGCAGATTAATTATACCTCCAATGCTTCGCTCTGTCAGTTCCCTGAAAGGCGACTGCAGATGTGCATTTTGCAGCCAACGAGCGCGTTGTACAACCCGCTCGCCTGCACCCAAACACCGTTTCTATGGTTCCCGTGCGTCACTGGCGAAAGGAGAAAAGAGTGATAATGTCCCGCTGCGGCCGGGCCGAATTCTATTTCTTACACATTTCTCATTCCCCTCTGAAGTTCAGGCGACTGGAAATGTCATACTGCAGTGAGCGAGCCTGTTGTAATGCACGCGCGCCTGCAAACAAACGCCAGCATGTTGACGCTCTCTGTTTCTATGGCAACTTCTCGCTCGTTCAGTTCCAGTAAATGCGACTGTTCCAGTGTATTCTGCAGTAAATAAGTCGGCGACACAGCCCGCTTGCCTGCACACAAACGCCGCTTTACGGCTACCCAGATAAATCCCATAGAGTGTATTTTCTGGTGTTCCGGCCACGGCCGATGGTGTTATGAGTGTAAACAAAATGCCCAGTGCGCATTCCTACACAGAAACACAGGTTTCTCTGATAATACTCGCGCTATATAAATTCCTTTGAGTCTTCCCCTGTGGCCCAGTGGCAGATTCTCAGGTTTTCACGCGAGAGACCCGCGTTCGATCCCAGGTCTACCGGCAAAAAAAAAAAAAAAAAAAATTTTTGCCGTCAATGCTCGCTCTGTCAGTTCCCTGAAAAGGCGACTGCAGATGTGTATTTTTGCAGCCAACGAGCGCGTTGTACAACCCGCTCGCCTGCACCCAAGCACCGTTTCTATGGTTTCCGTGTGTCACTACCTCCATTCTCACACATTTCTCTGGAAAATGTCAATATTGCAGTGGACGAGTCTATTGTAATACACGCACACCTGCAAACAAACGCCAGCGTGTTGACGCTCTCTGTTACTATGGCAACTTCTCGCTCGTTCAGTTCCAGTAAATGCGACTGTTCCAGTGTATTCTGCAGTAAATAAGTCGGCGACACAGCCCGCTTGCCTGCACACAAACGCCGCTTTTACGGCTACCCAGATAAATCCCATAGAGTGTATTTTCTGGTGTTCCGGCCACGGCCGATGGTGTTATGAGTGTAGACAAAATGCCCAGTGCTCATTCCTACACAGAAACACAGCCCGTCACACAGGGCTCGCGCACATGAAATCGACCCAGATCGATTGCGCATTAAATGTGGTAAATGTGCCCACTGCCCAGTGCCCACAAACACTACGTTCTGCATGTCTCAAGGTTTCTGTAAAACGAAACCAACATGCATTCGCTCTGCTCAGGCAGACAATGCTCTCAGTGTTGTAAATGTGCCCGCTATCCCACGCCCACATTCAAACATGGACATGACAGGTCTTACGGGACTCGCCCAGCCCTCCCCCTCTCGATTGACCACCGCAGAGGAGTCGAGCGCGGGCAATCTGCCCGCTGTTATCAGCGCGCCCCCTGCCTCAAATGTCATAAGCGCGACGCTTATGTTGCAGCACACTGAAGCCCCTCTGTCGCTGAGCGACCAGAGCGCGCTTCGCATTCAACCCCTAGCCATTCGTGCAAACGCATGGGCAAGGCTACCCGGGGTTTCGAAGTGGGTGCTAGACATTATAGAAAGAGGCTATTCGCTACATTTCGGTCGACGCCCGCAACGCAAAGCGGCGCGAATCGATACTACGGTGAAAAAGGAAGTAGCACACCTACTTCGGGCCGAAATAGCGAAGTTACTGAGCAAAGGGGCTATAGAACCCCTATCACAAGCTCAGAGCGAAGGGGGCATGTACAGCAGATATTTTCTGGTACCAAAAAAAAAAAAAAAAAAAGACGGGGGTCTCAGACCCATTTTAGATCTAAGACGACTAAACAAAGTACTTCTGAAACGACGGTTCAGAATGCTCTCGACCAAGAAAATCCTCTCGCAAATTTGCCAAGGGGACTGGTTCGTGTCGATAGATCTGAAAGACGCTTATTTTCAAATACAAATAGCGTCACGTCACAGGCGATTTTTGAGATTCGCCTTCGAGGGCCAGGCATATCAGTTCACAGTCCTGCCATTCGGCCTATCCCTGGCACCTCGCGTATTCACGATGTGCATGGATGCAGCGCTCGCACCCCTCAGGCTCCGAGGCATACGAGTGCTGAATTATTTGGACGATTGGCTGGTTCTAGCTCGATCACAGTCGGAGCTCATAGAACACAGGACCATATTACTCGATCACCTCGAGAATTTAGGTCTCACAGTCAATTGGGCAAAGAGTTCACTGTCTCCCAGTCAGAAAATATCTTTTCTGGGCACAGATCTGGACTCGCTGTCTATGACAGCACAGCTGTCGCCGCAGCGCAGACTAAGTATTCAGCGCATGACAGAGATTTTTTCGCCACGGCACTTTAGTCCCGCTCAAAAAGTTTCAAAGGATGCTGGGTCTCATGGCTTCAGCATCCTCAGTGCTTCAGCTGGGTCTGCTTCGCATGCGCCCGCTGCAGTATTGGTTGAAAGCGCGCGCCGCGCAGAGCTTGGACCTCGCGCGCCTCAAGGTCGATCAGAAATGCGTCGCAGCTCTGAAACCTTGGACAGTGACCGACTGGTACCGGTCAGGTGTAAGCCTGGGGACTTCCTTGAGTGTGAAGGTGGTGTCTACGGACGCCTCAACCTCGGGATGGGGAGCGCTGCTCGAGGGCAGACCGTTATTCGGCCAGTGGTCGGAACGGGAAAAGCTTCTGCATATAAACTGCCTGGAAATGATGGCAGTCGACAACGCGCTGAGGCGTTTTTTGTCCCCAGATAAAAAGACACCACGTCTTGGTCCGTTCGGACAACATGTCAGTGGTGGCTTATATAAATCACCAAGGAGGTATCAGATCCAGAATCCTTCACAGGCTGACGGAACGCCTCCTGGTCTGGGCTCAGCACAACCTGCGCTCGCTCAGGGCAGCGTATGTGCCCGGCCATCTGTATGTGGGACCAGACAGACTGTCCAGAAACAATCTGCCGACAGGAGAATGGTCTTTACATCCACAGACAGTCAAAATGCTATGGAGGACATTTGGCAGAGCGGAAATAGACCTATTTGCGTCTCAAGAGAACGCTCATTGTCAGGAATTCTTCTCCAAGAGCAGGGATGCGCTGGCTCATGCTGGCCCCGCTGCCCGCTCTATGCGTTTCCCCCTGTCACGCTCCTACCCCAGGTGTTAGAGCGAATCAGGGAGAGTGGATGCCCAGTGCTACTCGTCGCCCCATTTTGGACAAACCAAGTCTGGTTTCCAGTCCTGAGGCAGCTGACGAGTACCGCCCCGTGGCCGATACCGGTGAGGAGGGATCTCCTCTCGCAGGCGAACGGCTCGATCTGGCATCCTCGCCCGGAGCTTTGGTCCCTACATGTGTGGGCCATCAACGGGTACCCATTAACCTCCCAGCGGGAGTGTTAAACACGATCACGCAGGCTAGAGCTCCATCTACGAGGCGGCTCTATTCCTCAAAATGGTCTGTGTTCACTAGCTGGTGTACAGCGAGTGGCACTTCACCCTCACGCTGTGGGGTGCCGGAGGTTCTCTCCTTTTTACAAGAGCTTCTGGATAAGGGCAGAACCCCATCCACGCTCAAAGTTTATGTGGCGGCCATAGCAGCGTTCGCTGAACCACCGCTTGGCCAGTCATTAGGAAGGAACGATCTGGTAATTCGCTTCCTTAGAGGAGCTAAGAGGCTGAACCCTCCCAGACCACCCTCAGTTCCCGTTTGGGACCTTTCCACGGTTCTGGAAGCCATGAAAGGTGCCCCATTCGAGCCAATACAGTCAATAGACCTGAAACCCTTGTCTTTCAAAACAGTGTTTCTTCTGGCTCTCGCTTCAGTGAAGCGCATAGGGGATTTGCAAGCGCTCTCAGCGAGCACGACGTGTATGGAGTTTGGGCCGAATGACTCGAGAGTCATACTCAAACCAAAGCACGGATATGTTCCTAAATCCCTCAACACACCGTTTAGGGCACAGGTTATCTCCCTGTCGGCCCTGCCGGTATCTGAGGAGGAAGGGGACGCAGGCTTCCTTTGCCCGGTCAGGGCGTTAAGAGCCTTTGTGTCTCGCTCATCTGTTTTCAGACAGACGGAGCAGCTCTCTGTTTTGTTCAGCTGACGTTCTAAGGGACTAGCTGCGTCAAAACAGAGTCTATCCAGGTGGATAGTTGATGCTATAGCGCTAGCTTACACATCCAAGGGCCTGCAATGCCCGATAGGTTTCAAAGCGCACTCCACAAGAGGTATGGCCTCGTCGCGGGCTTGGTCCAGTGGGATTGCCTTGCAAGATATCTGTAGGGCGGCAGGCTGGGCCTCCCCGTCTACATTTATAAGGTTTTATAACCTCGAGGTTCCCGCTTTGCAAGCTAGGTTGCTCTCGGTTTAATTTTTCAGTATTGCCCGCCCGATGCTGTCGGCTCGGGATGCTGAAACTGCTAGAGCGTCGATCACTGATCGCCTATATACTTCTGTGGGCAGTACGTAAGTCCCCCATATTTACCAGTCCAGGCTGAGTTCGCCCTGGCTGTGTGGAACACTTGATATAACATGCTCTTATCAGAGCTCAATATTACAGGAATGATGCTATTCTAGCCCCTCTTCCCGGATTCTCTGTGAGTCCCTTGTGATTAGGCACTGTATGAGCCCCGGGCACCTGCCCTTGGGACTTTAGTGTTATGTCTCAAGCACGCACGGCGTTTTACATTGTGTTCCCCTAGCGTAAGATATCTTACGCAAGTACGAGAGACCTCTCGTAAGAGAACGTACTCGGTTACTAACGTAACCTCGGTTCTCTCTAGAAGAGGGAACGAGTACTTGCGTATCTTGCCGTGCATGCGTCATGTTCTGATTCGCTTCAGCGATGAAAAACTGACCAAACCAGCCTCTCTGGGCCGTATTTATAGCCCTGGCCCCACCCGATTTCGGCGGGACATGACGTAATGGGCGCGAAGCGCCCTCATTGGTTCTGACGTCATGAGGAGCCTCTATCGATAGGCTGGTGCAGTTGCCGCAGAGCAGCCAATGGGCGCGCGAGCTGTCTCGCCCATGTCTGCATGCTGCTGCAATGCGTTTTACATTATTGCAAAATTAAGGATAATTTTTGGCTTCAATATCTCGAGGAAAAGAGGTTTCCCCCTAGCGTAAGATATCTTACGCAAGTACTCGTTCCCTCTTCTAGAGAGAACCGAGGTTACGTTAGTAACCGAGTACGTTATTTATCATGACATGATCGATGGCATTTCATCAATCCTGATCAATTTTTATGGTGAAAATTATTTTTCCAGTTGCTTTATTTGTATACTTTTATATATGATGGTGTCAAATGTCCATCAGAAGAGAAAATCAAGCGTATAAATCAAAACTCAACGATGAAACTATAGGAACCAGTTTGATTAAAACAGTGGCCTTCATTTTTCCAGTCGGATTTGAACAGGCTTTTTCCTGCTCTTCGTCCTGAATGACTTTTCTTTTATCTATTTGCATTGACCCGCTGAAGAGGAAGTTAAAAGAGATAGAGAATGGCCCTGATTACCAGCCCCTGATGTGACTTCACACCAGGTGATCATGGTCATCCAAGGGTCAAGGGGGGGTCACATCCATCAGTCCAGCGATGAAAAAGGTCCTCGTTCCAGGGTTCTTCCTCTTTTTCCCACTGGAGAGTGATGACGGCCTTGTTCCAGATAAGGGACTGATCCATTGGCCTGATTTGTGGCCAGCAGAGCAATTTCAATACCCGTCTTTGCACTGATAGATGAGGCCTGCTGTTGATAAAGGGCCAATTTACTTTAGGGGCAATGGGGATGAAACTGCAGCAGTTGCCTTTATTTATCTAGACCACAATTCAAAGTGAAGAAAAAAAGTGGCAAAAGAGAGTAAAAATAATGTAAAGAGTCAGAATGAAAGAAAAGTCACAGTGTTTTGATTGGTATCTATGACAAAGCTTTCAACTGACTGAGAATATTTCACACACAATGCTTTTGTTTGAAGGAGTGTAACAGTGTAAGGTATCATTTACATGGTGACACGTTGTTACGTTCAAAAACAGGTATTTTGAAAATGAATGTGCTTTTTATTCAAATTTAATTTGTCATAGGTCGACAAAAGACCTCCTCTGCAAGAGAAGATCAGCGCCTTCTTCTACATCACCGCCCACCAATTCACACGTCACGTAGTAAGAAATACAAGACAGACGCAAACAGGATTACCCAAGCAACAAAACAACAGCCTACAAGACGTTTTGCAGTGTCAAATTGTGGAAAAACAGTCTTTGCATCGCCTTCCTTGTGATCCTAACATTAAAAAAGCATGGATAAACTTTATCTTTAAGAATATAAGACCGACAGTGCAATAAACTACATTCATTCATAATTAATTTACACAAAACACCCTATATATCTTTTGTCAACTATAGGCTATAACTGTGGTAACTCAGTACTTAAACTTTATTTTTAAACAACCAAGACTTATAAAGCTTATGTAATATGCATAAATGCTTCACATTTGGCAAATGTTTCAAATATATAATGAGAGAAACACCTTTCTACTGTCTTTGTTTTAAAAAGAAAGTATAATGCAATAACTATACCTCACAAATAGGCTACATATGGGATAAATGACTGCTCTGTCGCATGGAGTATAAGGTTTGTCTTTTGATTCAGGATCAGACTCTGGCTCAAACATGTATGGCTGTATTTCACCTATTGCCATTTTCAACATCGGAAGTTTTCAAAACAATTCCACAAGTGTAATGTTGGGGATGTTGAAAATATGTTAATATGCAAAATGGTTACCCAATCATATACTCTAAAAAAAGATGGTTCTTTAAAGGTTCTTTACAAGTAGTAACGGTTCTATTTAGAACTGTAGTGTCCTGAAGAACCAATTATATGCTGAAATGGTTCTTTGTGTTGGAGTTTAGGGTTCTCTGCTCCTGCCTTTTTGTTTTTCAAATCTGTAACTGTCAAAAAAAATTACAAAAAATGCAGTAGGCTACATGACCACTTTAAGGGAAATAAATGCCATCTCTATATCTATTCATCATTACATTCAGAGTTTGCAGATTTCTCAGATGGAGATGGAAATGACAATTGAGACTTTTGCACTTGATATTTTCTCTGTAATGTTAAATGTGTTGACTGAGCATGATGAGGATAGACTAAGACATACTTCTTATAAGAATGGTGTAAGAAAGAAGAAAGATCAGTAACTGCTTCTGAATTATGTGGCTCTCATTTTTAATACACATTTTGAATACTTTTGCAACTCAAAAAGCAATCTCCTTTAAATGCAAGTTCCCTTGGAATGATTAACAAATTTATCTCAAGACTCAAACAATAATGAATGAAAACCGAGTCACTTTTTCTCCACATTAGTGACATTGTTTCAATACAGACCTCATTATTTTGTTGTATTTCAAATACAAGATGAGCCTTATATAAAAGTAATTATTAACCACATTCACTTGGTACAGACATGGCTGCTTTTTGAATTAGAGATGAGCTCTTTGTTATTTCTGAGTTTTGCTGGGGTGAGATTAACATTTATTTCAAACACTGAGCAAATTTGAGAGCTCATATAATACAATTTTAACAGATACAAAAAAAAGACTGATTATTGTTTTTTGTAATATTGCGGTTACATATCCAGATTGCCACTATGTCTCCTAAGTAGCAAAATACTCAAACTGAATATATGCAAATGTTTGACTGTGCAGATGTACAGAAATATCTACACAACCCTTACGGCTGTTGGACGTGACACACTTTTATTGCATTAGGCTGCTGTTTTGTTTGCGCTATCGGTGCTACTCTGCCTCAGGTTCTTTTTGAAGTCTATCTACTTTGACAAATGTTTTCCATAGTCTTGCCTTTATTACTCTGAATTTCATACAATCACAAATATTATATATTAATTTGCATACAAATTTGGGGGGTTATGACTGATATAGTCTGATGTTCCTTTGAATCCTCCCTCATGGGCCTGTGGTTCATCCAGCACATTTTCTCTGATAAACCTAATAAAAGATGTAAGGTTTTACAAATTCATAGTTTATGCGAGATGCATAATTCGCATGTAAATATTTGGGAATACAATAACAGTATATTCAAGAGGTATCTGTTCATATTCGTTTCAAAAATAATAATAATAATATAAAAAAACTTCCTAACTATTTCGAAAAAAGTTACTAGAAAATACATATACACAAGGAAAGAACCTTATTACTGGGATTTGTTTTAAATAGGTATTTTTCCTCACAATATTTAAGAAATATTAGGGTTTTGTTGTTGTTGTTCTAACTACATTTTTAGAAGGTAGAAAAGATGGGATACTAATTTATTTTCATTTTTAATATCATTAGCTATAGCCTATAAAAAATGATGTAGGCTATTTTAAGCTAAAAGAGTGTGTAGCATTTGCGGAATCTTTGAGAGCCATGGTCAGACCAAAACTGTTTGAATAGGGCATCTATTTATATTTTCATCAGGAAGATCATTTCTATTCATTTCTATTTGTGACGTCATTCTCTGCTCTCAGCCTATAGATGGCGCTGTTACAGTGCTATTCGGCGGACATGACATCATAACAAGCGTTTTTGACTCTTCTTGGGTCTAAGCGCGGTCTATTGGAATTTACTAGAAATATATATTTTTCTCTCTCTCTTGCGTGTGAGGTAATGTACTCAAAAACTTATTTGACACGTTTAGTATCTGTTTTAAGTGAACATGAACTCGATGGAGCGTTTAGTTCTTTTACAGGGTAAACTCAGTAATGTGCAGGCTAACGTTACACAGTTAGCTGATAGTGGAGCTAGCTGGCTAACTTCTAAACGGTAATATTAGAGAAAAATATATTTAGACAAATTAAAATGTTGTGTTTAAGGATAGTCTGACCGTGGTTATTTAAGCAGCATGTAATATGCAGGTTTTCATTGATAACGTTCACTGGAACTTTAGGGAGTGCTAGAAGTAACATTACCTCACTAGTTATGCTGAATTTTTTTGATTGTCATTGTATTATATTACTGCCATTCATTTCAGGTTTGGTGTTGACCTGTGGTCTGAGTTTCCATGGCTGTACCTGCCCTGCAACAGCCCAGTTATCTTCTGGTTAGTACTAGATGTGTGTGTGTGTGTGTGTGTGTGTGTGTGTGTGTGTGTGTGTGTGTGTGTGTGTGTGTGTTCATTCTTTCTAACCTTTGTGTCTTGATGTCTTCAGGCCAATTTAAAGGCAGACTGGACTAATAAACCTCTTCATCAAAGATGTCATGAGCTGTGCAAAATTATAGACGATTACCCTGCAAAGGTACAGTTTTCTGATTTATTGCATATGACAATGTTGAAATACCCCTTTTTATTTGTACACTTATTATTAATGTTATCATTTACAGTGTTGTGATACACTTTTATAGTTTAACATGGAGGATCTGTTGCAGGCTTTTTAAACCCAAAAAGCCTGTTTATTTTTTATTTTTTTTTTATCAGAGAAATCCATTAAGGCAGCTGCGCCGTTGCCCATGTATTAGAGATTAAATGCAGTGTCATCTGCTTGGCACATGGCACTGGACCAGCTGCTGTCCTGCTGCCGCCACTTTACCCTCACCCTGACTCAACTCTGTGCTGTCGGAATGAATGAAGTGTGTTTAGTATTGAACTCTGTGACCGCGTTTCTCAGATTCATTTGAGCGTTGGTTGGCCGCACTTGCCTGTACTCTCGCTTCATTTGTCGGCTCTTCTGTTTATTTGGATTATTTAAAGGGTGGCATGCTCTTTCAAGAAAGTCACGAAAAGTCTTGTTTGTGTTTATGACATACATGTTTGATTAGGATCTGCATGCGATCTTTCCCTGGTTGGTGGAGAGCGTGTTCGGTAGCCTGGATGGAATCCTTACTGGCTTGAATCTTCGGTTTCTGCAGGCTCGAGCAGCAGAGTACAACATCGCCATGGACTTCCTGGACCCTAGGTTCTTCTTATTAATTTTTTTTTTGTTATGGTATTCTGTGTGTTTTTGAATGTATGACTGATATTACCACAGAGTACAAATATGATATACTACTGTTTAAAAGTTTTTGTCTGGTTTTTTGGAAAGAAATGAAATGAATTATTCAGCAAGGATGCATTAAATTGAATTAAATCGATCAAAAGTGACAGTAAAGACATTTATAATGTTACCAAATATTTCTACTTCAAATAAATATTGTTCTTTGAATCTTTCTGTTTATTAAAAAATCCTGAAAAAAGGGGTTTGACTGTTTCCAAAAAAAAATTAAACAGCTCAACAATAACAAGAAATGTTACTTGAGCCCCCCCCAAAAAAAGCAGATTATAATGATTTCTGAAGGATCATGGGACACTGAAGACTGGAGTAATGATGCAGAAAATTCAGCTTTGCCACCACAGGAATAAAATGTGTTTTAATATATTTATAAAAAAGTTGTTTATGTGAATATATATATTTTTATATATATATATATATATATATATATATATATATATATTTTATTTATTTATTTATTTATATATATATATATATTTATATATTTATATTTATATATATGTGTGTGTATATATATATATATATATATATATATATATATACACACATACATACATTTATAATATTACTGTTTTTACTGTATTTTTGATCAAATAAATCTGTGTAAGACTTCTATCAAAAACATTAAAAAAATCTTACTGACCCCAAACTTTTGAACAGTAGTGTAAATATTAAAATGTAGCCCTGTTGTAATAATTCTTTTTTATATATATTTATTCAAGCAGTGGTCCTATGATGAAATTGGTGTACAAACTACAAGCTGAGGAATACAAGTATGAGTTTCCAGTCAGTTATCTGCCGGTAAGTGTGCTCTACACATTAACTGAAAAAAGTTTTATGTTTTAAGGAATTATGTCCATTAATTATGTTTAAGGTATTCATTTAGGTTTTGGCGCATCATCCCTGGTTTATTTCAAAGTATAAGTTATGTTATTTTCAAAGCGTTAATATATCAACCATGTTTGCATTTATTTGTTCTGTATGTACAGGGTCCTATAAAGTTGTCCATTCAGGCAGGGGTTCTGCCGGATTGCCCTCTGTTTCACAATAAAATTCAATTCCCCATGTCAGGCCTTCTATTCCTCAGTACGTCTTAGTTCTTTTCACCCTCACTTTTGTGTTTTACAATAAAATGTGTGTAACTTTCTGTAACTGTTACAAGGCTGTTTCATCACTCTACATCTTTTTTTTTCACATATCTGTTCTTAATCTTTCGCAGATCCTTTTGAATATTATATGTTCAACTTTGCCTCCAGTCTCATGGCACCAAAGGTACGTGCTGCAGTCATTTTTATAAAATATATTATATAGAATAATTATAAGCATTACACAATTTTATTGACTGAACGTTGAAATGTTGTTTAATCATCTTTTCAGAACTACCCTCTAGGGCAGCATGGGAGTTGCTCAGACAGTGCGTACTTTGTGCTTGTCGACACCTACCTCAAGTACTTCCTTCCTACAGAGGGAAATGTGCCTCCATCACCTTTCTCGGACACCAGGGGCACTGTGGCCTCTCCTGCTCCGAGGTATATCAATGTCATTTTTAAAGATCCTTTTCTCAGCAAATAAACTCTAGTTTTATAAGCTTTTATATGCTTTTTCTCTCAGGTCTCCCAATGTGCCTTATGTTGGAAAGGGTGGTTACAGCACCGGTCTGTTAAAACGTCATATTACCCATCAGCCCTCAGTCAACGCTGACCCTGCCGCTCAAGAGATCTGGAGATCAGAGACGCTTCTGCAGGTAGGAAAACATGTTCTTAATTCATGAGTTTACTTAATGATTTGGTGTGTACTTATGCGTAAAGTTGTGTGTTTCTAAAGGTGTTTGTGGAAATGTGGCTCCATCACTATTCTCTGGAGATGTACCAGAAGCTGCAGTCTCCTCAGGTGAAGGTAAGAACAAAATACAGGCCCTTAAACCTACACACTCCCTTCTTCCACTGCGCACGGCTGGCTGGCTGAACACCACCACCCTCCAATGCTTCACCCCTTCACTGCATAGGGACTGCTGCACGACACCCACCCTGATTTATGCGCTTCCTCTCCCTCTGTGAATGACACACATGTGCTCTGTTTACAGATATATCCTATATTTTTGTAAGCATTTTTAGGGGGGGGGGTGGGATTCCTGTTCATCATCAGTCATTCCGACTGATCTAATGTCATGTGTATCCGGTATTATCCACGGCACGCTACATTTTTCTTTTACTTTTGAGTATACTAGCATATAGATGATCTTAATGTATGGCTAAACGGAGATTGGCTAAAAACCACAGAACTCCCTTTTGTGGTTTTGTCTTTAAAGGACTTTCATACTAAATGCGTTTTCATTAAAATTAACATTTTACACCACTTTAAAATTTAAATTTAGCTTAAATCAACATAAAATAACTATTTCTATATTTATTTTGTATATAAAATATTTTATTTATTCAAGTCAGAGTTTGACATTGCAGTTGACCCAGCTTATTCCATTCTTTAAAACATTTCTTTTTGCTCTTACAAAATTTGCAAACAAAATGTAATTTTTATTGTGCAATACATGATTATGAAGGTTATATATTACACTATGCACTACAGATTGGTTGTAGCATATTATGTAATGTATACTTAATACCTCCCTTCTAAAAGAAGGTCATGAAAAATAAATTTTAAATTTTTTTGAGGTAATCTCTTTAATTGATGATCATATGGTAGTTTTCTAACTAATCGGCTTCATTTCAGATCAAGCTGTTGATTTAAAAATGTTAGCTGAACAATTGTGTCTTTTGTAGCTGGCTGTTTTAAGCATATTGCTGATGCATTTCATGTGATTTTGGCCGTCTTGTAAAGCTCTCTGGTAGTTTACTGGGGACCCCTAGTGGTTTCTGTAGTTGAGCAGTTTTTGTGTAGAACATCAATCTCCCTTGAACGGTTTTATTTCCTCAATAACTTGCCTGTTAAAATCAACCCTCATATGACTGCTGGAAATAGAAGGGAATAAAAGAGAAATACAGTTTTTTTTAATTCATATTTACTGTGGTCTCTGTTGCTTGATGATTTGGGCAGAATAAGCACACTAGCACATTACATATTTGGCAGTATAATTATTGCTTCATGTTCGAGTCTGCATGATGCAGCCCGCTGGCTTCTTGATATGTCTTCCGTCTTTGTTCTTTGGCTGTGGGATGTATGTAATATTTTGGTGTCTTTGGCTTCCGAGTCTATTTCCCTGTCCGTGCGTTATTTACAGTCAGTATATCAGTGTAAGTCTCCCTCCAGTCAGCCCAGATCATATTAAGTGCTGCATCATTTATTTAACATCTTTGTGCTGGAGATTATGAACTGAAAGTCACCAGTTTACTGAAAATGAAAGTAATAGTTCACCCAATTAGAAAAATTCAATCATTATTTAATCATACTCATGTTGTTCTGAACCTGTATGCTGTTATTTTGTTGTATGTAACACAATTGTTTTTTCTTTTTCATGTAATATTACATTTCATATACTACTGTTCAAAAGTGTAGAGTTGATGATAAAAAATGTTAAGTGTTTTTGAAAGAAGTTTCTTATTCTAACCAAGGCTGCATTTATTTGATCAAAAGTAAAAATAAACTTAAGAAAGACTTAAAAAAAAAACTGAAATAATATTATAACTCAAAATAATTATTTTCTTTTTTTAATGCATTTTATTCCTGTGTTAGCAAAGCTGAATTTTTGGCAGTCATTACTACAGGATTCAGTGTCACATGATCTATCAGAAATTATTCTAATATGCTGATTTAAATATTTGAACGTGTGTGTGACTATAAACACATTACATAAAAAATAACAGTATATGGATTTGGAATGAAATTAATAAACTGACTAAATTTCCATTAATTGGGGTGAACTGTTCAACTCTAGTGAGTAAAAAATCTGTAGTGTAAATATATAATTCGGTTTGCCTGGCCTGAATTTATTTAGCAAAAATGAACTACTTTGAGAGTAAATTGGTGACTTTTATTGGTATATTTCATGGTGAAAACTTTAAAGATGCAGTGTCTCCTTTTCTGCTCTCATAAGATCCATTCGGTTTTATTTGGAATTATAGAGATTAGACAAAGCTGAAGGCAATATAACACTTCATCACTCCTCTTGAGAATCAAGGCCTACATTACAAATAATGTTCCTTGGTTGCCTTGACTACAGTTGCAGGCTTCCTGAGGCAAACACTTCTATTTAGTTTATGCCATAGTTTATACTCTAGTTAGCAGCATTCCTCAATTTGTTTTGCCTTTTGGAAAAAGTTAGTCACAAAGCAATTTCTGTGTAATTTTAATAAGAGTATAATCCACTTGGCCATATTTCATCAAACTTGCATAGTTAGAAAATCTTGAAATGCCTCTCAGCCTTACGCTAGAGGTTTGCCTTGGTACGAAAAGGACAGCTGCATCATCTTCATGTTCATTGCATTTGTGTCTTTTGTGGTCAATATCGATTTGTCTCTCTTTCCTTTTGTACACCCCCCATTTCGGTCCTGACTATATCCAACTATTTTTCTCGGATTGCACTCTCTCTCCTTTTTCCTTTCTATTCTCATGTTCACTGCCCTGCTCCTCTCCCCTTTTTCTTCCTTTCCTCCCCCCCACCGTGTTCCTCTCTTTCCCCCTCTCCTCCACCCGTTTGTGATGAGTCCTTCAGCTGGCGTTGTTGCAGTATCGCCTCAGTATGTCCAGCATGCTGTGCCAACCCCCCGCCCCACCAGGCTCTGGGACCCTCCACACATACCAAGTACTTTTACCTTTTCATTCAGTTCCACGGGCTTTCTGGAGGTAACCTCAGATTAGATAAGAGTTAGACTAGGGGTTGGTTTTAACACTAAGGTTTAAGCCCAGTTTGTAGGTTGGGAGATTTGGTCTGATTATAATGTGTGATTGAATTAATGTGACTACTAACTTGTCTTGTGATCTCTTAAATAATTGGGATATATTGTGACGTTGAGATGTTTATTTACATTTTATGTGATCTGCTCTTTTTATTTGGTGTAATTTTCTTTTATTTGACGTGGTTGTTCTTATGCCTTCAACTGTGCAAACGCTACTACACCACACAGAATATCCAGACCAAATTGCCCAGATATCTTTGTTTTTTTAAATACCTTGTTTCAACTGAATTTGTGAATGGTTTGGTCTGGTCTGATGGTTTCGAGAAATTATTACACTGTGGATGATGCATGTTTACACATGGTATTGACATTCATCTCAGATGATCTGATCGCAACTGGACAAATGACTGATCACATTTACACCCGGTAGTAACAAATGTTTCTATTGCATTTACTGTGACCACTTGTGATTTGATTCAGAGAGCTCGTTTTTCGGCACGTTTGTCACCACTTTTAGCTTTTTACATTTTATTCAAATAAAAGTATTTATTTATTTATATAATATTTCAAGCAGAAAGCTCATTCTTATTTTAACCCTTATAATGCACAAAAAAGCTTCCGATTATTTTTGGATTTCTGAATTAGTTCTGACCTTGTCGAATATAAGCAGTATATAAGCTTATATGCAATATAAGCAGAATATAATGCAGTCGTAACTTTTTGAGTGATTTCAAAACTGTATCTAATTAATAGCTTCTCATTAATGACTGAATGTCCAAACATTTAGTTTCACATATTACTACTACTACACTTACAACTTTTAAAAATTAATAACACAAATTATACTTGAACTTTAGCAAAACCAGTGTGATTCAAGGACATTTTTTACACATTTTTATGAGAATACATTGTTATATGGAATTTCTAAAAACAATTAATGAATTTAATCGAGCTCCTTAAATGAACTTAAGATGTGTGCCCTTCAAATAATCTGTCACTGCAAGTAAATGTCAGTCAAACCAGTTAATACCAGGTATAAATGGGGTCTACATTTTTTTTTTATATATATAATCTTAAACGTCTGACTTGTGTTTGTGTTGTGTGGATGATGTCTTAGGAGCCCTTCACACCTACGGAGGAGCACGTCCTTGTTGTGCGTCTCCTAGTCAAGCATCTGCACGCTTTCTCCAGCAGCCTGAAACCTGAGTCGATCTCCTCCTCGCCCTCTGCACACTCCCACAGCAGTCCTCTGGAGGAGCTCAAGCGGTGGGTTTTTACAGCCTGATAGCATCTGTCAGCTTGTCCTGAGGATCAGGCTATAGAACTAAAACATCTGTAAATCTTAGGTGGCATGTCGTAAAGAGGAGCTATTCACCCGATCAGGTGCTGCGGACTTGATTGAACTGTCTTCTGTTTTACTGCTCTGTCAATAAGCCTCCACTCTCTGTCTCCCACAGTGTAGTGGTGCAGAGGTTTGTCCAGCAAAAGCTGTATGTCTTCCTACAACACTGCTTTGGTCATTGGCCTTTGGACGCCTCATTCAGAGCGGTAAATGTCCTTGAGTGCTCACTGACATTTGGAGCCTACTTTATATGTTGGCAATAAACATTATGTGCTGTTCAAATCATAGTGAGGGCCATGATGCTAAAGTAATGCATTAAATGTAATTCAATGTGTTTTGTTGTTTTAGATACTAGAAACGTGGCTTAGTTACATCCAGCCCTGGAGATACACTGGAGAAAAAAACAACACTCAAGCAGATGGCCAGAACAGAACTGTTCCCGATAAATGGTATTTATAATAGTGGGTGCTTGTTAAAGGATTACATACACTACTGTTCAAACGGTGTGTGTGTATGTTTTATTTGAGCACCAAATCAGCATATTAGAATGATTTCTGAAGGATCATGTGACACTGAAGACTGGAATAAATTACATTTTAAAATATGTTAAAATAGACATTTTTAAATTGTAATATTATTCGACAATATTACTGTTTTTACTGTATTTTGATCAAATACAGCTTTGGTGAGCATAAGATACTTCTTTCAAAAACTCTACCCCAGTCTTTTTAATGGTAGTGTATCTCATATATTTCACAGAGAGCAGTTGATGTGACCTTCAGATCAGTTTACCAAAAAGATTTTTGGTCTTTGTCATTTACAGGGCCTCATTTGTCCAGGAGAATCTGCTTATGTACACAAAGCTTTTCCAGGTCTTCTTGAATCGAGCCATGCGCACAGACTTGGTCAATGCCAAAAACGCCCTGATGATCTTTAGGGTCGCCAAAGTCTTTGTTCAACCAAATCTGTCAGAGATGATCCAGAAAGGTATTTGGGGAAATATGAATGAATGGATTTTTGAGTGGTGTTTTATATTATTTTATATTTTAAACAACACCTTATGATATGATACTGTTTTTTGTTTGTTTTTATGAGCAAATTAATGAGTTTATATCTCCAGGTGAGCAGCTGTTCTTGGAGCCGGAGCATGCCATTCTCCAACGACAGAACCGTGTCTTCCTGACACCTTCACATGGTGGCAGCTTCCTTTCTTCCCGCCAGCCAATGGGGACGGACAGCGTCTTCAAGGTCAAAAGTCATGTTTATAGCCTGGAAGGGCAGGACTGCCAGTACAACCTGATGTTTGGTCCGGATCTACGGAAAACTGTAAGCTGATAATTAATTCTACATGTGCTAAAAAAAGAGTTGGTGTTTCTTGCAAAATCAGTGTTAAATGCATACAATAAGAAGTCAGCTCTTCATGAATGGTGTTACCACAGAAAGGAATAGTATCCCCTTAAACCCGAAGTGTACCGCCAGCGGTACTTTGATCAACTCTTAACAAGTGCTAAGTAGTCCCTCTAAAACGGAGTGTACTGCCCCCGCGGTCGCCACCTAGCTGCGAATTTTTTTAATATTTTTCAAAACTACTGCCTTGATCAACACAAAATAGGTGTAATTTGAAAGCTTAGAGTCTGAACATTACAATGAATGTAGACAATTTGATTTACTCCAAAGTAGTGCTGAGTTATTTGCTGATAAATAGAATTTTTTTCATAATCTATAAAATGTTTTGTACTATGTACTGCAATGTGTCAAAAACATCATACAGCTCATGAAACATTCACAGATTATTGAAAATGGTCATAATTTTTTACAGCATATTATTACAATTAAAATGAGCCCAAAATTAACATCTATTGCGTTGATCATGGAGGAACAATTTTAAAAATGCCCATTAGGGGGCGTCAAGAGCTGAACAAAAAGGCTGTCTTGGTTCCAAATGCTGTAACTTTGGATTACTTTATGCAATCACAACAAAATTTGATCCAGATGCAGCTCACATTTAGGGGAACTTCACCAAAGAAGAATTTCCCTCCACCGTATTTCCTTCCCTAATTATTGGATGTCAAACAAGAAAGATATGCAAAAATTATATATATGGTTTTTTTGTCTTTTATCAGCAGTTTCTCGACATGAGAATGTCCAAATGTTTTGTAAAATTTGAAAAGTGTTCTATCAAACGATACCTACCTTTTGACTCTCCTTGCTATATTTTTGGAGTTATGAGTCTTTAGTTTTGTGTGTCACTCTAAAAAACAACAGGGTTATAGACCATGATTCCTTCTGTCAATTGCAGGTGTTAAAGCTCATCCAGATTATTGCCCAAGCCCGACAGACTGCCAAACGGATATCGGATCATTCTACGGAAATGGCTGCAAACAGCTCTTTTCTCTCGTGGTTTGGTGTCGGCTCCTTAGATCACAACAACACCTTTAGTGGAGGAGAGATGGACGATTTGGGAGAGGGTGTGAAGAAAACTCACGAGTTCCTGGACAAAGCCCTGGACTATCTCTGTCAAATATTCAGAGTCAGTCTATTCCTGCTTTTATTTAGGATGTACGTCAAAAGTTTGGGGTCTGTAAATTTGTGTACATTTTTATTTTTTTACTTTAATATATTTTAAAATGCAATTCATTCCTGTGATGTCAGCTGAATTTTCAGCATCATTACTCCAGTCTTCAGTGTCACATGATCCTTAGAGACCACAAACTTTTGAACGGCGGTGCATGTATTTATTTACGTAGTTAATTACATCAAATGAAAGGTGAATGAGTTGATTTTGGTTCTTATGTTGTACAGTTAAATGCTGGGCAGCTGTCTCAGCTGATTGTCAATGTAGCGTCTGTAGACAATGAAGGAGCGTCTAAACAACTGCCAGACTGCATCCCGAGTGAGAATGGCCTTGTGTTAACAGACCTGGGCAGGTTGCAGGTGAGTGTGAGAATGGCGAACTTCTTTAACATATTCATTTAGCAAATCATAATGATTTTCTACCTGTATAATTTCCTTTTTTACAGATCATCAATGGTCTTCGCCGATTTGAAATCGAATATCAAGGAGACCCAGAGCTTCAACCTATCAGGAGCTACGAAAATGCATTTTTGGTTCGACTGCTGTTCCAGATCTCAACCTTTATGAATGCAAGAGTAAGAATATTACTTCAGTCTGCAATGTAATCCAAAATTAAACCTTATTATGGTCTTGCTTTGCATTTCATTTCAGTCAGATGTGACCATATTGTTTGTGTCTTGTAGTTGGGAGACCACATGGAAGCACTGTGTTCTCGACAGGACCTCCTGGGCAGACTAGGACGGCACTACCTGAGCAGTACCTCGGTTGTGGAGCAACGGCGGAAGAGTCCGGTGACGCGGCAGATGAGGGAACGTCCTCAGCGAGTCCGTCTCAGCCTGCGGGTTCTGGCCAGCTATCGCACCCTCCTCGTTCTCCTCCTGCTCTACATGCTGTTTTCACTACTATCATTCGGTGTTCTCTCCAGCACTGGACTCATTCTCATCGTCAGCTTTCTCTATGAGCTCCTCTTGAATTTCTTTCATGAAAAACTAAAGACTCAGTAGATGGAGGTTCATCATGCCTTTTTTATTTTTTTTTATGTCAATACAAAGCTTCAAGCAAAAGTGCATGAAGGTTTTTATATACAGTATTTGCACTGAAAGTGTATTGGTACATTTAATGACAAATTGAACCAGGAATGTTATATCCAATACACGTTTTTTATTTTATTGTTATGAAATGTGGTTAATCTAGTTTATCAGTCATTGAGTTAATTTATAATGGTGTTTTGCCTATGTGGTTGTCAGAACAATCCAAAGTTTTAACTGGCTGCCTTTCATTAAACACAATGTGTCTCGTTTGTGTACTGGATTTTCATTGCTGTATAAACATAGATATGTATCAGATCTCCACTTAATTTCACACTGAAAGAAGTAATGCAATGCCATTGTTAAATCTGTTATTTCCCAGCTGTATTGGAGGAAGTAGTGCTGTTACCATAGCAGCCACTTCAAGATTAAACGTTCCAGTGCGAGAGGAGTGTGTCGTTTTTGAAACATGTATGAGTATTTGGTAAAGCATAAGTTATGACGCAACGTGGCAGCGAAACGTCATCCGCTTGATTAGACGCATGTGACGTAAAGGTCGTTGTGGGAATCAAACTTGTTTCACAGTGAAATGGATACGCGAGTCGACTCGCTGCGGAGGAATATTGACTTCCTACAAAAGCAGCACAGGGAAACTCTGGAGAAATTACATGGCGAAATAGATAGTTTAAAACGGCAAAATAAAGGTAAACTTATGTTAAATTTCCTTATGTATATTACAGGAATAATGTGTTGGCCTTTTTATGAACAATACATTTATGTGTAAGTGGGGACATGGATAGTTATCCGTACACTTAACAACAAAAATGTAACATTTTTATTTTAATTGGCGTAATTTACTGAAAATATGAAGAGAACCTGTACCGTTAATATAAGTAATGATGCCTGTGTGGTTGTTATAATAATCTCTGCTTGCTTGCCTGTGAGTTTAAGGGATAGTTCACCCAATTCTGTCATCATTTACTCACTCATGTTGTCTATGATTTTCTTGTGAAATACAAAGATGTTAGGTGTAATGACAGCATCAGTCACCATTCACTCTCACTGTAAGGAAAGTTGCAATGAAAGTGAGCTGAGTTATCATGCAGATTTAGGACAACGTGAGGGCGAGTAAATGATGATGACAGAATGTTCATTTTCAGGTGAAGTGTATCTTTAATGGGGACGAGCACCCGCTGTCCGGGCAGGGGTCCCAGTGGTGATACGTCAGTAGCTACAGGTTGCCTGGTGACGTCGAGCTGCTGAATGAAGAGAATTAAAGAATGGCGTTTGTAACCGCTGTGGGTGGCAAAGTATCAGTTTACAGACAAACGTTTTGGTGTTTTGTTTCTGACTGTCAAAAGGAGATTTGTTTGGTCAAATGTAAAGGTATTTTTCTTACACCAAACGGCCGGGTGAAAGAAATACACGAGAAATAAATGTTTGCTGATAGTTGGCTATGTTAGACCGGTACTAGTTGTCACAGATGCGATATTTGAGTCAAATATTCTAATGCAATTTCATATTTTTGTTTTTGCTCTTGGGTCAATAATGAAACACTTTGGATAATTTTTCATAAATGTCAGTTTGGGACAAGTTGTTACGAGTTTTATATGTTGTAATTTTATAGCCTTCTTTTCATTATTGTTTTATGTTGGGTAAAACGATATTTAGATATTTTCCATTTCATGATTTTTGTTTTTCATAATTGTTTTATTGTTCACGTTTTCTGAAAGGCCGTTACATTAAATCATAAGGTGCATATTTTACATACAATGATATGTTATAAATGAAAAAGTACTCTCATATTGAATATTATAAATAATATTATATTATAAAAATATTTATTTAAAAAAAGTAAATCTACGTCTGGTTTCCCTGCATGATTCATACATGCATTAAACTGGACATATTAATGAAACATTCTCCATTCTATATTTTTTTGTCTGATTATGTGTTACAGATTTGCAGTATAAGCTGATAATGGAGCCTCCAAAGTTGAGCAGTAAAGGTTAAATGACACCTCTGTTCGCTCAAACATTTTCTCAATCAAAACCATATGACATATATGTTGATTCAAGTTCATATATTAATATTGTAACTTGCACCAAAATCCCATGACAGAATCCAGCCGTATCCAGAAGCGTCACACAGAAAGCAACAAATTCCAGAGAGACAGAAATAACTATCTGGAGCAAACTTTGGAGGACACCTGCTCATCACAAAGCACAGAGATCAGGTGCTTGCAAAGATTATTATTATCTAATAATATTATTTAATTAAATAGTTATTATTATAAAGATCTAATAAGTGGATACATACATTCTGCCTACAGCAGTTCTTTAAACTATAGAGAAACTAGATCAAATTCTTCAGAGACCCTCGCAGCAGACAGAACAGAAGGTCCTTCAGAAGCAAGAGCAGGATTCATCACTTCTCTTCAGCCTCTAATGATCCAGTGTAGTCCATTTCAGGCCCCTCGACCTCCCACCCTACAGGAATGTGAGGTCATCATACGCCAACTGTACAGCGCTAATAGCCTGCAGTCCCAGGAGGTGAGACCATATTTCTCAATCTCTCTCACTATACAAGAATGACTATATATGATGCATTTTAATTTGCCTTCTCTCAGATCCTACGTGTGAAGGCTGTTCTCAAAGACATTGTTTTCAACAAGAAAATCACTGCAGAGAATTACATTTTGACCAAGGCTTTACTTGCTGATGGTAAAAGGTAATTTCTTTATCACTACATTTAATTTCTGCATCTCAAAAAGCCTGTCAAGAAAATGTCCCAGTCATATTTCACCCCAAAATCAAAGGAAATTTCGTTTTTTATGTATATATAATGGAAATAGTTCATCGTCTTGGAAATATTAAAAATATAGGTCCCTCTTTATGTTAGGTTTCTTAAACTGTCATAAAAAATTATAGGCATAATTTTCTTATTGTTTTCATGTTATTTGATTGCAAAACGTTTGCTGCTATTGAAATAGGATATTAGGGACAGGTTTAGTGATCTGGTTAGGTTTAAGGGTGGGTTAAATTGTAAGGGAAGGGTCAACAGTGTAATTATAGATTATAGAAATTAAGGTAACACTTTATTTTACAGTGTCCTTGTTACATGTACTTACAATAGTAATGAGTAAATTATGCATAATTACATGTTTAACCCTCAACCAAATCCTAATCCTACCCTAACCCTATAGTAAGTACATGTTGTTAATTATTATTACTCAGTATAATTACACTGTAACAATGACACCTTAAAATAAAGTGTAACCGAAATGAATTACAGATGCAAGTACATGTCTATATTTTTAAGTAGAATGTAAAAGCAAGTGCATCGTATCAAATGATTAATTTAAATGTTATAGATGCTTCATATAAAGTGGGACCTATCTATCTATCTATCTATCTATCTATATGTATAATGCATGTATATACACACATCTTTTTTTTTTTTTTTTTTGGCAGAGCTGAAGATTCAGAGACATTTCCTCAGATTTCTTTCCAAACCCTGCCTAGAGGACTGTAAGTCCATGCTTGTAAATTTATTTTGTTTCTAACCTGCCTGTTTTGGAGATATCAACCTCTGCTTTGTTACTATCTGAACAGACCCATGTCTCAGGCTAGTAAAGCAGAGAAAGTGATCCTCCCTGCCCTCAAACAGACCCTCAACAACAACATAGCAGACAGACAGAGGAGAACTCTGGCTGTGCAGAGACGTCGTCTACAGAGGACTATGCGCTGAAGGACCAGTCATGTGCTTATATAACTACATGTTATTGGAGTTCTGTGCCACACATTTACGATTGAAACAGCAGTTTAAATTACTTTATTGATCAAGCAATGCACAAACAGTTAAGGCTTTAGTGTATTGGAATAAAGAAAACCGATGATTATTCATGTAGATAAAAAAAGACAAAGAAAGTATTAATATATTGCCATCATTCCATAGAGGTGCAAGGATTATACTGGGCTGCTAGTGCTGATGGGAAAACATCTAAGCAGCTGAAAGGCAAGCCTGTCTCACACTTTGAGCCCAGGTGTTCAGCAGTGCCGTCACCGAGTGCTTGTCAGGAAGCTGAAGGAGTTTAGAGGTCATGTTCTTATGCACAGTCTGCAAGAAGGGGTTGGCCTCTGAAAACAGAGAGGAAGGTAAGGACGTGTTCAGTTCATACGTTTCACGGCTTAAGTATTTTCATTTAAACTGGATGCTTAAGAGGGTTTACATCTTAGGCAGCCTAAGATAGCATGCTGACAGTTAATACACGAAGACTCACCATACTGCTGACCGTCATCTTCCCAGTGGGGGCTCTGATCGGGATAGTCAGCTGGAATGCTCAATTGAAGAGGGGGAACACTGGGAAGATTTTTATCATCTAGACAGAGACAGTGCCGGGAGTGAATGTTTAATTTGTACAAGTGTAGATGACGCATATAGTGGGCATAAGTGTTGAACTGACCTAGTTTACATATGAGATGCACCGTTCCATTGTTGCTGCAAAAGGACGGGTCCAGATTGACCAGGAATTTGGAATTAAGCCGAGCCACCTCCCCTTGAAGTATGTTCGGGATGGTCTGGCGCTCGTCATCTTCAAGCTTCCGTTTACGGGAAGGAATTGAGGGACCCCTGTAATGAAGGAATATATTTTGTAATATGTAAATTTACGAGTTAAAGGGATACTCCACTTTAAAATGAAAATTCTGTCATCATATACTCACCCTCATGTTGTTTCAAACCTGTATGCATTTCTTTCTTCTGCTGAACAGAAAGGAAGATATTTAGAAGAATGTGAGTAACCAGACAGTTTTAGATACCATTGACTTCCATAGTAGGAAAAAAATAAACTATGGAAGTCAATGGTATCTAAAACTGTCTGGTTACTGACATTCTTCTAAATATCTTCCTTTCTGTTCAGCAGAAGAAAGAAATTCATACAGGTTTGAAACAACATGAGGGTGAGTATACTATATGATGACAGAATTTTCCTTTTAAAGTGGAGTATCCCTTTAAAGCTGGGTGGTATATACCATTCAATTGTTTATTTAATGCAAAACTATAAATATTGTTAAGCTGTTTTGCAGTAATGCAATACTTCATTTGTACCGATTATCTTTTGGTTTGCAGCAATCAATTTTTAAAAATAATTAAATCTTAATGAGATTATTAAAAAATATATTTTTAAAACAAATAAACTACATGGTGATATACTCTGTTATAAATGTATAGTTTATATAATTTATAAAATGTATAATAAACATTACTGTTCAAAGGTTTTGGGTCAGTATGTTATTTTTTATTATAAATAATACTAAATCATAAAATATATCTTGAGCATCAAATGAGCATATTCAAATTAATTCTGAAGGATCATGTGAAATAGAAAACAGTTCTTTTAAATTGTAACAATATTTAACAATATTACAGTTTACTGTATATTTGATCAAATAAATGCAGCCCTGGTAACCGGCATCTCAGCTGTTAATCTTACGTGATTGGGGGTCCATGAATTGCTGTCATAGCAGGAGAAAACGTGCGGTAAAGTGAATGGTTGAAAACCGGGGAGCGGATATTGGCCAAAACAGCATCCAGCAGCGGCTGGCAAAGGTATTGCTTTTTGGTACAGGGCACTGGTGGAGGGGGAGGAGTCGGCTGGAAACAAAAGTCAAGACATCACTGTAGAAATCTGTTACTGCTTTTAAATGAACAGCAACTTAACTGACTTCCTATCTTGAAAAAAAAGGTTACTCACCACTGCCATGTCATTCTTTAGTTTCTCCAATGCTATTTCACACTTCTGTAGTGTTTTAAGTGGACACCTAGTGGAAGACAGCAATAATGCAACCTTAATCACAAGTCAAAAATCAACACAAGAGAGTGTTAGGCGTGCCTGCTTTCCTACCTTGTGTTGGGGTCAGTTAAAATGTTAAGCAAACTTTTCATTTTGCTCAAATCCTTCTTCCTGTCTGTAAAGACCAAACAAAGCATGATCACTAAAATCAAGGGGAAAAAGATAAATCAGCACCAAAAGAGAAAAAGTCTCCAGTACCCTCATTTTTGTCTATTTTGTTAATCATCCTGCGCAGCGGCTCAATATACTTTGACAGCTGCTTCAGTTTATCCATGTAAAGCTGGTCCTCAGACTGTGAGGCCCCAGCTGGACTCATAACAGAGCCTGGATTCCCTGTAATAAAAAATAAAATAAATGAATTAGGGTTGCACCGAATAATGTCTAATTAAATTATAAATAAAACAAAAAATTAAGTTATTCAATCATTTGATTGATTGTTACAATTAAATTTAGGCATCACAAGATTATAATGTACAGTACTAAAAATGCATAGTCTTAAAATTAATCTCTACATTTAACAATATTATTGATTTATTCAAAAAAAGTTTGAAAAGTAAAAATACAGCAAAATGAGAATGTACAATTAAATATCCAATATATAAAATTGCCTGATACCAATAAATGTAAAAAAGAAAACAATATATTAATTTGTATTATCCATGTAAAAAATTATATACAATGCTTAACAAATTTATTAGACCAACTGTCATAATAAAGAGAAAACAAATATTTTAGGAATCTGTTAAAAACTTGTTTAAAACTAAAAATGTTATTGTAATTTATAAGGCAAACAACAAACTGAAACAACTAAATAGTCTTTATTCACACATAATTATTTTATTTTTGTATGGCGTCCTTTGGCCTTGATAATAGCTTGCATTCTTGCTGCCATTGTTTTTATGTAGTACCTTTCCACAGTCTCTGTTATTGACTTCCAAATAGTTTGTAGTTGTTCCCAAAGACTTGCTTGCTATTGATGAAACTTTTGCGCGATCTATCTTTGAAGCCACTAAATCCAAAATTTGTTCAATAGGATTCAAGTACTGGACTTTGACTTGGCCAACTGTGACTAAAGA
This sequence comes from Leuciscus leuciscus, assembly GCF_965113295.1. Classification (NCBI taxonomy): domain Eukaryota; kingdom Metazoa; phylum Chordata; class Actinopteri; order Cypriniformes; family Leuciscidae; genus Leuciscus; species Leuciscus leuciscus. The sequence goes on along the minus strand of NC_138740.1, from coordinate 25,383,834 downwards.
GCTTACACATACTGGATTAACCATTACAGAAACATAAAAAAAATATTTTGGTAATCACCAATACTGTTAAGGGAAGCTGTAGCACAAACCTTACATTGGGTGGTGGTCTAATAAACTTGTTAAGTACTATACAGTATATATATATATTAGTGCTGTCAATCGATATTTTTTATTTTTTTACTTGATTAATCGCAAATTTTTTCTGTGATTAAAAACACTTACATTTGTATAGGTTTATTTTATTTTATATATTTTATAATTTAATAATTTCACAGTTAAACAAAATGTAAAACCAAATGAATGTAGAGACAACATGAAGACAGTATATTTTTAAATACTTGTTTAATGGCATCTTTTTATGAATGAAGGTCAGTATCACTGATACTAATACAGCTATTGATAAAAAAAATATATATATATATATATATATATATATATATATATATATATATATATATATATATATATATATATATAAACAAGAAAGCTTCTCTGTACCTGGTGTATTCAGGGGTCCAGGTGAAGGTACCTGGAGGGGGTAACTCTGGGGGGTGCGTGCAGAGGCAGGACTCTGGGATGGCTGGGGAGAGGGACTGGGTTGGAAACCTCCTGGAGATGGGGTCGGACCAGAGCTAGAGGCAAAAAAGGGTTGAATTAACCTTCTGCAGTTAATACTAGTAAATACATATTGGAGAAAAACAAAACTATTTTACTATACCTGACAGAGTTGGGCTGAGAGGAAGGAGGCTGGGGGGATGGCTGAGGCTGTGGGGGAGGTGGCATCGACTGGGGCGTCTGCACCTGAACTGGGGAGGGTGATGACATCATTTGCTGACCCTTTGAAAAAGTTAGGAGAGAGGGAAAATTAAAGTGGGTTCAAAGTATATTGACGAGTGGAAGAGAGCGGGCACAGCACTGGTGTAGCCAGTTACCTAGAGATCACAGACATACTGACAGTCAAGATCAGTTCGCTTTGACTGTAGAGCACCAGTAGATGGCGCTGTTTAACCAGTAGATGATTGCTTCTTATAAGCCTCCTCACTAATGTCACTTTATAACAAAATCCAGTCCACTTACCTGTGCCACACACTTTTTAATTTCACTTGCCTAAGTGCTTCTGGGTAATTTCTGACTAAATGTTTCTGATTGTGAAACTGGTTGGGGGTGGGATTGGGGGGTAAAGGGAGGCAGATGAGTGTGGATTATGGACAGCCTTCGCTCTAGTGTAAAGCCACTGACGTACGCACCCACTGGGTTGCAGCGCTGAGACCCTGCACTCAGCCCTGCGGTAAATACCTGTGGCATTTGCTGTCCTCCAATGGCAGCGGGGTTTTGAGGAATGGCAGAGTTCGGGGTGGCGCGGGGCAACCGGGGTGGCATTTGCATCCCAGGACGGGGCATCATCTTTGAGGAGGACAGAGGGGACAACAGACATGTCACAAGCAAAACAATAAATGCAGTGCATCAGCGGACATGAGGAAGCACATGCAAGAATGCAAACGGAAATAGATTCGGCAGGTCTGCAAGCACAGATGCACATAGAGTCACATTCAATTATGCAAAACAAGGCTGTCCAAAATTAAAAGATGTGCCAGCACGGCAGTATAGTGAGCTTCCAGTCATTCCAAGAGCATATAAAGGAAAATCCCGGGTTTAATACAAGTAAAGCTCAAATGACTACACTAAGTTGTGAAAATGTTGATTACTATTAATAAAAAATAAAAAATTTTTAAAAAAGGACTTGTCCCTCCTGCTTTTACTTTAAAAAAGCAAAAATCTGGGATACAATAAGGCGGTTACAATAGAAGTGAATGGGGACGATTCAATCCAATGCTACAGCCAGAAGATGTAAACAATGTGTATTAACAGTGAGTTAACAAGTCGCTTACATAAGTTCTGTTCTGCATATAAGTTATATAATTAATATTTTTTTTATATTTAACATAGATAATATAAATGAATTAACCTCTAAAATGGCTGTAAAAATGGTAAGAAGATTTTTTACAGCTCAAATAATACAAGTTTTTAAAGAAGAAATAATGTAAGTGCTTTTGCAAAATTACTGTCATCACATTTCTGCTTTTAAATACTCCAAAAAATCCCATTTACGCTGTAAACGGCTCACGGTAATGAGTGGGGTAATCAAAATGATGCCGTTTGTTCTTAAATTGTATTGAACCCGGAATATTCCTTTAACAACACATTGTTAAGACAAGGCAAGCCACAGGCCAATGGATTTCATGCTCTCTTTTCATGTACCAGAATCATGCAAGGCAAGGAAAGATGCAATGGGTACTTGCATCTCCAGCAAACCTTTCGACTCTAAATTAAAGCTGTGGTTGAGCTTGCCATCTGCTAATGGCTTTTTGAGGGGAGCTCGGATCAAAAAATGGGCGGATACAATGCAACCATCAATACCTCCCTTGAAACACATTAAGGAAATCATTTAAAGGCTCAAAGGAAAACATCAGAGTGTTAACAATCATGGCAAACTGTAATTTATACAGCTTTGTGCAGGCTAACCTAAAAAGGAATGCATTTATTGTCAGGTGCATGCAGAAAGGGCTTGTGGGTTTAAACGGCAAGCATGCAGTCTATTAGCTGTTAGCTGCACAAACATGCATAATGCAAATGAGATTAAAAACTAACGCTACTCAAACTTAAACTGACTGCTCTGCTGTATTTCACAGCTCTGCAACAGAATAAAGATTTCTGGCTTTAGAATAAACTAGGGCCACACAGATGGGAAAAGGTGAATAAAAGCAACATGAAGCAAAATGTTATCCACCGAATGCTTGAAGATGGGAGGGCCACCCTTGAGGGAGAGATCTGACTAAATGTATTTGGAAAAGTAAAACAGGTAGCCTAGTTTTTACTCTAGTTGAGCTTATCTTTAACATACACTAAAAACAGGATATACAGTGAGGAAAATAAGTATTTGAACACCCTGCTATTTTGCAAGTTCTCCCACTTAGAAGGGGTCTGAAATTGTCATCGTAGGTGCATGTCCACTGTGAGAGACATAATCTATAAAAAAAATCCAGAAATCACAATGTATGATTTTTTAGCTATTTATTTGTATGATACAGCTGCAAATAAGTATTTGAACACCTGAGAAAATCAATGTTAATATTTGGTACAGTAGCCTTTGTTTGCAATTACAGAGGTCAAACGTTTCCTGTAGTTTTTCACCAGGTTTGCACACACTGCAGGAGGGATTTTGGCCCACTCCTCCACATATATCTTCTCTAGATCAGTCAGGTTTCTGGGCTGTCGCTGAGAAACACGGAGTTTGAGCTCCCTCCAAAGATTCTCAATTGGGTTTAGGTCTGGAGACTGGCTAGGCCACGCCAGAACCTTGATATGCTTCTTACAGAGCCACTCCTTGGTTATCCTGGCTGTGTGCTTCGGGTCATTGTCATGTTGGAAGACCCAGCCTCGACCCATCTTCAATGCTCTAACTGAGGGAAGGACGTTGTTCCCCAAAATCTCTCAATACATGGCCCCGGTAATCCTCTCCTTAATACAGTGCAGTCGCCCTGTCCCATGTGCAGAAAAACACCCCCAAAGCATGATGCTACCACCCCCCTGCTTTACAGTAGGGATGGTGTTCTTGGGATGGTACTCATCATTCTTCTTCCTCCAAACACGTTTAGTGGAATTATGACCAAAAAGTTCTATTTTGGTCTCATCTGACCACATGACTTTCTCCCATGACTCCTCTGGATCATCCAAATGGTCATTGGCAAACTTAAGACGGGCCTTGACATGTGCTGGTTTAAGCAGGGGAACCTTCCGTGCCATGCATGATTTCAAACCATGACGTCTTAGTGTATTACCAACAGTAACCTTGGAAACGGTGGTCCCAGCTCTTTTCAGGTCATTGACCAGCTCCTCCCGTGTAGTTCTGGGCTGATTTCTCACCTTTCTTAGGATCATTGAGACCCCACGAGGTTAGATCTTGCATGGAGCCCCAGTCCGAGGGAGATTGACAGTCATGTTTAGCTTCTTCCATTTTCTAATGATTGCTCCAACAGTGGACCTTTTTTCACCAAGCTGCTCGGCAATTTCCCCATAGCCCTTTCCAGCCTTGTGGAGGCGTACAATTTTGTCTCTAGTGTCTTTGGACAGCTCTTTGGTCTTGGCCATGTTAGTAGTTGGATTCTTACTGATTGTATGGGGTGGACAGGTGTCTTTATGCAGCTAACAACCTCAAACAGGTGCATCTAATTTAGGATAATAAATGGAGTGGAGGTGGACATTTTAAAGGCAGACTAACAGGTCTTTGAGGGTCAGAATTCTAGCTGATAGACAGGTGTTCAAATACTTATTTCCAGCTGTATCATACAAATAAATAGTTAAAAAATCATATATTGTGATTTCTGGATTTTTGTTTTTAGATTATGTCTCTCACAGTGGACATGCACCTACGATGCCAATTTCAGACCCATCCATGATTTCTAAGTGGGAGAACTTGCAAAATAGCAGGGTGTTCAAATACTTATTTTCCTCACTGTATATATATATAATTTATTAGGGGTGTAACGGTTCACAATTCACGGGTTCACAAAATTCACGGTTCGTTACGTTTTCGATACAGCAAAAAGAAAGAAATACCAGAGAAATTTCCTTGATTTTTAAAATTGTATTTATTTATAAAAATATATTTTTTTTTTACTTTGAACAATGATGGAGCTATAATTGACCCATTTTCTGAGGTGTCTTAGCATATAAAACAAAAACAGCTCCTTATAAAAATGTCTGTAATATTGTAGTAGTTATAAACAAAGGTTTATTTTATTTCAGTTTTATTTCAAGTTTGCAAGGCTCCGGATTAACATTTGAGGGCAGCAATTTTATTAATTCAAAAGCAAAACGATTAAAAATGTAATATTTGGGAGTGGAAATGGCAGCCACCTACTGGTTGCAATGGTAATTTAATGTCTTTTTTTTTTTTTTAAGCAGCACTAAGCAACATTTTTACCTTAAAATAATGTTTCCAAAATCGTATCAGTGGTTCATCAAGTCGTAACAGGGTGAAAGGCACTTCTGGATTCGCTTTGCAGCCCTATATCTGCTATAACCACACTATGCAAGTTTGCCAAACCGGGTCGCGTTTCTGTAGTTCGAATGAGACATAAGAATTTGACTTGCTTTACGTCAAGCGTTATAATAGTCATTATTTAGTTTTTCTTCGTTTCTGATGTCGCAATACATCATACTTTAATGAAATCATGCAACATACTCTACCTTGTCTGTTGACATCGTTCATTCCAAAGCCGGTGCTAGATAAACAGCTAGCGTGCGTGCGACAGTAGGCTGCCGGCGGCGAAATTATTTACAACAGCGGTAATGGACAATTGCGCCTCCAACCTGTAGGGCGACCGAAGAGGAAAAGTTCCTTAGTGTTGCTTTAAAAAAAAAAAAAATGTTTTCCTACATCTTGAAACTTGTAGTTTTTTAAATGGGGGGAAATCTTTGAAAGACGAATAAATAATGTTTTGGTCATTACATTAAAAATAACATTTAAATATGATAATATTTGAGTTTTGAAGTGCTGGAAAAAGATGTGTGACGTTCTTGAAAGCATTTTACTATTCCTGCCAAACTTTCATCATTTCAGTTAGTGTTACTACATTAAATCCATGGTGAATGTTGCTGATCTGTGGACTTAAAGCCTATAACTAGTTCATTTATGGCACATCGTTTCTCTGTTTGATCTAATAGAGATCTACAGTTAATAATGGAGAAAATGTAATGCTTCTCACTAGATCTAGCAGTGATGTTATTACTTCTGTGGCGAATTCAAATGCTTTCTTTATTGGATCTCTTAGCGCTGTGTAGTAACAGTGTCGCTTGATCAAGATCGGCTCGCGCTGCACTGACAATGGTCCACTCCAAACTATTATGCGATTATTTTATGTGCAGCTTGTCAGTGCAGCACGGCTGATCGGTAGTAAATGCTGCTCCATCTGAACGCCAGAGGGCGCTATCGCGTAGACATGCCTAATATGCCACGCCACAGAAGTAGATAACGACCTTCATTCCAGAAAATCACTATCAAGCATCATGGCTGTAGCTGAATAAACAGAAGATTGAAACGCTTTGATTGATTAAACATGACTAATAAACACACAACTGCCTTATTCTCTGTAAGAAGTCACATCATCTCACTGAAGGATGCTCAACTGCTGTTATGAAGTGAGTTTGGAGTAACAGCATGTTATTAAATGTTATTAAATGTTGTCTTTTGTTGGCCAAGAGGTTATTAAATTCTTGTCATGTTTGGAAAGCTGTTTGACGTGTGTTGCTTTTTCAAATGCACGTTATAAGTGATTTAAACTCAGTGCTTTCAGATAGAGCAGCGTTTACAGAGCCGTACATCAATGACAAGCTGTGCATAAAAAAAAATATCGCAGCCTTTGCGATTTCAAAATCGTGATAAACCAACTTGATTTAAGTGCAATCACATGGAAATTGCAATTAATCATGCAGCCCTAGTCAAGTCTCACAAAAGGAACAAAAACAAAGCACCATCAACTTTTTGTCCACTATATTATAAGTGTTCTAATGCAATTCCATAGAGATGAATATTGAAGTCATTAAATTCAAGATCATGTACAGCTGCCTTTCCACTGCACACGACATTCTCATTCGATTGTCGCATTTCACCCCCCTAGCGGCAGTCGCATGGAACTTTGAAATTGGTCATGAAGCAACGGTAGTGCTTCCCTCCACTGCGGCTGTCAGTCATTCTCCATTCAGCACTCACACAGCACGTCGCGTTCGGTTACGACAGTCAACATAATGAAACTCTCTCAAAGATGATTCAATGTTCCTATTATACTTGATATGTAGATAAAGGTCTATAGTTTGGCATCTTGCTGGAGTTTATTGCTGTTCATGTAACTTTCTCCGGGGTGTCTTTTAGATCACAACAATGGAATAGAGAGCACTATGAATTGTAACTCAAATTTAAAACTGTTAAAAGAAAAGACTTAATAAACTATTGCATTCATATAATATACTACGGATCAATATCTCTTTCCTTTTTGCTTTGAACTTTCCAATGGGAAGTGCTGCACGTGCACACTACGATGTTGCTTCAAGCGCATCATTCTGAATCTGCGCATAAGCGGTTTGTGCCACTCTGTTTTGGAGCCTTTCATATTATAATACTTTAGTGTAATGAAAAATACAAAGAGCAACGTGTAACATTTGAACAGATTTAGTGCTACAATTAATTCACTTTTATTTGCTCTCCATCTAAATCATGTTTTTTTCACTAAATGTTTAAATTTAATACAATTATTGTGCACTCATGATTTTTCTAGAGTAACTTTTACTGCTGAATTTTCCATTAATCTAGTTTATTATAGTATTTTGTCATAGATTATGATCATAATTTTTTTCATTTGTTGTTTTTTTCTTTATAATGATGTTTAACACACAGAGGTATAGAAATAAAATAAATAAATCACTGCACTATATCGGCTCGGTATCGGCCCATACTCAGAATTTTTGGTATCAGATTGGTTCTGAAAAAATGGTATCGGTGCATCCATAAAATATATAAATATATATATGGCAAGTGCTGACAAATAAAGCCACGTTGTCAGCAGTGTGATTAATTTTTTTTGTTAGTCAGCTTTTACAGTAACAAGATTTTTTTTTCCAACAAGTAGTGTACTTTTTAACAATTGTCATATTGAAATATTATACATTTCAAAATAAATAAAAATGAATTACTTAAACTAAACCTTCAAAACTAAGTTCAGTTGCCTATTTAAAAAAAACACTTGTTATTTTGCCATATTTTATTTTGAAATACACATATATAGAATTATTCAGCTGCTCGCTTGCAAATTGTCAAAATACGGCTCGTGTTCTTCTTTTCAAAGTACCTTAAGCATTCATGGTTTAAGTTTGAAGTATCATTTATGTCGATTGCACAAACAATACGAGTTAGGTGGGAAAGTTTAATACTTAAATTAGGGGTTTGGAAAAACCCTTAAACCCAAGTATGAGTAATAGTAACAGTGGTGCTTGCTAGTTATGAGTAGCTTGTAGTTTTTCAAGCTACTTGCGAAGTAGCCTCCCCAACACTGGTGAAATGTCAGTAGCTTGTTTGTTCAGAAACACTGAGCTGTGATTGGAGAACAAGGCCCACCGCTGTGGCCCACAACTAAACCTCTATTGGCAAGAAAAATATTGATGTATAATCCTTCTGTTGTTATTTAGGCATTGTGCATTACACTACGGCCCACCACCAGGCAAGGAATAAACAGTTCTGACGTCCAAAAGAAATTCAAGTATTGATTTTGGTAGCATGCAATCACTTCACGCTCAAGTCTCTAATCTCAATCCTCACCACGGCTTGCACTGGGTTTACCTGGCCAGGGACTCCTGCGAGCTGGGCCGCCTGCTGCATCTGTTGAACCTGCTGCTGCTGCTGCTGCTGCTGTTGTTGTTGTTGTTGCTGTTGTTGTTGTTGTTGTTGTTGCTGCTGCTGCTGTTGTTGCTGCTGCTGCTGTAATACTCTCGCCTGCTTGTATAAACAGAAGCAAACAGAAAGATATACCAGAAACTAAGACTAGCTGGTGTAATATGCGTATCATTTGCCTCTCCCGACCACTTGTGTTCAGATGAATTGAGACGGATGTCAATAACAGGTGTAAACGGAGACTCAAAGTGGTTATTATGCATTTTGCATTATGATTGCATCCTGTTAGGGCAGCTGATCTTTACCTGCATTACCTGCTGGAGCTTCAGATGTTGCTGCTGCTGTTGGCTGAGTGAGCTGATTTGTTGATGCTGTCCAGGAGTCATTTGTGGTAATGACTGGGACACCAAGACTTGTTGCTGCGAGTGAGCGGGCATCTGACCTGCCACTCCCTGAGCCTGTACCTGGGCTTGACCTTGCGCTTGGACCTGAGCCTGTACCTGGGCTTGAAGCTGCTGCATTTGCTGGATACTCTGGGCTTGGGCATGAGCGTGGGCCTGTGCTTGAGCTTGAGCTTGGGCCTGTGCTTGAGCTTGAGCTTGGGCCTGGGCTTGGGCTTGGGCCTGGGCTTGGGCTTGAGCCTGAGCCTGTGCATGAGCCAGTTGCTGCTGCTGCTGTTGTTGCTGTTGTTGTTGTTGCTGTTGTTGTTGTTGTTGGTGTTGTTGCTGTTGTTGTTGTTGGTGTTGTTGCTGCTGTTGTTGTTGGTGTTGTTGCTGCTGCAGTTGCTGCAGTATTCTAGTTTGGTGCAACTGGAATTAAAGACATTAAAAGAATAAATACACAATGAGTAAATTATGAAATTAAAAATACAAATAAGTAAATTAACACTTTAATTCAAATACTGTCATGTAGTATCTTTATTTGGCCATGATTTCACCAACCCACCGACAACAGAGCAAACAGAGAGCAGAATGGATGTATCAGAGATGGGTGTCTATGAAGTTATTGTATCAAATTAATAGAATGTTAAACAAATAAAATATTTACACCTTTGTAGCTGGTGTGCGCAAGCTGATAAGCGAAACACAGAGTGGATTAAGCGCTGAGATGTGAGCTTGTCGCATCCCTTTTTCACAGACGTCGCTGGAAAGTTTGTAGTTCGGTCGATATGTAAATTGCAGAGAAAGTAAATCAAGGCACGTTGATATGAGAGAGAGAGAGAGAGAGAGAGAGAGAGAGAGAAAGAGAAAGAGAGAGAAAGAGAGAGAGAGAAAGAGAGAGAGAGAGAGAGAGAGAGAGAGAGAGAGAGAGAGAGAGACTTCTGTTGCATGCTCTTGATTGTTCACTCAGCCCACATGCATCATTTAGATTAAAACGAAATCGTATATGCAAGTAAAAATTTTAACGGTTATGTGATTTATGTATAACAAGTGGTTCCCTACATTATTACAGGACGTTTACAGGACAAGAAGTTTACTGTGCACAAACATCTGAAGCGTGCGCCCAGAAAGCTGCGTCTCAGACAGCGCTTGGATACTGCATTGAATTTTCTTTCACGTCGTCTTGTGCTTGAACTGACGAATTCACACAAAATTATGTAAAGATGCCCATCTTGGCGAGCATCCTAGTAAACTTAGTTAGCAATGTCTCAAGTGAACATAAACAGTTGATAAATAAAACACGTGTAACAGTATGTTGGATCCGTGCATTCAGTCTTAAAGTGACAGCAGCTTAATAAACCTGCTGCTGTGTTTTAATGTTAATCAAACAACAAAAGACAAAGAAATCAGTCACTGCTCTTCATTGAATGAATTTTGTAACTGAATATTAATCTATATTTAATTTATACAGTGAAGACTATGCAGTGTTGTTTTACATTTGATTATTCAAATTCTGTACCTAAAAACTACTGTTAGACCTACCTGAAAAGCACAGTTTATTTCATTCTATTGTATTTATTTGTGCTATTTGTAATTGGATTATTTTTTCTTAATTTATTATTGACTGTTAACTTGTCTTTATTTATTTATTTTCATTTATATTAATTAGGCTAGTAGCCTAGTTTTTACAATAGCATCAAAATTGTAATAGAGAATTGTGATATTTCACTGATATCTAAACCTTTTGAACCAGTGACCCAACCTGGCCAGTAGAAAAAAAAAGCAGCTCTAAATATGTGAAAGATAAAATATGATAGAGCAATAGAATGAACAATGAAAGTAACAGAGGCTTGTACAATACATTTTAACATGCATAATTAAGCATGAGAATAACTGAATGAAATACATATTTACTAAACCAATTAGACCAATTATAATACAGGTATCAGAGAGTAAAAAAAAAAGAAAGAAAGTATCGGTCTCGGACTACTGGCCTAATTCTGGAAAAAGTGGTATTGCTGAATCCCTAATCACCACCATTTAAGTAGCAAACATTAATCTTTCGATTCTCCGCTACCTGGTTCTGTTGTTGTTGCTGCTGAGTCTGGGCCTGCTGCTGCTGCTGCTGATTCTGATGCTGCAGTTGCTGATTCTGATGGTGCTGCTGTTGAAGTTGCTGGAGTTGCCTTATCTGTTGGAACTGCTGCTGCATGGCATTCTGCTGCATAGCTGCTGGCTGCTGAGGCTGCATGCCTGCCTGCTGCTGCAGCTGGAACTGCATGGACTGCTGCTGTTGCGGCTGCTGTATCATCTGCATCTGCCCTGCAGCTCCTGCTGGGGTAGATATTGCATCATATCATTTTGAGGGAATGTATGAGAATTAAAATAAGATTATTATAAAGCCACACAGTCTCTCTAATCAGTTGACAGCTATTGAATTTACCAGCCTGCTGGCCTCCCGCTACTCCCTGCATGGCATGTTGACCCATTTGCATTTGCCCTATACCACCCATTGGAGCTCCAGGGGGGCGTGGTCCAATGCCAATAACTCCAGGACCACCTCCACCCACTCCTGGTAAATTCTGCAGGGCATTCATGGGGTCTAAAAATAAACAATATTACTTTGAAATTCAGCAGAAAATATATTCTAACAGTTAAATAGTAGACTTAAGAAGATCTTAAATGATTGATAGTGTCTTAAATAGCTCTTTAATTTACCAGGCCCACCTTGAGTCTTTTTATCTGCAAAGAAAAACAATAATTTCAATTCACGGTCCACATCCAAACATCACAGCAATAAGACAGAAAAAGGCATAGTAAACAGTGAATTGCCTACTTACGAATGTCTCTAAAATGAATTATCAGCCTTGCAACCAGAGATAAATACTCCTCCTGTTCCCCCCCACCAAAAAATTAAATTAAATTCAATATATTTAAACAGATCACACAAAACATTTCCGTTAAACTGCAAGTTAACATGTACATTTAAAAGTAGTACTTACTCTGGTCTTTGCTTTGATAAAAACATGGCTCTCCATGTCAGTACTGGACTTTGTGTGAGCAGTTCCTGCTTTTCTCATGGCTTCATCTCTGCAATAAAGCAGAAGTCTGAATATTTTATCACAACTGATGCACAAGAAATGTAACCTATCGTTTACTGACACTATCAATCATTTAAGAGATGTCTCAGAACATTAAGAACTATTAAAAGAGCTTTTTATTATTGACACAAAGAATAAAACTATTACAAGCAAAGAGAAAATAAACTTAATATTCTAAGAGGGTTACAATCAATACATGAAATTCTGAAATTAACTAAAGTGTATTATCTTATAAGTATTACACAAAATAAGAGTATTGCAAGCAAATTAATTTATGAATTCTTCTTTAAAGAAAGAAATAAGTTACTAATTTAGGTACCAGAAGTATGGGGATAAATTCATTTTAACAATAAAGAAAAGTCAATCCAAAACATTATAAACATAATTCCCAAATATGTTGGTAATCGTTTTTTCAAAGTGAAGTGATGACAAAAGGAGCAATTTGACAACTATTAGAAGAGCTTATAATGAGCCTAAAGTGATCACAAGAGCGATAAAATATATTTAAGGTTAATTCTTTTTTTCCCCTTTTTTTTTCTTCTTCTTTTTTTTGTTTTGCCTACAACGTTAAACAGCATTTATATATAATTAATACATATTTCGCTTGAACATATTTGACTAGAATTTAATTAGGCTTACTTTACATTAGCTAACCGCATAGATAAACAAACTCTAAACAGAAAATGTAATCTCACTTAATGAACATAATACCGTGATTATATAAATATTATATATAAATACAGCCTATTTAGAAATTTCGACTGTTTAACAGATGAGCTGATAACAAGCCTGAACATCCGCTAGTTAGCAGCTAACTAGCTAGCTGACTCTGGGACTTTACATGCCCTTTATTTAAGTATATAACCAAAAAAATATTTGGATGCTCACATTTGCGCCACTACTTTCTGTCGAAAGGCTGGACTCCTCCAATCACTATCAGGACCTGGGACCTCCATAACTGTTATTGCTGAACAACGTTGAACAAGCAGCTTCCAGTTAGCGATGTCCGCTTCGCAAATGAATCATTCCACTGAGTCGAATCTTTTCAAGGAAACGGTTAACCCAGCTCAATCTGAAAGATTCGTTCAAGAATCTATACGAACTGTTCTAGAGACGAAGAAATAATTCAAATAAATCCACTTGAAATATAAGTTTACGGCTTAATTGCTTGTAGTAAAGGGTAGGCCTATTTTATTAAAACGTGACAGCTTTTTAGGTAACGTAGCCTATATTAAATCAATAGTAGGCCTAGGTTTTACGTAAATGCAAATTATATGTAGGTTTAAAATACTTTACCTTTCTGAATTTAACCATATCTGCAACAAACTGAATTATTACACAGCAAATGATAATTCAAAAATAATAATAAATACAATTTTAAAATAGAGAAAAATGTGCAATAGGCTGCGTAAAATAATCACTGACATGAAAGAAATTAAACAAAAGAACCGATTCGCTGAAATGAGTCCGCCTTCCCTAATCCAGGTTTGGATAAAAACTGCTGCTGAAAGGATTGCTGCGGATATTCTCAAAGTCTCCTCTAGCAAATCTGGAATATAAAGGGTATTCATTATTATTATTAGGCCTATTATTATAATTATTATTTGTAATTTATGTAGGCTATTATCGCACAGTGAAGTCTTAAATCAAATTTCCTTTGACGTCAATAGTGAAATAAACCTCTAAATGATGTTTGGTTTTTAGATTACATTTGCAACCCGTAGTGGTTGTCACTAACCTGTGTCATGTGTCAATTATAGGCTATATAGGCCTATCCATAATTTAAATCATGCTTAAAGTGTATTTTGATGTCTTTATTGATGTGTACGGGAATAATTGCCATAAAACTGATTATTGAGATACTATTATAGTTGTTATTAGTATTGTAAATGTTTTTAATTCGTTTATTTGTGTATTTCCCATTTGCATTTTAAATGGGGTTACATTTTTAGTCCTTTTGTTGTGTGTTATTGTCTTTTTTATTCGTTTTTTCTTTTTTGAAAATATAATATTTGGTATTTCCGTTTAGTTATTTTAGGATATCAAGTTAAACTAAATGAGAAAAATGAGAAATTTTATACCTTAAGTTTTGTACATATTTTATTTTATTTCATTTCAGTTAATGTTTATCTTATTTATTTTATTACAAGTGCCGAAAACTTATTTTATGGTTATTATATTTTAAATTATAATAACACTAACATGAATTCAATAGTAGTAACATTGCAGTTAGTTACTTTATCATTGCATAACTGACTTTTATTTTCATTTTCAGATGTGTGTTATAGGCTCTAGGGTGTGGTTACCGGGCAGACATGGGTGACATGTCAGATGAAAAGCTTCTGCATTTCACACATCGGTTAAATGTTGGCTTCCTGCCCAAACATCATTGTTCTTCATTGACTGTATTTTTACTTATATTGTTTTAATTATTCTTATTTTATTTGGTGGCCATAATCAGTAATGCTGAATGTAGATGGCAGGCACTTCAAGGCCTTGACAAAAGGCATGTCTCATATAATTTACCCCATGTTGCATCACTAACTGCAGTTGACATTGTCTACTTTAAGATGTTAACAGTTGTATGGCAATTATAGACTATTTTCTTATGATCATATTCTTGACAAACTGCTGCTAGGCAGAAGTTGCCAAGAGGACTGATGAGGTCGGAATATTATATTAATAACAAAAAACAAAAAAAAATTTTTTCAATGAACACATCTTTGAAAAGGAGGTGATGTAATAGTATCAGTGTGATGATTCAGTATCCTCTGGTTTAGTCTGGTTAAGTCCATGCACTGATCTCCAGAGTGTGTGTAATATTCATGAATTTGAGTAGGTCTATATCAATGCAAAAGCTATATGGCCTTAAGTTCACAGGTTTTAGGGCAGTTTTGACTTTGATCTTAGACACGTCAGGCAAAAGTGCTTGCATTTGTGCCCTGAATATAATCTTGTCTTCTTTTGTGCTGTCTTATGCATACCTATCCATGCAGACTGGGGTTAACGCCTCAGGAAGTGCAATATCATAATCCATTTGCCCATATCCAGGGTAAAGAACTTGACCAAAGGCCAGATAATATTAATATAACACGATAATATTCTCTTTATTCAAGTGCTGTTGTTATGTCCTACTGCTTTAAGTACTCAAGCTCTTTAAAGTTGGATGGATCCTGATCAGCTGTCAATATCATTCATCATTTGAAAAAAAAAAACACACAAAAAAATCTTCCTAAAAGTGACTCTAATGATATTATTTCTCTGTCGTTATTTGTGATGTGGACTTCCCTATTCCTAGAATTAGATCTATTATAATTGTAGTTCATCTAAAACTTTATCATTGTTGTTATCGTACTTTATGTATTGAGAAATTATAATGTAGCCTACATAAGTTCTACTGAATTAAAATACTTTCTGTTGTGACTGAGTAGGCTACTTAACACACATTTTAAACACAAATATCAAAGCCTATTTTTACTCCTTACAAGACCTTCTATCATTCAAATACTTAAGTACAATTAAATGTGGAGACATTTTGGCTAGATACTCCATAAAATGTTTAGGCCTACACAATATCCATAACTTCACTTAAGAAGTGAAGTAGTATTTTTACAACTCATGTCAATAGCCCATGCATGTCATCAACAGAGATGAGATGAGCCAACATGCCATCCAAAATGAGACCACTACTACCAGCACCTTACAACTTTCACATTAATAGGCCACTCGCACTAGGCTATACAATCTCCTAAGCAGTGTCTTATGTGCCTCGTTGTCGCGGTTGAGAGCATTTGAAATGCCGCGCCTCTGCACGCCACTCATCTTATTCTTCCTTTTAAGTAACAGCCGCTCGAGGCGTTCGTGACGGGTGATCAGGCAGACCGGGAGCGCGCGCAGATCCGCCCTCCAGACGCCATTTCTCGAACGGTGTGGGGAGCTAAAGCAGCTTTTACACCAATCCCGGGAAGGAACAGAAAACACAACAAACTGAAACATTTCTAAATCTTTTCGATCGTCTTGTCGCGTGGAAGAGTCGTGCGTCATATAGGGGAGCAAGGTGGGAAACTTTCTGCTGCGAGATTATTCAGAATTCGTTGTGTGTGAAGACGTGTTGCGGGCCGCCATTTTTGTTACAGCCTTCAAAGTCTGTTGGGAGTCTAAATAAGAGACAAAACTCTTCCGTACTTTGGTGTAATAAACGAAGGAAAACTCGCTGTTGGACGCAACTGATATATGTCGCCTTGAATCGTTATGCAAGGCGATTTATTAACATATTATGCTTCATCTTCAGCGGACGGTGACGGAAGACGGCTAGCTGGCTAACGCGTTATATTGTCTCATAAGCTGCAGCTACTTTCACGGAAGAGAGAGCGGAAAGGGGAACTTTGACTCTAAACACGCGTTTTTGGGTTCGTTACGAACTTTTGGGGTTGTTTAAACCTGTTCTACGCCCGTCGTGATTCTTGTGTTGGTGGAAAATTTAGCAATGCATCAAAGTTGGTTGACGCCAGTCGCAGCCTGTCTGGTCAAACGTCAGGTTGCGGTTCAGTAGGACTGTCGGGTCAGAAAGCGTTCGGTTCGCTTGTAAGAATAAGTTAGGCGTTTGCTGTTTTAATTTATTGCTCGTTTCTGTTTTCTTTTCGAGTTCATCAGTTACAAGTGTATTTCGAACAAACATGTCGTCTGCACGGTTCGACTCCACGGACCGATCTAGCTGGTATTTCGGGCCGGTTTCGAGACAGGAGGCGCAGAATAGGCTTCAGGGACAGAGACATGGGGTGTTTTTGGTGCGAGATTCGTCCACCTGTCCTGGTGATTATGTACTGTCAGTGTCCGAAAACTCCAAAGTTTCTCACTATATCATCAACTCTTTGCCAAACAAGAGATTCAAGATAGGTGACCAAGAGTTTGATAATCTACCTGGCCTTTTAGAGTTCTATAAAATACATTATCTGGATACGACCACCCTGATAGAGCCAGCATCAAGGTAAGAGCTTCCATTAGTTTTGACATCGTCACATCATCCACCCCTCTTTTCACTAATGCATTTCCCTCCCCTTCGTTGATATGGCAAGCTGTTTAAACATCCATTCATTTGAACTTACTAGGGTCTGTTTGTATGTTACTAGTTATTTTCTTTATTTTCTAGTAGGTTATCAAATAAATTATGAGTATCTGTCAGTATAAGTGACAATTCATTCGTACATACTGTTGTAACTAGTCACAATTTCAGTAGTGACAAGTAACACATTGCAAATATTTCTGGTACTGGTTAAAGTTTTACTATTCGTCAGATGCTGGTAATTATAATATATTTACTAGTAACAATGGTTTTTGTTCTAGTGTATTCAGATTGTTGCAACTACTAGTTAAATTTTTAATTGAGTAGTCAGAATTGACACTTTTCAATTAATCGAACTTGACAAGTAAATATCAATTGTGACTAGTGAGATAAGTAATGTTGCTGGAAACAATCGAGATAGATGCTAGTGTCTGTAAGTATTGATATCTAATACATAAGTAATAATAAAACTGGAATAACAGCAATTTGTTACTGTTAATTATTAGTGACTGTTAAAGCCGCTTGCCATAACTTTGCTGGTTCTTGTTCCGATTCATTCTTATGCTTGGAGTTAAATATTGTCAAGGTGAGACGTGAGAGTGGTCAGTTAAACACATCTGTAATTCCCCTTAATATTTTCCTTCCTGTATGTTCTCATTGAGCCATACAATAAAGAGAAATTAAGTCATTTGCGTTCAAGATACCAGGAAGTTAACTGTAGGCTACATGTGCCTAGCCATAAGTGGATTTAAGCATTTCCTCTTAGTTATGCTGTTAAAGTATGCTGTTTCATTTTGTTGTTGATTAGTCAATCCTAAAAACTCTTTTATCATTGTCCTACAGGTACTCCAGTACCCCTCTGCCCAGTGGTCCTATTCAGCCATCCGGGGGACTCGGAGATGAGAACCAGGAGTATGTGCGAACTCTTTATGACTTCACTGGTAGCGATGCTGAAGACCTTCCTTTCAAGAAGGGTGAAGTCCTAATTATTCTGGACAAGCCTGAGGAGCAGTGGTGGAGTGCCAAGAATAAAGACGGCAGAGTAGGCATGATTCCTGTTCCCTATGTAGAAAAGCTGGTGAGACCTTCGCATCATCCCGGTCAGCCTGGCCATGGTTCACGAAATTCCAATAGCTACGGCATACCTGAGCCAGCACACGCCTATGCCCAGCCTCAGACTCCATCGCCCATTCCCCCCATCACACCCGGCGCTGTTATCAACCCGCTGCCGTCCATGCAGAACGGGCCAGTCATGGCCAAGGCTATCCAGAAACGAGTGCCATGTGCATATGACAAGACTGCCTTAGCACTGGAGGTAGGTAGCTAAATGATGGATTCCCATAAACCAGAATTTGCATTTGTCACCAGTGTGGAACCGTCTGCTAGTTTCCATTGTTTTATTGATGAGGGATAATATGGACAGCCTTATGTACGTTAAAATCTATTTATTTCCTTCAGTTCACAAGATTATTCAGTCAGCATAGATTTTTTTTTGTTGATGTTTAGGAATACAGGATGCAGTGCTGGTTGCCATAAACACTTAATGAAGCTATTTCTCTATGGTTTATAAGATTTAACTGGTTTAGTGATTACACATTTAAAGGGATTTTTACCCTTCATTACATTTGGTCAGATGGTGGTGATAGCATGGAAATGTAAAATGACAAATATTTTCTCTTGATGACACACTTGTCAGCTCAGTCCTATGTCTCTGAGGGACTTTCCCTAGACAGACCTATCAACATATTTGTAAGTATATATATATATATATAAAAAAGCCTTGGGTTGAATATTAGAGAAAATAAAACTTCATATTCTCACTTCCTCCTTTTTTCTTTTCCTAGTTAGCAATTTGCATGTGCCACATATCTCTTTAAGAACTGTTTGAGGAGAGATGTAGCGAAAAATAAGCACAGAGACCTCTACTTTTTTTGTGTTTTGTGTCTAATTCAGTGTAGTTCATTGGTTTGTTCAGGGTCTAGAATGAAATTCCATACTTAGTCATCCCACATGGCAAGTTCCAGCACCCCTTGCATTTGTTTCTACATGCAAGGCTTTGTCCATTTGTAAAAAGAAAATGACATAACCTCTGTCTTAGTCAGCCTGAGAATGTTCAGCTAGGTGCAAGAAAAAGGTAAAGAAACTCATGGTTCAAATGCAGATTTACTTGGTAATTTGGCCCCATTTTGTATTTTTCCATCTGTCTGCTGTATTTTACATGTGAGTGAAGCTTGTGTATGGAAACAGGGATTATGACGCACAGTTTGTTGTGGCCTAAAGCAAAATAGTCTGATTTAGAACAGCTATTGCAGGAATGTTGAGAAAGTGAAGCTGCATGTCAGTTAATGCAGAGGATTTTGTCCTGAACCATGGTTTTAAGTTTTATAATGCTTAATATGCTTCAACTTTTTTTTATTTTAATGGGTACAAACAAACCAGTAACTCTGTCCAGCTTAATGCACTCAAAGGATTTTCATGTCTTTGAAAAATATTTTGTTCCTTGGATCTAGTTTCTGGCGGGCTGGCCATTATCTTTTACCCAGTCTTTCCCTGAATTTTCTAGGTTATGTTTTTTTAAAATGTCAACGCTTTCACTGTGCTTTTTAAGAAGCCAATAATATTTTTTTCTCATACTAAACATGAAAGTAAATGCCTATTTTGTCCTGTTTTTTTTCCCTCACAGGTGGGTGACATTGTGAAAGTGACTAGGATGAACATCAGCGGTCAGTGGGAAGGGGAGGTAAATGGCCGGAGAGGTTTATTCCCTTTTACCCATGTGAAAATATTGGACCCCCAAAACCCAGATGAGAGCGAATGATCTGGACCATGCTCTGTCAGCACCCCATCAGCTCGCCGGATGCCCCATCAAGTCACAGCTGGTATTACGCTTGCCTGCCTTGGGGCTCAGCCGTGGCGCATTTCTCAAGCAAACCATTTGCGTGGCTTCTGACTGTTTACAGCTCCGAAATCAAACGGTTCTTAATCCCCCACACCTGGTTACAGGCGAATCAGTATTTTTATTTTTTGTCTGCCCTTAATATTCTGTTATTCCTCACATCTGCAATCTGTTCCTGTGACAAGGTGAAATGAGGTCTCCTACATTGACCTAAGCCTTCCTGCCACTCTCCTGCAGTTTTCTGCCTGTAGCTTTGACTTTTGCTAGCTGAAATATATTAAGGGAAATAATGATAATTATACCCTCTGGTTTGATTGCCAATTGTTTACATGTTTGGTCCAAAATTTGTCTTTTATTTTGTCTTGTTACATTTCAACAAAATCCTAATGATACTGATCTGACCCTTGGTAATAGCTATGACTTGAAGTTAAGGGTATGATGTTGCAGGATCTTAGAATAGCGACAACTGCACCACTCCGGATTGACCTTAGAAACAGACTCAATTAGTATGTGGGACTAGTCTACTGTAACCTTTTTATTTGTGCCATAATAACTTATCTGTAAATTGCAGTAGTAGTGTAGCTAGATGGTTGTGACTAGACTCTCGGGGGATCTTTTGAATGGCGAAGGGTTTGCCTGAGGAGCTTTTTGCATCCAGTTGAGAGTAAAAACTGGGGAGTAAAAACACACCTCATCTATTCCATTGGACAAGCTGGAAATGTCACCTGTGCAATCGTGAGCTCATCTCGTCCCCTCATCCTCTTCTACTCTGGTTACAGTAAAGTCTGGATCTTGCTCTTTTACATGACTGTTACATCACAAGGTCTCTGCTACAACTTTTGAGGGTTTCTGCCCAATTTTGATTCAGTAACCTGACATGCACACAACTTTTTGGTTTTGTCCATCTGTAATCTGTTTCAAATTTAGCCAGATGTTGAATCAAGCATTTACTGTGTGTTGAAATAAACTGGCAATTTCTTAAAAGGGATTTAAAAAGCCTGCTGGTGGCCTCTGTGCATGACCTTCTGGCCAAGAGGGTTTTGCCTCTTAGGTTAAATGCTGCTTCATGTTACGTTTTTATTTGTCTGTCGATTTTCTTTTTCTCTCCTTTTTAAAATGATCTCCTCTTTTGTCTGGTTTACATCCGTAGCAAGTTAAGGTTAAACATTCATATTAAGCAATAGACCAGCCCAGCCCGTATCTTAAGTGCTCAAATAATTTAAGTTTCAAATGCATACTTTTTCCTTTTTTGTTTTGGCTAAGGCTTTAACAGTATTACTGTTTGTTTTACATTACAAAATATCCATGTGGTCTCGTTTGTTAAAAATGAAAATTTGTGCCTTTTATTTTCTTACACCATTTACATGTTAATAATATTTCCCATGGTTAACACCTGTGCTGGTATTACCCATTATGTACAGAACGAGAAAATAAAATTTATGTCTACATCTCTGTGTGCATTTGACCAGCTTCCTGTGTATAAGGAGTCGCAGGATTGCCATGGTCATAAAAACCTGGACATATTAGGGGTTTAAATTTGTGATATATCCAGATCTGGAAAAAATATGAATTTTAATAAAATTTTAAAATGTTATGGGAGTTTACATAGCGAATACAAATTTTTCCAGTTTTACTTTGCTCTCAATTGATTTATTGTTTACATCTATTTAAAGATTGGTACATGACGTACAAATGAAAATCCACCACAGCAATTTCTGCTATAGTCATTCCTAAAATAAAACTTTAGAAATCACAAATGGCTGCTCATTAAATTAACTAGTCAAATAGAACGGGAACCCTGTAAAGGGAAGTGCAAATATCATTCTGGAGACTTCTAACTCCTAAAGTGGGTCATTTTGAAGCCCATGTTTCAACAGACATTTTGTTCAATAAAACAGTGATGTAACACCCTGTTTAGAGACAATGTTCAGTATCTGGAACAAGAGGTTGGTTACTCCATCTCCCTTGAATTTTTTATTAGCACCAGTTGTGACTGTGACTGTGCCCTGGAGAGAAGACATAATTAAAAGAATTTTAATGAAGTGTCCAAAAAAAGAAACCCTGTGCTATGATGACCTAGAGAAAGTTATGAAGGTCAAGCTTTGCATTTTTTTAATTCAGTAAATCAGGATCCCATCATTTTGGTTATTTGGCTCTGTGACCTTGATGTAATGCATGCATAAACATAAACTTATCCCATCCGTTTGAACAGAACGGTTGTGTGATTCAGTGCAAGAAAGGTTCCTCATGGCACAGGTTCTTTTCACATGTATTTTGCAAGTCTGAAAAGGAGAATTTTTGAATCAAGGCTGTGTTGGCATGGATTCATCATGACAGTCTGCCTGAGCTGCCTGTAGCTATTGGTGACAAAGTTATATTTGGGGGAAAGTCTAAGTCTGTAAACAATCACCTGGAGGCCAGATAATTATTTAAAGGTAAATTGTGTAATTTCTGTGCCACTATAGCAGCAACAAATAGGACTCCAGTCTTTTTAAGCAGTCACATTTACAGTTCGATAGATTCCAAATCTTGTATTTCTCATTCGAAACGCATGTTCCTAGTCTGAATAAGCTGCAAACTGGACCAGGGGTGCGTTTCCCGAAAGCATCGTTAGCCAACTATGGTCGCAAGTTCCCTCGTTGCCAATAGAGTTCAATGGACATTGCGATGAACTTGCGACCATAGTTGGCCAACGATGCTTTCGGGAAACGCACCCCAGACTAGTTCATGTTGATCGTCAAAAGAGTGACTACACAAGAGTAGCCAGACATAACAACATTGACTCGACCAAAGGAATATGGGAGGAATGAAATTATGTTATGTTGGTGGTGCAGAAATATACTTCACCTTTGAAGTGCATGGGCAAAATTTGCTCCATTTAAACTATGTAATCAGTCCTAAAAAAGTTATATCCTACTATATAATGCTTTTTAAAATGGAAAGTTATTAGAGATTTTTCCAAATGCAAATGTATTAAACTGGGTTTTGTTAATGACAAATGCAGTCACTCTTTAAAACCAGCAAAACTGCAAGGCGTTGGCTCATGGCTTTTAGATGGTTTTCTTGGTCTAAAGATTCTTGCAAACAGATGCAGATAAGCTTGACAGCATCAACCCATTACCCCAGGACTGTATGCGTTTTGGAAACCTGACAGAAACGGCAATCGAGGAGCTAAAAATAAACCAAATTGCGCAATTGTTGCTGGGCTTTGATATTTATATTTATTTTGGAGCTTGAAGAGGGAGAAATGTAGAGGAGCTCACTTTGATATTCGTTGGATATTGTCAGTTGAATCAGAGATACAAAAGTAAATTTTTTCAAGATTAAATTGGCAATGCATAAAATTAAATTATTTTTGTTGTTGTTGCTGAATGGCCAAAATTGCAGCTAAGACACCAGATTTATTATATAATTTACTTTTAGTTGTTTTAAGTCAGAGCAGGTGATGTTAAAGGCTTAATACTATTATATTTGGAAAAGCTGAACATTTCTCAACACTAGTTGTGGATTTGACACTTCTTGCTTGTGTAATACATAATGCTGTTTGTTTGCAGCAAAGTGAATATTTTGTAGAAAACACGTTTATAACTCTCATACTCACTGTGCTTTAGAAAGCTTATTTTAAAAGCTTGATACAGTTTGACCACAACAACAATTACTTGAGGATTCCTCTTTATCTGCAAGATAAATGTGATAGCCTACCACTCATCAGAACTGATGGAAATGGATTGTTTTTGAGAACAATCACTGGGTTTCTGAAACAGAGGTCAATGCAGGCCTATTTTAGCCCATTACCAGCTTGTCCCAAGGCTAATTCTGTTGCTATAGATTGAACCACCATAATGAGTGGGTGGCCCAGTCTTAAAGTGACAGCCTAAATATCAGCTAAAAATGGCACATTTCAAACATGTAAAGACTAAACATGAAGATCTGCTCTAAAATCACACACTCTAATACATCACAGTTTCTCTTTTCTATTCAGTTGCTGCAAGGTAAACCTCATCTCACAGACAATCTGCAAAAACAATCTGTGTGTGCAGAAAGCCAGAAGCAATGCTCCTATATTTAGTCTTTTGATACGTTTCAGTCAGCTGAACCTTTGCCACATCTGTGCATTTTAATTGGAACAACCAAAAAAGTACATTCTAATTTTAACCACTGAAATGATGGTAGAAGCTTGAAAATATGCATTTATTGTTATTATTTTGATTAATTTGTATTATTAAATACTTTTAAAATACCAAACTTACGGAAAATGGTTTGCAATTCTGTTTGGGGATGCTAGTTGGACAGAAATGACACACATTTGCCAAACCAACATAATTTACTTCTTCGGCTACTTCTGACACATGATGAGAAACATTTGAACAGTATGTTAAATCATCATCTTGCTTCTGTGGCAGAGTAAATGTTATCAGAATGTTGTCTTTGTGTTGTCTAAATCAATCTTGAGCCCTTCCAGAATTTTCACGCTCCATTTGGTGGTGCTGACGATTAAACATTTACAGGACATACGCCGCTGCCTTCTGCTGTGGAAATGAGGCCATGTTGAGTTATCGTGACTCCCCACTGGCTCTCTATAGGATCTGGGTCAGATTTAGAGTCAGAACCGGGGCTTTATTCTTCTCTCTATACCCTGTGCCCTCACCTAGTAAGAAACTAAAATGAGTAGGTTTAAAGCACTATTATTATAATTCACAATCTGCAGCCTACTATTAGGCTATCTACTTTTCGGTACAATACATAGATAGTCAGTAACCATAAACATTATTGCTGTATAATGTATGCAACAGGAGAAATAACAGGCCTAGTCTGATGGGAGTCTGATGATGCATGATGCAAAAAAAATAAAAAATTCCAATAAGGATCAACTGGCAATCTGGCATCATCAGTTGTGGTAGAATAACTGACAACATCTTTGTTATCTTGAAAATAATTCTTAATCTAAACATAACATTTAATCGCTTAACCTTGGTTATTAAATATCATAAAACATTTGAGTTATGAACAAATAGGCCTAAATCATGATCTTCATATTTTTGTATTCTAATTTTTAAACCAACTGTTTTTAATGGGTTTTTGAGACTTGTCATAGTGCATGAATAATGTTTTAGCAGGGGGTCAAAGTTTGGCTGGGGTAACTCAAGATGTCAAGCAAAAAGTTATAGAAACACTTTTCCAGCGCTATTTTCACGTTTCATTTTTCTCACTGCTTGACTAATCTTTTAGAAATGTCGCCATCTACTGGTAAATTAACATGCTCCATTCATGATTAGCCTACTACAACTCTTTTGTCTAAAACATTTTTGCACCACATCTGATTTGTCATCATAAAATTTGGTTGGATCTATAATATCTGTTACATATCCTAAGAGTTATATTAAGCATCGAGCGTCCAACATCGCTCAGCTTCTCTAATGGCCAATAAAAAAAAATAGCCCAAAAGTAGCCCAATAACCACATCCCAAATATCAAAACTCATGCCATTGACATAGCCTACCTAAATTACATATTTTACAGTCACTGTTATGCAAAATGAAAACCACTATTTCGTAGTGATCACAAAACTTAACATCTAGCACAGTTTTATCATGGGCAGAATATAAAATATTTCAATACAAGCATTTCAGATAAATAAGATTTATGAAATATGTCAAACCTTTAACTAAATAAATCACCCCGTGGCAAAAGTAGCCCAATTTCACGGGGAAACCGCGGACATGGCAACCATGACCCAGACAAAATAATCATCCAAAGCACCCACAGCAATGGCATAATCAATCGATTACTTTGCCATGGCATAAAAAGAAAATATTAGATACTTTCTCTGTTATTAGGATAGCCTGAATAGATTTGGCTCTCTGTTTTTACAGCTACAAAGAGCACCCAGATAGCACATGTCTTTAAGATGTCTGCTAAAGATCTGTTAATCTGGAAAGCATCTGCTGTGTAAAAACATCTGATAAACGTCTTAGAAAAGGCAGTTTTACATGCATTCTAAATCTTAAAGACATCTTCTAAATGCCTATAAGACATTTAACAAGAAATGTCCAAGAGACGTATTGCAGATGAGCAAACACTCTAAAAATTACATCTTGCAGATGTTAATGCAGACATCAAATAGATGTCTCCTAGATGTACTTGTGCTATCAGGGGCATTTCTCTTTAACTTATCATGAGCTCTAAAACAGAAAATAAATGTTAAACTACATCAGTTAGCAGTGATATTTTATACAAGCTATCATGCGTGATGATCTGTTTTTATAGCCTACTGTATTTCCATTTCGATTGCTCCTCCTTCTCTGTCATCAGGTTAGTAGGCTACTGGTTATTAGTTTATTCAAAAGATTTGTCTCCCTAGAATGCTGCTAAATGATTGCAAGAATTCACTCTATTAATATTTTTGCTGCTTTAATAATTAGAATTTAAAGTGAATTACAATCTCTCTAACAGTACAATATTAGAACAGGATATTTGTTTCCATACTTTGAATTGAATAAACATGACAGAATACCGTCTTCATGTCTATGTAAGTGGTAGTGCAGGAATGCAAATTGGTGTGAAATTGTTATGTGTGATAGGCTATTCAAAAAAATATTGTGCTTACTGCACCTTTTAATAGTTATTTTTCTTAGTATTTTTTTGTTTTTGATATATATATATATATAGGATCTGTCTTTCACACAGGACTGAGCGAATGAGTTCCAAGAATCAGCTCAGCAGAGGAGCATGTAGAAACACCTCACCAGTCACCACTCCTGAAGTCAGTCAGCCTGACCCACAGAGCTGGAATTCTCTCTGTGCCTGAGCCCTGAGGAGAAAATGCATGTTCTGAACATGAAAGACTCCACCTATCAAGAACGGTAAGATATTTTGGCCAGAAGAACTGACTGGAAATAAGAACTTATCAAGAGGAAGTAAGAACTGTTGTGGTTTTCTATGCAAACAAAAACCTACGAAAACATCCTCACTGTGTTGGATTACCTACTTAACAATTCACAAACATTATTTGGCCTAACAAATGTAGTTTCGTAAGACTCAAACAGAAGTAGATTTGAATTTGGGTAGATGCCACTTCTTGTTGCTTGCCAATTAACCACCGTTTGCCAGTGTTTGTTTGGGCTCAGTAGTGTAACTGCCCTCCTTATAAACCAAGACTTTGGAATAAAACGTTTAAAATAAAATTTAGAATGAACTTACTCACCGTACTTTGTCTGTAGTTTCTATGGCAGTCCAGAATATTGTGCAATACTATATGTTAAACATTAGATGGCAGTATTGGGTTGATTTAGTAAAGCGGACTCTTACCCATACTCAAGAAAAATGTGTCATTGCACCGTGTCACTGTTTAACAGAGTAGTATTTGCTCTTTATACTTTGCCCTTTATGGCACTAAGTGCTAAATATGCATTTAAAAGTTTGATGGCTCACTGATAGCTCATTTGTGTTTTATCTCATATCCTCATTTGTGTTAAGAAATACTTATATGCTAGTGACCCTTCAAGACTTATTAGTTGGGCACGCAGCTTATTTAGAAAGACTATTTTTAACTGCTGAACAACATGGCAACATGATCGATCAAACCAGCAATAATAACCAACATAAATATCGAAATCAGGTTAAATAAATGCAAATACGGTATACACACACTTACAGGATACTAATCCTTTGGTCAATTTGAATATTAGCCTACTTTGTGTATTTTTTAAAGTAATATAAGTTTACATTTTTTGAGAGATAGTTATGCTATAGCTTACTCCATGCTGTCAGTGCTGAAGGTTCAACCTAAAATTAGTCTTCCTACATTATGAATAAGTCCCTCCCTGAGCAATTTTGGGGTACTGTGACCGTGTAGTTTTGACTTCGTCCTTTTCTAGTCACAGACCGTCACACATGCACATCCACACACACCCCTGTCCTTTTGTCACCGGAGAACTTGAGCTGCTGCTAATTGTGGTGCTGGCAGGATGCCGTAGCCATAATGGGCCGTCTGTACAGCAGGCTCTCATTGAGAACTATGGCTAGATGAGCCGCCACTGCACCACAGTGCGGGACGGCTGCCAAAATGAACTCAGCAACCTCTTTGGTGTGCCCTTTGGGTCAGCTTACACAGCAGCGTACCGTTCTGCTGAAATCCCTGAATTAATGCAGAGAGGGAAGAAGAGGGGGAGGAATGACTCAAGCGAAAAAGGAGGTACACAAAATGGTGCTCACTTTTATTTGCTGTGTCAGAGTGGGGCAGTCCAACACAAGGGGGTTTACAAACCGTGATGTAATGTGAGAATGTTTGGGGGGGAGGGGTGACAGTCATGTCCATGTCATGTGTTCACTTTTATTCAGTCGGTGGTCGTCAAACAGGCTTGGATCCAGTAGTGCGCTTCTTTCCTTTGTGTTTTGTAGTGTTTCAGTCTCTGGTTTTGTGTCAGCTCTTCACTTTTTGACCTTGCCCTGCGCGGCCACTGCCTCCATGGCTTTGCGCACTGTTTCCTCGTCTCCCAGGAACTGCATGGGTTTGATGGGCTTCAGGTCCTTATCCAGCTCGTAGACGATGGGAATGCCAGTGGGAAGGTTGAGCTCCATGATGGCTGCATCTGACATGCCTGTAGACACAGGTGAAGATCTTGTCAAATATAGTTCTTAGAGTTTTCTAAGCCTTGACTTTTCCTGACCTCTGTGACCTTTACTTTCTAAAGTGCATCTCTCTCTAGCTCTCTAGGGAGAATGCAGAACCTTTCTACTGAAAGGTTGTGCCCGTAACAGGAACCTAACCCCCTTCTCATCTCTTCTGTGTGTGAATGAGGGCTATAAATAGTCTCTGTGTCATTGGGGATCATTGGAGCCTGGTGGTCAGACACGTTCTATGTCTTGAATGCTAGATGTCTTTGTTCCTGTCTTGTTCCTTGACATGCTTAGCTAACATGCAGTTCTATTATATAACACATCACTCGCCCACTTGAGTCCCTGAATAGTCGTTTAACAAAATGCTTGGTGGGATGATACTCACCTTCTAAGTGCTTGACGATACCACGCAGGCTGTTCCCGTGGGCTGCGATTATGACGTTTTTGCCGGCCTTGATCTCAGGTACAATAACCTCATTCCAGAAAGGCAGGGCACGAGCAATGGTGTCCTTCAAGCTCTCGCAGATGGGAAGCTCACCCTCTTTCAGACCCTTGTAGCGCCTTGACTGGTAAAAAAGAGGAATGGAACATCATCAAACCTGCAGTCATCCCCACATTGGTGTTTACATGAGTGACGTAAAAGCAAAGTTTCAGAAATATATATAATCTAATTCCTTTGTCTTACCTCACTGATGATCTTGTGGTATGAATGGTCCTTATCCATAGGAGGAGGGGGAATATCGAATGATCTGCGCCAGATCTTGACCTGCTCCTCTCCGTGCTTGGCTGCTGTCTCTGCCTTGTTCAGACCAGTCAGACCACCATAGTGACGTTCATTCAGACGCCAGGTGCGCACTACGGGCAGCCACATCTGGTCTGTGATCTCCATGATGGTCCAAAGAGTCTTGATAGCACGCTTCAGAACGGAGGTGTAGCACACATCAAACTTCATGCCTGCATCTTTGATGGCCTGAGCACCACGCTTTGCTTCCTCCAGACCCTTTTCACTGAGGTCTGCATCAAACCAGCCACAGAAACGGTTCTCCTGGTTCCAGGAGCTCTCGCCGTGGCGTACGATCACTAGACGATGAGCTGCAGCCATTTTTGAAAGAATTTGTGTTTTACTACAGTATTTTCCTGACTAAGCCCACTAAACACAGCCCTCCTTGCTGTTGTGCACACACTCTGTGACAGACAGTGAGCCCTGCGTGCCTGTGCTATTCTCTTTTTATAGCAGTCTGGTATGTGGCCCGTCATGAATGTCATATCTCTCCTGCTTTGAACCAATCACAATGTTTCACTTTCAGAATGACAGTTGAACATTCCTATTGACTCTTATGTGTAAGGGGGCGGACCGGATATCTATACTGCTCGAAGGGCAGAGGTCATGAAAGGATTCGAAATAGCAACATGACTTTTAATCTGAGAGGTGTGGAGTAAAAGTGCAAAGATCAGAGTCAGCCTATATCTCAGAGGCTAGTAAGAGGCCATCAGTAAACACTGTAGCTCAAATGTAGAGAGAGAGCATGTAGAGGCTCCATAATGTACAGTACAGCAGGAGTTTCCAAGCTTTTTCTATGGCTTAAAATATGTTTTACTTGAAATACCCCCTGAGGATTTAAGTAATGTTAACTAGTTATAATGAACTTATTAAAAAAAAGAATATATATATATATATATATATACACACATACACACACACACACAATAGTTTATTTGTGATATTATCAATAATATTATATAAACCCTGCATAAACATATCTTTAAAAAAATTTAAACACACATCTTTTTAAATTGTTATAATTCAGCGTTGGAATTACATTTTAATTAAAGAAATGAATGTATGTTCATGCAATGTTTACATACGTGTGTATGTTTAATAAAACATTCCATGATCTTAACTGCAATTTAAAAAACAATTGAGTCTGCATAAGTAAAAACATTGACTTCTTTGTATTTTGTGTAATACCTCTCAAATCCAGCTGAGGCAATGGTGTGTTTCCACAGGTAAAGCACTGAAAATAGAGCTGTAACCATTCCTCACCTCTTTTCCACACACCCCCTCCCTCCCCTTTCCTCTCTTCCTCCGGCTTTCATCTCTATATCTGCAGTGGAAACCATGTGCCTTGTATATATTTTTAACTTCTATGTTTCATAATTAAATTATGTTAAAATAATGTGACAATGCACAATGCAAATAATAATTTGCTTAATTTTAGCCTCTTGACCTTGGTGGCAGTCACAGAGTGTGAACTTAAACATATAATTATAAAAATGTATGATCATTTCAGAACAAAAACCTCAATTTATTAACAAAATCGTTTTATACTTGTACTTGCACATACATCTGCGCATAGCTCTCTCTCTCTCTGTCTCTCTCTCTCTCTCTCTCTCTCTCACGCTGCTATTGATACTGCATTGTCAGAGTTTAGAAAATCACTTGCGTCAGAGCTTCTTTCTGGCTATATAAGCTGCACTGACTGCGGTAGGAGCAGCAGATCAGTGTTTGAAGGCAGTTCGAGCTGACTGTGGTACCGAGGCACAGAGCAGCTTGTCCTTGGAGCCATGAGTGCCGTCGGGTTTGACCCCTACTTCTCGTCCTCTTACAAGCGCTGGTATGTGGAGAGCAGCCCCCGGGTCTCTCAGCGTGGTCGTTCTCGCACCACGTTCTCCACCCATACCCCTTCTCTCTCCTCTCGCCTCCACTATGCCTCCCCCGGACGGAGCTCCGCCGGTCTCCTACTGAGCAGCGCTGGCCGCTCCGTGGAAATGGACATCAGCCATGCCGCCCAGGTAAGCTCAGAATTCCGGACGGTGCGAACTCAGGAGAAGGCCCAGATGCAAGAGCTCAATGACCGCTTTGCCGGTTACATTGAGCGTGTCCATGAACTAGAGCAGCAGAACCGTGCCCTGGAGACTGAGCTGCTAATGCTGAGGCAGAGGCACGTGGAGCCATCCCGCCTGAGGGGCCTATACGAGCAGGAGGTCCGCTCTCTGAGAACCGCCGTCGAGGAGGCCCGCATGGAGAGGCAGGCCGCGCTGAGCCACCGCCAGAGCATGGAAGATGCCTTGAGGAGCCTGCAGGCCAGCTACGAGGAAGAGGTAGTTGCCCGTGAGGACAGCGAAGGCAGGCTTCTGGAGGCCCGTAAGGAGGCCGACGACAGCACTCTGGCCCAGGTGGAGCTGGAGAAAAAGGTTGATATATTGCTAAATGAGCTGGGGTTCCTGAAGAAGGTCCATGAGGGTGAGATCTCAGAGCTGCAGGCCCAAATTCAGTATGGAGCTCAGATCGCCGTCGAGGCGGAGACCGCCAAGCCCGATTTGTCCAGCGCCCTGCGGGACATCAGAGCCCAGTATGAGAAGCTGGCAGCCAAGAACATCCATTCAGCTGAAGAATGGTTCCGCGGGAAGATGGGCCACCTGACGGAGAGCGTGGCGCACCACAGTGACGCAATGAGGAACTCCAAGGATGAAGCAGGAGAGTATCGCCGCCAGCTTCAGGCATGTGTCCTTGAGATCGATGCCTGCAAGGGCCTGAATGAGTCTCTGGAGAGGCAGCTCAGGGAAGTGGAGGACAAGCAGAGTTCAGAGGTTGCTGCCATGCAGGTTAGTACTATAAACCTCTATTTTAGTTATCTTATTCTCTCAAACCATAATTTTAACATCCATCCTTTCCTGCAGGATACAATCAGTGATCTTGAGGATGAACTTCGAGCCACTAAGGGTGAAATGGCGAGATACCTTAAAGAGTACCAGGATCTTCTCAATGTCAAGATGGCCCTTGATATTGAGATAGCTGCTTACAGGTATGATTGCTAATATAACATCAGACATTTCGATTCATATTAAAGGGATATTTCACAGCTGGAAAGATTAATGTGTATTTAAATTGGGTCATATATGTAGTAGAAATGTGAAAATATTTTAGAAGTTTGTACCTTCTAGACTGAGAAAAGCCAGAACATTTATTTTTGGCTCATGTGGATGAAAGACAACAACTCCCAGAATGCACTTGTTTCGCTGCCCTACGAGACCACTCCCAAGCCACGCCTACCGGTTACAGAGGGCAGTATCGGAAGAAATGATACAACTAGGCTACTAGTTGACTCGAAACTGAAAAGACGCCGTTTTATCGTGAGATCCCACCCTCTATGGGCGGGTTGAAAACATGCGGAACTAGATCCTACTACTGGCTGTAGTCTCTAGCCTCTGGCCAAAAAAAGCCTCCAATCTGAGTTTTTTTTCCAGACACACAATGCAGAAATCTCTCGTCTCAGGGGGACATGAGGGAGGGAAGCACAGTCATTCGAAAATACTACTGGGTTTCTACTGATACAAAGCTTATTGCTAATCAGTGAAGTGTCCCTTTAATGCTTCTGATTTGTCTCGTAATCTTTTGCAGGAAGTTGCTTGAGGGGGAGGAGTCTCGCTTCAATGTGGGTATGGGAGGTATGGTCGGTGCTTACTCGGTTGGTCCTGTCTACTCCCGGCCCATGTTCTCAATGTCCAGCATGAGCTCTGGAGTCCCCTACATGCTTAGTTCTCGCCTGGTCAGTGCATCCCTCTCAGCTGATGAGGCCATCACATCCAGTCAAGCTCAAGAAGCTGCAGCCAGTCCAACACAGGAAGAAGAAGAAGAGGAGAAAGAGGAAGAAGAAAAGGAGGAAGTAAAGGAAGAGGAAGCAGAAGAGGAAGCGGAAGAGGAAGAAGAAACAAAGGAGGAAGCGGAAGGTAAGATTCAGATGCAAGATTATAAATACAAATATTTTATTATTCTAAATGTTGACAAGAAGTGCATAACTAAATTACTGTTTTAAACAGGTGTTGAACAGGAAGAGGAAGGCGAGGCTGCAGCAGAGGAAGAAGAAAAGGGGGATGAGGTAGAAGAAGAAAAGGAAGATGCTAAAGGGGAAGAAGGTGACGAAAAAGAGGGAGACGGGGAAGAGGGTGAGCAGAAAGAGGAAGAGAAAGCTGAGGAGGAGGAAGTGGCTGCAGAGGAGGATACTGAGACAGAGAAAAGTGAGGAGAAAGCTGACACAAGTGCTGATAAGGCCACAGAGGAGACTGAGACAGACAAGGAAGACACTAAGACAGAAAAAGACAAGGTAGAGAAGGAAAAAGTTGAGCCTAAGGCTGAAAAAGCCAAAGAGGAAGTAGAACCTGAAAAAGCCAAAGAGGAAGTAGAACCTGAACCAGCCAAAGAGAAAGCCAAAGAGAAAACTGAACCTGCACCTGAACCTGAGTCAAAGGATAAACCCAAGGAAGAGCCTGAGAAACCAAAAGCAAAGGATAAGGAAGAGTCAGAAAAGCCTAAGGTAAAAGACGATGGTGAGAAAGGCAAGAGTGAGAAAAAGGAAAGTGTGAAGCAGGAAAAGGGAAAAGAGGAGACTGAGAAACCCAAGGCAAAGAAGTAAAAATGTTGTATCTATAACTGCACAAATACCAGTAGCCAATGGTGCTCAGAGCAAAATGCAATACATTGTTTGAAACTAAAGTCAACTTATCAGCTTTTAAAACAGATTAATATTTGTCTGATGTTACAGAGATGATCTACATACCTGAGTGAATGTATGCCTGTGAAGTAGATTATATTTTTGAATGTAGCATCATCAGTCTTGAAATATAATGCAATAAGTGAATCTTTGCTGCCAGTGCAATAAAAACTTGCTTCTTGATGATCAAAATGTTTTGCTGATTTATTTCATTGACATTTTTTGTGGGTGTAATAATTTTAAATAGATTCCTAATGCAGAAGTACCCTAATGTCTGTTTAGTTTGCTGAATACCTTTAGACTTTTGAAACTTTGAAAAAATATAAAAGATATGCATCTGCAACATTTGTAAATGTTATACAAAAAAGGTGGTATATTTAATTGGGGAAAAAAAGTAAATGCAGAATGCCTAATTTGGGGAAACTTCATAAAGAGAAAATAGCATTTATTAAGATCTCTAATGTCTGTTTAGTTTAATGGATGCCTTTAATTTAAATTAGATGCAGCAAACTTCATACATTGAAAACGCCAATGAGACATTTATTAATAGCCTTACTCATCATGTGATCATTAAACCGTTCATTGCACTATTACACACCTTCTTGTACACAATATAAGGTTTTAAAAGTACATTTAAAAAAAAAAGTAAATCCTTTAAAACAGTGTTTTACAGAAAACATAAACATGCACATAGATCAGGAGATAGAATTTACAGTAAGAATAAAATAATAGTGCATAGAAACATGTCAAATGGGAACCTGGGTTCTGTTCTGAAGACACCAAGTTCAATGTAGCAAGTCACAGTCACTAATGTCAGTTAAATTTAGCATTTTTCCTTTAAATTTAGAGTTTTATAACAGTAAATTAGCTACAGTACAAAAACTACTGCAGTACTGACAACTTTACCAAAATTACTAGTGAACCGTTATAAATTATTGCCCTTAGTTCATAACTTGTACTGCACAAAACTTGAGGCACACATTTTTGAATGAGCCTTTAGCAGTATCAGGGAACTAAACCCTGAGCTGTTTTTATACATAATCCTGTAAAAGTTATTGAATTGACAGAAGCACTTAGATTATAACAGTATTGTCACTTTTTTTGAATGATATACAATGTTGTCCCATTTTGTATTAGTAATGCCTTGAGCAGTCCAATATGAATATTGTTTTGAAATCACATGTATTTGTGAGCAATGTTGGGGAAAGTTACTTTGAAAAGTAATGCATTACAATATTGCGTTACTCCCTTAAAAAGTAACTAATTGTGTTACTTAGTTACTTTTTAGAAAAGTAATGTGTTACGTTACTTTTGTGTTACTTTTTTTCACCTGGTCTGGGCTTGTTTTTTTTTTTATAACAAAAAAGTTATATTTTTGGGTAAATGTAAAGACCCTTTCATACCAAAAGTTAAATAATAATCCTCAGGCTGAAGGAAATGCAAATTCACATGTGTACAGTAGAGGGTGCAGCTCAAACAAACTTTTCAGCTGTGCTGCCATTCTGGATAACAGAAGAGTAGGATGTTGGAGAAAAAAGTTTAACACTTACTTTACCTATAAAAACATGCTCATGGTTTAACTGAATCATCAAAGGTCAGAAGCAAGTACATATCAATAAAGTGAGATTAAATGCATACAAATGTATGTTTTATTTAACATATTTAGTCATTGGAGGTTTGCATAGTATTCTGATTCTGCATTTCACTGATTTGATTCATTTTGAGGAATATTGAATCTTTTTTGTGCAAGTGAGATAAATGCACACTCACATTTAGTCTAGAACTACAATAACCATCATGTTTACACACAACGCCTCTGCACTTCGATTTGTCTCAACATGGAGACAAGAGAGCTGTCAGTCAATAAATGGGAAAACAAAGTAACTTGCATTACTTTTTTGAAAAAGTAACTCAGATATTTTGTTTTTAAAAATTTTAATGCGTTACTTTACAAGTTACTTGAAAAAGTAATCTGATTACGTAACTCAAGTTACTTGTAATGAGTTACCCCAACACTGTTTATGAGTAATATGTATCATATAGCTCAACGCCAAAGTCATGGGTTCAATTCTCAGGGAAAGCAAGAACTGATAAGAATGTAAATGTGTACCTTGAAATGAGATGCAAGTTGCTTTGGATAAAAGCGTCTGCCAA
The DNA here is from genome assembly GCF_965113295.1 of Leuciscus leuciscus. Classification (NCBI taxonomy): domain Eukaryota; kingdom Metazoa; phylum Chordata; class Actinopteri; order Cypriniformes; family Leuciscidae; genus Leuciscus; species Leuciscus leuciscus. Next base: position 25,347,687 of record NC_138740.1, on the reverse strand, counting down.
ATGTGTAAATGTATCTCTGATAAGGCACTCTGCCTGCAATGCAGCAATATTATGCAATATTTTCTCTATAAAGTCTCACACACTGCTGCCTATTACTTTCATTTAAAAGCATACCACCGCAGATACTTACACTGATGATTCTATAAAGCATTCAATAAAAATGACAATAAAATGTACATAGTGATATAAATCATTTTAGGGGGATCTTTAAATTGTTGATCTTGACTAAAACGAAAAATCTGATGAATCACAATAATCATATTCATTATTATTTTTATTTATTTTTTCTTTGCTATCAAGATTTTAACAACAGCGACAAACAATAAACATTACCGGTTTTGTGAAAAATCAGCATTACTGTCACATTTTAACACCTGACCAGTCCAACAGTTAAAAGAAGTAGCTTGTGGTGTAGCTGATGTCTTATGTGTGAACTGATAAATAATTAGACATAGTTACGATTTATTGATTGGCCTAGAGGAGGAAAGCAACAGCAAAAATGGATGGTGGTGAAATGAATGTGCAACAGCATGAAGCCATCCCGTCTCTCCAGACCCAGAACTGTTTCACAACTACCCAAATAACCACATCATTTTTATGAAAGAAAGTAGTTTTTATTTACAAATTAAGCAAAAGAGGGGTATCAGATTCAGAAGGGGGTATTCCAAAACAAACATAATCAGTCTAACTCCTTATTAACCAAACTACTTAAGCTAAAAGAAAACAAGAGTACAGCAAAATAAGCTAACTCCCTTGCTAACATAAACAGGAGAAAAAGTCAAGTTCAAAATAAATAGCACCCACCTCCCTACTAACCCCACAAATAAAGAAATAAATGATTAACTATAGCAAACTTCAAGTAAACCAAGAGAAAAACAGATGAATTCACCCATACATTGAATAATCATTGAATTTAACACTCACTTCTGCCTTTTAAGTCTCAAAACTCTACTTCAATAAGTAGAACACAAATGAGGTAAAGATAAACAACAACACCACCACCATATAATTGTTTAATCTCTGGAAATTATTTTTGTAAAATAAATTGTTATATTAGTTCACACAGTACATATACATACAGTTGTGGTCAGAATTATTGGCACCCCTGGTAAATATGATCAAAGATGGCTGTAAAAAAAAAAATCTGCATTGTTTAACCTTTTGATATTTCATTCAAAAAATTGAAGTCTAAGCTTTCATTGAAGTAAATGAATTGAAATTCATTATGAATTCACAATCACATTATGAAATAAATGCTTTTTCTCCAACACACGTTGGCCATAATTATTGGCACGGCACCCGTTTAAAATACTTTTTGCAACCTCTTTTTGCCAAAGATAACAGCTCTGAGTACTCCTATAATGCCTGATGAGTTTGGAGAACACCTGACAAGAGATCAGAGATCATTCCTTCATACAGAATCTCTCCATCTCCTTGAGATTCAGAGGTCCATGTTGGCGCTTCTTCTCTGAAGTTCACCACACTCATTTTCTATAGGATCCAGGTCAGGGGACTGGGATGGCCATGGCAGAAGCTTTTTGTGCTCAGTGACACATTTTCGTGTTGATTTTGATGGGGGTTTTTTAGACCGTTGTCCTGATGGAAGATCTAACCACGGCCCATTATAAGATTTCTAGCAGAGGATGTCAGGTTTTGATTTTTTATCTGTTGGTATTTGCTAGAATCCCTGATACCATGTATCTGAACAATATTTCCAGGACCTCCAGCAAAAAATAGGCCCACAGTTATATAATATATTATATTTAACTGTGGGCATGGGGTACTTTTTATGATGGCTTCAGATGGGTTTGCTGCCAAAAAGCATTTTTTTTTAGTTTTTTAGTCTGACAACTGAATATGCTGGAGTTTGTTTGTGGAGGAACGAGGAGGATTTTTCTTGAAACCCTCCCAAACAACATGTGGTGATATAGGGGTTGTTTGATTTAAAAAAATTATTGGGATTTCTGACCCCAAGTCTTAACTAATCTCTGCAATTCTCTATCTGTGATCCTTGGAGAAATAGAACACACGTCCTCTTCCTGGCAGATTCGTAACATCTTTAGTTGATTGGAACTTCTTAATTATTGCCCTGATGGTGGAAATGGGAATTTTCAATGCTTTAGCTATTTTCTTACAGCCACTTTCTATTTTGTGAAGCTCAACAATCTTTTGCTGCTCATCAGAACTATATTCTTTGGTTTTACTCACTGTGATGAATGATTAAGGAAATTTGGCCAGTGTGTTTCCTCATATTTAAACTCCTGTGAAACAAGAAGTTATAGCTAGACAATTTCATGTTCTTAGTCCCCCTGGTGTGCTAAAAAATGTCAATATTAATGGGAATATACTTAAGAGAGATATTTTACTCATAAAAAATTCTAGGGGTGCCAATAATTGTGGCCAACATGTTTTGGAGAAAAACGTTTATTTCATAATGTGATTTACGCCACACTTTCAATTATTTTACTTCAATGAAATGTTAGATTTTTGTGATTTTTTTTAATGAAAGATCAAAAGGATAAACATTTATTTTTTACAGCCATCTTTTATCATATTTAACAGGGGTGCCAATAATTCTGACCACAACTGTATATATATATATATATATGTGTGTGTGTGTGTGTGTGTGTGTGTGTGTGTGTGTGTAATTTTTATATGATTTTATGGATTTTTTTCATTTTTAATTTCTTGATGTGTTCACTTTTGAATTTACTTGAAGACATTTTTTTTGTAAACCACTCTCTCAAATAATGTGCATTAAAAAGACATGCATACCAAATGCATTCCACATGAGGAAAAAAGACAACAAATATATAGTGTTTTTTAATATGATGTTTATTGAGCAAATGCTGCTGAGAAATTCATTCAGATGAACAAAGACATGGGACAGCAAACGGTAGCACCTCATTAACGGTAAGTAGTTGAATTCAAGTCAATCCTATGCATACAAGAATGTATATGCGCATTGACAGGTTTATTTTCAAATGCACTCATCAGGTAAACATAACTGACAACAGTAAAAAGCATGTTTAAGGCTAAGAGTTTCTTAGTTGCTTTATGTACTGAGTGTATATGACCATGGGCTATTTTCACCATCGCCTTCGTCCTTTTTTTTATAATTTTTTTTACATTTTTGGCTCAGTTGGTGTCCTCGCAATAATAATATTTATAAGGCTACTTTGTCAGAAGAACATATCTCTACGACCCTTGTTACCCTAACTTGAAGCAAATGTCATTCCCCACCACGCTGCGAGTATTTTATATTAGGGTGGTTATGATTCTATCTCAAAGAACGAGGAGCGCGCTCCCCCTGTGCTGGCATGCAGATGCCACATTCAAGTGACCGCCCCCCTCCCCCAGGTATTGCAGTTAGAACAAAAGTGAAAGTGAGTCCCCGGCGTCCCGGACCACATTCGCAGCAGAACCCATTTAAAGCTGTCACTCAACATGCATTTTTTTAGCTTGCCGCATCTTGTGGCTTCTCTCTATGCTTGTTTTAGTGTGGTTAATGTAATTAGGTACATCTGTTGAGCTTTATGATTTCTTTGTTATGTTCATTTTGTGTTGATTGCTTGAATGCTTCCTCCCCAGTTCCTCTTCAGTCAGCTATAGCTGTACGCTCGGGTCTAATCTGCTTCAGTGGACTTCACGGTCTTCTCTGGGGTTTTGGAGACCACTTTTTCCTGGACGCCTTCCTCCACCTCCTCTCCTTTCTCCGTGACGGTAACAGTTTTTGTGACTTGTTTGACTCCGCCTTCCCCAGTCGTGATGGTCTCCACCGTCTTGGTGATGACCACCCTCTGGCTCGATTCATCTTTGGTTGGGCTCTCATCCACTCCGTTGGAGACCACCTTATCGGATTCTTTCTTCTCGTCTTTCTTGGCCATGTCTCCATTCACGGTTGCCTCTTTCTTTTTCTCTTCAGGCTTTTTCTCTGGTTCACTCTTTTTCTCATCTGCTGGCTTTGGGGAATCTTCTTTAGTTTCAGCTTTCGGTGGTTCTGACTTTGGCGCCTCTTTCTTGGGTGGTTCTTCCTTAGGTTCCTCTTTCTTAGGACTCTCAGTCTTGGGAGACTCACTTTTGGGGGCTTCCTTTTTTGGAGTCTCTGTCTTAGGTGTCTCCTTCGGGCTTTCGACCTTTGGACTCTCACTCTTTGGAGATTCTGGTTTAGGCGTCTCCGTCTTGGTTTCTGTCACAGTTGCATTGTCTTTTTCAGATTTGGGCTCTTCTTTCTCCTCTTTTCCCTTCTTGTCTTCCTTTACCGTTTCTGTTTCTGCTTTCTTAGGCTGCTCCTTTGCTTCGGCTTCTTTTTCATCTGTTGATCCTTTGTCGCTACCTGCATCTGCCTCATCTTTCTCATCACCCTCTTCTTCTCCTTCTTCTTCTCCTCCGCTGGCCTGCTTCTCTTCTGCTTTCTCACTCTCAGGAGAGGCCTTTGCTTTGGGTGACTTAGTTTCTTCTGCTTCTTCCTCTGCATCGTCATCTTTCTTGTCTTCCTCACCCTCCTTTTCCTCCTCTCCTTTCTCTTCCTCCTCATCACCCTTTCCAGCTTCTTCTTCTTGTTCTTCATCACCTCCTTCTTTCTCTCCCTCCTCTTCATCCTCAGCAGGGGCTCCAGAGGCTACTTTGGCTTGGGTTGAGGCAACCACTTCCTCTTCTTCTTCCGCCTCACCTTCACCTTCCTCTCCTTTCTCTCCTTCCTCATCTCCACCTTCTTCACCCTCAGCCTCTCCCTTCTCCTCTCCTTCATCTTCCTCTTTGGCAGCTGACAACTCCTCTGCCATCTCAGCCAAAGCCACATCCATCTCAGACTTCTCATCCTCCACCCTCGTCTCCTCGATGATCTCCTCTACAAACTTGTGTTGCACTTTAAGTTTAGGCGGCTCACTTTTGACCTTGGGGCCTTTGGTGACGGTCTGGCGATATGGGAAAGTGCTAAAGTGGCTCTCCTCTCCTTCAAGAAGTTTTCTAAATAAAAAACGAAAGGCATAAAAGAAGGAGATACAATTGTGGTTTAGGCTATTTTCAAAATTATATGTAATTTTCTTTTCTGAAAAATATTTTTTTTCATGGCTACAAAATTTGTCAAAATACAAATAATTGCATTTTAAAGAATTGAAAATTCTTTTCATAAAATAATATAATATATATTCTCATTTGCATGGTACATAAAATATTAAATGTTAAACAAAAAAATTTATATAATAATAACAATACATATTTATCAAAATTGTTAATAAATAATAAATATTACTCAAAATATTGAAATAATAAAATATTATATATTATATAATATCAATACATATTACTTAATATCAATAATTATATTTATAATATTATTAATATATTAATGAGTACAAATAAATAGCATTTACACCATACTCATTTGCTAAATTGATCCCAATCTTACCTGTACGCAGCAATTTCAATATCTAGTGCCATTTTGACATTCAAGAGGTCCTGGTATTCACGAAGATGCCGTGCCATCTCCCATTTCGTGCTCTTGAGTTCATTTTCCAGCTGGTGGATGGTTTCCTAGTGAGTCAGACAAAATATTGTGACAGCTTAGTCAAATAAATCTATTGCTGAAGACTGAAAAAAAAAAAAAAATCATATTCTCAAGATAATCATTTGTTAATGGATATTCTATTCTACAAGGAACTATTTGTGGGTATGATGCTAATGCTCTCACTGCACCAATTACATTATAATTCACAGCATCACTGTATGGCTTCAAGGACAATCAGTAGGTGCATTGAGTTTATGTGCATGAGGTGATTTCAGGACACAGCCAATGAGCGAACCCTGCCTCTGCTCTGACTCAGCAAAGAGTGAGGAGAGACTGCATTGTGGGTGTCTGCCTCTCCTTAACCCTTTCTAACACCATTCCACTGCACCTATGATGTAATGAACCATCATACGCAAATCCTCTGGTGAATGTCCAGTCTATTTCTCGGCTTTTCATTCTCTACAATAGTGAGCTCAGAGGAAATAGCATTAAACAGTCATGCAGACTTAACTGCGACTTGATTTTATTATTGCGGAGAGCTGCAACACATTTTAAAAGTCAAAGTGATTTATGAGGGACTACTGCAGCAAAGGCTGCAACCATTGTCCACCACAATGTTCAGAGTAGTGGTCTAACAATATTATTTTTTAAATGGCATATTCTTAAATTGAAGAACATTATTTTAGATTAAAAACACACTATTAGATACGGTAATGTTTTTCACCATTCAGTGCACTTTAAAGCACTTATAAAACAACACGCACATTTGGATGATCAGACTTGCATATTAAACTCCCTTTTTCTTGAAATGCCAAAATTAAATGTTGATTATGTAGCCTACCTGAAGGCTGGAAAGGTCATTGTTGTGTCGGTCCTCTATGTCGTTCAGCTGCCTCTCCAGAGACTCTTTGGTTCCTCGGACAGACTCCAACTCGATGGTTTTGGACTGTAACTGGCGGCGATAATCTGCGATCTCGTCCCGTGCGGATTTGATGGCGCCTTTATTTTGCTCAGCGGCCTCCGTGAGTTTCGAGTAGCGGCACACGAACCAGTCTTCCACCTGCTGGAGGTTTTGCGTAGAGTGGCCCTCCAGCTGCGAGCGAATCTCTCGCAGCGCATCGGTGATATCTGTCTTCTGGTAGTCCCTCTTCTCCACGGTGATCTGCGACGCCTGAACCTGCGCTAACAGATCGCTGAGCTCCTCTTGGTGGTTGTTGCGAATAAACGCGATCTCGTCCTGCAGGGACTGCACTTTCTTCTCCAACTCTGCTTTGACGAGTGCTGAGTCACCCATGTCCTTCTTCATGGCACGGACGATCGCTTCCGTCTCTTCCCTGATGCGGGCTTCCTCATCGAAGCGGTCCCTAAGGCGCTGGATGTCTACTTCAATGTGGTCGGTGTCCAGTTGGATCTGCGCCTTCTCGTTGTGGACCTGTTCCAGCATGGAGCGCAACTCCTGCAGCTCTTGGTCGTAAAGTTCGCCCAGCTGAGACTGCGACACCTGCTTCTGCCGCAGTGCCTGGATCTCCGCCTCGATCTGCTGGTTCTGCTGCTCCAGAAAGTGCACCTTGTCGATGTAGCCCGCGAAGCGGTCGTTGAGTCCCTGGAGTTGTTCCTTCTCATTGGAGCGCTTGTAGTCTCCATTGAGGATGGAGGTCTGAGTGAAATCAAGGCTGTCAGTGGAGCTCAGAACCGTTGAGCCGTAAGCTCGCGCCACCGGGACGTTGAAGGTTCTCTTGTAGGAAGAAGAACTCGGGCTTGCCCTCGACCAGGTCTGGGAGCGGAACCCGCTGGAGGGGCTCGAATAGCTCGTCCTGGTGTCCATTACCCTCCGGTAGGGACTCCCTATAGTGTCTATCGAATAACTCATCCGGACGGACGGGTGTGAACGTGCAGATGAACAGAAGTGTGAGGTAAAGTAGTGAATATATAGTGAGTGTGGCTCGCTCAGCGCTGGATAGCAGCTCTACCTGCCTTTATATAGTCGAGGCGCTGTTACGAAAAAACTCAGGCTTTGTTTTGACTGGACCATTGATCCGACGATGTGGGAGGGTCCTGCTTGCTACTCTTATCTTTATCAGTATTTCAGATTCCTATAGTCACACATAACGAGTGCTTGGGTGGCTAATGACCTATAAAAATAACTTTCAAAAAATATTTTCTGTTGGAAGGTTTCTAAAAATGACATTTAAAGACTTTTTAAACAAGACACTAAAAGTTTGTGATGTATTTGTGGTGTTAATCATATAGGCCTATAATAAAATTGATAAACTATGAGTAGGCATAATTTTGTTTTATCATAGACAGTGATTCCCGCATCTCTGTTCGCTATCGTGCACATTTAGCCCACTAAACTTTTGCGGTTATACAAATGTTTAAGAACTCAACTGAAATTTGTATAGGTCTATACACTTTTTTGTGTAAAAATAAATACATTTTAAGCTTACTTTTAAGACGCTCCCTATAACCAACATTTTCTGATAAAGCACCCTCCAAAACGTCACAATTTGCACCCTGAATGGTTGTAAAAAGTTTTAAAAGAACAATTTCTTACAGAATATAATATACGTTGGTTTCGATAGAATTACAATATGATATCACGTCTTTCTTAGGCTATTTATTATGATGTTATAGGGCTACAGTTCCACTCGACGTGACATCATTGGTACTTGGACAGAGTCTGATCACGCAGCCCAATCACTGACTGAGCGTCCACAGTCAGCACCAAGGACAGCGGCCCGGATCTCAGACACATTCAAGGGCATTTAGCTGTAGTGTGCTAAGTCAACTATGAAATGACTATTTTCGGTAGCACTTTATTTTTAAGGTGATGTTACACATGATGCATAACAGTAAATTATGCATAATTTCAAGTAACTAACCCTAACCATATAGTAGGCGCATATTATTACTTATTTGTGTAATCTAAATACACTGTAACAATGTCACTTTAAAATAAAGTGTAACCCTATTTTCTTTAGAAAATGTGGCATTGATGAGTTGAATTCTTATAAGAGAAACATTGAGCAGACATGTGCCTTGCACTGTGAAAAAATAGATTTAGAAATTGAAAAATGAAGGCAACAGTTTGCATGGCTTTTTGATCTCAATTCATTTATTTGCTTATTTAAAATAAATGATCTATTTATGACCCACTACCTAAAAAATCAAAATTTTTGCAGAATGTGGGTAAGAGTTTAAAATTGTACAGCATTTACTCAACAGTGAGAACAATGTATGTTGTTTTCATTTTAAACATAAATGATTAAATGTTGGCATATACTTTTATTGTGTCATCCTTGAAGTTAGGCACATTTTTGTGCTGGTTGACAAATGACTTATTTTTTATTAACCAGAATCCTTCTGTTTCCGAATAGACAAAGTATGCAAGTCATGTTCCGTCTACTGGGAGGATGTGTCAGATAGTGCTGACTTCTTCTTACAGAAAACCTGCTGTTATTTGCTTCACATGGCAAGGATTTGAATTTATAGAGTAACCTGAAGGACATATGATGTATCGGCTTATCTAACCTCCCTCTTTCTAATGAAACCTGAGAAAAATGAGCAGAAGGGCTGTCAAGAGGCTCATAACATGCCAAAGATGTGCATCGTTTTTAGCAACATTTTAGAGTTTCATTATTGTTATTATCTGTTTGAGCATACGTTTTAAAGATACTTCAGTTAAGAAAACGCAACCCGAGAGTGTTGAGATGGTAATTGATTGATCCAGAACTGCAGTCGCTATAGATAATTCAACCAAAGTGCTTCATTCGGAGCTACACAGTGCTGAAAGTCACTCTGACCTTATACAGACATCTAGCATTAGCAACTGCTAATTTCCTATAGCCTATTTTCTATTGCTCTGCAGAGTTTAATCATATCACCAGAAATTGTTCCAAGCCATTCCTATTGAACCAAGAGAGGATGACGAATTTGTCCCTTTGAGAGGACTAAAATGAGATATTTCCAATTAATTATAGGCCTATTTGCTTTGTCATTGGATTCGCTGTGTCTGAGCATTGAAGCCAGATTTAGCCAGCGTGCAATCATGCAGAGCAGCAGAAGAAGAGCTCCTGAACTCAATGACCTTATGTCTCTACTGTCCACTCTGCATGTCCAGCCCTGAGAGAAGACCATCCATTTTAAATGTGCAAATCATCCCTGTGGAGCAGGACGCCTGTCGCTCAAGGTGCTTTTGTGGCCATGCAGAGCAGTGCGGTTTAAAATTCAATGCAGGCCACCAGTAATGCTGCAGAGCACGCCCTTACAGTACCAGCCCACTGTGATGTATTATTGGAGATCCAGCTATAACGTGACGATATTACGGGCAGTGAGCTCAGAATCAGGTGATGAGGCACGTACGCAGTCTGTGATTTATTAATATAGAATGATTGGGGAGGTATGCAGCGCATTATTGGAGGCAGACGCTCATGTAAGTGACTTTCAGAAGAAAACGTCTGCCAAGAACAGAAACGTAACAAATCGAATGGGATCTTTTAAAACTTGTCATTTGGTGCAAAAAGAAAAAAGAAAAAAAGTGCATACAAATGGGTTGCAAAAAATGTGGGTTGCAAGATAAGCTCTGGTACAAATGCAGTGTAGCAGTGCATGGAGGCTTGATGCTGATTTAAACCTCTGGAGGATACTGTTGTTAAATCAGCCCTGAAGGGATTCTTTTGCTCGGTTCCTTCCCCTGATGAGACCGGATGACTCAGCAGTAATCTGTAGACAATGTGAGAAGTGTTTTATATCTGAAAGCATTTGGAAATACATTGATCTGCGCAATTCTTGACTCATTTAAGGTTCTACCTAACTTCAACTAAACATTTTCCATTCCTCTCCCTCTCAGTGTGTTTTTCTGCCTGCAATGTTTTATTCATGACCGAGGGGAGAGTTAGAGAATGGGTTAATGCATGTGTGTTTGGAGTGTGTGTGTGTGTGTAAGAGATTGAGAGACCCCTGCTGGTTTCTTTTTTAGCTGTGATTCATGGCCGTATTCTCATCATCCCCCCCCAAGGTGGTTAGCTGAACGAAGATGTTGGGAGTCAGCATATCGACGTGGAAGCAGAGAGCAGCATCATATGAGCAGAGAGCCTTAATGGTCCATGTCATGGACAAAATCCAATATCATTAGACACTCCTACAACATGTGTATATACTCATGCAATCAATGCACTTAAGAGTTGGAGAAGTAAAAAAAAACATGCTTCAACATCATATCTCCATATACTCTGCAAGAGAAAAACTGCAGTAGGTGTTATAAGGATCATGAGTAATATGCTGTAAATATATGAGCCTGATAATAGCATATTATCATATGCATTACCGTTTAAAAGTAAAGGAACTAAGAATAGGAAACTATTTGAGGGAATAGCCATTTGTAGTTATGTCTGAAACCATAGTGGATGTTATCGGGTGCACTCATTTAATCCCATAAAGCACAGCAATGGTCTTTTTAATTGATTATTACATTGTTTGATTACATAGTTTCTATGACATCGTTTCATTAGCCTACTATTTGAGCTGCTAGTTTGCTATGTTTCAAGAACAGCAAGAACTGTTCACAGAAGTGGCAGCCTTTCCGGCACACATTGTCCAAATTCGCTCTTTCGTTTTCATTCACTCCTTCATGTGAACTATATTAGTGGACTAATAGTGAATGAGGGCATAGGGCCATAAACTGGGAATTTTCTGAGAGCTTCAACTTGTACCATGTGACTGCTGTACCACCCGAATCCTGCAGATTCATGCTGTGTTCATGCGGTCATAATTACCGTAATTTCGTTAAGGAGGCAATAATAAGGAGGCGAACCCTCACAGGTTTTTTTGTGTGTTTAAAAAAAAAAAAAAAAAAAAAAAAAAAATTCATTCCAGTTACACTTAATGCTGTCACGGTTTCCTGGTTAAATAAACATTACATAAAAAGAGAAACCAAATACAATTACATTTTTTATTTTTACATGAACTTACTGTTCTATTTGTTAAAACCAAATATAAATCTCATCAAATTAGTGTTTTTACGCATTTTAAATTTATTCCAAAATAATAACTAAAGGCAGTAACAATTTAAACAATATATTTAATTTAGTTAAATATTGATTTAAATATTTAAATACATTCAGCTGTTCTTTTTTAAGTCAACTTATTTTCATCAGTCATCAAGCTCGGTAAAGACTGATCACATATCCACAGATGGTCACAGACTGGTCATCATATCCAACCATTCATCCAATCATAACTTTCCCCCATTCATTCTCAATTACCCCCCATCAAACCCGCATGCTATAGTCTGTTCTCAATGAAAACTCAATGTGATCAGGGGAGGCAAGAGAGACGCGGCCTCCTGCTGTAACTTTACCTGCTGTGTCGCTGTTGACCTTTACTTTAGAAAAACTAGTGATTTATACACTTTTAAGGCCACATTTTGTAATATTTGCATTGTTTTATTTTTGTAATATGGATAATTTTATAATATGGATAAAGCATTGCCTCCCTTGCCTCCTTGGAGGAAGCGCCCCTGGTTTTCATGTATTGGTGAGCTGTTCCTTAAACTAAGCAGAGGTGGTAAGACTCTTGACATCCATTATTATCTCAATTCTCTCTTTCTCTCTCGCTCTCTCACTCTATCTTGCACTTGGGTGTCACAAAGCCAAACAGATGTGTTAGATCTGAATGCTTGCTCAAAATTCCCAGGAGGGGGCTTTTTATTGGGCAAAAATGATGACAGGAGAAACTGTGTTCATTTAGCTCACCCCCATGATGACTAGTTGCAGTTTTCCTCACAGTTATTGAACGCACTCCCTCACCCCATGCATCCAGTGGATGAGTAGCTCAAATCCACTATCTCTGCATTTCAAATGCAGGACCGAATGATCGAAAAACTATAGATTGCTTTAGTCTTGCTTTTTAAAGCCTCAACTGTCATTATTGACATCTTTTTGAGTCGACTGTCATCTTTGCTTTTACAGCATATGCGTATGAATAGGAAAGGGAGGGGTTAAAATGAACTTTTCAAATTTCAAATCAATTTTAGATTTTGTTTTTATTGACATTACTGTTCAAAACTTTGGGGTCGACGATATTTGATAAAAAAAATACAGTAAAAACAGTAATATTGTGAACAATTTTACTGCTATTTTATATTTTAATATGTTTTAAAATGTAATTTATTCTTGTGAAGGGAAAGCTGAATTTTCAGCATCATTACTCCAGTCTTCAGGGTCACGTGATCCGTCATTTGCTCTCTCATATTCACAACATCTTTACTTTTACAGCAATTGATAGATTTGAGAGATTGGACTGTGGTTGAGTTTTAGGGTGGACAAATCTTACAGGGGGAGCAAAGGCATTAGTCTGTTGGCTGAGTCACATATCTCTCTCGGGACATCATCAGGTTGGAGGATGTGATGATGTCATAAAGAAAGCTTCGTGTATGGATAGGAAAGGGAGGGGTTGCCCAGGATACGCAGTTTATCTGCAATGCATCAGCAGCTTCCTCTTGCATTTCCCTTCTTCCCTTCTTTCTGATTATCATACCTGAACTATTGATAATGCAACAAATAGCAATATTACAATTAACATCCTAGAAATTCAGCATTATTTTGTGTCATATCTGCAATTTTTTGGCATCTTATTTATGTCCCAAAGTTAGCCTGTTTTGTGGGTGGATCTCTCCATCATGTGATCTAACAACTAACCAATCCAAACTTGAGTCCTTCATCAGGTGATGAGGTTCGAGGAGTGTCATCGCATCACTGATGTCTGTGTCGACAAATTGTCCCTCTCAAGGGACAGGAAAGGAGACTGCTATACCCTTCATAGATTAGATTAGCCAACAAAAGATGACTTTCAGCAGAAAAGGACCAGGATACATGCATGCACACACACTTGCATGGACTCGCAAGCTCTCGCTAACAAGTCTATCTTATTGTGATGTGTATGCAACCATCTTAATTATACTGTAACTGTGTTGTTTATGATTGCACCAAACATTTACACCTCTCTAATATGGCTCTAGTTGAATTAAGGTGATCAGTCATCGTGTTAGAAGACTGTGGAACGCTTGCTTTACTGTTTGACAAAAGGATTTTACCCAGCAGACTGAAACAAATCATAGCCAGAGGTGGACAGTAACAAACTACATTTACTTGTCGGGTTGACGTCAGAACATCCAACGTCGGACAGATGTTGGATTTTGGTCGGAAATGAAAGTCGGGTTGAAAGTCAATCTGTTGTTGGATTTTGACATCAACCTGATTTTCATTTTCAGCGTTGGGTTTGGTCTTCTAAATGCGAATTTTGCCATTGGTTTGGAGAACACTAGATTATAGATAACAGTAAGGCTAACATATTCATACTAAAAGCCAAAAAACTTTTCATAGAGACTTTAAATAGGGCACTATTTGAGGGAACAGCCATTTGGGTGTCCGAAACCATTGTTATTGAGTGCACTTAATCAATCTCACATTCAATCCTACTTGAACTGTGTTCTAGAAATAAATTTGATATTGATATGAGGGTATAGGGGTGATTTCGGACACAACCAATATCTGATTAACGTGAATATTATTAACGTAATGTAATATTATTCTTCTCGACTAGATGTCATCCTTTTTTTCTTTTTTTTTACGTTGTAGGATGCTACAACAGGGTCCCTGATATAGCAATATACATTGATAAATGAGAAAGAAAGTCTACAACATAAATGTCCTCTGTGCACTGAGATGTCTAGCCTCAAAATTACATTCTGTCACACATGCTATATATATATATATATATATATATATATGAAGAGTTCAGATGCAAAAGCCTCTAAATGCCATCTGAAATTTTCTTCTAGAATGATCATTTTTATCAAGCTAGTATATTTAAGTTCAGTAATTTCACTTAAATGGCAATGAAAATGACCTATTAATTGTAATTTAAGTGAAATTACTGAACTTAAATTTACGAGCTTGATAAAAATGATCATTCTAGAAGAAAATTTCAGATGGCACTTAGAGGCTTTTGCATCTGAACTCTTCATATATATATATTACTTTTTATTTCTTTTTGAATGTAACATATTGCATATTTTTATTATAATATATTAAATGTTCTGGTACACATGCACTTTTACACTGCCTAATTTCTGGGCACAGAAATGTTACCCTGCAACTTTAAATGAACATTGTAATTTATTCAACATCTCATCTATTCAACTGCAACTATGCCATAATAAAATGCTGAAGAAGAGCTGAACATGTTCGTTTCTGATTTTCAGTGTCAGGCTACTATTCAATGTAACTGTAATATGAGGCCATGTTTTTATTTATTTTGAATCAAATAACCCATGAAATAGTGTAATTGGAGAAGGTCCACAGATAGCAAGTATTTCACCTACTTGTCAGAGCTGCTATACCAGGATCAAGTTCAATACACTTGTCCTAGCAGACAGTCAATGGCAAGCTACCACATCACGTCTTGTCATTGTTGGGCCAGAGCCTCACTTACCTCTCAGAAACCAAACTGCTTCTACAGCTAATAAGATTCAATGTAATCTATTGATTATACAATACAGTCAATTTGTTCATCTCATTATTAAACCACAAAGGAAGGCATAATAAAATGGTGGACCATAAATCTCTCACTCTTTTGTTTTAAATGGGGAGCACAGACTGCAAGCAGACTTAAATATATGTGAGGCTAAAGCAGGTAATCATCCAAACAATAAAACATAAGATAATCAATCCTTTAGCCTTAAACCAAATGCATATAAATTATTCTTTATACCACAATCATTTATGTCAGTTAGCGGGTGTGTGACCCATATTCATAAAAGACTCCATATACTTCTCCAGTGCAATCTTAGATTATAGCCTAAAACAATATTCTGAATTGTTCATTAATTCAGTAATAAAATATTCAATCCACCGCATAAGCCTGAGACATGTCCAATATTTTACATTCTGAAGCTATAGCATGCTAAATCATGTTAATAAGCAGTGGTAGCAAATGAGTCTGAGGAGCGAACTAACTTAGCACACAAACTTGGTCTTTGCAATTTATCGAAATATACACTTTTACAGACTTTCAAAAAACAAGTTTGTTAGGATTTCAATTATAAAACAATAGATATTATGGTTCAAATATGATTCCAGAAAAAAATTTTTTCTCAATTCTTGAGAAAAAGGGAATATGATATGTTAATTAAACATAGAGTGCTGCAGTGATTACGTCTGCATCCAAAACTATATTTGCCTACAGGATTCTAACCGTAGAGACGGAACGGACTATTTTCTTTAGTCCGTTCCTTCTCTACGGTTAGAATCCTGCGTCCATAGCGCTCTGTTTTTCATGGCAACGGTGTGTTATACTTAGAAATAACAGACCGCATTCTACATTAGAATTCAACCAAGCCATGTCATTAAAATGTAATCGTTTTTAAATCAATAAACTCCTTTTTAAATCAATATTTTGTGACAAATTATTGATTTATTTGGTAGGTAGCCATGTTATAAGCGGGATAAGCGAGGCGGTTGTTATAGCGAATACAACCCCGACAGGCTGATCAGGACCCCGACGCCTCGCTCTTATCCCTTACTTCTCGTTAGATATACATTGAAACGGCAGTGGATTCCGGAATCCACTCCCCTCACATTTATATGACTTTTATTGATAGCATGAATGACAAGACGTTTCCTAAAACTTGAGATTAAGGCCTAACAAAATGCATCATGTATTTCAATGCAGCTTCACAGTAAGAAACAGGAAAATAACAGTGTGAATGCCACAAACTTCATCAAAAGCAGCACTGCAGAAGATTGGTGCGTCTCAACAGTCAGGTCTGATCAGGGATTCGGCCACCTTAAGGGCTCAATCTCAAAACCCTTCCAGTGCACTGAAACGTTTCCTCCCTAAAAAGTCCCCCAATGCTCCGTGAAAACCAGGGAGCATCGATGCTCACTATATGGCTGCATCCAAAAATTACAAACTCTCTTTAGTAATTACTTGTTTTGAATAAGTGAGGATAGGATACGAGGATGCACAAATAAGAAATGAGAAGCATCCAGTGTCCATGCACACTTTAGAATCTCGTTGGGGGTAATAGGTCATCCGGGTACTTTTTGCCTACTCTTTTATGAGTATTGTGAATTCAGACACTTCTTTTCTCGCATACTGTTTTTCACATACTATATAGTAGAGAAGTATGTAATTTCAGATGCAGCCACTGTTCCCTTAATGGAAGTTCTGAAGCGTGAAACAAAAATCACAAACAAACTCACTACACATAATGACACGCAATGAATGTTTTAAAAAAAATACAAAGCATGATTTAATTATATGTCAGCATAAACATACATCGCTAGACAGGTAATGAACATAATCTAGCAAACATAATTTATTTACAGCTGAAATGTTGCACGTATATGTAACAAACAAAGTATTTATCATAATGTACTTTAAATAACATTGAAAAAATGTGCAATAAACATATCAGTTCTGCTAACCTAACAGTGGTGATGTTGTACAAATGAGGACATTGTCATGTTGCCAGAACTAGACTCCAAGTGTCCCAATGTGTAGTAAGCCATCATCCTTACTGTCCTTACAGTGCCCAAATTCATGTACACAATATTATGGTTTACAACTTTAGCTAGCGAGTTGATTGAGATGCACCCATAGTATAATTATTCTGCTCAACGTTGATCAAATTTAGTTCAGAAAAGTGTGACACTGTAAACAAATATGTTTTGGTCAACAGAATCAAGTGTGAGTCACTGCCACTGGGACGAAGCAGAATTCCCTTAGCTTTTACAGATCTTCTGAGATATGTAATAATTTGGTAATGGAGTTGTTCTGTGAACTCGACTTAGTCATTTGCATTCGATACTCTCGCAGTGCCTCTAAAGCAAAGAATTGAATCATTTTTTAATCGAATCTCAGTGCTTTATGAGCCACTACCAAACAGCTGAGACGTCCAATGGTAGAATTGATTTTGACATTGACCTGCATCATTTAGATGAAATAATTAGTTTTCCATTTAAACATTTCTTTTATCTAAAAAAAAGTCATGTTTTAAACTTGGGAAATTGTAATATTGGAGAAATCAAACTTACTCACGGTAAACAAGATAGGCCTAATATTTTATCTCATGCAATGACATTCATTTTTGGGGCCACTGTATTATGCTGTGTTTTATTGCACTGCATTGCTATAGTACTGTGCAGTTTTATGGTGTCCAGGATTGTATTGAGCTGATGTGTTGCTCTTTCTCTGTATTATATTGTGCTGTGCTATACCATCCTGTGCTTGGCTCTGCTGTGCTGTTTTCAGGCTCTTGTAAGGGCTCTCTGCCTGCTTGCGGCTTCTAACAGTAGACAACAGAACAGACGGTTTCCCACACGTTCCTCTCAGTAATTTGCTTTTGTCTCTTCTAGAGCCAAATAGACAATAAATGTTTACACAGACAAGCTCAATGTGCCAGGAGTTTCTGAAATGCACTTGGGTTTTCTTCAACTGCCTCTGCAGGATCATCAACTTTTCTTGGCTGCCTCTATTACATAAAAACCACGTCAGAATTCAAAACATACTCATATCCGTGAAAGAAATATCATTTCGCAGTATTTCCTCAGGAGCAGGAGAAAATTAGATCTCTGCAGAAACAGCTGAGGGTGGAGACTGAAAACACTGATTTTTCGATAGGTTGATGCCACTGGATGTTACTGCACAGACTTTCAGATATTTACATTCTCTGTCTCCTTCCTGCAGGAGCAGTCTCTGATATTTAATCAAAAGCTAATGCAATGCTGTCTCACCTCGCAGGGTGAGGGAGATATATGGATGTGATTAGTTTTATGGCAGACAAGGGCAGCCAGCCTGTCTCACTGCAGCCCTGAGTCACACCCAGAAACCCCATCCAGCCCACAGCAACATGCAGCTTGAGGAACAAATAGAATCAGAGAAACTTAATATGATTTAATGGCATGTGAGTCATGTTGCAACAATAAACATGACAATAACTATAGCCACCTCATGCCTGAAAATGCATCTATCTATCTATCTATCTATCTATCTATCTATCTATCTATCTATCTATCTATCTATCTATCTATCTATCTATCTATCTCTCTGTCTGTCTGTCTGTCTATCTATCTATCTATCTATCTATCTATCTATCTATCTCTCTGTCTGTCTGTCTATCTAATCAACAAACACTTTTCACAGACATATAATGTTTAATAAACAATTAATATTAATTTAAACATTTAGATAAAAAGTAATATTAAATAATTTAATGAGTAAAATATTATTTATATATAGTATAATATAGTAATTCCTAATAAATACATATTAAATATATTTAAAGCTATTAGAAATGACTAAGAATCATGTGACACTGAAGACTGGAGTAATGGCTGATGAAAATTCAGCTTTGCATCACTGAAATAAATTATTTTTTAAAGTATATAAAAATAGAAAACCGTTATTTTAAATAGCAATAATATATTATAATAATATTTCACATATTTCTGTATTTTTTATCAAATAAATGCAGGCTTGATGAGCATAAGAGTCTTCTTTAAAAACATCTAAAAATAGTAATATTTCAAAACTTTTGACCGGTACTGTATATGTATATAATTTAATATATATATATATATATATATATATATATATATATATATATATATATATATATATAATTATACTGTTATATAGTGTTTGATTGTGTTGGAAGGCATTCCAAGTGAACATGAAAATGTAGTAAAGTGAATTACTGCAGAAAGTCCCTGTGAACGGGAACACAGTTAAGGTTTCTGCTGCTGCTAGCTCTGGGCTGAGGGAAATGTGCTGCGTCCGCAGGCCCGCTAGCTGATATCCGATGTGAGATGGAGGTGTAATTGATAATGGTGCAGCCTCTTTTCTGCACTGCAGAGCTGCTGTACTTCCTGTGTGTTCATCTGAGCGTGTGTTTGTGTGTGTGAGAGTTTGTTTTGGTGGTGCCATATTACATTCAGCTACAGATAATATGCTGCCCTCTGTTGGACAGAGGGAACACGGGGCACTATAAAGTGCTGACTCGCAGACTTGAAAAATTCTGCTGAGACAGCTGCATAGGAGGAAGGTATACTGGCTTCATCTACAAAATTGTTTCTCAATACATAGATGCATTTTTCTCATAAGAGCCATATTGTGTTATCCGTGGGCAATGAGTTGATTGGAGGTGACCTTGGGAAAATGCATGCTGTGTAAGAATGGACAGGGGGGAGGAACATTGTTTAGTGTAAACGTGAGAAACTGAGAGGAAATGGGAGGGAGAGGTAGAAAAATAAAAGAGAGGATAAGAAAAAGGTACTGACTAACTAATTATTAAGCCTTGTGTCATTCTATCTCCTTGCTTTTGTACTCAGTATAGAGGTAGAGCCTTTTTTTAGGGTGTGTGTGTGTGTGTGTGTGTGTGTGTGTGTGTGTGTGTGTGTGTGTGTGTGTGTGTGTGTATGTGTGTATTTATGTTATTATTTTCAATAATAATATCATCAATAAATAATAATACAATATTATACAATTATTATTATTATTATTTAGTGTTTTGAGCTAATTTTTGACAAAAGAAAATGTTTTAAATATTTAGCACCACTAGAATGTCCCAAGAACTTTTACCAAAAAAAAAAAAAAAAAAAATTTAAATACCACAAAACCATGGACTTCATCAATGTACAAAAGTCTGAGACTTGTAGACTATGTTTAGGTTATAATTTGAATAATTTAAGTTTTCGATTCCAACTTATTCTAAAATCATGAGAAAACGTGTTATGAAAGGCAAACATTTAAGTGAAAATATGTATATGAATTTCAGAATTTCTCAGTATTTGTTTTGTTTTTAATGACAGCGGCACTCAAGCAGGTTTGTGTAAAACATGATGATGTCATCCAGCATGATTTGAGAATGATGCAAAGACCATCATGAGTTTCAAAAGACGAACATCTGACTGTCTGTACAAAGAAGTTACAATGTCAATGTCACAAATTTACTTATGTCAGGTGTGGGTTAAGAATTGTGAGGACTTTAAAGGGCTTTATTTTATAAAAAAAAATAAACAGAACACAACTTAAACCTCCCCAATGGGGGAAAAACACAGTCCAGGGCAGCAGGACTGGAGCACGGCACGACAAACAGGCAAGGCTTCCGCACGAGAAACATAGATGATCATTTCACACAGGACCGAGAACAAAAGGAGAATAAAAAGGGAAGGAAATCAGAGGGGTAACAAGAGAGAGCGGGTGGGGCAAATCAACCAATGAAAAGGTAACCAAAGGACGGGACCAATGCTAGAAACTAAAGAACAAAAGCGCACAGATGTCAGGACCCCGACACCGAAACTGAACCAAGACTAGGCTGAAGTGTCAGGATCCAGACACCACGCCTCGAACACACAAAATACAGACATGAGAACAACCCCAAAGCTGTACACTCACTTAAACACAACACAAACACATCACCAAACTAACAACCTGACAACTTATTAACTTATTGTTCATAATCTTTAGAACTTTCCATTCCTTCCCAGGTTTACATTAGATTTCATTCAATTTGGACTCGACAGTCTGACTTTGACTATATAATATTGCATCACTAAAGAAATGCGCTAGAGTTCTGAAACATAACGATATAAATAGGAGCTTCATTCTAAGGAGGAGTTTCTCTCTTTCATCCCACATAGTTTATCTGCTGTTTTATTCACTCTGCAGTCTGCACTGCTTCGAGATCAAAGACACGGGAGGATCACAGGCCATGGAGCACTTCTCTCTCTCTCAGGAGAGAGCTGAGCTTTGTGCTCCTCCTCTGAATGTGTTTCACTCTGGGTGTTGTAGTGAAGGACTGTGCGTGTTCTGTTGGTCATGGCGCCTTTGGCTAAACCTCACAAGATCGGCCCAAGTCCTTGATGAAAACCGCATGTCCCCAAGCATCTCCTGCAGTGTGATGAATGCAGGACTCTACTCTGGTCCCTGCAGATTCCTCTCATTAAATATTTAAAACTCTGAATGCAGCTATTAGTAATCGAGATACGCAAAGATTCCTTTTTCCCTCACCAAACACCTCCGCTGGTAAAATCCACCCCCCCAAAAAAAAGTGTTGCAGAAAACTTCATGCTGCATACAGTTTAGAAACACTATTGCATAGTTGAACACATTTTTTTTTTAAATATTACAAATATTACAAAATTATACAATATTTTCCTCTAATGCCATGCTAACTTTTTCAATTTTCAATAATAATTCAATTTTTCTGATATAGTGTTAATCTGAGACAGGTCTTCATTTTATATTTTATTAACAGCTTTAAGTTGTATACAAGAATCTTTCTGATTGAGTATTTATTTATTTGTTTGTTTGTTTATTTTTTTTATTTGAATGCTTGTAATTTATTCTTCAATGCCATGCTAACTGTTGTTTATGCAATTTGCAATAAAAAAAAAAAAATTCTGACACAGTGTTCCTCTGAGACCATCATCTGTAAGGAGTGTTTCATCACAGTTTTGAGTTTTATAAAAGCTATTATTAAATATAAGCTATTATAAAGGTAGTATTTATAATTTATTTATTCATATTAATTTATGTATATATTCTACATTTTTTGTAATTAATTATTCTTAAATACCATGCTAAATCTTTTTTTAATTATGCAATTTCCAATAAGAAACAACTATTTATGACATCATAGTGTGCATCTGAGGCATTGTTTCCCATTGTAAGGTTCATTTCATTACAGCTTGGAGTTTTATACAAGCTTTTTTTTTTTTTTTTTTTTTTATCTTTCCAACCACATGCTGAAGTAAATATTTGTATAAATGTGATCAGTTTGCTATAGCTTTATTTCATTTTATTTAGGCTATTACATACATCTTGTCCCATAGTATGTTAATGGTTAACTGATAGCACAAAGGGGAAAGAAGTCACTGAAAATCATCAATAAGCAATTAAATGCTCATTAACTGTTGACTTAAAGATGTCAGTTTTAGTCTTTTCACAGCAGTCCTGAAGTGTTAATACAACCCCTCCAGCTCTTTCTATCTCTCTTTCCCTCTCACATTAAATCCTTCTTGTTTCATCTCCTCTTTTACATTCAGTTGTTCCACAGGACCCCATTTGTTCACAATCTTGCATTACTCTCCTCAAATTCACAGCCAACGCCCAGCTTCTGCAGTACTGCAGTCTCTCCTTTTCCAAAAGTCTCACCCCTCCTCTTGATCACTCTCTAGTTATCTGCAGTGAGGAGGAGGGAGAGGAGGAGACATGCCGTGAGGAAGAGCACACCTCGCGACTCACGCTGCTGCAAGGACCAGTTCATCACAATTCATTTCACCGACAGTCACTCAGGCACTTAGAGGCTTGTACATTTACACAGGAGCGTAATTCATAACCCACTGCACGCTCTCTCTAGCGTCGCTTGCATGACTGTCCTCCCTCGGGCTTCTCATTAATCCGAGCTCTATATCCCACTGCCCTCTCACAGGAGAAGAAGCATGGTTCTCGGTTCTTCATACAGGGAAAAACATTTTTTGGGACCTAAGCTGGCCTATCACATCACAACAGTGTTGCCCAATGTAACTAACTTGCATAAAACACTAAACAAGGCTAAATTGCCACTTGCTGCAAATGTTTTTTTATTTTATAATATAAATATGATTTATTTATAATATAAAATAAATATTATAATCTTCATATACTATTAACATCTTATTCTATTATATTACAAAAACATTAAAAAATTTCACATCGAACCAGTGTCATTTTAGTATTGTTTATATAGTATTTATTAATAATTTAAATTAATTTTAAGCTTTTATTTTTATATTTTCTTAATTTTAATTTAAGTTTGAGTACTTTTGTTGTGTGTTTATCAGTTTTTTTTAAATGTAGTTATTTAGTTACTGCATCTTTAAATAAAATATGTAGTTATTTATCTTTAATTAATTTTTATTTCACTTTTAGTTTTAGCACTTCAACTTTTATTTCAGTTTGTTGTCAAGGCAGCATTTTAAATTTTCGGTTTTTTCCCACTTTATTTGAATTAACAAAAATGATTTTAACAGTTTTAGTTAACAACAACATTGTTGTTAATAGTCAGCCAGACCAGATTTATAGTGTCTGGAAGCCAGAGGTGGACAGTAACAAAGTACATTTACTTGAGTACTGTACTACACTTTTTGAGTAGGCCTATCTGTTTTTTTTAGTATCTGTATCTGAGTTTTTTTTGGAAACTTTTTACTTTAACTTCACTACATTTGAAAGACAAAAATCTTACTTTTTACTCCACTACATTTCTGTCAAGGTCCTTGAGTATGTGACGTCAGAACCTGACTGATGTTGGTTTTCAGACGTCAACCCGATTTTCATTTGGGTTTGGTTCTTCTAAATGCGTTGGGTTTGTTCTTCTAAATGCAAATTTGTCGTTGTTTTGGAGCACACAAGCTTATAGATAACAGTAAGGCTAACATATTCATACTAAAAGCCAAAAAACTTTAAATAGGGAACAGCCATTTGGGTGTCCGAAACCATTGTGGACGTTATTGAGTGCACATATTCAATCTCACATTCAATCCCACAATCCCATAAATTTGATATTGATATGAGGGTAGGCAGGCATAGATTCATCAGACTTTTAAAAACCAGTACTTCTGTACTTTAACTTGAGTAAAAATCGGTCTTTACAACTTTTACTTGTAACAGAGTAATATTTGACCAGTAGTATCTGTACTTTCACTCAAGTAAGGCAGTTGTGTACTTTGTCCACCTCTGCTGGAAGCACTATATCAATAATCTAAGGACTAAATTGTCAACTATTCTGCGAAAGGGTTTTCTCATTCACGTGCCTCAAGTGAGTAGGCCTACATAATGGTTTCGAAATTGTAATGTGCTGCATTTACATATTTAGTGTTTTCATTGAATTATTTTTACTTGATTATCTTATATTTACATTTATTTGTTTACTTTGATTACCTTTTTTGTACTCTTAAGGTGGCCTAGGATAAATGTGCTCATTTTTACTTCTGGCGATTTTTTTTTTTTTTTTGCAATTGTGGTTGAAAACATTGTTGTGCTTTCTGCTAAAGTTGGAAAATTTTCAATAAATAAATATTTTTTAAAAACCACAGTGTTTTGCGGTAATGCATTATAAGTAATGCGAATTACGTAAACAGATTACTTTTTTTCAAGTAACTAGTAAAGTAATGCATTACTTTTAAATTGACAACAAAATATCTGATTTAGCCTACTTTTTCAAAGAAGTCATGCAGGTAGCATTGTTTTCCCGTTTACTGACTGTCACGTCTACTGTCGCCATGTTGAGAGAAATCTGGTGTGAGGTGTAGAGCCATTGTGTGCACCATAGACTGTAAAAAATAGGTGTGCACTGATGATTGTGTAAACATCATGGTTATTTTAGTTCTAGGCTAAACGTTTGAGCTGCGCCCTCTACTGTACAGGCGTGAATTAGCATTTTCTTCAGTCTGAGGTTTATTCATTTCATTTTTGGGGGGTGAAAGGCCCTTTACATTTGGTAAAAATATAACTGTTTTATTAAAAATCAAACAAGTTAGCCCAGCCCAATTGAGAAAAAGTAACGCAAAAGTAACATACCGCATTACTTTCCATAAAAAGTTACTAAGTAGCGCAATTAGTTACTTTTTAAAAGTAACTTTCCCCAACACTGTCAACAACAACACCGTATAGAACTGTTCATCTAAATCACTATATAAAACTCTCTTTTCTGCACACAAATATGTCAGTTTTGTGACAAATATGTCATTTTTATTTGCTCATTTTATGTTATTTTTACAGTTTTTCTTTTTTATGATTATAGGCTATTATTATAAGTTCGAATCCTGGGCAATTGCACTTAAATTGTCAAAAAACAAAAACAAAAAAAAAGACAAAAAGAAGAAGAAGGACACATGTGATTGTGTTTATTTTGTGATTTTTGTCATTTTTTTCCTATAATATTTTTGTTATAGTTTTGACAGATGGCATAAGTTCACCGCCCATGGAAAAAGCCCAATGACAAGTCCAATCCTCGGATGCACTACCTCTATGGAAAGTAACTTAGAACCTGTTTCAGATTGGGCCTAAATTGAATCAGCAAAATAAAGAGCCATCAATGGAATGGAAAAAGGCTCAAGATATTTCAGATGTGATTAGAATGGATTGTGCAATTCTTAGAAACTCCTACCTGATAAAGACACATGTATTCAATTATAGAAGCTTTCTCTGGAAATATATTGAGGTTTCCTATTTAAGAACAGGAGCATGCAAGAAAAATGCTTGGGCAATTAAGATTAACAAGGTACAATGAGGATATGAGCAAGCAGAAAGGAATGCAACATCACCATGATTCAGATGTCCAATATATAGTGAAATACTGTATTTATAGTAGAGAAAAATAAGAGATTTTATGAGCTCAGCATATGAAAGGCTTAATAACAGGGCAGGTTTAATGGATCAATATATTGTTGTCGCACTGAACAAGACTGTGCAAGGCTAACAAATCTGCTGTAATGTAATGCTGGGTACAAGTTGACCAGTCGCAGCATTAACATCATCCTGAAGTGCTTTGGAGTTGTTCTCAAGGGGCGTCGTAATTTAACCTCCATGTGAGCTTCAGCAGATTTCCGAGCAGGATACAGGAGAATCGGTTCGATACTGCGGAGTGAGAGTTTGGGTAGGCCTATACGTTACCGCTGTGCAGGTAAGGGTCAGCAAAAACATAAGCATCTTAATGGGAACAACGTGAAATTCTCCAATATGAAGGCCTACCTGTGCCACTGACAGACCGTTGAAACCCACCATCTCTCACCCTGAGAACAAACGCACTGCATTAAGGAGTGGAGACAGTTGTCTGACTGATGAAGCAGTCCACTTGAGTGCAGTATTCATTTCACACACAGAGGGAAAAGTGATGGCATTATTCCTCTTGACAGGAAATATGGCTGTAATATTGAGTTTTTGACTGTGGCTACACGTTTCATAAAGGTTTGCTGAATTCTTGCCCAATGCTTTGTGCCAGATAAACGCTTTGACTGATGCAGTGGCTGCCGCAATATAGTCTCATTTTCCAAAAGAGTAGCCAACTTATGACAATGGGCAGTTTCATCATGAGATAAATGAACAATTGTAGTCTACCTCTTAACACGTTTGTACTTATTTGTACCATTAAAGCTGTCTTGGTTATTATTTATTTCTCAAATAAAGGCCTATTATCAATAGAATAAATGTTAATGATGATCTAATGCTGGAATGCTCTAAAATGTTAACAAATTACTGTCATGTTATATTTGTATTGTATTTATTTTTATATAAAGGAGTAGTATACTACTGTTATTTTTATATAAAGGAGTAGTATAGCCTACTACTGGAAAATACAATTGGAAATAAAGTGTCATGTTGAAGTCTTCAATATATAAAACATAAACAGGTGTTCTGACAATATGCCATATTAGGATGTATACTAGATTGCATGGTTTGAAGGGATTAGGGTTTGAAGCTTTGTTAAAGGGATAGTTCACCCAAAAATGAAAATGCTGTCATCATTTACTCTTCCTCAAGTTGTTCCAAACCTGTATGACTTTCTTTCTTCTGCTGAACACAAAAGAAGATATTTTGAAGAAAGTCGGTAACCAAACGACTGATGGACCCCATTGACTTCCATAGTAGAAAAAAAAAAAAATACTATGGAAGTCAATGGGGACCAGCAACTGTTTAATTACCAACCTTCTTTAAAATATCTTCTTTTGTGTTCAGCAGAAGAAAGAAAGTCATACAGGTTTGGAACAACTTGAGGAAGAGTAAATGATGACAGCATTTTCATTTTTGGGTGAACTATCCCTTTAAGCCTTATCCTATCACACCACATGAACAATGCAGCACATTTTGACGAGATATTATTTTACGTATACCTACACTTTTTGTTTTTTTATGCTACCTATGTTTTGGACGGGTCTGACTTAAAAAAATGACTGTTTTAAGTTCTGAGCTGCAGCACAAATCGTCACTCCGGCCCACAAGTTTCTTGTCATTCGGAATTTAGTCCTGTGCTGCCATCTAGCAGGGAAAGAAGGGTAAACATTTCAATAGTTCTTTTATGATGATTTTTTATTTTTTATTACTAAATCTTAAATGTATCCCCTATACATTTAGGTTTATTGTTATTCAATAAATAGTTCAACCATTTTATATAGACTATTCATACATTTGAAAATTACATATTATATATTTCTTTGTTATTTTGAAGA
Source organism: Leuciscus leuciscus (assembly GCF_965113295.1). Taxonomy (NCBI): domain Eukaryota; kingdom Metazoa; phylum Chordata; class Actinopteri; order Cypriniformes; family Leuciscidae; genus Leuciscus; species Leuciscus leuciscus. The sequence goes on along the minus strand of NC_138740.1, from coordinate 25,319,907 downwards.
TTTTAATTTTTCAAGAATCCTAGTTCAAAGACAGTGCTCTGGTAGCTCTAAAACATTTTTATTTTATTTCAATTATATTCAATTATAGCCTACATTTTCATGTATAAAGATTCAATTTATGCTGTGAAAAATGAATATCATATATGTGTAAAAATACTTAGTTCCTCTTATGTTGGCTTTTATAGTAGATGTATGTTTTATTTAAATCAAATAATTTATTTGAATAATTTTTATTTTATTTGTATTCACATTTTTTGTTAGTTTAATCTTATTTGTATTATTTATTTATTGTTTTACACACTTTTCTTTAAACTCTAAATGTACTCTAAATTGTTGTATTAGAGTTTTCAAAGAAAGCTTAAACCCAGTCCCAGACTAAAATGCATGTTTGAGCTGTTTTAACTGATAGCAAATTACACTGGCATATCTTAAAATATGTCAGTGTCATTGTTTTGTCTTAAAATGCACACCAGTAATGTTTTTTTTTTTCAAAGGCATGTTTATAAAAGCTAATTGTCCTAATTGAACTAAGGCCTAATCCTGGCTTAGTGAACCAGGCCTACATCTTTTATTATTTAATTAACTCTATTGTTATCCGTTTTATTATGTCCTGTTTGTGTGTTTCGTCACACACTCTTCCCATTTGCCTTCAATGAACTGATCGTGGAAGTTCATTAAATTTTAATCTTAAACTTTGTAAAAGGTTTAAGTTTAATCAACGGCTTTTAAGAGAAATTTTGTCATCAAAACTCATTTGAAATGGACTTTACACTCAACAATACATTTAAAATCAACTAGATTGGACAACTTGTTCTTTATATCCAGTCTCTACACTGTAAAAAATGTGGCTGCGATTAGTTAACTTAAAATTTGTTGAGATAACTTAAATATCCAACTTAACTAAAGTTAACTAAACTTAATATTTTAAGTCAAGCATGAACACATACTTTTTAAAGTTGAAACAATGTTGGATTTTAAGTTGTGATAAATAATCGCAGCAATTTTTTTTACAGTGTATTTGGAATGATAATATTCCCCTCCATATTTGACCCATAGCCTTGTTTGTAACTTTGATATAAACAAAATACCTGTGAAACTTTCTGCATTTCATCATCATGCTTTTCTTGGAGTTTCATTTTCAAAACAACAAAACAAAAAAATTCACCTTTCAAATACTTAATCTGGAACAATAAAGATGTTTTTTTGTTGTTGTTTTTTGTTTTTTTACTAATGGGGAATTTTTGGCAAAATATAATATTCCCATACCAGAAAGTGAATTTGCAACTGTGTTTGGCTCCATTTCTTCTGGAATATTTAGTTTGAACAAAACAGATTACATTACCTGCAACTCCCTCCCCTCTCACAAAAACACTCCCTTGTAGGACAAATAGGTTTCTCCTTTCATTGTAATAATTATAACAGATCAATAAGAGCACTTTTCCAAAAATACACTGTTTCACAACCATATTTAATTGCATTTTGGAGTGATGTTGACTGGGGAAAAAATTTGACTTTTGTCCAATTGCTATCTCTTATCAAACAAGGTCAAAGAAGTATCTTTTAAACTCCTCCACAGAATATACCCTGCTAAACTTTATTCAAGTTTTAAAAAGAGATGAAAGCTGTAGCTTTTTGCAAGCAGGATGTTCTAGCAGAAAGGTATGTTTTATAGTATTTAAAAGTGAAGTGAAGCATTATACTGAGTCAGTATTGCCCTCAAAAAACGTGCACTCTTAAAGGCCGAATATTGCTCATACCTCCCCCTAGCAGTTGGAATTTTGTATAGTAGCCTAATTGTATTGTTTGTTTTGATTTTTGATCAATAAAAATAATTTATAAATTGGTAATATTTTTTATTAATTAAATATTTTTTTAAATGTTATTATTATTTTGGTATACTTTTTTTATTGTTGAAAGTGTATCATTTATTATTGTTTTTTAATGTGAGCCACTGGGCGGCGCTACCACTTTATCAAAGCGCTCGTTGCTACAGATGACGTTCCACGAAGAAGCAAAAACGGATTTGTTCTCCCAGAATGCCTTTCACTTCCTCTTCCCTTCTGCGGCCTGAGAACGTAAGTGCCCATACGAATCCCACTGCAGCGATGTTCAAAATAATCCCTTTATATCAACACCATCAAATACTTTTGCGTTCAAATATCACATCGACGTTTTTTACTTATGTTGTATTTAGCATTCTCAGAGAATATGACTTGTCGCCGAAGATAAAATCATATTGTTGTGTTATGTGAAAGATGATCGCCCGTGTTCTGCCATTTTCTAGTCTCGGACAGGGACTCTGTCTTTACATGAATGTCGCTACATGTGCTTTAGAGCTTACGAATGGAAAATATGATTGGATTGTAAACTCATTACATTTTAATTGTAGCCAGACATAGCAATTTCTGTGTATGAATCGATGTATATATCATGCGGTGGCCACACTACTAGTGCTAGTATCCGTGTGATTTATTTTTGTGGACTGTTATTAACAGTTTTTGTTTGTCGAGTTTGGTATCTGGTTTCCGCCTGTTCTAACCGTATGGTGTGATTCGTTCTCTCCGTAGATCTCTGAAAATGGTCCGCTACTCTCTCGACCCAGAGAACCCGACTAAATGTGAGTTGGTAACAGTTAGCTACTTTGTAGCCTAATGGCTGTGCAATATTGAACATGGAGTAATTGCTTTTGTATTTTACAGCATGCAAGTCGAGGGGCTCAAACCTTCGTGTTCACTTCAAGGTAAGACTTCATGCCACAATATGAGTGATTCAAGACCCTGTCATTCATTGATGCTTCTGGAGCTGATAATGTATGTGTAGAAGACACTTAAAGTATTGCCCACAGGTTATATTGATAATTGCAACCGTGATGACATATTTTTAGCAACATTAATAGGAGCATTTTCCCCATCCCAAATTGTTGCTTGTAACAACTAAATTAATCGTATTAAAATCTTTGTATTGTTGTGTAAAGAATTTAATTGCTTTGAGTTCAAATAACTATGTGGGTACAAATGTTGGTTAATTGGTATTTATAAAAATTAATATTAAGTTAATTGCAAAATCAAAAATGTTTAATAGAGGCAATGGCTGCATCTGAAATCGCATCTGGGTTATTTTTGCTTACTTGTAGGCTGCATCAGTAATCGCATACTTCCCTACTATATATTTGGTGAAAAAAGTATGTCCAAATTCATAGTACTTCTAAAAAAGTAGGTAGAAAGTACCTGGATTACCTACTTTTGCCAAGATCCTGATGTTTGCATATGATGGACAGTTTACTCTCCCATGAGGCAACAGGAGAGGATTTATGAATGGCAGTGAAGTGACAACTGATGCTGGTATCTTGCATTATAATGACAGCATGGCGAATGCAGTATGTCTGGATTACATTCGTACTACACACATTCATACTATATAGAACATACTTTTTTTAGTGGTGAAGTAATTACTTATTCAAAATAATATCTACTCTAGAGTATGTGAGTTCGGACTCAGCCTTACTCTTTTAGTACTGTGAATTTGGATGTACTATTGTCACATGCTGTTTGTTCGTCTACTATATTTAGGTGTGAAATAAGCGATTTCAGATGCAGCCAGTGCTTTATTTCTTTTGCTGTGACTTAAGTTTCCTTTGTGATATCGGTGCATTCTATTAATGCAAATAGCTACTTCATGATCATTAATGGTGTATTTCTTAATTTAAACGTAAGGTTAGAATGACCTTCTATCATTAAATCTTGGCACTTGTACAAAACAAATTAATGGGATTCTTACCGGTCAGTACTTATCAGTTGAACTCCATGCCTGAATAGAATAGCAAATGCACTGTGGCTGCGATGATGACTACTTAGGACACCTTTTTATTAATCATGAAAAGAATCAAGTATATTCTGAGTAGCCACATTTGTAGTTTGTTAAAGTTCTGATGGGCTGATTTACTTGAAGTGGACTTTTATTAATCGATGTCTTGCTGGTCCCCCCTCAGAACACCCGTGAGACCGCCCAGGCCATCAAAGGTATGCACATACGCAAGGCTAACAAGTACCTGAAGGATGTGATGGTGAAGCACCAGTGCGTTCCTTTCCGGCGTTACAATGGTGGTGTTGGCCGTTGTGCTCAGGTGAGGATTTGTCCCATTCATTTAAAAGCTGCCTTTCAAAACTATTCCATTCATGTTGCAGTGATGACCATCTTAGGACACCTTTGGAGTTCACTATGAAAATTCAACTTATTCTGAGCAACATGTACAATAACGTTCAAAAGTTTGGGTTCTGTAAGAGTGTTTGACAAGTCTTATGCTTCAGGTTGCATTTATTTGATGCAGGTTGCATTTTAGTCAAATTGGTAATATTGTGAAATTGCAACTTAAAAATAACTATTTCTATATATATATATATATATATATATATATATATATATATATATATATATATACATATATAATGATGTTGATGCTCATACATTTAATGTTAAAAATGGATGTGATGCTAAATTTGTAGAAATTATTTTTTTTAAATAGAAAGTAAAAAAAAAAAGCTTTTCAGAAATATTAATCTTTTTTTATTAATCTTTTTTTATTATAAAGTCTTTACTGTCACTTAGTATGGTCAATGTTCACTTTCACAAATTGAATAAATCCTTGCTGAATAAGTATTAATTTCTTTGAAAATCTTACTGACCCCAAACTTTAGAACAGTAGTATAGCTCAGTGTTTCAGTTTAAGATAACGTTTAAGCTTACAGGTGTTGTCGTTGTTGTTTTTTTAGGCCAAGCAGCATAACTGGACTCAGGGACGTTGGCCCAAGAAAAGCGCAGAGTTCCTGCTCCACATGCTGAAGAATGCAGAAAGCAACGCTGAGCTCAAGGTAGGACCTTATGAACAATTACACTAATACATTTTCAATTGGGCAGCATTTTGGCTTCAGTTTGTGACTGTAATTTGGCTTGCCATGAATGCAGCTTTACCGCTATTAGGGTGTTGGGTTTATTTCATCCCACATTGTGATCTTGTAGGGTTTGGATGTGGACTCTCTGGTGATTGAGCACATCCAGGTGAACAAGGCCCCAAAGATGCGTAGGCGTACTTACCGTGCCCATGGACGCATCAACCCCTACATGAGCTCCCCATGCCACATCGAAATGATCCTCACTGAGAAGGAACAGATAGTTCCCAAACCAGAGGAGGAGGTGTCTCAGAAGAAAAAGGTATGATTGTTAATGTTCTTCTGAAGTAAAGTAGTTCACTTGGCTGTAATGATGACCACTTAGGACACCTTTGGATTAATGATGAAAAGAATGTATTTTTCTGAGCAGCCATTGTGCATTAAATGGAGTTGTGGAGTTTCTTGTTGAATGCACATTATCTAATATTTGTTTTCTCTTTGCAGATTTCTCAGAAGAAACTGAAGAAGCAGAAGCTTATGGCTCGGGAGTAAATGTAAATAAAGTCCAACGTTCGTACTACACATTGACTCTGCTCCTTTTCTTGTATATTCAGTTTTTTTATTTTACTTTAAGGCGTGATGCTCATGTCATTTTAAAAGGGGGAAAAATTGTCTAAGCAGTGTCAAACTGTTCAAATGGTCCACTAGTGCCAAACTGAAATATGTCAGTACTAAGCAAAACTTGGGTTATTTGACAGGCAGAACACTAGAATTAAGTCAAATATTGTGTAATAAACAGTGCATTAAACAAAGACTTCATTCAATTTAAATCATTCTTCACAGTGTGTATTGATGTGTGTACTTTCATCTTGTGAATCAAGATCTTTGTCCTTTGCCAAAAAGATGTCATGTAGTGATTGGCTTGGTTGTTGGTTAAGAACCAGAGTTTGATATGAACCTTGATGGGGTTTAACTAGATAGTTACATTTAATATTTGTTTGGTTGTCAGTCATTTGAATGCTTGTCTAATCAGATGTTGACAAATTATGCAGTCAGCGAAATATAAAACAGAATATGCATATAGATATATTTCATATAACAAAACATATTGGCTATATTTATAGTTAATCAAAATGAGTCTTGCCTAATTTATAAACCGTTTTGTGTTTTTGGCACGACCTCCGTGCTCTTTAATACCAGAGGACATAACGCTAGGTTCAACATTAGATGGCGCTGTAGCACCGCAAATCTGTCCATGTGAACAAAATAAAGGTGGCAAGAGCTTTCTCCTGAGGAGGGACTCCGTTTAGGTCATGTAAGCTGTATATGGAGGTAATACAAAGACTTTCTGGACTTAATTTTAAAACGTGAATTCCTCATCTTGGGATTTTTGCTATTTCTGAGTTTATTATTCCTCAAAAAGCACAATTTAATAGAATTATATAGTACTAATATGCGTTAGTATATAAATATTTGTAACATAGTAAATCTATGAATCTCATTTGTGCAGATAGATTTTATGCAACATGCATACGACAGTAATCGTGAATCAGGTCATTTTTAATGCAACAGGAGGGTTGCATTAGTCGCCACATCCCAGTATGCTATTCCACTCTTTGACCACTAGATGCTGCAACACTGCAGTTTACATTATGATATAAACCTTAGATGGAGTAAGATAGCAGAGAAAAGGATACATCATGACACAAAAAAAATGTGTTTCCCTTTGGTTGTTTTGCATAACTTAGGCTATTTAAATAATATTCTGTAACAAGTCAGCCTCTTCATCTTTAATGGACTACTGATATTTTGTTAATTAGATTAATACAGCATGTGGCTTATATGCACAGAGAGATCTACAGAACCTTTAAGACTGCAGCTGTGAGTTTCTAATATTTCACATGTATTCAGTTGGCGCTTATTTTATTCAGAAGAAACCAAATAATACAGTAATATTTGCCAATAATAACAAATCCAATATCAATTTGAAAAGTGGCGGAAGGTTTTGATGAGAAGGTGGGAAATACATGTAGCCTACCGGGTGGAGCTCAAAGTTGTAGTAGGCATGTTTATATAGCACATTTCATACACTATGGCAATTCAAAGTGCTTTACACAGAAAGGAGTTAAAATCATCACAAAATAAATGCAAGGAAAATAAAAACAGTTGTTTTTTTTTAAAGAGATAAATGATACAGTTATAAAACGAATAAAAATAATAAAAATATTATACATAGGCTATATAAACTTCTCATCTGGCAAAACACCGGTGTATCTTAGTAAAATGATAGTGTTTATTCAAGCTTCATCCTTCTGTGATTGTGTTGTGATTTATCGGAGTGTTTAAGCGCTGCATGTCCACAGAGACTTTTAAGCTCATAAGATATCCCACCGCCTCACATGACCGGCACGCATGCAGATGTCCCTTTATTTAAGAAATAGATCTCAAATTGACTACATTGATTTTGTCCCCTTTTTGTATTTAATAGTGGGTCGGATGGCAGCTCTTTTAATGTGCAAATGAGAACCAATGAGGACATACTCCTAAATTCAGTTCAGACAGAGGAACTCAGCTGACACGGAGCGCGTCACTGCCGGGCTCAGCCAATCACATCCCACCGAGCCCCTCTACTTTCCCAGGCACGCTCTCAAAGTTTTGACTTTTTGCAGCAAAAGACAGCAGGTTGATGAAAATGTTTTATTATCTTCCAGATCTTCATGTGAACTACCCAGAAAGACTCTCTTTTTATTTATAGATTTCAAAACACTCTATCTTTTTAAGGACGGCTCTCTGCTGTAGGCTATCATGCCATATTTGCAAGCTCTGAAAGAAGGGAATGGATTTTGCCAGAGGAGATGGGTTTGAAGCTTCAGTACATCTGATTGGGATTTTTTTAGAGAAATTACTTTTTGTCTGAAGGCTTGAGATTGTGAGGTAGCCTAGCCGGTTTTTGTTTTTCTTTTCGGTAGGCTATTCTGCGTTTGTGTTCACGTTTTTCTCCGGTCTCCACCGTCTTGCTTCTTGCGCAATATTTAGTTAAAGTTGTAGTTTCTTGGTTATGTTAGCGGTGGGGCAAATGGACGGGTCTCGCCAGAGCGCTTTCCTACTCAATACCCCACCTTTGGCTGCTTTACACAGTATGACCGAAATGAAGACACCCCTTTACCCAGCCTACCCGTTATCTTCCACTGGACCAGCATCCTCCACTTCACCGACAGCTACCTCTCCGAATCCAGGTGGTATCCCCGTGTCGTCCCCGGGGATCAAAACATCCAGTGGACTTTCAGCTCTCGGATCACACCATCAGTCCGCGGTCGCCACCCCTCACGGAATAAACGACATCCTCAGTCGCCCGGCGATGGTCACCGGAATGGCAGCGGCAGCGGCGGCATCTTCTCCCGCTGGGATCTTGTCCGGACTGCCCCGTTTCAGCAGCCTGAGTCCCCCGCCGCCTCCAGGGCTGTATTTCAGCCCCAGTGCCGTGGCGGTGGCTCGCTATCCGAAACCACTGACAGACCTGCCAGGCAGAACCCCGATATTCTGGCCTGGAGTCATGCAAAGCCCGCACTGGAGAGACGCCAGATTTGCATGTTCACCACGTAAGTGTGCGATTCATTCGCGATTAACTTTCTTGAAAAGCTGTTAGCGGTTGATTTGGCAACTCATCCAAAATATTACTTGATAACAATAAGCACAAACATAGCTAATAAAAGGGTATAATAATAACAATAGCTGATTTTTTTATTTTATTTTGCCCTCCTACAGATCAAAACTCAGTGCTGCTGGACAAAGATGGAAAAAGGAAACACACTCGACCGACGTTTTCCGGGCAGCAAATTTTTGCTCTGGAAAAAACATTCGAGCAAACGAAATATTTAGCAGGACCCGAGAGAGCGCGGTTGGCCTACTCTTTAGGAATGACAGAAAGCCAAGTCAAGGTAAGAGAGTTCTAATAGTTTAGTTTATGTATGAGAGGGGAACACCTTGACTGACTTGATTATTCATTAATTCAATAGCTAAAAAGAGATTTCAATGTGGGATCGGCCTAATAAATGTGTTTATTCATACCTTCCTGCATCTGTTAATTTATCACTTTTATACATAGGTCTACATCAATTTATTTCTCTAATGTATTTACATTTTAATGCAACGTTGCAAAAATGAAAAATTATTTTCATATATAGCCTAGGCTATATTAAAGTTATTCAGTCATGGAGTTATCTTAAAACAAATAATTTTGTATAAAATTGCTATGTGCACCACTGCATTTTTTTTTGTTGTTGTTGCAATTATTGCAATAAAACAATTTAATTTAATACCTCAGAACACTGGTCGAATTGTATATCCGTTATAGGCTATTTGATTTAATATCTCAGCCTATTTATTTTCCGATTGGAATATTCACTTGAAGTGAAATTAGGAAGTTAGGATACAGATAGGCTATTTAAAGAGCTCTGTTCAAGTTATATTTTTTATATATCAGCCTTTTCATGCAGGAAATATCTGTTTAATTTGTTTGACATTGAAAAATGTTTTTGGACGACATGCTATTATAATTTCCATTTGGTATGCTGATTTTTTTGCTGAAGATAAATCATAATTTCTGTGTGGATTAAAATGCGTTTTTATCTCTTTTCTTAATTGTAAAGGTGTGGTTTCAAAACCGAAGAACAAAATGGAGAAAACGGCACGCGGCTGAAATGGCCACGGCGAAGAAAAAGCAAGATTCAGAGACCGAAAGGCTGAAAGGGGCCTCGGAAAATGAAGACGACGACGACGACTACAACAAACCTTTAGACCCAAACTCGGACGATGAAAAAATAACGCAGTTACTGAAAAAACACAAACCAAACTCAGCTCTTATTATTCACACATCGGAAAACGAGAGCTCGTAAAGCGGAAGCGGGAAGATGGGTTGTCAAATTCATCAAGAAGTGTCAAAAATAATACTGTAGGCTACTGTTTTTCACCAAGTTTGAGCTCTGGTTTGAGAGGAAGGATGCAAATCAGAGGAATATGCACTATTGGTGGAGCTGAACGTGCATCAGTGTCTGCAATAGACACGTTTCAACGTAAAGACAACGGTACATTTTTGTAAATTAACAGCGTGAGTTGTATCGCATAGGAATTATATTACTGTGAATATTTATGTGTAAAATATTTTGAATAGTAAACATGGCAGAATTCGTTCACTTCGCCTCAGTTTAATTTTTGGTTTAGGCTTTGTGATTTGCATTTTCATATCATTAATTTGTATAGGTGCTTATCACCCTGAGTTATTTTATTTTTTTGTCTATGGGTATAAGTTGCCTCAGCCCTTTTGGTCCTTAAAAAATAATCAACCATGGAAATATAGAATAATTTTCAGAGTTGACCACTGACGGTTAAAGACATAAGCGACAGCCTGAAATGAGGCTCAGCCAAAAAAGGCCATAACAAGTGTAAATATAAACAAACACCTAACCATATATTTGTAATATAATGCTAGTGTTCGTCTCCCAATGTTAGAATGTTTCTTTAATTTTTTTTCAGGATTAATTTATGATATTTTAAGTTTGTAACAGTGTTTGAATCCTGCAAAATGCGCCTTGCAGGTTGTGTATTGCACTTTTATTTAATAAAATGTTAAACATATGGGATATTTTTTCTTTCTGTTATTATCAAATCGAATATAAATATTTTGTGAATAAACTACAACGAAGTTTTCAAACATTAATAAACATGCTGGCCGATTCTTGATTAATTATTGAATCTTCGCTTCTGCAAGAAGTTGTCTCACTTTTAGTGAGTTATTGACGTGGCAACTCTTATTAAAATGTATTTTATATATAGTCCTATAAATATTTTGTATTATTATTCGTTATTCGACAATATCAACACGGTGATCTGTTTCATTTCAGTAATTGAATAAACATGTTCTGTTATTGCTCTGTGTGAACACATTTAATTGTTTTAAAGATAATTACTCCGAGCTCTTGCATAATTCACTAGATTTTCGATGTATTTTCGTTCATTGAGAAATGTCGATGAAAAAAGGGACATAACTGGAGGAAAAATGAAAGTAATAAAGCGTTTGGTCTTCAGCTGATCGCGTCACAGCTTCAATATGTCAGCTGATTCGCGCGATTAGATCACCATGTTCTTTGGAAATTGAAAACCACTCAACCGATTTGTTCTCAACAAACCAACAGAAATTTTTAATTTATACGGTGAGATGATGCACCGTGCACCTTTGTACTATCAGAAAATATTTTGAGCTGGTATTTTTGAAGGACAGCAGGTCCAATGCTTCTCCAGGTTATCAACCAATATGGTATATTATTTTTTTCTGATGCAGCATTATCTATTATGTTACATTTATCATTGTAGGCAGACCTACAGTTATAAAAAAAGAAAAAAAAAAAAGAATTAAAAAGACACTCCAATTTTTATTTCTACACATTTAGGCTATTCATTTTACTAATTTAATTATTTTGATGCGCAACTCAGATTATAACATTAAGGGTCCATAAAGGGTTGCCAAAAGAACGAAATGGTTTAAAGCTGTTATTAATCTGGGGGGAAATATTTAGCCACATGACAGCCTTTAGATGTTCAGCATTTTGCACGTTATCGAATTGACAAAGGCGACTAACTTAATCTCATGCACTTGGCAAGCATGTGTGTCTCAGTGCATACAAATAAAATCGTGTTTGAAATAAAACAATTTAGGCTGAATTTATAACTGAAAAAGTTAATTCTACGACAAAAGAAAAAAACATTTAGCCTATTTTAAAGATATGTGTAATTATATAGGCTATTCTCATATAAAGAAGCAGAATGCCTGATGATTTGATGCATCACAGAATGGAAACTGTCATGGTTCTGTGATGAAATTGCATTTGAACAACTTTTCTTTGATTTCTTTGAGAAAATCATACGGTTAAAAAAATGATCATTATCATTCCCTAAACATACAATAATATTGTAATTTACTCGCGTGACATGTAAAGTTGGAAATCTGTGTCTAACCGAGAGCGTTCCAGAATCTGACCAATTTGCAAATGTAGAAAGTTTTTATTAATACAATAAAATAAAATTGAACATTCTTTCTGACACATGTTGAATTTTGCCTTGTTTTTCCCTCCAGCATTCCAATACTGGACTTTTTCCATTTTAGTATTTTTCTGCAATTAACCACTTTTCAACTTTTACAGCATATTCTCTTTTATTCGGTGGTTGCGTCAATCAAATGGCCTTTACCCAACAGGGCTTTGACTTTCCAATAAAAAAAATAAAAAAAATAATAATAAAAAAAACCCCTAGAAATTAGAGATTTTTTTCAATACGAAAACTCATACTATAAACAATACTATAATCTCTCTATATATTTTTTTCTTATTTTCTATATCCGTGTAACGGTTCGTCTTGTTTTACAAAAACATCCATGTTGTTTTCATTGCATTATTTCTTATAGGCTCGAGATCTCAGCATGTCAAACTCTAATGAATCTATCCTTATTTTGCTACATGTGTAGGCCAATGACCTGATGTCAATAAGGTATCAAATTACTGTTGAGCGAGAGCTTAATGAACTCTCATCTACAACAATTAATCTCTGATTGCTTCACATTAAAATACATTCATGAATATGCTCATTAGCACTACTGTACAAAGCCATTTCAAATGAGCACATCACGAAATGAGCTAATGCAAAAGAACAAACAATGCTGAATGGCGACTGAAAATTAGTGAAAGTAGATGATTTTGAACACACCATTATTTAATAAATGAATAATAATAAAGAAGTTTTGATTTATTTAAATTTTCCTAGTAATTTTGTTTATGATTATGTATGAATGATGTAGTGGGGTTAAATTGACACATTCTTTACCAATTTCTCTTCATTTATGGAAACAAGGATTAATACTTAATTGTAGATGTTATAGACAAATTTCTATATTATTTTCCAACTCAAATGCATATAACGTCCCTACATTTCTAAAGTGCAATGAAAGAGGCAGAGCAGGTGGACCAGGCATATAGGCAGGAAAGTCCCGGTTCTGCAGGCTTGCTCATTCCCCTGATCTGAGTAGAATTATGATCCATCACCAAGGTCCAGGTGTGGTGAACATGGCGTCTGCTCCTCAGGGGAGATATCTTAGCATCTGCTGAGTGCCTGCTGATGTACTGCTCCAGGAACAGTGCTGGGGCTGCAGCTGGCCACATGATCCTGGGTCAGTGCTGCTCTCCCATCAGACACTTGTTGTAAGTGAGGTTAATTAGTTGAGAAATAGCAGTTGCCTCCCACAGCCCTCACCTAAGATGACATGCATATTGGAAATGTACAGTTTATCACCAGATTCAGAATTTTTTTTCAAATGCCTTTTAAATTCCCAAATTTAAACTGGGCTGCAAACAGGATGCAGTAAAATGAATTGAAATTCAAAGAAATTCATATAACCAGACATTTTAACTTGTTTGAAAGTTTTGAAAAAAAGGGGGAAAAAAAACTTTTTGGATATAGATAGATAGATAGACATGGATAGATTATTAAGTAAATAAAATGTATGCGTGATTGAAAAAAAATTATTATATGGAATTGTCAAGTTCACATAACTTAATTTTTTCAATTACGCATGAAGTTTATTTACCTAATAATTTTAAGGTAACGGGTTTCCTCATTTTTTTTTAAAAGTTAAGTCAACTGATCACAGTTTACAGTGTAATGTTTAATGAATTAATGTTTGTAGACCAGGGGTGCGTTTCCCGTACAACTATATAGCTCGCTGCTTAACTACCATAGTACGATGCATCGTTGGAGAAATCAACTAGCTAGTCACGACTGTTTCCCGAAACCGTCTGTCGCAAAGTATCGTTCAACCACGTTGGTTTATGACGTCTCGCACGTGGTGGACTAATAACTTATTTTAATTAATCTGTTTGAGATCGAATTAACGCTAGATTTTGTCATATAAGTTACAGACATTGCATCTGAGGACCATTTCTAATTTTTCTCAGTTATTTTGCTTTATTACCAGACTCAATATTTGGCTCGTTCTTACATAGTAGAGCACGTTCGCACATGCGCAGTCTTCAAAAACGGTGCTTTAAATCTCTTGACAAACTAAAAGACATAAATTACATTTGTATGTATTCTAAATAAATAACACGGGTTGTACTGAATGTCAGCTTGCTTATTTTGCTAAAGATAAGGATTTATTCAGTCTACATCTAATGTAAACTAGAAACTATGCTTCTAACGACAGCTCGAGAGCTGTCGTTCCAACCACACAAGTTTGCGATGCTGTTTGCGAACGTTCGTTTGAACGATGGTTTCGGGAAACACCAAATCGTTGAACTATGCTGATAACGACGGAACTTGCGACCATAGTTGGCTAACGATGCTTTCGGGAAACGCACCCCAGGATGGAAGAACACTTCATTTCGCAGAATGCGTTACCTGTGCTTAATTTCTCTAAATTAAAATGCAGTAACTTCCTGTTCCTGTCATTCCAGTTCAACTTCCTGTTTATTATTTTAATGTATTAATGTGTTATATATTTCAATGAAATTTAAGGAGAATCTCTGTCATGTCTCGTGACATTGAACAGGAGAGAGAGAGAGAGTATTATGGGAAAATTCCTGTTCCTGTCAAATTTAAAATTCTGGCTCATTAATCGGAAGGGAGCCATTCTTATTATTCAATACTGGTTTCAGTTTCTATATATATATATTAAAAAGGGTAAATAAAAAGATTAACAAAATAATCCACCATTGGATCTCATCTGTACCGCAGTTCCCATACTCAGTGTTTTACTCCACACATATCTTCATCCATGGCACTTAAATGTCTTTTGACATTTAGTGATGTGACTAATTTGCTGATAACTCTGTGTTTTGGATAAAGAAGCCCATTGATGTGCTCTCAGTTGAACATGTACTACAAGAGATTACATACAAGACTGTGTCACAAGAGGCTGCAGCCGTAGAGAATGAATGCTGGCTTACATGCGCCTGAGGCCTTATCTATTTCTCAACCATTTGGAGAGTCCTGATAAAGAGCACCTTGGGATCCCCTATTATGAAAACCCCGGGTGCTTGTCACAGTGCAATGAGCTTTCATGGGAGGTTTTCTTGCATGAAGGATTTTGCTCTTATTATACCTTTTAACTCTTCCCTTAATGATTACATAGTGTTTATTATAATACACTATTCTTCTCTGTAATATTAAAGCTATACATTTCTATTAAACAGGGAATGTTCTCAGAACGTTAGCTAATGTTGTGGCAATGTTCTCTCAAAGTTACAAATGCTCTTCCAATAATGTTAATAAAATATTATCTAATGTTCTTAATCAGTTAGCACAAAAACATGTTACATAATGTTATATAACATATATGTTATTTATATATCATTCATGGAATGTTTTTACCGTTAAGTTGGATTTTCTCCAAACAGTTTTTAAATGTAATGTTCAGAGATAACTCAGAAGTAACGTTCCCATTATGTTTCCAAAATTATAAAATGGAACGTTGGCATTACCAAGAAAAAAACGTTTTTAGAACGTTTAAAAAACATTCAGAGAACATGTTCTTAGAACATGTGTTTGTTAGCTGGGCATCTGCTTGGTTAATTATTGCTGTTTTTAAGTATGTATGTGCAGGTGAATGTGGAGTTTTGGGTTTGAGGTTGATGTGTGGTCTCTTGAGTATATTTGTATTGTTCTCCAGGAGCTGAAGTTTCGGGGGGCATCCTGGGTGGTATGAACACACTCTAGTGTTTATAATCTTCTGTAATCTTGTCTAATGATGTTCTCATAATCTGTCAAAGCCTTTAGTTGCAGTGGCTTACAAACAAATCTTGATTCACAATCAGATGGTGGTAAACAACCAAAGATAAGCACATTTAAACTAATCTGACGGAAGGACTCATACACATGTGGAAAAAGGGATGGGTTTATTGAACGCTGTTAGTGAAACTTAATTTCTATATATTATAATTTTTCTCACAAACGTTACAAGATGTTCTTAGGTTTTTGCAGACAACATAGACATTTATGGTTCCCCAAAGAACCTTTCAATGATCAGTTCATAAAGAACCATTTTTGTCTTAGTGTGAAGAACATTTTAAAAATCTATAGAAGCTTTTTCCACTATAAAGAACCTTTTGAGCAATGGAAATATTCCATGGATGTTAAAGGGGTGGTTGATTATGATTTCACTTTTTTAACTTTAGTTAGTGTGTAATGTTGCTGTTTGAGCATAAACAACATCTGCAAAGTTACAATGCTCAAAATTCAAAGCAAACGAAGATATTTGCTTTTAAAGAAATCGCTTTTTAAGGACTACAACAAACAGCTGGTAGGGACTACATGATATTCCTCCCAGGTTAGTGACATCACCAACCCTAACATTTACATAAACCCCGCGCCCGGAACACGATTTACATATTATCAAGACAGAATATGCTAATCAATGACTAGAAGATAACTACACATAAGCAACATAAATTCATCAACTAACCATTCATAAACGTCCTGTTGCATTCCACATGTTGTCACCTCTTCTTGAGTCTCTCCATCATTGTCTGAATCCGGTTTGAACATAAAAGGCTAAAAGTTTTTGAAATTTTCAGTGCATGTCTGTGTGAGTGCAAGCTGTTGAAGCTCCGCCCTCTGTGCCGGGAGCAGCAGCTCATTTGCATTTAAAGGGACACACACAAAAACGGTGCGTTTTTGCTCACCCTCAAAAATTTACAACTTTAACATGCTATATAAAAATATCTGTGGGGTATTTTGAGCTTAAACTTCACATACAGACTCTGGGGACATCAAAGACTTATTTTACATCTTGTGAAAAGGGCATTATATCACCCCTTTAAAGGCGCAGTAAGCGATTTCGGAAAAATGCTGTTGATATTTGAAATCAGTAAAAACAAACACGCCCCTAGCCAAAAGTGTCACACCCCATCTTGATAGCTCCACCCCCAAATTCACGAACAGGCTATGCAACACAGGCACCTGCTGATTGGCTACAAGTGTGTTTTGGCGCTTGGTCCAATCCACTTTCAACAGCATTCTCAGAAAATGCTTACTGCACATTTAAAGGTTCAGAACTATAGATGCCAATAAATAACCTTTATTTTCAAGAGTGTGTATACAAATTTTGGGGTAAGATTTTTTTTTGTTTTTGAAAGAAGTCTCTTACCCTCACCATATAAAATAACTTATTTTCTGTTTTAATATATTTTAGATGTCATTTATTCTTGTGATGGAAAAACTACATTTTCAGCAGTGTCAAATGATCCTTCAGAAATCATTTAAATGTTCTTCATAGAACCATAGATGCCAATAAATAACCTTTATTTTCAAGAGTGTATATATTACAATTTCAGGGTAAGATTTTTTTTATGTTTTTGAAAGAAGTCTCTTACCCTCACTATATAAAATAACTTCTTTCTATTTTAATATATTTAAAATGTCATTTATTCTTGTGATGGCAAAACTACATTTTCAGCAGTGTCAAATGATCCTTCAGAAATCATTTTAATATGCTGATTTGGTGCTCGAGATTTTTTTTATTCATTATTCTCATAGTTGAAAAAGGATGTGCTCCTTAATTCTACTCCTTAATTTTTATTTTATTTTATTTTTTTGTGGGAAGAGTCATTCAAAAACCATAAAGCAAGCCAAGCCGTTGACATTTTGTTTAATGCTTATGGTGGTGGGGGTCTAGGGGAGAATAATGTCAAAATGAGCACCTTCAATAGACGGCTCAGGCCATGAATAAACTGCCCTCATCGGCCAAGTCCTGAGTCCTGCATTTTATTAGCACTAGCCATGCTAAAATAACCTGCTAACACATAGCATAGTGCAGCAATAATAACCTCCTCAATCATATTTTAAAAGTCACGTCAAGCCAGGCCTGTATAATTCATCTCTATGCAAATACATCAATGTCAGACCATTAGTGTATTGCTAAAGAGGTTTTATATTAAAATGCATTCTTGCCTTGTCCTTTTTCCTTTTTTTGTAATTTTTTTTTTTTACTCACTCCAATAAAACATGAGCCCTATTGGCCAAGAATTATAGCAACTATTAGAGTAACATATGGACAGCATGCACTCTGAAAATAAAAACCAACAGATAAAGTAGAGGGTCATGGTAGGGTACAAACACTTAGGAAAATGGCAGCGGAGTAATAGATTTCTCCCTGGCTGGCTGAGGAGACCCAGCATGCCACTGAAATCAAAGCCTTATTATACATGCATTTAGGGCTGTATTGTGTGGCAAGATGCGTAGCCCTCGCTCTCCGGGAGAAAAGTTATGGCCGACACAAAGAGGACCAGTGCGATGAATTAAAAAGACAATAAAAAGGTGATAAAGTGCACCCTGAATGTATTATATCTTTTAATGAAATGAAAGTAGTGGACAAGCTGTGTCACGTCTCGTATCTTTCAGCTATAGTGACATTGAGCAGGAGAGAGAGGGAGGATTATGGGTAGAGCAGGAATCAGCTGATAGTGTACTTCCTGCTATATAAGGACACAGAATTGAAGCCAAGTGTCATCCAGCTCCAAAGGTTTGATCAAAAGTAAGTATGAGGGGGAAAAAGTAAGAATACTTAGGTGATTATTTTCAATTATATATATATGTATATATATATATATATATATATATATATGTATATGTATATATATGTATATATATATATATATATGTATATATATGTATGTATATATATATATATATGTATATATATGTATGTATATATATATATATATATATATATATCATGTATATATATCATGACAACTCTCTGAAGGTTTTTAGCATGGTGGATATGACAATGTTAATGTATTTGGTATTGGCGGAATAGATCTGCTACGCTGCTGCTGAATTGCTGCTGTTGATTATTGCTGTTGTTGTAGATTATTGCTGCTGCTGCTGCAGAGCAAGTACTGGAACTTGCTTCTGCCAATACATCGATACACTGCTGTGAGTATGAAAGACATAGGCCTACTGCTGCTGCTGCACAAATACCATATATCAATTACCCATACAGGTGGAGCTGGGGAAGGTGGAGGGTTTTAGACGAACTCTGAAAGCGCGCTGCAAACTGCTAGGGAATGGTGACCATCCATTTAAATGTTGAGCAGCAAGCTTATTGGCTTGCAGAAGTGACCAATCAGCTTGTGTCAAGTTGTTAAAGCTGTAAATATCATCAGCTTGCTTCAAGGACCAGCCTGCCATTTATAGTTTCATGACAGAACTAGACAAATATATATATATATATATATAAAGCCTTTATACTGTATACTCTAAATGATGTTTTATTAACAAAGTTCCGGAGGAGCAGGTTCAGATAATTAACCAAATTATGCACAGCTGGAGATTAATCAGTAATCAACTCAATGACAGAGTATAAATTCACAGCAGACCTATCTCTGTTCATTGAAAGTTTGTCAGCATCCCTCCTCCACCCCATCTCCTCACTTCCAGTTCCATCTACACTTACCAACTGGGGGGAGTACTCTGGGTTCGGGCCTAACTCCGAGCTCGGAGCCCTCCCCCCGGACAGCACGCCAAATACGCATTAACTTATTGTACTAATTATATGTAGATGTGAACTCGTGAAATATATTATATAGCCTTTATACCTTCTCTCTCTCTCTCTCTCTCTCTCTCTATATATATATATATATATATATATATATATATATATATATATAATGCTTTATAATCATTTTTTATGATAATTTAATAATTTATTAATGCCATATAGGCCTAGTTCAAGTTTAGCTCTAAATTGATATATGTTTTACTCATATTTGTAAATGTACTTTTTCGACCATTTTTTGGACGCCTCAGGGGAAACCACCAATGCTAGGGGGGTAATAATTTGTTTTTAAAATGTTTTATGAACCGCACATAGTATAGTGAGAATGGTACATTCCCTGCGCCGTTGGCCGTGTTGTGTTTGGCTGGATGTTGTGTTTTCAGGGCCTGATTACCCCCTTATAAGTTTAATGCTTTAGCAGGGCCAGTGGATCCTGTCATGCCTGCGTGAACAGTGGATTTTTCTCCTTTATGGTGTCATTAATTTAATGCGGATCATTAGCTCTCATACAAACCCATGTTTTGACAAATGTAAGCAGTGAATTATGTACATAATGTACCGCGCCCGTTCGTGAATGAATCACATGATAAACAGGAACTGCCCTGGCATATTACCCAAATGTGTTTCAGGGGGTGTCTCTCCCCAGACTCGTCACTCCATTACAGAGACAGCTCACTCAATAGCGGCTGTGTGTCTGACACATGCGGCCATTGACAAGCTTTTCATTGTGACCGCCGGTGCGTTCTGGCTAACAGCATTAAATATTGGGTCTGATGAAAAATGATGAAAAAGTGAACATGGAAATGATATTACCTTGCAGCTCCGGGTGGTATTCTTCTGCCCCGCGTGCTCGGTTCTTGAAATGTGGAATTTTAAACTAACTCGCAGCGTGAATTTCATTGATGAGCTCGGGCATATCTTTTTGTCATTTGTCTGAAGTGATGTCTCATATATATAGCTTAGATATATTTCTTGCTAGTGGTTCAAACTGATATAGCTACTATATTAGGTCATGATACTGCGATGTGTTGTCGTTGTAGAAACACGGCTGTGGGAAACTCAAAACATAGTCTACTGTGGTCCACACTAAATATTTGACTGAGAAAATAATGTTAATATCGTTTTATTAATAACTCGTGATTTAAAAAATGAAATGTTAATAACCCAAATAACATAATCAGACACAATTTAAATGATGACCAATGGCACAATTTCAGTGATAAAGAATGAACTATTCACAATGAAAATGTATGGCAAAATCTGTAAACTTTCAGAAACAAATCATTAACAACCATAACAATAAACAAATATTATATATATATATATATAAAAAAAATCAGTTGTTTAATTAAAAAGACAACAGCAAAGCAAAGAAAAAAAGCAAATCCAAAAACAAATCAATAAACAATAAAAAATCTAGTCAAAGAAAAGCAAAAACAAGCACAGCAAAATAAAATTAAAATATAAACAAAGCAAAGACAAAAGCAAAGCCCCAAAACAAACAAACAAAAAGTTTAACTCAAAAACTCAGCTAATTGTTTAATTAAAAAGACAACAGCAAAGCTAAAAAACAAAACAAAACAAAACAAATGAAAATATTTGAACTCAAAAACACAGTTGTTTAAAGGACAACAGCAAAGCAAAGAAAAAGCAAAGCTATAAACAAAACAAAAACCCAAACAAACAAATGAAAATAATTTTACTCAAAAACTCAGTTGTTTAAATGTCTATCATCTGTTGGAAGAGACTATTATCCAGCCTTTTTCTTTCTCTTTCTACCTATTGAATTTAGATGATTCATGTATTCTCAGTTTTATTGTTAGGGCGAGAGCTTAAGTGAGAGACCAGAGCATGAACTCTACGCAGCCTCTTGCTGACCGGCGCTAATATCTAAAATGCTTCTTATGACCTACTTATGAAGTCAATCTTTGAGAATCTATTGATCTGAATGCCAAATCTGAGGCTGTAGCCTCATGCAAGTGCATGGAGGACGATGGGCAGCGAAAAAACGTAAGTGCATTGCTCTGACCTCTTGCCTCTGATTCACCACATGACCAGAGCCCCAGACGATCCTCTCTGTCAAAAGTCAGAGGTCAAATGTTCCACAAGAGGTCATTCGCCATCAGTATGGCCCGAGCTTAATTTAATATTTGGACAATGGAGTAAATACATAAAAGAATGAAATGCTTTTAAAGAGGAAGAATTTAAGACAGGAGAGACACTAATTGAATGGACTCCCGATTTTACTGCCAAAGATGTTTTGGTGTGTATTTAATCAATGCTTAAGGCTCATAAAATACCTAGGTCATAGTCAGGCATATTTCCATAATCAATAATGACGAGACCTCAAGTTCAGCAGGCTATGATCCTATTCATACCTTTTTATTTTTCATGGATATTTGTCACTATTGCTGTCACTGAATATTGGAAGCACTATATAAATGCTATTCTTAGAAACTAAAAAAAATTGTTTTGGACATCTTACAACCTATTCTGAGTAGATGCTTTGTGTGGTAAATAACCCTTTCAGAGAAAGGTTTATCCACTGGCTCCATATTTGAAAGGAAAGTGCACATCAAGTTTGTCTGCTGATCTACTGTGAAGCAGAACATTTTGAAACAGCATGTGAACCAATGAGATGACAAAATGATGTTTGAGCATGTTAAAGTGATAAAACTAAACAGGCCATTGCTACCATTTAATCGCCTGAGGTTAATGGTTCTAATTTTTTTACTTGCCATTAGGTTTGAGGTGTTTCTCATCTCATTTTTATTTTACTTCATTTTGTTTGATTTTATAGGCATCTCTTTAGCACACATTGATGCTCCGAGCTGTTAAACTCTAAAGAGCTTCAATAAAACACCTCTGTCAGTGGCCTGCCAATAAAAAATGAAAACCCATTTAACTCTAAGGAGGTACAACTCTGGTCTGTGGCCAGTCAATAAAACAAACACAAACCATGGGCTCTTGCTGAAATAGACATTGCTGGTTTGCAATGGAGATTGCAAGGTCAAACAGACAATTCAAACAAAGCAAAAGCAAAGGCATTTCGGTGAAAACCTTTGAAAGAGGTTCATGCACATGTATTGCTTTTTGAATATAAAATCAAAATAGATAAACACACGGCTGGTTATATGTCTTTTGATTTGAAGTTAAATCAACAAAAACACCCTTCTGGGAAACATGCTAAGAAACTATTTACTTGATATGCTTTTTGAACGTGCAAATCCCGTGTTTAGATATCTATCATTAAGTAAATCGGTCATCTAATGCACCAGAAATATTGGCTGAACGACAATAGTAAGAAGTTCACCTCATGGAAGAGGGCAAAATGTCAAGTCCCTCTGGCTCTGGACATGATCGTCACACTGGCTGCAGTAATGAGGCCAGCATCTCCTTCCTCGAAGTGTGTGAGGAGAATCTGGATGAGGCATCAGAACCATTGTTTACACTTGGAATGATTCCATCTGAAATGAGCCCCATTACGTTCTCCTCAAACACCATCAGCTGTACCACAGTGACCAGGGGTCAAAAGTTTAGAATGGAAAGGCTGTGTCAAAGCTTCTGAGCAAACAAAAGGCATAGATTATAAATGAACATTCCTGGTCCTGTAGCACCATAATTTAGAGCTAAAAGTAGACATTCACTTAACTGAACTCAGTGGTTCATTTTGGACTTGGTATGAAATATGGCTTATTATTACACAGGCCTCTGAAATACTTTTTTTCTGAATGGTCAAACACGCCATCTGTAGTGGAATGAGTATGATAATTCTTAATATTCGTTGATGTCCGTGGAAACACTGTATATCCATACAAACGTACATATTTTTTGGTTTGGGCGAATTGGTGGCTAATTTGTATGAATTTGTTCAAACTCATTCTGTATGATCTTACGCCCCACTGATGGTTAAGTTTTGGGGTGGTTCATGCATATATTTATTTTAAAAATCAAATGTTTATATGAAACGCATAATAATTAAATAATTACTTTTTCTAGATTGGGTTGATGAGATCAAATATTATACTGGAACAATTTTACAAGAAAATACTATTTATTTATCTAATTATTATTTCAAAATCTTAAGTTTAATTAAATGCGTTACTTGCTGCTTATTTGTAATTAATTGTTAAATTTAATAGCAAAATGTACACCAAATTTATTTTCAGTGTATTTGCGTGCTCTTTCTCATTTCATATAAATACAACATGCACTGTAAAAAAAAGTTTTTAGATCAAGTATTTTCAACTTAAATTACATGAATTAAACACTTAAAAAATAAGTTGAATCTTGTATAACATAAAAAAGTAGAAAATTGCTTATTTTGATGAGTTAAAGCAATGTAAAAACATACTGTATGTTGTCATAACTTTGATTGAACATCATTTTGTTTACAGTGTGGTGCATTTTGCGCCTCACTTATTAATTGAAGTGAAAATTACCTCAGAGGTCTTCAGTATTAATATTACTGTAATTGTCTTTAAGTGTTTGACTTGTTGATAGTATTTCTTTGCACATTGTAACGGATTAACTTTATGATAAAATACAGGTAAAATGATCAAATAATTAAACAATACTTAATGTCCACGTGTTTAATTATTTGATGAGTAGTAATATTTACAGAGATAATGTACAGTCAATATAAATACAGTCAATATAAAACAAAAGCAATAATACGTCTCCTGAAGTGCCTGCCACTTTACATGGCGGAAGAGAGCAGCTGCCACATGGGATATCTCCGATTCTTCCCAGTCATGGTGTAAAGAGCATTAGATTCCTCCGCTGTCACTTTCTGACCTCACATTGACATGGTCTTAATTCCCCCATCTGAAACAGTCCAGGATTGAGAGAGGAAAAGCAGAGGCGCCTCTCTTGCTCCTCAACAGACAGGGGTGACATAACTAAAGAGGCATTAACACCCAATTGCGACATTGCTAAACAAACGACAGGGCCTTGGCGAGCATGGGAAAATAGCATTATAGCCCGGGAGCAAATTGACAAGGAGAAAAAAAGAACAATTTGAGCCTTGTTTTGCTCACTCATCTGCATGGAACTGACAACTTTCTATCATGTATACCAACTTTCCCAGGCAGGATTAGGTACATAAAAGAGCGTTTTCTGGTGAGCACAACCATAAATCAGGCTCCTCTGGGTCTTGTCTCTTTCTCACCTCTCACTTGTAGACAACACAAGTTGTGTCTGTTCTCAGGTTTTGAAGGCCTGTGGGACAACTGTGAGAGTAAATATTAACCTTCTCAGGACCAAAGCACAAACATTAAAAAAAAATTCAGACCGGAGCAGGTTCATAAATCAGGATTTCAGTTGCTTGGTAAGTCATTCGTTTATTTACAGTTTTAGATCTGGACCTTAGCTGTGAAACCACATGAAAGTGCAACTGAAAGATTTTTTTTAAAAAAAGTGTATAAAAACTTCTAAACTCTTTAAAAACAACAAACATTTTTTTTAATTTTTTTATTATATTTTAGTTAAAAATTATATTATTTTGATTTATTTAATTATTTAAAATTCACTTAGTGGCAATTTTTTTTGAAAAACAAAAGGTGATCAAATTAATTCTGCCAAACTGCGCTTTTGCCCTTAAGAAGGATCCGTAACTTAAGAGTATTCTTGAGATCTCATGCTGAAAAGACACTGGCTGTCACTCAGATAATTCTCTCAGCTTCATTGTTCATTAAGCTTTGCTCTGGTTTCCTGCTGCTCTTGTGTGTGTGCTGTGGAGATCAGCTCAATGGGGCCTCTTTGTAATCCTCTAAAATGGAAAATTCACAATTTGTAGCAATTTGTCTCACAGCAGCTCCTGCTGTTACAAGAGCCCTGATCCACTCCCCACCCAAGTGGCCTTGTATGCCTATAGGGAAACATATAATATAATATAATATAATATAATATAATATAATATAATATAATATAATATAATATAATATAAAATAATATAATATAATATAATATTCTGGGTAAACGCTGCAAATAAATATCATCATTAAATTAAAATTAAAATTAAAATCAAAATTGAAAGTTTGCATGTGGCCAGTATAGCCACACCCCAAAATGAAAATAAAAGGCATAACCGAATTCACAAGCCAGCAGATCAATCTTCTCAAGTATGTTCTGGAATGTGCATTTACTTTATTTTCTTGGCAAATCGGCTTTTATTTGTTTAACCTCTTTTATGGCAGTCGAGTTTATGGCTCTCAACTTAATTCCAGAGGCTGATATAAGTAGAGAGTGAGGAGAGCAATGCTGATGTACTGGGTAGATTGAGAAGACTGAGAAGATTGAAGATCAATAATGAGGTAACCATTAGCTAAAACTAGTGAAGAATTTTAAATTGTAAACAAATGTAAACAAATTATAAAGAGTAATGAAGCCAGCACTAAAAACCTGATTTTACAGATTATTCGAATCTTGCCAAGCATGCATACATGCAGGATCTCAGGATACTTGCATTCACCTTATTGGCAATGCATTAGTAAGCTATTTTCTGTGATTCTGTCTTCTGATTCGTTTGCCGCAATAATAATGGGAAGAATAAAAAATGAAATAGGGGTAGAGTGGGGTAAGATGAGCCAGTAGGTAAGTTGACTCACCCCCTTTATCTTGGCAACTGTACACTTTTGTTGTCATGTGACCATATATTTCGGAACTACCCATCATTTCGGCCAGACTGTGAAAAGGAGAAACACATGGGAGGAGTGGAAGGCACCCATTTACTTTACAAACTGTTTTTGGCTTGTCAAAGTACAATTTTTGCATAACAGATGCAATGGCTGTTATGTCAAAGTAAATTTGTCCAGGACTAAAAATATTTACGATCCATATTGGGGATTTAGCAATGTATAAAACCATGCAAATAATTTAGCTAAATATTAATGGCAGCTATGGGGCAAAGTGAGCCAAATGCTGTGGGGTAAATTGAGCCAGCATTTTAACTTGCCTGACCATAAGGCATAAGTAAAATCTCTGAGTCTGAAGTATAAAACCGGTATAATTTCTTTAAAATAGTATGCGACTGGTTTAGTTTATTATGTACAATTACACCAAAATCCTTTTCTGATAAGAACCAGAAGATGCTTTATACCAGATTATAATCATATCTTTCCACCTGTACTCCCTAATGGTCTAATATGTTCGGCATTGCAGAAAACCATGGCAAGAACTTTTTGACTAAATGTTTATAGTTTCAGTATCATTTATTCATTCATTTTAATTCAGATTTTATTTAATATTACTTAACAAACTCTCTGTTTAGTCTGTTTTTGGGAAGGTGCAACTTTGGTGTTCAACATATTGTTTCAGAAATGCAAACAATTAAATATATTGAAATTACAACGCCATTTGGTTTTATGTTGTTTAAGTTAGCTTTAAGAAAAGAAATGTGACTATTCGTAAAAGGAAATTTGATAATTATATACATTTTTAAAAGAGGTAAATTATCTTTAAAATTTCACATTTGAATCAGATTAATTTATATAGGCCTATTCAGTTTACACCCAGGTGGTGCAACTTACACACTGACTTGGATCAACTTACCCTAACCTGGGGTAAATTGTGCCACAGGAACACTTTTCGTTTTTTTATAAGAAGCCATATTTTTAGTAGCCTATAGGCTACCCTTTTGTCATAGATGTAATTCTGATGTAAAATTATATGAAACATCCATAAATGTATTTAGATAGGCCTACTTTCATTGTACTTCTGCCTAGTTTTATCTTATCTTGAGGACCACAAAAACGGCTCATCTTACCCCACCCTCCCCTAAATGGTCAAATAATTTGCACTACAAACCAGGGGTGCGTTTCCGAAAGCGTTGTTTGCCAACTATGGTCGCACGTTCCGTCGTTATCAGTATAGTTCAACGAGTCAGTGTTTCCCCAGACCATTGTTCCTACAAAAATTCGCAAACAGTATCGCAAAGTTCTGTGGTTGGAACGACAGCTTCGACCTGTGGTAGAAGAAGTTTCTTGTTTGCATGTCAGTGGACTCAATAAATCATTATCTTGAGCAAATTAAGCAAGCTGACGTTCAGTACAATCTGTATCTTTTATTACGAATTATAAACAAATGCCATTTTACGTCTTTTAGTTTGTCAAAAGATTTGAAGTGGCGTTTTTGAGGAGTGCGCATGTGCTTACGTGCTCTAGTATGTTACGTAAGAACGAGCAAATGATTCAATCTGCAAATAAAGTAAAATAACTGAGAAAAATTAGAATTAGTCCTCAGATGACATGTTCATAATATATAGCAAAAAAAAAAAAAAAAAAAAAAAAAAAATCTAGCATTCTAGCATTAATGCGAAGTACCACCTGCGTGACGTCATTACCAAACGTCAAATTTGCGACAATACGGTTTACGCTGCATCGTACTGTGGTAGTTAAGCAGCGACAAGTTATACAGGAAACTCATCCCATTGTGTTTATGATTACGATAATACGTTAAAATAATATGATAATAACAAGTAACAGTTTGCACTATAAAGCAGCATAACGGACATGGAAGCACCGAAGCAGATGAGACCGTCACCGGAAGCCTCGACACAATCAAGTTACAATGGGTGAATACAAACACCAAACCTTTTTTCCTGTAACAACCAAAAATCCACTGAAACTGTGGATTCATTTATATATTGCTATATTTACAGCATGACAATTCAAATAGTAAGAATGGACAGTTACTGAATCAGGACATAAACCTACTGTTTTTATCTGACAGAATCCTTTCAGCATCCAATAAGAGACAGGGAACACACTTAAGAGCATGCAGAAATGTAAAACCACTGTGAAAAAGACAATCAATCTCTGCTTCCATCCACATACATCCAGGCAGGCTCAATATATTTGACCCTGAAAGTGATAAAGTGTTTTAATAATTCAGTTTTCCTGAATGATCTGTTCTGAACAATATGGGCAGGGGTGTTTGCTGTACAGTTCCTCACTCTCAATGCAATAGGCCAGTTGTCTTTTTGTATGTATGTTTCTTGAAGAGGTCACTCACCGACACATTATAATAGCTCAGTAAAGTCTGGTGACCTCAAAGTCTCACCAATTTACAGCCAATGAGTTAAAGTGTGTCCAATCTAATTCTAGATGTTTATGGAATGGAAAGTGCAGCCCTGCTCTCAAAGTGAATTGAAGTCTTTCTTCTCCGTACGCTGCTCACCTGAATAAAATGATATGGAGTTTCAGACTGATGATGACAGCTTGGACAGGTGGGTTATATTATTCATATAATAGTAATATGTATATATTTATATATATATAAAAAAATCAAATATTATTTGCATTTAATTATACAAAATATTGTGATTAAATGCAATTTTGTGAAATCTTAGAAACGTATTTATTAATTTTTAGAGAACATCACAACTGAACTACAAAAAGATTATATGTAAAGCAAATGTGGACTGGAAAACTCACAGCTCACAGTCCTAAAAAGAAACAACCCAGCTGTATAAATGTGAAAAACTGAATATGAAAGGTAAACAGTGCCGGTCAGGATAGGTTAAACTACTGTTAGGCAAATAAATAACCTGACGTAATTGCATAAGGAGGTCTTTTTTGTCGACCTAAATTCACACTTCACCTCATTAGCAACTCGGCTGAATGATGTGAGCAGCCCATTTCAGTAATGAAGCATTAAAAAGGGACTTTCAATGATTTTTGGTCAAGCTGCCCAGCTAAAGTTACTGCTGAAGTATGTTATAGTGCTCACCGATGAAACCATCATGAAAAATCAATATGGACAATGGCTAAGAAAGGTGTCAGCATTTATTAATATGGATCTTTCTGACATAAGCTTCAGATATTTCTGATGCAGGATCCGTTCCTTCATTATAATACCCCTTTTCGATAAATATAAATCATTTAAAGAGCAATCAAATGTGTCACAGTTGGTTTTAAGTTTAATTTTGCAGACTATATTCAACATTTTAACTTTGATAAACCTTTTATCAGTGCCCTTCTATTGCATAGTATTCCCATATTTTAAATCTGAAACCTCTGTTAAGGTGTCTAATGTAATTGGATCCATTTTCAAGTTAAAACCCCGGTGCCATGTCAATTGTCTTTTTCAATTCACACACAGCCACTGGCAGACATTCAAACAAAATAATTTGTTTCACCACCAGTAATTTTGTTTTGATTATTTTCTAGTTGGCTGTGATAATGTTTGGCATTTTGATATTTAAATGGGTATGTAATTGTTCCAGCCATCGCATTTTGGGTCTGCCCTACCATCAAATCTCACTTTTCTTGTTATTATTTATTTATAATTTTTTTTGTAAACCGGGTGAGCAAACAATCTAATCTCTTAACCGAATGAGAAGCTTTTTCACGGTTTGATTACAACCGCTCACACACAAAGAAGAAAAGAAACACTTCTGTCTCAATTTATTTATTTATTCCCTCCTAAAGTGAGCCGTGTTGTTAAAAAATGGTTTTATATTAATTTAATGGATTATTTGCTCATTAGGCATTAATCATAGTGCCCCATCTGGATGGAACTGCCGTGACTACAGGAGAAACAGCTATTCTGATCTCAATTAGATTATGCCTCTCTTCTTAGCCTGCCCATAAATCATTCCCCCAAAGTGAAATTAACAGTTACTCGAGCGCATTAATAATCTGCGTCAGGCATAGGAGAAATTCAGCAACTGGAACCACCCGTCCCAGCCAATGGTGAAAACATCATTTTGTTTATGAAATATAAACATTCCACGGTGGGGTTCCTCCGCAAATTCCTCCCCCTTTCCGTCCGTGACAGGGAAAAATGATGGTGTGCCGTGTGCCAGATGAGCAGTCACCCGGACACAGTGTGTATAGCCACACAGCTTGATCGTACTCCAGATGGGCTTGTGGTGCTTTTCTACTACGCTGGCTTTACTGCAAACATATACTCTGCATATAATCTTAGATTGCTTTTTGATACGATAGGAGGAAATGCATGAAGATGCATGTTGAGGTTTAACGGGGTTGATTCATTTGAGACCTTTTTTGTTTGAATTCTGGGTAGTGTTGCTTTTTTTCCCTCAGATAAAGCATTTAAAACGCAGCTTTATTGGCAAACTTTTTATGATTATTGCAGTCAGGGTGTCATTATCATTAGGGTCAGTGAATAACATCTTAGCCATATATGGATCCATTAAAGGAATCCCAAATGAGCAGAATATTGACACAGCTAAATGGATGGGGTTCACTTATTTCGGTCCCCCTGCGGCACGAAACACGTGTGGCAGGGGGGACTGGATGATGTCCAACAAAAATCTCAGCCTGCTCTGAGGCTGTAAGCCATGGCCGGGCAGGACTCTTATTGCACCTCAGATGGCAGATATTGAGATATGGAGAGCAATCGTGATGATTACCTGAGTGAAAGCGCAGGGAATGAGTGATATATGAAGACCACTTAAAGCCTTTGTGTCTTGTACATTGCATCTTTGAGAGATTAGAAGTGTGACATTAAAATGGAAATCACTTCACTCGGGCATGACAAGGGACACTACGTGACCCTCGACGTCCCAGTGAGACTGGCGGATGACCGAATGATCCTTCTGGGAGGGATGTAGTCATGAAGCATTCCACAGGGAGAGGGGAAATAGGCCGGTGCAGAGGAGAAAGATTTTCTTCACGGGGAGTAAACAAATCAGTCATCCTTCTGGGCCATTCTATGAAATGGATAGAATTTAGATTTATTTTTTTAATATAAAGTAGCCTAATATAAATACATGCTTTCAGAAAGGTAACAGGGTTAAAAGCATTAGGTTTCATTTGACTTTTAAATACAATTTTATGTTTAATATACAATATGTACATATATATATATATATATATATATATATACATATATACTGTATACATATATATGTGTGTGTATAATATAATAATAGTGTGTAATATGTATATAAATATGGTATGCCTTAGGTTCCATTAGTTATGCATTATTATATTATTAGTTTAGTAATTTTTTTTGTAAAAATATAATTTTTCATTGTTTGTTTGTATTAGCTTAATAATATTAACAGTTAAATTTTTTTAAAATGCATTAGTTGATGTTCAAATGAACATGACCTAAGATTAATAAATGCTTTAGAAGTATATTACGATGTAGTTAACTAATGTTAAGAAATGGAAGGTAACACTTTTAAGGTGATGTAGTTACACGTTACATGTTTTTAGGTATAACAGAAAATGATGCACAATACTTAGTTACTAAACCTAAACCAATACCTAACCTTAACCCTACAGTAAGTACATGTAGTTAATTAATATTACTCAGTACTTATTTGTGTAATTACATTGTAACACAAGTTACCCTTACCCTTGTTACAATGTAATTACACAAATAAGTACTGAGTGTAATCTATCTATCTATCTATCTATCTATCTATCTATCTATCTATCTATCTATCTATCTTATATATATATATATATATATATAATCAGTTCAAGTCCACCTGTAAATGTTCACAGTGACAGCCTTCAAAAACACACATTTTCTACATTTCAGATCAAACACCGAAGGAAAAAGCTCTCAGAACAGCTTGATCTACTCATGTTCATCTGGCTTCATTTGAAAAACATTAATTTTTACCCAGCTGCAAATGAGAACACGTCCCTTTAGACTCTCAGCCCGTTTCTCCATCCCACAGCCTTGCCTTGCACTGTTCAGGGAGCTAAACTGTGCCCTACACTAATCTCAGTTTGAAGAATGAATGATGAGCAAGTGGATTGTCAGAAGTATATCAGCTGTAATGGCAGTCGTGAAAAGAGAGAGGTGTAGAGCATATATACAGAGCGGTGGTAGGACAGATAAAGAAATAGATCTGGGGGCCGAATAATTCCCTGAACTGCTCCGAAACCACCTCTCACATCTGTCAGAGCGAGCGGCACAAAGCGGCACAAAGCGGCACAAAGCGGCACAAAGCGGCACAAAGCGGCACGCCTGGTTCTTCTCACCAACGACCCGACACCACTATCTATAATTAATTACATCATTTACATTAGACTATTGACTAAATAAATACATAAATCACAGGGCCTCGAGTCAATAGATGCAGACATATTTAATCATGTTCTAAATAATGATCACTGTTCCCATAATGCAATAATTATTTTCAGCAGCTGACTGGAATTAATCTTGTGTCACTATGCCATCGGAGACATAGAGGGAGAGAGAAAGTGAGAAAGAGAGGCCTTGATAAATACAGGCTCATTTGGGAGGCTGCTGTGTGAATGACAGCAATAGAGAAAGTAGCATGTGAAAATCCCAGCTTGTCTCTTTATGTGGAGTGACAGGTGAAAAGCGGCTGTCTAAAAATGCACTGGATATTCGCTGTTTTGTTTATCAGCTGCCGAGCGCCGAATGAAAGAGGAGTAACATGTATTGCCTGTCCCTCCACCTTTTCATCTGCTGTTTAAATGGGCCAGGGGATTGGAGAGTGAAGTTTATTCCACCCATTCTCCCCGACAGTGGAACCATTTATAGCAGAGCATGAAGGAGACAGCGTTCTGTCACTGGAGACACTCCTTCAAATCAGGTCTGGAGATGGCTGCCTGTTTAGGTCACATTTAGCAATCTTGCTAGTCCTTACAGGGCTGCACTAGTCTGCTGCCTCTTTATTTTAAAAGATTTTGCATTGCCAAGCCTCATATCATAGGATATTGTTAAAAAACATGGTTTTGCTTCAGAACACAGATTTTTGCGTTGGATGTCAAGTGGCGACCCAACGATGTAAAAATAAAAATCAATGTCATTAAAATCCAAAATGAACATTTATTAATGTTACTGTAAGAGCCAAACTATATGCAAAAGTATTAAATAGGAAATTCCAGAATAAGAAATTTCAGGATCAGTTTTGAAATAGAAATATATATATATATATATATTCGGACTACGGGCTACAATTTCCTACGTAGGCGAAATTGTTTGACATTTCTAATCAAAAACACAGGCATGTTGAAGCCTGCAGTAATGTTTTTCATTGATGTTATAGCAGTCCACTCTGCTTTATTGTTTTTCAGGAATGTTGCACTCCTGTTTGTCATTGTGCACGAAACTTCACACCAATAAATCATCAGAAATATTGCTGATTTGTGCGCGTCTCAAGCGCCCTCTTTACGTTTGTCCTAATGCCTGTTAGTTGTCTGTGGATTTGCCTATATTTGGCGTTGAAAATGGAAACGTCTTTAGACATGAAAAATCGATTTTACAATCGATTCAATGAACTCAAAAATCGAACAGGATTTTTTCACAAAAGTGACAGCCCTAATATATATAAGGTAAAGCATAATAAATAACAAAACATATTTTAAGCTCCTGGGAATCTTTTTCCCAAATAATCAGTTGGTCAGGTGCTGTTCCTCTGGCCTAAAATGTATCAGGGTCAAAGGTTAATGACTTTGTGTTGACCACCTAACCTGTTCTTTGATAAAGTGGTCGCAGGGTTTTTCCACCTTTATAAAGACATCCAGTGTAGCAACAGGATGTATGGAATGTGGTGTTGCGCAAGGCTTTTTCAGACAGCAAGCACCCAAGTTGGATGGTGAGAACCACCAATATTTATTCATGATAAAGAGACGGCGCTGGTGTGTTGGCACAGGCTACTTCATTTACATGCTGTTATAGACTGTTTGCCCCTGCCTGGGCACTCTGTCCATCACTAAATAGATGAACTTGTCTCTTTTGTTCCATTCCCCTGTCACCCTGCCTTCATAAAATGGCAAAACTTTAAACTTTATGTGCTATCTTTATTTAATTTTTATTTAATTATTTATTGAAGAAACTCAGTTTCCCTTTCCCTTTCCTTTACTGTATTTATTACACATTATATAATTTTAACAAAATTGCATTTAATATATTTGTATGATTTCAGTGTTTTCTAAACATACATACATACTATACATACAGACACGCACATATGTTGTACATATACTGTGTGGAGTTTTAATTGCAGAGGTTTAATAAGGTTAATAACAAACTCTATTTTGTGATTGTGTCAAGACCAGATTTTCCGTCTTTCCATTCCCAGTTCCTCATGAGTTATGTGGGAACTGGCCATCACTCTCAACTCGGGTAATATATGTGTGATGTGTGTGTTTGCCTGTGTGTGTACGTGAGTGAGAGTGTGATGTGTGTATGTGGTGGCCTGAGGGTCTAATATCCAGCACTCAATCACCGGTGTTAAGAGGGAGGAGGGCAGAAGATAAGGCCAGCAGAGACTCATACCTCTGCACTCCCAAACGTATCGACCAGGAGATTCTTAAATGACAGCAAATGCAGTGCTTCTCACAGAAAGACGCTCGGTATCAGCTTCTCATCCACAACACTCAGCGCATGAAAAATCATCCGATAGCAAACACTGCGTTAAAGCTAAACTAAAGCTGACTGAAAGCATTCAGACGTCTAATTTCTTCCTCATGCTTTAGTTATCTCATTAGGCCCTTTCAGTATTCATTAGTTCAATAGAAGATGGTTAAAAACAACCTGACAAGTCACTGTAAAAATGTCTAAATATATATATTACATGTATACATTAACTGTTTGTTTTTTTTCAAATTGAATATATTATTTAACATGACTGAATCAACTTGACTACATTAGATTAATCAGGTTAGGTAGAAATGACAACTACAGTATCAATTTTTATAATGTTTTTCACTTAACATTAGAAACTACATCAAATAAATATGAATAAAGATTAAACATACCCAATTTTGCAATTTAGCAATACCTTTAAATGCGCATGGTTGATGAAGTACATTTTACTTACACACCAAACACGTGGTTTGTGCTTTCTGCTTAAATTTATTGCCATTTAAACATGACAAAAAGGCCGTGGAGGTGGTCATTACAATAATCCATCATGTCTGCAACTGCTGCTATCCAGCCTTGTGCTAAATTCAATCTAGGAAGGGTCAACACATCTTTTTTTATTTATTTTTCTTCACATGGCTGAGAGCTGGCTTTTCTAAACTGTCATCAGTTTACCTTTGTCAACAAAAGGGCATGGAAGGCAAATTAAAAGCAGAGAGTTAAGCCAAAAGCCTGGATTAAACATTAGCTGCCCTGAATAGCTTTGATTTCAGACTTACCAATATATATATTACTTTACTGTATTTATTACACATTTTATAAATGTAACATAATTGCATTTAATATATTTGTATGATTTCAGTGTTTTCTAAATAATTATATACACACACACACACACACACACACACACACACACACACACACACACACACACACACACACACACACACACACACACACACACACACACACACACACACACACACACACACAAACACACATATATATATATATATCTGCATGGCTTGCAATGCCACCATACCCCAAGTTGATAGAACTGCCCCTACAATATGTACCTTTTTAATTCGACTTATTTTACAGACAGTACAGGCTGAATTCCTTCCGCTCACATGATGATTTATGCACATGCATCAGTCGAATTACATCCAAATCTTTCCGGAGCTGATGTTGATATGGATTACGCATTCTGCTCTAGTGATTTCTGCGTGCTTCAAATGTCCCTAAAGCCTAATCAACCCACAAAAGGAGTAAATCAGTAGATCTCAACCCTTTGCCTCATTGATTACCGTCCTTGTGGAGCCCACCTCCGTTCTGCTGTCGATGTAGATCCTCGAGGCACGAGAGAAACCGGCCCATGAACAGGCTTTTATTTTGTATTTTTGTACTGAACAAGTATTGATCTTTGAGCAATGGCTTGACACAAGCAGGCTGTGCTTTAGAGTCGATTTCAAGCATAACCATGCTATATCAAATCCTGTTACAGCCCTTCTGTACAGACCCTCTCACTCTCTTCTCTCTCTCTCTCTCTCTCTCTCTCTCTCTCTCTCTCTCTCTCTCTCTCTCTCTCTCTCTCTCTCTCGCTTTCTCTCAAAATGACATGATTTTTCTTTGTTACCTCAGGTTTCATTCAAGCTGAATTGACTTTTTGCTTTGTTCTGGTTTTGTCATGGTCGACTTCCCTAAAGGAGATCTGTTTGGTGAGAAAACAAATGACTTTTCAGATTCTATGACTTCAACTGGGCTCAATGCTGAACTATACATTACCTGAAATTATCCTCATAGACAGTAAAAGTTTGGATCTTTGCTGGTTTTGCTTCACGAGCCAAATTTTACACTGGACATCAAGTGGCAACTTGATAAGACAGTAGAAAAATTGTCAACAAAAAGCATACTCATAGTTTATTCTTATCATATCATATTCATGTCCATTTAAATCTTGCAAAACTGAAATGCATTGAACATTTTTTTATTGAAAATTGATTAAAATTGTTTGCTCTCTTAATTCTTACCTTTTCAAATGGAAACAGATGCCTGAAAACATGCATTAAGTCAAAAAATGCATTACATTGTGATAAATATCCATTAGATGGGCAGCAGTGATCATCCATGTCCTCTGAACGTCAAACGCTTACAACCTGATGCAAAAGTGCTGTGAGTAAACTCAATTTAATGTGCGCTCCAGTATTTGAAATACATAAATATGTCAAGTAAAGGACCCTTAATAGACCTGTTTGGACCAGTGATTGCAGCAGTATTGTTTCCTACTGATTAGGACGAAAACATACCCCAAGGACCTCCCATCCCACTACCATTTAATCAGCATTAGCTTCCTTTTACTTGCTGTTTAATCTGCTTTCAGTCCAGGTACTTTGAATAAATCAATAGGAATACATGATTGTCTAATGATTTTCGGAGGCCATCCCTTCGACCACTGCTGCATGATTTAGAATGACTAATTCCACTTTTTAACATTGATCCTGGCCCATAGAGGACATGCATCCTTGCTGAAGAGAATCCTAGAGGGGGGTGGACAGGAACAAGAGAACAAGACGTAAATAATGGAATAATTGTATGGGTAATCCAAAATCTTGAAAACCAAGATTTTTGTTAATATATATTAGTTATTATTTATCATTATCATATTTAAACCATTTTTAGAAGTTACAATACCAAAGACCTGCCTTTTGTTGCAGTGCTTCAATGCTTTTCTCACTGGAAACATCAGTTGAAGATTTCACTTAAGTGTGTCCAATTCCAAGCGTCTGCCTGTTGAAGCAAACAGCAGTGTGTCTCTTGTTGATGGACACCATAATCAGAGGGGAAGCTGATTAATTACAGAGTCGGCCACAGGGGCTTCACTTCCCATAGAGGCCTCATTAGCTTTCTGCTGCCCTTTTAGACCAGCCAGGGTATAAAATCATTTCACTTAATGAATGTGATAAGATCTGCTCATTGCTTTTTCAGAATAAATTTGTTTATTGTCTTGTCAATGCTGAATAATATGATACTAGTGTTAGGGAACCTACTTTGAAACTGTAAATGTACAAAGCTGTCACTGGGGCAGTGTATTAACTACATGGAATCCATATTTCAGGGAGAATACATTTTTTCCATTTAAAAAATTTAACAAACTGATAATATATTTGATCATTTAATCAGAATTGGTTCATATATCTGAGCTGAAGACATGCATTATATAAATATCTGGGTACACAAATTGGTGAATAATTTTTTGAATCTGCTCCTTTAAATGAACCATCCGAACGAACCGATTCACTAGAATTAATCAGACGTTCCAATTGGAGAGAGTGTACTGACTGTTCAGGAGAGCGTGTTATTGCTTCGCTCGACTGTAATACGCAAATAATACGAAACGAAAAACAGCAATATTTTGTCACGCTACACTGTATTAGTAAAAAAAAAAAAAAAAAAACGAGGTCGCTAATAGAAAAGCGACACTATTTTAAAGCTAAGTTAGTAACCTCGTGTCGTCGTCTTTTTATTTTATTTTTTAGCTATTGTTCACAAGTTCTTACATGTTCATAATAGGCTAATCCTCGAGGACGATGCAGGTTACAGAACAATCCAATTTTGGATTGGTTGGCGCGAACTGGTGTTGTAGGAGGGAGGGACACCAGAAGAACTGTAATGAGGTAAGCCTCTTTTTACATATAGGCTAGGCTACTGTTGCGTGATGATTTAGATCAGATGAACTAGCTCACCCCGAGATTAATGTATGAGATAATATGAGTTGCATTTATACGACTGTGGCTTTATTTACACGTCTGTTTGGAATTTCAGGGTTGTCTACAGGTGGTTTGACACCTGTATTTACCAAACCTCTGCTCGAGAGCTGCTTTGCTTGTGCCCATTCTATTGCCTGCGGATATATCTAGTGTATACTGACCTGCTGCCCGATAAATGAGCTTGCTTTGTTCATGAAGACCTCCCTCTGGGGTGACACTGAGAATATTAATGGGGATTCTCCAGGCATTTGTTGCCTCCCACGTCAAGGATTCAGTTGGTTGGTCTATATATGTATAGATGGAGCAGACACACACACACACACACACACACACACACACACACACACACACACACACACACACACACACACACACACACACACACACACACACACACAAACATAATAGCCTATGTATATATATATATATATATATATATATATATATATATATGTATGTATGTATGTATATATATATATATATATATATATATATATATATATATATATATATAAATATATGTACATACATATATATATATATATATATATATATATATATTTGTGTGTGTGTGTGTATGTATGTATATATATATATATATATATATATATATATATATATTTGTGTGTGTATGGTCTACTACTTTTAACTACTTTTAAATTATTTTAGAATTTTTTTAATATATATAACTACTTTTATTGTTAAAGTATTGTATGAAGTATTGTTAAAAAATATTGTTATTATTGCAGTATTCCAATTTCCTTGAATTTGCTACTTTAAAATCAACAGAATGCAATCAAAACATAAGTACATGGAAATTAAACTGTTATTTGCCCAGTTTAAATGTGC
The DNA here is from genome assembly GCF_965113295.1 of Leuciscus leuciscus. NCBI lineage: Eukaryota > Metazoa > Chordata > Actinopteri > Cypriniformes > Leuciscidae > Leuciscus > Leuciscus leuciscus. Next base: position 25,280,482 of record NC_138740.1, on the reverse strand, counting down.
TGCCTGAAATCATCCCATGTTTTTTCCATGAATTTAAGTTGGCGGTGTAGTGATTCTTTAGGCAAAGTGCATATCTTCTAACAATGCAGCAGATCTCTGTGTAATCCCTCTCTTTGCATTTCCTAAGTGGCTAAAGACCAAATAGTTAAAAGTCACTTCCTCTGACCCAGCCCCCATCAGCTCAAGCTTAGCTTCTCCCTTTTCAACAGCACACCACAATGCTGCTGCTGTTTACCAAGAGAGTAAACAAAGTAAGTCAGTGATGTCAGATTATGAAAAAGAATTGGGGTCAATTTAAAAGCAGCAGTTTGTATGCGCAGTGTGACCAGCTTTCCCCCCCTCAGTGAATCAATTACAGATGTGTTAGTGGTTTTGTGCCACTGTTTATATGTCTAAACCATGAACTTCAGGTTAGACATAATGCATTAGCAGCTTTTGACAGGGATGGGCTGAGATGTCCCTAACGAAAACAGCTATGATTCTTAAGTTGGAAGGAAACGTCCTTAGCCCTTTTCAGCCATTGGTTTTTAATCAAAATTACCTTGTAATTGGTGTGTTTGATGAGATTAGTTTGAATAAAATCAACCCCCATTCCCGTCCTTAACAGGATTAAGTAGAATGAAAAGCAGCTTGGGAAAAGGGTTCATTCTAAAGTCCAGGGATGAGATATGGATGAAAATGCTATTTAAAATATAAAAAAAAGTAAATGAGCAAAAAAAAGTAGACTTGTTGGGAATGCAAATCACCCTCAATCCTATTTTATGCTAATAAAAGAATAGCAAAACATTTCAATGTATTCCTGTCTTGTTATAGGCAGGCTAAGAGCTTCTAAATCCCTACCATTTACCAAATTAAACTAATTTAAAGTGCTTCCAAAAGGCACATCTGTAGGCTGACGTGGGTCCAAGCCTTTGAGAGTGGGCTTTCTCTAGGCATTCTACGTCCCATTGATCCTTGAATAGTCATGCCTGTCAGGCAGCCATATCAACCATTATCATTCTAATTTTACTGCCTTTCTTGGTCCCTAATCTAATTTGCAATGATGCCTGAGCATTTCGCGAGGCCACAGCACTTTCTTCAGAATTTCAACAAGGGCATTAAAGCCCCTCAATTTACATTAATGAAGTGCACATTTAATTAAGGGGGAAAAGAGGGGGAATGGAGGGTTCTTGAAGATCAGCAGTGACTTGAGGATGATCGGGTGTGCAGGGGAGGAAGATCATCTCATAACCAGAAGGGTGTCCTGCTATTGGGTGTCTGCCTCCTGAGCAACCAATGAGCTTTTTGGCAAACAACGATTGCTGTCAATTCACAAGTGTTGCATTCTGAGGAATACAGATGATTGTTGTTTACTATTGGTCAGTGTTGGGAGTTAGTGGGGTTACTTTTACATATAACTTCCGTTTGTTTGTTTTTTACTTCTAGTAATTCTATTTTTTTCTACTAGAAAGTAACCAGTTGCTTTTAAAATGTGCACAAGCATTGCAAGTTTGCATTACAACAATTTTTTTTCTGAAATAAGACTTATATGCTCACCAAGACTGCATTTATTTAATAAAAAATACAGTAAAAAAAGTAATATTGTGAAATATTATTACAATATTTCTTGCCCATTTTAATATAATTTAAAAGGAAGTTTTTGCATTACTTCAGTCTTCAGTGTCCCATGATCCTTCAGAAATCATTCTAAAATGCTGATTTAATGCTCAAGAAACATTTCATGTTATTACACTTGTGCTGCTTAATATTGTGGAAACCGTGAGACATTTTTTTTCAGGATTTTTTGATGAATAGAAAATTCAAAAGAACAGCATTTATTTCAAATATAAATATTTTGTAATATTATAAAAAAGTATTTATTGTCACTTTAGATCAGTTTAATGCACCTTTGTTGATTTTTTTTTTATTTCTTTAAAAAATCTTACTGACCTATTTGAATTATATATATATTCGGAAAAGCGTGTTCCATCTCTGGCCTGTGTTAACGTCCTGTTTACATTTTCCACACAAATTATATTTTGGGAAATGATAGCATTTTTTTTTTTAGTGCACCAATCCGGAATAGAGATTGGCCAAAAATAAAACAAAAAAACGATTTATGGCCGGTCACCCTGTGCGTCTTTAAAATAAATGACAGTTCTTTGATGTAATATTCAGCTGAATTAAAAAAAGCCTTTAAATAACATCACACACAAAAAAAATTACCCCACGAAAGTTTAAATTTGCGAGGCATAAAAATGCATGCACATTATGAATGAACGTAAGATGGAGTCACATTTTCATCATCTGACTCAAAATTCTCTCACTTTGGCCCAGATAATCGACCATCCTCAATGCTGTACCCTGTACATCATGGTATCTGAGTTATATTTTTAAGTGAGTTTTCTATTTATGCAATTTATTTACTAGTATTTAGATTGACAAACCTCTCTTTTATAACGTAGTCACATAGTGACACATAACACGTGACACAGAGTGTTGCAACACAACAAGAATGCTATAGTCTACAAAGTTGTCTAAACCGGTGTGGCGTCTAGGGGTGTAATTGATTGTTGCATGCAAACATGTCCGAGGCAAAATATGCTATTTCGAAATGAATAATTTTGAGAATTACTGTAGTAAGCTTTTATCAACATTTCTGTGTAATGCTTTGTGCATTTTTTTTGTTGCTATTATCAGTGCAATAAGAAGAGCATCACTTTACAGTTTTATCTTTAATCCAAAGAAAAGTCTTTTCACTTTCTTCTCAAGTCGTTCTCTTTCTTCAGCTCAGATATGTCTGAACTGGGTCTCTTCTCTTTCACCGGCTCTGTGTTAGGAGGTTTTGCAGGAATAGGGGAGGTTGGCCAACAGTGGTGACCCAGGACTCTCAGAAAGGGGAAGGCCAGACTCAGTTTGGGTGGCACAGACAAAACATGTTTTCAAAGACAGTCTCGGTCTCTGTGGAGGAACAGCGAGAGGGGGCGGAGTGGGTCTCAGTGAAACAATCTCGCTACTTTAATGTGAAAAGGCAAAGTTATAAATTCATCTATTTGCTCTCTCCTGACCCTTCCTTTCACTCAATCCCCTGCTGGGATGGCTGAGTCAGACACAATGCATTAGCCTGTCACAATATTGAGAAAAATTGAAACCAGGGAGAAAGACCACCAGATGCTTTATTGTCTTTGCAGTTTCCACATAATTAGCTGGGAAGAAAAGTCACTGGTCTGGTTGCAGTGCTCTGAATGAACTTGAGGACGGCTACACAGCCCCGCTGTGTGATCCATTCTGCCCGGCCTCAGCGACAGAGCGGCTTTCCCTTCCCTTCCCTTCTTTTTCCTTCCTCTCCTCCTCCCTCCCCTCAACACGGCAGCGCAAAGTTTAACTGTGCGTGACAGATGGCCGTGAAATTGGTTAACACACAGCACACCAGGCTGTCTTAAGACAATTCAGCTGCCCCACACTGACAAGCGGTGTAGCTGAACAGATTAGGAGAATCAATCCGTTAACACCTCGTGGCATTAAGTTGGGCTTGCTGCTGTAAAAATGCTCCTCAGGCAGTTTGTAAAAGTGCGTCATTTGTCATTATTTAAAATCCAATGCGGGGTACAATCAAAGAGGCATTAGACTGGCTTGATGATGCATAAGTGGTGCCTTTTGATATGCTGTGGAAAAGTCACTTAATTTCCGGTGTGTGCAGAAAAGGACCAGAATATAGTGAAACTCAAATGGAACAGGTTAATAGTTAATTATGCATCGTTCGGTTAAATGATCAGTTATGGGTGACATGGCTTAGTGGTTAAAAATTGTTTTTTGGTTTAAATCTTGCATTTCTATGAGAGGAATATCAATAAATAAATGTATTCATTTATTTAATTACTGCCATTCATGTGGCGTTCAGCTAGAATATTTTTTATGGGTGCATGATATGTCAGTACCATGCTGCTTATCGGCCGATATTAGAGGGTTTTTTTAAGTTACACAAATGGTATTGTTCGACATGTCTTCTATTTTTTACATTTAGATTACCTTTACCTCTTTGTTATCTAACACTCGCTTAAAGTTGACATTTAAAAACATAAATAACTGAATGGTAGTAGCACTGTTAAATGTAATCTTTAGCAAATCTCAACATGAAAATCCTTTTTTCATTGTACTTTATAATGTTATATATATTTAGACAAAATAAGATACATTTTAATATCAGCTATTTATTGATTATCGGCCATAAACATGAACAAATCTATCTGTTTATTGGTGTTGAATTGTAATACTGGTACATCCCTAAAAATTTTGCTACAGCTTAGAACGCAAAAGAAAAAACTAAACAAATTAGCTTACTCCATCTTTGATGTACATTTTCACTGTGTCCTTCCTCTGTTGGTCACTTGCAATTCATTTGAAATTAGACTCTTGTTTCGCTTATAAGCTTCACAACCCCTTGGTCCTTCACAAAAGCACAGAGCTGGGAGGCAAAGGAAGTGAAGAGAAAAAGGCCACCTTCAGTCTATGTGTGCATGAATCGTAGAGATCCATTAAATCTATTTCACCAGCTTTCCTTGGTACTCATACATAAGCACCCAGCCTAAATTCCACCCATAGTGACTCAGTGAAAGGGAGCAGGGATGAATAGCACACTTTATTGGAGCATGCCATGAGTGGTCAAACAGCAGTGGCAGGCCCATTCTTTGCCCCTTCAGCCCATTATTAAAAAGGGCTTTACGGAGGCTTGTAAAAGTGTTTTCTCCTCAGGGGGCCTGCATAATAAAAATCGAAGTCAAACTAAAGCCCCGCGGAGCAAAGAACTGTGGGTGGGCTTCCTCCAAGAGGCTGCGGTGATGTCCCATTCCCACCACTTGTGGCACGACCCCAGTCAGGCCACTTTTATGTGGCTGACAGCTTCATGAAGGACAGGAACACAGACTCTTACATGGCATGAAATCGGCCACAAAAGCCGAGTGAACGGATGAACAATTCCCAAGCAGGATGTGATCACAGAATAACTGGGCGGCAGCTAAAAAACATATGTCATCTCTACCTGGAAGGGACCCGTTTAGGACTCTCTTACGAGGCTATGCAAGAGAGAGAGAGGCAGAGAGAGAATGCTGAATGAGTTGGTGGCCAGAGGAGGAGCCAATCTGTCGGAGGGATAGGGGGTGAAGTTTTTAAACAGGGTGCGAATGCCTGGTTTTGAGGCAAAGTCAATGAATAAATCAGGGCCCGGTAACAGTACTGGCATAATGGGTTGTGGAGGTTTTGAATATGTTAAAAAGCCCTTTCACGGGAGAATGTAGGACTGGTCCTTTGCAGCTGTAACACTTTACGGACAATGACCACTCAACAGATGGGAGTCATGGGGAAAAAAGAGCTCAGTGTTCCTTAGCTAAGGAGAATTCCGCCCCCAAATCCCCTCAACCATCCCACCGATTTGGCTGTCTGCCCCTGCAGGTGTCCCGTGACACAATAAAAATAAGAGTAAAATGAGCAAGTTGGTTTAGTCAATTTTGTTTGGTTGCTAGTGGAGGCATTTTTTAAAAAGTTTTTTATTATTATAACAATACAATAATATTTTTGAATTATCAGTACTGGTTTATATTAATTGTGCACGGCTTCTTTCAGTTAGGCCTGCCTTTGCCATCATATAATTTAATAACCTGAAAAAATCTAGCAGATCTCAAAATGAATATCTATTATGAAGTAAAGTAATATTCAAACAATTTATTTTATTGTATTATTATAATATATTATAATTTAACATTTTTAGAATACAATTAAATATAGAATTTTAATAGAATTGATGAATTTAACAGCCATAATTGTCGACTTATTGTTGTCAACCAGGATTTCAATGTCATGCATCCCTTAAAAAATTACAAAGGGCAAAGGAATGTTATTAAATTTGATTAGGCAAATTTAGTTATAAAAAGATTATCTGTCAGTTAAAACTGCTGTTAAGTGTGTAATCTATCCCATGAACTGTGTGTAAATCACATACATGTGCAATACTTTCAGTGATTTTGAACAGAGGGATTGCTATAGAATTGAACCTGTTCACTTGCTGCCTATTGAGATTCCTCAAATGCTTTTCTGGCTTGAGAGACGGTAGGACTTTGTGCAGACCATTCATTCAGAAATGACTTTTTCATCTGCATAATCTCTCACCACGGAATTATCCTTCAGATATGCATAAGATGTGTGAAATCTGCACTGTCGATGCCACGTAAAGGCTGATCTCAGGTGTTGAGACTTAGAGGGGCTTATATTGCAGTAATTTAGTTATTGCTCCTCCTGAGCTAGATTTAATTTCTCACAAGTGTTCCCTTGCTCTCCTGAATCCATATTTGCTTTTAAATGCTATTCGCCTGCAGAATATTAATGTGAATGGGAATATTAATGTGTATTTTCATCTTCCAAATCAAAAAATCCTTATGTCTTTCACTTTTATAACTGAGGATCTTATAATTTGTAGTCTTATAATCATAACTAATGGATTAAGAACTTGGCCCATCAAGTGCAATTTATGCATTCATCTTGAGCACATTCCTGCTCTCTTTCTAAATTGATTAACCCAATCTATCAGTCCGCCATTCCTCTGTAATTATAGACGCAGATCTAGATCTATAGATCTGTAATTTCTTCATAAAAATGGTAAATAACATTTATCGCTAGTTAAACCAGTCTGTCTCCCTCCGTTATGAAATGTGAGATCTCGAGAGCTGTCGTTAAACAAATCTTTTTCACGCTCACATGGGGAAGGATCATTTCTGTCTCTGTCTCACAGCTTAAATAAATGGAAATTTAACATAGAGAAATGCTATAGCTGTTAGGGAAACAAGTTAACGCAATAAAACCACACAAGCATATATTCAGCGACGGGTCAACTATATTTTTCGTACATGTCAAGTTGTATTTCTTTTTTTTGGTGGGGGGAGGGGGGGTTAGAGGATGCCATGTGTTTTAAATGTTATACATTTATACAATTACTTAAACCATATTTAATTGTTCAAAACAATGATTTGATATTTGGACGTTACATTTACATTCATTTTGTGTTTATTGTGCTTAGTTGCTTGACGATTGAAATACTGGAAATCTGTTTAATAACAAGTTTCACTGCGACAACTTACCCATAATAGAGTGACAACATGTCTCGCCACCTGGTCAGTGTGTTGTTTTTTACATTTTTTAAAACTTATTCTTAAAATAATGGTGGAAATGTTCAGTAGCACTTTTGTAGCCAAGACGTTTTATCAGTGCCTATAAATTACTTTAGAAAATAAACCTATTACTCAATATCCTCTGAAGTAAAAAGTTACAAATGTTGCACAATTCTTTACAGTGAATAATTCTAGCAGTATGACTGTAGGTCTTCTCTCTCTACCGATATCTGCCAGATTTGCATTAATAAGGCTGTGGAGGACGTTCAAGTTAATCACTTTGCATTTGGCCTGGTGGCATTCTGCCTTAATCACACTGAAATAGGTAATGATATTTTCCACCCCACTCAAATAAGGGAGCCACTACCCAAGGTTGAAATTAGGGTCCTTGTTCTTAGAGGACAAATCTAGTTCACTCTTTCTAGTGTGTGATTGTCTTTGGTCTGAATTATTTTTAACCAAATTAGTGTGCATGTATGCTTGGGATGATATGGGAGCTTTTTTGGAATCCCATTAAATGCAGCTTCATTACCGCAAAACTGTCTGTAATGATATGCAAAATGGTTTCACAGCATTACAGGTTTGGTTATTATATGCATTAAATGTGGCTTTTTGATTGCAGTGGTGAATTGGATTAAGGGATCTTGGTTTCTAAACAATGCATGAGAGTAAATGGCTTAAGCACATGCAACTCTTCCTCATGGTTTGCATTCTTCTGCGCAAGGAGAATTGAAAGACAATTAAAACCGTATTTCGTGAAGATAACACTTCAAGTGGAACAAGTATGATATAACACTTTTAAAGCATCCATTTTGTTACATGCATCACAAAAGTAACTTTTTATTCACTGGTGTTTGTAATATTACATTGGATTGCTAGCATTGTCTAAAATCCTGACCTAAATTTTGTATAAATTTATCAAAATTGCAAATTAACTTCTTAAATACCAGCATTTTCATTGTATTTTATATGGCTAAATTTTTTTTTATGTTTTATTTTATATTGTTTAAAAATAAACACTTTTTTTTTTTCAGATGTTTAAAGCATTCGGAATCTGTATTTGTAATGTTTTTATAAGTACTTATAATAAGTCGTTTTTAGATGAACAATTTTATAATTCCTTTTACAATGCCTTGAGATCACCTTGGACTACATTTATTAAAAGTGTTCAATTTTGGGGAAGTTTGAAGCATTCAGAATATATAATTAATAATATATATTTTTTTACAAAAACTATAATGTTTGGGGAGGGATTTTAAAGCATTTAGAATCCACTTGGCTCAAAAATGCGAAAGTCATTTTTTGATTCACATGGCCTCATTTTCACAGCATGTTTTATCCTTTATTGATGCAAAGGCATTTGTACAGTATTTAATATCCCTAAGCTTTACCTTCCAAACCTGAGCTATTAAAAACAGCTCTTCTTTAAAAACCTTATCCTTTGCCCTCTTTCAATTTGGCTGAGATATGGTTATTATCCAATCTCCACACACTTGATTAAAGAGCAGGCCTGCATGACTGTCACCCTACCCGACGTGACATCTCTCTTCCGGGCCACCGTCTGACTCGCGGCCCCTCTCCCGCCCGTATACCGTTCGGATCATGTGACGGGGATTATTAATGGCCACCGTCTTTCTGCCACTTGACACAGTGCTCCAGCTGTCAGTGGGCTCGTGGGCCGTATGATTCTGGCGCTGGTGCGGTGCCAGTCCTGGGTCTGACCCATCCGTCACTGTCAGCGGCAGTTGGGTGATGAATGGACCGGGGAGGCACGGCGAGAGGATCCATACTCACCCACGTCTCGCTTGCTCCTCTCTAAGACGTCCTCATGCCAGCTGAGGCCTGCATGGCCTTGCACTTCCTAACCCAACCCTGATTACTTAAACCAGCTGGTTGTCTTTCACAGAGTTTGGTTTATCCTCCCTGCACTTTAATTGTCACTTCTCTCCATGCCTTTCTTTTTTTCTTTAGACTATTAGGCATAATATATATTTTTTTTTTTAATCCTATGCCTTTTTTTGTTCAGTTATTATTTAAAATACACCTTTTTTTTTTTCAGTGAGAAAACTAAAACCACAGGCTCTGAAGGTGCCCTGAATCTAGCCAGTTACTTTTCCCTAACTATTTGAGTTCCATATTTACCTTCCTTTTCATGAAAGACCCTTGTAATTGTATTAGTAATTATTCATTTAACTCAGTTATAAGGAGCTAACTGCCAGCTTTCGTTGCTAAAAGGCAATTCATTCCTGAGATGAAGAAATCTAATTAGGGGCAAATGCTTAGAAGAGAAATCCTTTCTGGTGATAATCTTATTTGCCAGCATTAACATCCCAGCTGTGGCTGATGTTTGCCCTTTTTGACAAAATGTTTGTACTCGCTTTTGTAGTAATAGGAAGCGCACACACTTCTCTCAAGCGTTTGATTGCATCACCTGCTAGTCGTTCACCCTTAAACATCTGTTCATCCTTTTGCATTTTGAAGCCTGGGACAAGTTTGGATACTAAGGTATTTTCAGTTCTGTTAAAGGGATAGTTCACTTTGAAATGAAATTTTGGTATGTTTTAGCTTACCTCAAGGGCATCCAAGATGTAGGTGTCTTTTTTTCCGCAGTAGTTTCAATTTTGATATTTTTAGGTCAAACCGTTCTTGTCTGTCAGTCATATAATGCAGGTCTATGGTCACCGCCTCAAAGAGCATGCACAGAGTTACACTAGATGTCGCCTTGGCTACGGTTTCGTTCCAATGAACTGCAGTAGCCAAGGCGACTTCTATTGTATATATCTATACCCGCCCGCGCCCTCAGATCACTTGGACGTGGCTGTGTACAAGAGGTAACAACGATATAAATACTGTTCGTTTTCTCACACAAACCGCTCGTTTCGTGTCTTAGGCCATCAATGTGTACTTACGATGGGGAATTGTTTAATTTGGATGACGGGGAATTGTTTTAATTTGGACTCTGTGCATGCTCTTTGAGACGGTGACCATAGACCTGCATTAAATGACTGACAGACAAGAACGGTTTGACCTAAAAATATCAAAATTGAAACTACTGCGGAAAAAAAGACACCTACTAAAACATACCAAAATTTCATTTCAAAGTGAACTATCCCTTTAACGGTTCTTGCACAATGCGGACGAAATATGTTTTTTTTGTTTATATATGTATTCCCCGAATGAATGACTCTGAATTGGTTATTTTTAGCAAATCTAAAGTATACAGCGCAACCATTGTTGTCCAATTCTCTGAGTCAGTCCTTTTTAGTGAATCAAACACATACTGCTCACATCTAACTGTAAGACTCAAATAATTTTAGTAACTTATTGGCTGTTCATGCAAATATACTCATATGTTTTGTCAGTAGTATTTTATAAATATTAACAAATGAATTATATTACCACATTTGTTTGTTTTATTATTGTTGTTAATGTGTATAGTTAAGACAAGTTATTGGATTGCATTAATGCCAGCTCTAAAAAAGTTATAATGAAGACCCGTTGCAAGATTTATTGTTGAAATCATCTCATTGCTTGTCATTGAAATTGCATTTCTTTTTGTCCCTAGTATTTATTCCTTACTAAGAACTAAGAAGCGTTATTGAATCCATTAAGAAAATGCAGTCGTTTAATTCCCATTTTTATTCATTTGTTTACAAAATCCAGCTTAGTTTGAACTACTTATTCATCATTGGATTTCAAACAGAGGGTCCTGCAGGACTTTTAACCAGTGAGTTCCTGTGAGACTTGCATTTAAAAGCAAAATGATAGCTTATATTTAGTAAAATGAAGTAGTTGCTGACATTGTGTTTTGTTTTAATTGCATCTAATAATGTATCGCTAGACAATAATCGCTTGGAAGATCTTCTAAACACACTGTACACATTACACATGAATCCCGGTCTTGGAAAAGCATCTGTGGCACATGTGTACAGTATTCACATGATTAGCTCAGTGACACAGATACGCTCTTCACACACTAACAGCTTTTGAAATGGAAGTCATCCATAAGAAACCAGGGGCCATTGGGGAGGGCCAGCAGAGGGCTCTGATTAATTCAAATGTGTCCGGCATGGAGGGGCAGATTGGAAAGTTCCCCAGTGTGCCGAAGGGGGCCGGGCCAATGTGGTCAGCCAGAACGGCCGGCACAGCTTCCCCGGGACCCCCCGTTTCCTCTCCATCACTGTCAATAAGGCAAACTGCGGCCCCTTACATCATTTAATTTACTATTTCAATGATTACATACCTCATTGCCTTGCCATTGTTTCGCTGATTGATTTAATTAAGTTTGGATTAATCAAGGCAGGTGATATTTAATGTTTCGGAAAAGACTGTGGAGAGTGAGAGGCCCGAGATGGAGAAAATCACTCTATGACACTTCACTGAACAGGAGGTCACAAGAAGATTAATAAGCCGTATGTACAGGGGTTAAAAAATAAATTTCACTCATGTTCTGGCTCTTTGGTTTTCTCTGCTCTCTTCATTTTTCCCCATCTTGGGCCATTGGCCTCCCCACCCCATTCTTTACCTTTTGTTGATTAGTTCTCGCAGGATTTGAAGCGACGGTACGCAGAGGTCAGATGAATTATGACGCCAGCCTTTCAAAGTTGACCCCAAGCGCTCTTCTTGTGATCTACATGCGAAGCGCTTTTCTCTGCGATCACCATCCTGATGTCTGTCCGCTCTCTGCTGCTTCTGTTCTGATGCCTGTATGATGTATGTCTACATCACACGGGAGGGGTCAGATGTGATAATGTGAAATTATTTCTGCATTTGATATATGTAACAGTATAGAAAATATGTTCAGATGAAAGTGGAAGAGCTGCTCTGTAGAAATGGACAAAAAGGGCATAAAATTGTAGAATTTATGCCATGCAATTTGATCATCTGTGTTTCATGTTCCAAGCTGTGAGACACCAGAACTTCACCTATGGTGGTTTATCATATTAAACCATTGCAGTTTTTGGAGTGATTCTTGTTTTCTGCACACACACAGAGAGATTGCATATGGCATCCACTTCTTATTTAAAAGCAGTTGTCCCAAAACTGTGCGTGTATGTGTCAAGACTGATTTTCAGAGATTTATTGTATTATTATTTTTTTCTCTTTTAATGCTCATTGCTACTATAAGCTCTTAAAAATTAAGGTTCTTCATTGGCATCTATGGTTACATGAAGAACCTTTAACATCCATGGAACTTTTCCACCGCACAAAAGGTTCTTGATAGTGAAAGAAGTTTCTTTAGATTATTAAAATGTTCTTCACAGTAAAAAAAAAAAAGAAGGTTTTCTACAATGTTTGAGTTACAATTCTTATCACTCAACGTCTGTAATTTCATGTACTGATTCGGATGGGACTAACATCTTTATTACAGAAGTGGGAGCAGGGATGCCAGATGCCAAATTCAGTGCACAGTATATGTAATTTGTTCAAAATAACAATGGTTTGTGAAATGTAGACACTTTTATATATAATTTATCAGCAGTGTTTATGCTGGGATGTGTAGGTTGTGCGATGACAAGTAACTTTACACAAATTTAAATGTGTTTTTAAATGGGAAGCGCACCTCCTTAGACTTTCCCTGGAGTTGGTTCACCCTCTGCCTATAAACAGAAAATTCACATTTAATGCATTATTTCCCAAAAGGAACTTGAAACTTAATTATAAATGACTTATCACTTGAAGACCTGCCGCCTTCAACTATTTTAATGGTGAGCAGGCTACACCACAAGTTTTTGTTACACATCAGTATGCTACGGATGTACATATTTGATTTGCTATTTGGTTTGTATTGTTTTTATCATTGTGTTGTTGGAGGAATTAAAATGTTTTTGTGCTCTATGAAAAAAAGCTCTATGAAAACGAAATGGGCACTCTTCGCAGTTTTCGCGATTTGGCTTAATTTTATAATACATTTTTTTCGTCTATATCATCTAGCTCAGGTAGGTCGAAGAGCACACAAGGAAAAGCGTTAGTATAATACAACATCAGCAATCACAGACATTCGGATTTCGGACGGGATTAGATTTCTCAAAGGAACGTTGAGTTTGCCGAAAAACTGTTGGTAATTTGCCCTGGAATTATTACTGAGGTTGTGTGAGAAAAACACAGACATGGCAGATCCGGACAGGATCAAAATCACAAAATACGGCTGTGAAACACATTTCTCTAACATCCTCCATGTAAAACTAGTCCCATAGTCTGAATAAGACTTTTGAGGGTATTGCCCTAATGATAAGCCAACGCTATCTCACGACCAATTCGTACGAATTCGTACGAATGATTAAAAGTTGGCTAATTCGTACTAATTCGTACGACCTCACTCGTACGAATTTGTACGATTTGTTTAAACCCACGTGATGGGTAGGTTTAGGGGCGGGGTCAGGGGTAGGTCATTCGTATGAATTCATACGAATTGGCAAATTTTTAAAATATGTACGATTTTGCAAAAATCGTACTAATTCGTACGAGTCAGGTCGTATGAATTCGTACGAATAAGCCACCTCGTAGAATTTGTACGTTTTCCCGTGAGATCGGGTTGGATAAGCTGGGTTTTATTTTACACATTTGCTTCTGAAAGTACATAATAGTGTTATATAACAGTATATATATTGTTATCTATATCGTTGTTTTAGATAAAACCGTCTGCTAAATGCATAAACAAATCAGTGTACATGAAACATGCTTTGCTTTGAAATCCAGCACATTTTCCATTGGCGATAAATTACATTGATGTTATAAAACTCAATTTGAGATGCTTGTGCAATGACACGCTGATGTTAACACAGCACCTGTTACCACAGAGCGAGGGCAAACCTATCCAGCACAGAACAATAGGAGGAGTAGCACAATCAGGGCCAGAGGTAAATTAAAAGGTTTGCAATGATCTTTTGATGAGACCACATGGCACAGCTAAATGGAGCAGTCTCTCCCTTATCAGGGCTTAAATCAGCCTCTTCATGAGGCACAGCGGCCCAGAGCGCACGCCGGGCGTCAAACAATGGCTCTTGAGGTGTTTCTGAGGGAATCCCCCGACTCGTGCCACATATGTCCCCAGCTGCTTTGCCCTCTCATCAAGAAAGTCATCTTCGGCGTGCCGCTTATTGTGGCTTTACAAGAGAAAGCTTTGAATGTAATTATTTGTCCCGGGTTCTGGTATCATTAACATTGTAATAGGGTTAGTGTTACTGTCAGTGTTATACCCTGCTGCTCTAGTTAAACTTGAGCCTTGTGCTTTTCAATCTACGCGTGATTCAGTCCATTAATTAACCTGCGCCTCCGACTGACCCCGGGCTCCCTTTACGCGTCGCGACACGCGGCATGTGTGACACTCACGCCACTCATTAACTCCTAATTTAACCATTATAATTTTCATCCTCCCTTGTTTACCACAAACAGGCATAAACATGATTCAGTGAAAGCAATAGTGTGCTATAATTTATCGTAAGAGTCTAATGAGCCATGCAAATTATGTGTGTTATTTATATTACAGCAGCTACCTGTCATTTTTATGAGGACTTTGATTTAAAAGGTTTGTTTATGTGTTCAATAGAGATACTATTTCCTGTTACATATTAGTAGAACAGCTGCATTTGTAAATATGAGAATAGGTTTGCGGTAAACAAACAAACCGCCTCACTGGGAATATAATACTGGTCGGGATTGTTGTTGACAGGGCTTCATGACTGACGAGGTCTGCATTTGACGTTCGTTGTTCAGCTGTGAAATATGGTTTTTCAGTTGATTATATGTCCATATAAATAATAGGTGAGGCCAGAATGATCATTAAATCATTACTAGGGTCCAAAATGTTCATTAAATCATTCCTAGGGTCTTTGTTTGTGTCCAGATGAACACACTTCTATGGGCCATCTGTTACTTGCGTCCTATCTATTTTCTCCTCAGACTGCTGAAACTGCTGAACCATGCAAAGCTTGGCCCCATCTCCTCATCACCATAGAGTCATTACAGATTTAATGTTCTCCAGACCATGCTGTGCTGTTAATAGTTCACTAAACGTACAGTTGTGATTGTTGCAAGATGTGTTGTGTTGTCATCGGAGGAAATAGATTCAAAGGAACAACTGTAATGCAAAGGATCCCTACTTATTTTTCAATATGTTATTCCATGAAAAAGGGGACTTTTCTGTTTTGATTCGGTGATTTTTACTGAACATTCAATTAAATATTAAATATTATACCAGACAGATAATGTGTTCTAAGTGTTTAAAAATTGCGTTCTGCTTTTTAAATCTCTAATGCATTAATACATTGTACAAAATTATGCTTACAGGCTTGACAATTTAAAGGGGTAGTTCACCAAAATTGAAAATTCATTCACTCACCCACATGTCTTTCTAAACCGGAATGACTTTTCTTCTTCTTCTGTAAACACAAGATATTTTGAATTAGGGTTGCCATTGTGCAAACTTTCAGTAGTCTTTACCAATACCAGTAATATTTTGCCAATTTCGGTACCAGAGCAAAAACTGTTGTTTTAAGTGCTTTTAATTGTTTTTGTCCCATTTTGCCTTGTCCGTTGGTTATTTCAATCAATCATCACCCGATTTCTATCCAATCATGCATTTAAATATGGTTGTCAATCCACAAATGTTGCAGTGGAATAATTTGTATAAAAACTAAACTTTTATTCAGATTGTGAATGGGTAAACAGAAAACAAGAGAAGAGCCCTCTCTTTATAATCTCTAATGCTCTGCTCTTTGAATTCTGCATTCTTGCAAAAAACTCCCGTCATAATACAAAGCTGTCTTAATTGTACAATAAATCTCTTATTTACATAATGTTTACACTTTTTGGTTATAATGAAAGGATTTGCAAGCGTGAGGTTGCTTTGAACAAAACAAAACCTTCTGAAAAAACAGATTCTTACTTCCTGACTAGCACCTAGGCCATTGCATTCACACCCTCAACAGATATGATTGTCTACAATGCTCAAAAAACACATTGTAAATAGAAACCTTTGATGCTCAGATATTTGGTGATCATTGACTTCCACTATATGGGCAAAAAAAAAAAAACGATTCCTTTAAGATGAACCTTTGCGCACAACATATAATGATAAGAAGAAAATGAAGTGTTACAAAAACTTTTGAAAAACTTTTAACTTGTTCTTGAATTTTAACTTTTTGACAAAATTATTTGATTTAAAGGTGCATTGCGCAAGTCTCTGAGTTTTTGCAGAACAATGCTCCCTCTGGCGGCAAGCGAAACTGCAGCCAGAAGTGTGCACGCTCACGGACAAAAGTTTTCTTTTTTTTTATCTTACGTGGAGTTTGCGTTGGTGTTTGAAATGAACTACAAGCCGGTCTCTTAGAATCCATCTTCTACGGAGAATGGCGGCGAATACACAAACCTGCCAGACAGCCAGGTGAGCGTGCCGTGAACGCGCATGACGTCACGCCCAGTCTAAAATTCCGGCCCGAATCCCTCTTATTTATTTTACTTTACAGGATTATAGAGACAATCTCAGTGATCAGAGAAGGGCTCATTCAGCCCATCAGGCAATTGTTTAAGCATGTATGGGTTAGAAAACGGGTATTTTTAACATGAAAAAGTTGCTTAATGCACCTTTAAAATATATAGATTTTTTATTAAAAATTTTTGTTTTGTTTTTATCTTTTAGATTTATAGATTAGTTCCTGCACATAATGTCAATGTCACTTTTATTTGTATAGCACTATTAAAACAACACATGTTGACCAATGTGCTTTACATCATCTCAGTAAGATAGACAAAATAGTACAATAGTAATAGAATAAAAAGAATAGAAATTATCATCAAAAGAATGAATAGGCCATGGCAAACAAGTGTGTCTTAAGTTGTTCTTTAAAGACATGTACAGAGTCAGTGTCCCTAACATGGTAAGCTATTCCAAAGTCTTGGCGCTACTACCCCAAATACACAATCCCCTTTCTGGCTTAACTTGGTCCTTGGAATTTTCAGCAAATTTTGAGTTGATGATCTCAAAGTTCTTCCTGTCTGATACTCCATTAACAGATCTGATAAATAAGTCGGTGCAAGGCCATGAAGAGATTTATACACCAATAAAATAAGTTTAAAATCAATCCTATATTGTACAGGGAGCCAATGTAAAGAGACCAAGGACGGAGTGATGTGTTCACGTAATAAACTCGCTGCAGCGTTTTGAACCTTTTACAGCCGTAGAATAGATGCTTGACCAATACCCTTATATAAAAAATTACAATAATCAAGTCTTGATGATATAAGAGCATGGATTGCAATTTCAAGCCTCTTATACATCAGACATGATTTCATCTTAGCCAGATTTCTCAGATGAAAAAAAACGTGACTTTACCACATGATTTATCTGTGCATTCAACTTCAGGGAGCTATCATTATAAACACCCAAGTTTTTAACACCTTCTTAAACATATAATGACAGTGGGCCGAAACTTAACTCTGCTGCGCCCCTGGTTCCTCTGGGGCCGAACACTACAACCTCTGTCTTATTTTCATTGAGATATAAAAAGTTAAAAGCCAGCCATGATTTAAGATCAAACAGGCAGGACATTAGAGGTTCCAAGCTATTTCCGTTTATTAACGGTAAATATGTTTGCAAGTCATCTGCATAGCAATGAAATGCAATGTCATACTTCTTGAAAATGTCTCCCAACGGGAGCATATAAAGTGAAAAGAGCGTTGGGGCCAGGATAGAGCCTTGTGGCACACCACATATAAGTGATGTCGATCTCCATGTATACGAGCCAAATCTTACTGCCATGCTTCTAGCAGTCAGGTATGACTTAAACCAATTTAGGGCCTTCCCCTGAATCCCTACATACTCCTCTAGCCGTGAAAGCAGTACCGTGTGATCTGTTGTATCAAAAGCTGCAGTTAGGTCTAATAAAAGTAACACTGCTGAATCATCAGCATCCACTGTCATCAGTAAATCATTGAACTCTTTTACAAGGGCAGTCTCTGTGGAATGATGCTTCTTAAAAACAGACTGGTAAACTTCACCAATCGTATTCTGTTCTAAGTAAACATGTAGTTGAATAAACACCACTTTTTGTTTGACATAAATGAGAGATTAGAGACCAGTCTGAAATGAGTCAAGTCAGTTGGATCTAAATTGTTTTTGTTTTTTTAGTTCAGGTTGCACAAAGGCCTGTTTCAGCATGCTAGGAAAAATACCTGTATCTAAGCTTTTATTCACAATCTGAAGAATACTAGGTCCAATAACCTCAATATTTTCTTTTAAAAACCATGGAGGAACCATATCTATAACTGACCCGGTTTCAGCCTGCTTACAGTTTCCCGCAGCCGCGGAAATTGATCAATTCAAATTGATTAAAAACAGCAGTCTGTGTAACAAGGCCTAAAAAGTCACTGCTCATTTGTGGGACAATTCCTCCAAGATTCTCAATCTTAGTAAAATAAATAGACAAATATCATAGTTACTGTTTATTATTATTATTGTCATAATGATTTCATAATCCTACCTATTGTCATCTTTTTACCACTTTATCTCTTCATCTTCTTTTTCTTCTTAAACATCTTCATTAACATAATCTTCTTCTTCATTATTATTATTATTAATAGAAGAAGAAATTCTTTATTAAAATATAGTAAAAGTTAGAATCAGCTATTCATTGTTAAAGTTTTAGATATGTGAGGGACACAAAATGTATGTGTTTTATAAAGGTGCCCCGGTATTTCTTTATTCTTGTCTACCACTTTTTTCCCAGGAAAACATTTGTGGCTGTACTTAAGAAAAGTTTCTGCTGTCAGATTAGAGGCCGAGGAGAGATGTCAATGAGAAATGTGCCTACAGGCAAGCTAAAGGTCAAATGAAAAAAAAAAAGTTTTTTTTGTATTGCTCCCCAAATAGAGACACTAGAAACAAATTCCTTAGTTTAATCTCAAAATAATGATTATGCACCTGTGTGTGAATAACTTTGAATGTGGAATAGATTTGGGGATTCATTTAGACCAGGGGCAGGCGGCAGTGCTCCACGGCTCCAAGACAGCAGAAAACTGAGCATTTACACAACACAGCTTGAGAGATTAGAATATATGTGTGCATTTATATTGCCTCCTTTGGTGTCTCCTAAATTATTCATATCATCCAGATCAATTCAGTCAAAATGTGTTCTGTGACGGAGGTCGTGCATCTAACAGGGGTTTTTCCTCTACCTTCATTTCACTGTAATACAGATCTCTGCGATCAGCGGCAGACGTTCGCCAGAGCTGTTTCTAAATGACCTGCGCTTGTGTTGACATCGATATGCGGCTACACTGCACACGTCTTTGTTTTGCAAACACGCAAGGTGACGGTTTTTAAAGGACCCTGAGCGGTTTTGATAACATTTGATAGACATGAATGAGAGCAGTGCCTTAGGACTTATTTGCAAAGAGAAGATGTCTAATGGGGTGAATCGTTTAAATGGGGTGTAATGTGAGTTGACGGCAATTCGAACCTGTGAGTTAGAAAAATTTAACAGGATATAATAAACAAAGTTGAACGTTTCAAGATAAAGCATGAGGCATCCGGGTGTCATTTTAATAGACTTGGAGGTTTTAAAAAACATTATATACTATAAATGTTTGTTTTACTTCAAAATGATTCGATTGTGTTGGTAATTTATTGCGTCTGACTGAATGTATTTCTTGATTAGGACTTTAAAGTCATAGATAGTGCACATAAATCCCAGGCAGTGTGCCATCGTTCCTTATCTTCATTACCGCATAAATATAGCTGTGGACGTTCCCAGGTAGATCAAGATGTTTCTGTAGGGGAATAAACTCTGCTGCTGACACCTTGATTTTTAACATGTGAGCAAATAACTGGGAACTATGAATTTCTGAAGAGCAAATAGATTAGATCATTACGGTGTTAACGGGTGGGAGGCAAATGTGTTTTCCGACTTGTCGGTTCAGCTTCTCGTGCGCGTCTTTCACGTCATCCATCCCTGTGCCCCAGAGCTTAATAGATCTCTGTGAATCTACTCCTGGTGTCAGAGTGGGCTTCTGTCATCTCTTTTTGTCCTCTTCGTCCCCGCTGAATTGATCTCCCTACGGACTGAGCCGGGCCCCCTCCCTGCTGGACAAGTGTCCTGCAGATCTCCAGCAACGTCTGTAGTCTTCATTACTCCTGACCCCAGTTTGGTCATCAGTCACTTAGTAAAACAAGCCCAGAATTGGTCCTGACTGTGCTCCTTCGGCTCTGTGTGTGATGTGTTTCAGATCCAATTATCTGCCCCGTGAGCATGACAGACACCTGAAGGGAGAAACTCAGCATGTCAGTCTCACCTGTCCACTGACTGAGTCGTCCTGTCTCTATTTCTTTCTTTCTCTCCTGTGGGACCAAAAGCCTTTTCCCGCACAATTACAGGTGTCATTTTGTCCTTAAAAGTAGCTTGAAATGGATTCAATTGTAGTCAGTAACACTGACATTTAAAGAAGTGAGAAAGTGAGAATTTATTTAAATGTTTTTTCCTAGTCTAAAATGGTCCACTTTGGACACTGTAAAAAGTCTATTAATAATAATAATAATGATAATAATAATATATGTTTAGATTATTATTTATTTTATGTACTTTAGGGTAAATCGTTGTATCAGCTTTTAACAGCTTTAAAGTTATTGTGTGTGCTTTTAATTAACATAACACATTGTTTCAATTCAATACATATAGATCCAAGTATCCAAATATTAATAATATGATATGTAGTTTTGACTCCACTTTGGGGTAAATGCTATTTTAACTCAATAATAAAAAGGTTTTTTTTTTACATCTCGATCCAAGTATCCAAATCATTTGAATTATTTATTGTTTATTAAAGGTATAGCGGAGGATGTTTTACTTCCTGGTGGGTAGTCTAAACTATTGGTCCTCCTAATTGTCAATCATTCTAGTGAATCAATCAAACTTTTCAAAAAGTGGAGAGGGCGGGTCTTATCTAAAATTTGGAAAGATCCTCCGCTATACCTTTAACTTTTGGGTAAATTGTTGTATCAACATTTAACAGCTTTTAAGTTATTGTGTGCTTTTAATTAATGTAATTCAGTATGTTTAGACTCAATAGAAATGTAAATGTTTACATGCAGACACAATTTCAGTATTATGCATTTTGATGTTTAGTTGACTGTAAATATTGTGTATTCCTGATGTAAAAATACTTGGTTATCACTGTTTTTTAAATTCTCAAGATAGAGTGAAGACGGACATGTTTACACCAGAACGTTAACACTAAGAGTGCAGGTCCATCCTCAGCCTCCTCACATATTCTTACAATAGCCCTCAAATATTTGATTCTTAGTTCATTAAGGCATTTAGTCGACCTGAGACAATTGACCTTTAAGATTTTTTTTTGTCCTGTCTTGAGAAAGGATTTTATCTCTCTCCATCCAGATGATAAGACCTCTCAGTGATGAATCCACAATTATCGATGGTTTCATATAAGCAGTGAACTTCTCCAATCGCCCTACATGGTAATTGTAACAGAAGTCATATGCATAAAATTAATTATACCGAACCATAAGGGCCATAAATCAGTTCACTATCAATTCCGGGAGAAATGTTTCAAGCACACATTCTTTTACATATTTCAAGGTAAAAGAGGGTGGATTTTACCCTCTATCAAATGATCTTTAGCAGTGTCCATTTAATCTGTCTATCCATCCTTTAAAAGCTGAAGTGTTTAAAATTTGTTTCATTGTTAAAATACTTTCTCCTATCAACTATAGCAATTTATAAGTTGCTCTGTTTGTTTGTAAATGACAGCAACTTAATCAATGGGACTTTTTTTGTCAACCAATGGGAGATGGGTGAAGAGTTCAGGTAACCTGTCTGAATACAATTTGTATTTTTGCAGTTCTGTTTGGTGATGCTAATGCAGAGATTACTTACTACAACTAAACTTTTACGAAATTATACAATCATTAATCAGGCAAAAACTGATATTACGCTGATTATTATAATAAATATTGTCTGCCTAAACTTAAACCATTTGTATTATGATCAGTGAATCTGATGGTGGTAAAGGCAGGTTTCCGGGTTCAAATGCGGTTTTGGGAAATCATCAGAAGTGTTTAAAAAGGAGTAAAAGACAAAGAATAAAAGAGAGCAACTCTCACAATAACTATCGCACACTTTCAGCTCATTCACTTTCCATTTGATTTTTATTTGATGTTTTTATTTTAATGAGACTTTGCAATACAGTTCATTTCAGGTGCTAGCTAGCTGTCTGCAAGTCCAATTACTGGAAAGTCATTTATTCTGTCAGACTAAAAGGAATCTAATTGCCTAAACTGAATGTCTAATGAGCACTTAGGCAATTAATTCCCCAGCTGCTGAAATCTGTATATTGTAACCTAATTGAGTCATTTCACTTTAGCACTTCCTTTTACAAATGATATCAGAGTGTAATTTCACATTGAGAGGCAGTAGATCATATTTTGTCTGGTTTTATGGGGTTCCCACAGTGTAAGAATTCACATTTCTCGTATGCTAAAAAATACATAAACGAATGTGCTTTGGATATTAAACCTAAATCTGTCTTTTGTACGCCATGAAAGGATAACGTAAATAACACATTCTGATTTAGTAAAATTCTCCAGTGTCTATAAACACCATACTATCTTCATAATTGACACATTATGTTATTTACCACAAATGCAGATTCTTTTTTGTCTTCTAGCTAAAACTAACATATAACAATAATATTAGTTCAAGTATGTATGGGCTATTCCAACCTCTTGAGCCTTATCAACTAACACAAACTGAAGAGTTTATAATTGTGAGTGTTTGGTATTTTAATGAGGTGTCAGAATGTTGAGTCATTCCTTGTATTTCGTTGGCTCCTCTACTAAACAGCTCTGCTCTCTGTTTTTATAAGATGATAGAGGAACCCCAAGACTGTGGGAGTTTCCATTGCGACATAGAACTGAGCATGAACTCGAATGGATAAAAATAAGAAATATGCATAAAGTTCATTTTTATGCTTTTTAAAATAATTATTATTCTCAAATAAATTAAAATATTAGAATTATTATTATTCTCTAAAATACCTCACCAAGGTTGCATTTATTTGATAAAAAATACAGTAAAACCAGTACTATTGTGAAGTATTATAACAATTTAAAATAAATGTTTTCTATTTTAACATATTTTAAAATGCAATTTATTCCTGTGATTGTAAAGCTGAATTTTTAGCATCATTACCCCAGTCATCAGTCACATGATCCATCAGAAATCATTCTAGTCTGTTGATTTGCTGCTCAAGAAGCATTTCTTATTATTATCAATGTTGAAAACAGTTTCTAATATTACTTCTTATTATTTTTGTGGAAACCGTGACACAATATTCTTTGATGAATTGAAAGTTCCAAAGAATAGCATTTATTTGAAGTAGAAATATTGGTGACACTTTACAATAACGTCTCAATTGCTAACACAAGTTAATGCATTTGTTAACATGAACTGACAATGAGCAATATATTATTACAGCATTTATTAACCTTTGTTAATGTTAGTTAAAATGTTTATGTTCATGTTAGTTCACAGTGCATTAACTAATGTTAACAGATACAACTTTTGATTGTAATAATGTAGTAAATAGGGAATTTAACATGAACTAAGATTAATAAATGCTGTAGAAATGTCAATAACATATTTTGTCTTTGCTGTCACTTTTTGATAATTGTAATACTTTGATTAATAAAAAATATAAATTTCTTTAAAAAAAAAACTGATTGACCCAAAACTTTTGATGAATGCAACAAAAATGTTTATACACTGTAAAAAATGAAATGATCCGTAAGTCATGACAATTTTAAAAAATTGTAAAAGTTATATGATTCAACTCGATTTTTTTTAAGTCAGTTTTATATAATTTATGTTGGAATGACTTGAACAGCCAATTTGGTTATACTTAATTTAAGGCACCAACTTAAGTTTTTAAGTTGAACTTTTTTACTGTGTACAATAGAATTTATAAGAAAATAAGAAGTGATTCAAATTATAGCTATAGAAAATTATAGAAAAATACAGATAATCTAAATAAATCAATAAAGAAACAACAACAATTGTAAATAAATAAAGAAACACAACAATGGAAATGTTTTCCTCCCTCCGTTCAAGATTTTGTCTGGGTTCCTTTTTCATGGTAATTTTTATAGGGCCACTTTAGCAAAATGCCCTGCCAACATCCCTCTGCAAACAGCAAAGCCCCCTCAAGACATTTAAAGCTGGATAAACTCCTCTAAAGGCTTTAATTATCTTAATGCAGCAATTTCACAGATTATTTAAAATGCTGTCATTTACTTTAGCTTTTCACAAGGGGGTGGGGTACAGGGGTCAATAAAACAACGACCGACAGAGGCTCATATCGGAGATACGTGATGACACAACTCTTGTGTTAAACTCTATGGATCAGCTGTATCGCTCTGTGGGCATCTAAGGGACCTCTTCCCGGTGAGGAAAGTAATTGATTTCAATTCAAATGGGTTTCCTATGAGGATTTATATGCTGGATGGTTTTATGAGGGTTGCAAAGGAAAACGGAATAATGGGCTCTTTTATTGTTGCATTTAACATGTATGTTAAAGCCACAATTAATCAAAAGTGGCAGCCATGTAATTTATCTTTTAATTTTGTCACATGCTGTGCAGGTTGTGTCAGGCTGGCTAGGGTAAATTTTTTTGTGTCCATTAAAAGGACAAAAAAAGCCACAGAATGAATGATAATAATATTTGGTTTACCTTGGGTGCCCACTCGTCCTTAAAATGTAAATTCAGTCTATATATATGGAATTATATATTTTTTCCTCCATGCTTGATGTATTATAATCCTCATAATAGCCTGTTTTACATGACCGTTCGTCTAATACATAAACATAAACATGACTAGGACACATATTTGATATGGTCCAGTCCACATCTTGATACTATGAAATTTCATGGGCATTGTTGGCGGTAATCCGGGGGATTTTGATCATTCAGGTCCGTCATGCATGTTCGTGTACGGATGGACTTTAGGTACACAGCTTATCCAATGTAAGTTCATGGATTTTCTGCTTGTATTGTAATAATGCTCTTAAAAGCAAAAATGTCTATTTTTAGCATTCTAATCATTAATCAGATGAGATAAGGCCAAACCAATAAGTCAAAATTAACCTCAAATGTTTGACCATCATGTCTTAGTTGTCAGCATGAGCTCTAAAGAGTATGATATCTTGCAATCCGAAAGGCAAGCACAGGGCAATATACCACACAATTGAATCCATTATAGCACTCAGAATTACAAATTATCATTGCTCTCTTCTCAGCCGAAATCATTTACAAGCCAATGGGCAGGCACAGAGTCAATCCACACGCTGCATTCCAAACTGTGAAAGCTTAGGGAGAATAAAGAGAGCGAGAGAGAACACTGACCACTGAGTGAGCAGAAGGACCAAAGCCTTACAGGAAATTATACGACTGCAATGAGAAGGCACAACAATTTGTGCCCATTTTGTGTGGCAGAGAGAGAAAGAGATGGTGGATCTCTTGAAATGTCTGCACTGTAAGGCTAATTTACTTAATGAATGCTTCCCTCTCTTTTGTCTCTGAGACAACCCCCTCTATGTGCCCTCCTCGCAAAGTGAGGACCACCCAAGAAGCCCTCAGAGGCAGGTACAGTGGCATTGTCTGGGGTTCAGAAGTTCACACTATCTAGGAGCTGCTTGACTGGACTCTAGGACAATCATTGTTGTCTAGCTTAGAATAATAGGAGAGGCTCTTGTGACCCACTATCAGAAGTATTAACATATTCCATTAAGTCAGTTCATCCTTCCTCCAGTTGAATAAAAATTGACTTCTGAACCTTGGTGAGAGGTGTTTTATTTGGACAACTCTTACGGTTAAAAGCCGTAGCGTGAGGTTGAGTATAATGAAGCATCATTTCAGGGGGTTTTTTCTCTTTCTCTCTTCTGTGCAGTGTCAACGATGTATGTACACGTTTTGATTATATAATAGCATATAGTTTGATTTAAAAATAGATGTACTTTGTCATCATTCAGTATGCATTTGTTTAACATGACAAAAAAGTAAAATAAACCAGAAACATCAGACTTATTTTTTCATTTTGTTGTCATTATTTTATGTTTTGTTTTTTTTGGCCATTATTTTGTTATTGAAAAAATAAATAATAGATGAGAAAAATATTTTAAATGCAACAGTCAATATTTATATTGTTCACATGACAAAAAACTGAGAAGTGATATGACTCATAAGTTTCAGTTTATTTTTTCATAAATTAAGCTCCTAAAGGGACAACGGTCATATTAAATTTAAAAAAATACAAAATTCTTTTCTTTTTTCTTTTCTTCTTAGAATATTCTGTCTTTATTTCGCATTGCTCTCTGTTTATTCTTTTGTTTCCTGGTTTTTAAGTGTTTATGACTTGTTTTCTTGTTCTTCTTATAATTTCAGGAACTCTAACCAATGCATCGCCATGGGCTCCCCCGTTTCTCTGGTCCAATGAATGTTATCCTGTACTGTTCGAAATGATTTTACCGGTAGGAGCGGAATGTGTTGTGTTTTTTGTTTTAGGATTTTATTTAAAAAGTCCAGATTTTCTCTGATGTGTGCAGGTAGCTTCTTGTCATAATTTATCAGCTGGAAGAAAATTAGTGCCGATGGGAATGCCAGTTTGGCTGCTCCCGATAATCTCTGCACCATTTTATTCAAGATCGTGACATTTCCTTGCTCGCGGTTATTTATGTCGAAGTTGAGGATCTGGACCTCTGGAGCTGTTACTGTCTTATTTTTCAGAATGTGGTGAGCATGCTCTAGTCTTGCTCCCGGGTAACTTACCACTTGGATTTTGTCGTTGTCTAGTTTGGGTAAATTTGAAAGGTTTGATGCTCCCAGGAAAAGGATCGTTTTTTGGGGGGTAAGGGACCAATTCTCATATTTGTTTTGGGAATGTTCTTGCCTTTCGAAGATGCCAAAGGCCTGGGTCCTTGTCTCTGTCTTGAGTTTGGGGGTTGGTAGTCTAGTTTGTTCTGTTAAACTACCTCCAGGTTTGGCTTTTCTAAGGGGCCATCGTGGCATTGGTGTTTTTTTCGGGGTTTTGATTGGATTTGTCACCTCTTGTTTTTCTTGTTCCTGTTGCTCTTTTTCTTTCTCCTTCTCGGAGCTAGAGTTCCCTTGTTCTTCTTTGACTGCTGGTTCCAAATTATTCGGCTCGACGGTTGGGGTAGAATATTTCATCGTCCGAGTCCGCTGTTGCTCCTATGATGAAGCCGCCTTCCACCGCTGGTTTGTTTCTTTGCTACTGGGTGTTCATCCTTGTTAGGATTCTCTGGGGTTTCTATTATTTTACGGCGGCAGGTTTGGTGTCTGGTGTCTTTTTTGTGTTCATGAATGTTGTCACTGCTTGTGATGCCAGTTCGATCGTTGTTTCCTGTATAGTTTTTAGATTCTTTCTCCCCCATTTTATCGCTACCTGCCAGGCCTCTTCCCACCTATTTTTGGAACTGGCTAGGATGGAGGTCTGGGTTCTTTCGAGACATTCAGATTAGTGGTCTTTAAGGATGTCTAAACCGAAATGTAACCAGTTGCGAGCATTTGTGTAGATCCACAGGCTTGTGTTTCATTCGTGTTTATTACGGCTGGCTTGATTGCCGTACTTAGGTTTTCTGCTATTTTCTCTAGTCGGCGTGGTTTGGTATTCTGTGCTTCTCCATTTTTCAGGGTCTTTTCGTGGTGGAAAGCCCTGAGATAGGCGTAAAGGCTTCTTACCAATCTCCTGAAGTTTTCGTCTTTGGACATTTTTTTGCTTTTTTGGCGTATTCCCTAAGTGAAAGATAAATTAAAAGTTATGATGCAGAATAATTTAGTTCTTTTTAGCAGATTATATTATTTATTTAATTTTATTTTGTGGTGGGATATAAATTTTTTATAAAATTATTAGAAAAAGACCAGAAAATGTCAGGCCTGTCTGGGCCACCCATTTTCGTGTGCCTCTCTGGGCATTTGGACCTATCCCCTAATTTAACCCTAATTAAAGTAAAATATATTTCAATGCTTTTGCTTTCGCTCTTTGCATTCCCCAGATATTTTTTTGTCTTCGCTCGCAGAACTTTTGTGTAGAGAACGTAAAAGCATTGACATAATATTTCCTCCCACCTCATATTATTACCTTTACCATGTTCATTTTGCTGCTCTGTAAAAAATGTATTCATAAAATAAAAATAAAATCAGACTGTATTTTGTTTTAAAAAACATTTATTAAAACATTTATTAAAATAAAACAAAATAAAATAATACCAAAATGTATGTTGGCCTAATAAAATAAAATAATGTTTCAGTTTTTTAGTCTTTGCATTCAGCAGCCTACAGGGAAAGGAAAGCCGGCACATGCATACAGCTTATTTATAAAGCAGATCCATTTAGCTATTAAAAATTCTTTTGGTCAAATTATGGTTTGCCTAAGTGGACCTCCACACGATCCAGCCCTGGCTCTTGTTAAAGCCACTGTTTAGATACTATAATTTCATGACTGGTTAACATTCATTACCGCAGGATTTCTTTTTCATTGCTGGGTGAAGGTGAAGGGGAGGGGGAGGGCAGAGGGGCGGAGAGAGAAAAAGAGCAGTTTAATGTGTCCTATTCATTACACTGTCTTAATTCAGCCAAAGAAATAACATACAATTTCAGTGGCCACCCGACACCCAGACTTCATTTAAAAGGCTGTATCGATGGACCTGCTGCACTCTGGCTTAGCAGATTGCTGTTCTGTGTGTGTGCATGGCGTGTGTAAGCCTGTGCGCGCATGCATTTGAGCGTCCACACTTTAATTTTATTATAAAATCTGAGATGTGTGTGTGTGAGTGGGCGTGCCGCAGTCAGAGGGGTGTGGAGGGGGCTCGGGGACATCTGCTCTTCCTTTAGCGTGGCAGCGAACACAAAGGCCATCAAAGTGACAGAGGTTAAGTCAACCCATGGCATGGCAGCTGCTCACCCTCCCCATACATATCACCCTCTTGCCCATTCATACATCCCCTCCCTTAGGAACTCCCTCCACGTCCCCATGATATCATTAGCCTAAACATTCAACTAATTATACAAAGTCTCATTTTGGTCAGACACTTAAAATCTTATAAGTCACCTTGTGCTTTAATGAATTTATTACATTTTCTGAAACAGGATTTGCATACAGTGCCAGGCGGCCGATGAGTGTAAGGCAGAAGAGGAAAATCAATTAAGACTTAAACTGTTTGCCATTTATTCAACCGGGGGGGGGACAAGCACTGCATGCATGGAAGTTAAATCAATTGCATGAGGCTTTTCAAAGGAGAGGGTAAAAAGAATTTAAATGGAGGTTAATAGGCCCCCACAAAATGTGCGCAACACAACTGTCTTTTTGCAAACGCAGGTTGTTTAACTGAGAGGCTTATATGCTTTTCAGAGTGAAATATGCAGTGGAAAGGTTTTCGGAGTGTATTTCAATACACACATTTGTTACAGATTCAATTGCGTTTACAGATTGTCTGCGTTTAATGAGTTTTTGAGAATGTTTAACCATCAATTACACAAGCGTGGCGAAATAAAATGCTAAATCTGATCAGTAACATGACATTTTGTTACAGCGTGATAATGTATTATTATTATTATCATAGTTCAGAACTGAACTCAGTATTTTCTTTAAAATAATTAAAAAAATTTTTTACACTATTAGAAATGTAAAAAGCAGTGCACTGTATAATATTTACATGCTAAAAAATATATTTTTTTTTTTATAAAAAAAATTGTTGCTGTTTTTAATGCTCTTTTTATGTATTTAAAATCTATTCAATATCGGTTTTGGGTTTAAGCACTTATAATTTCACTGGGCTGATGTCATATGAGCCAACATAGAGGCGTGTGTTTATTTTTGGTCAGTCAATAAATAACATTTGAGATGATTTGCCATAGTGGCTTTGTAATGGCATTCTGAATTTCACATCTGAAAGCTGTGCATTTATCTTGATATTGTGCCAAATTACAGAAGATAGACCCAGTACAAGTCTCAGTTTTTGGCCATAAAAAGAGTTTCAGTTCCTTACACTGCCATCTGTAGTTTACAGAGGGAAGTACAAGCTTATTTTTCCTGACATTATCCTTTTACATTTCATGTCTGAGATAGAGGTATGTCAGTGTGTACTGAATTAACTTTTAATCTTTGAACTTTAAATGGTAAAATTTTGTTTGCAACTATTTTATTTATAAAAAATAATGTTAAATGAAAAATGTTTAATGTAATATACACATATTAGCTATAATACATAATACTACATTGTATTATTATTTTAAAGGAACTTCATTTTATTGAATAGCCCATAATAGCATACTGGATAATGTCTATCCAAATATTGCTTAAACATTTGTAGTTTGCAAAACATTATTAGTTTTTCTTGTTAAATCTCTGCATGTCTGATGTTGTCACTTAACCTCTTCAGTTGTGTGCTTTTCATTTAAAATGTCATAAGTTTATGCCATGTGACAGCAGACTAAATTGCATGATTTAAGGTTTGATCCGTGTAAATCAATTGAGCCTGTGAGGGCAGGTCAGGCGATTAGTCAGTGTTGTCTTTGAAAGTAAATTCCTTACAGAGTTCAGACTGTTTCTTTGGAGAGCTGAGTCACTCAAGGAATTAACATATTGACATTTCATTTTCATGTTGTGCAAGCATCGTAAGTGACAAAGTGTAATACAGATCATTTATTTAGTTATTATTATTATGTTTGGATTGGTAGTTAATTCTGGTACTGCTGCAAGATTGATTGATATTCTGGACAATTTATTTATTTATTTACCAGTACAACACCAATTTGTTTAAATTATCTGGTAATTTTAATTGTTATTGAGAGCTACTAGATACCATACACTTGCACCAGACATTACATAACAAGTGAGGCAAATCTATCTTCTCCAGGCTGGGCATTTAGAGAGATATTTGTAGCTCCCAAGCACACCTTCGCCTCCACGGCCGACAAAAGACATAACACAAAGACAGATAAGCTGCGTAATCTTAGCCAGCAGACCTATCACACACACACACACACTCACCACAGAGAAAATCATAAATTCGTTCTGTCTCTCTGTCTGGTTTCAGACACATATGTGGAGCAGAACTTGGTAATAAAAAGTGAGGAAGGCCCAATTAGGGCTTTAAGCAACAAACACAGACGCCCCCCTATGAGGTTCAGTTCTGAGGGAGACGGGATTGTCATACTGAGTATTCAAATAGACTTCCCAAGCCCCTCCATTTGAAAACTCACTTTGATGTAAATTTGTAGACGGATGTTCATCACTTGAGCATCGTCTAAAGCAAACAACAGAGGACATTTTCGTCTCTGAGCAAACATCACAGAGCCTTTTATGTCTTCAAATAGGGCGGTTAATTTATCTACAGATGTCAAAAGCGGGTCATTTTTGAATCCCAAGGCGCACGTGACAAAAAATGAATTGAAAATATATTTGAACACAAGCATAACATTGTAAGCAAGATATTTACATGCCCCTGAGAGAACTGTGTAGCTGTCCAAAAATAGCACTGGACAATAATCGTCCACTTGCCAGCAATGTGTTCATTTTGTACATTTGTTTATTATGTATTCGGGACGAAATGTGCCATGTTGATTATTGTGGAAGTGCGACGAGTGTCTAAGAGCGTGTTTACTCAGCGTGGCCATTGAAGATCATGGACTTTGATGAGGATGATAATTTCTCAGGGGGGGTGTACTTCTCCGGGAATCATAAAAACACTCAATGGGAACACTTTCAAACGGAGGTCAGGCCTGCAATAATATTTTCCCTGCACGATGATGGTTCTTTCCTGCGCAGAGCGGCCATCTGCGAGATGTGATTCCAAAGCTGAGTAAACTTTTTCGTAGAGGAGGTTGGAAAAAAACAAAAGACATAACAAAAGGGCACGATCTCCGTCAGAGTGTGTGTTTGAATGCGTGTGTGTGCTTGAGAGAGAGCTTTGGCTACGGACAAGACCCTCTTGACGGTGTTGCGGCAGTGACATGGCATTGCTTATCTGTAGAGGCTCATCCAGGGGCTTAGATCACGGTTAGGCCCGGGCATTTGTTCTGCCTCCACCTCTTACTCGCCCCCCCCCCCCCCATGTCCTTTCTCATTATTTGCGCTCCTTGACTTTCTAGCCTTCGGTGGGATGAATCCCTATGTGGAGCTTAGCGCATCCCAGGAGGTGAACTGCTCCACGAGGGGAAACGTGAGGCACACATCAGAGTGACAAGACGAACACGCTCTCGCTCTCTCTCCTAACCGGTCCCTTGAGATGAACCATCTCTGTCATCAGCAGGGACAGCTGTGAGTTAAATGCAATTATGGATGCAATTAGTAGCATGATCATTATGTCATACAACACCTTTGAGGAATGTCACAGATTCATTTTTGGTTGTGTGGATTCGCATCAGTTTACATTGACTAGACTCTGTCTGGTGTGTCTAATTTAGACTTAAAGCTGAAGTATGTAATGCCATTTGTAGGATGATTTAGCAGAAAGGGCTTTGTAGAGCTATCAAAACATTGTTTGTTTGTTTGTTTGTTTAGAGTACTCCGACCAGCCTGACATGGCAACACTGGATCAACCAATGGCATTAGTTCGGGGTTAGGAGGTGTGTTTGTAAAACCTGTTGAAAACAGTCATTATTTTTGCAGTTCCATTCAGGGCCGCACAATATTTCAGAACCATTGGCTTGACCCGGTTATACTGGCTACAAGGGATGATTCTGTACAACATTTTAGATTGTCTACAAAGGGGAAACATTATGAATAAAACTTCCTTGATAACAACAGTTAACAGATGCATTTAGAAGCAAAGACTATTATCAGAATGACCAAATGCTTGATTTCTAAAGAAAGACTGACATGTCTTTTAGCATGTCAGTTAAAGCAATAAGCCTCAAATTTACAGTGGTTTACAGTGAATTTAGAACAGCTAAGGTTGGTTTGTTAGACACGACACAGAGCGGAGGTAAGTCCATATATATATATATTTTTTATATTTGTTTTATTCATAAAATAAACACACAGCAACAAAACTGAGGTCACTAGTGTATGTTTGTAGAGTAATTTACAATGGCTTTGAACATGGCTCAACCAACCAGAATCAAGGACCGGAACTATCTGTTTTATAATCTTAAGTGAACACCATTTAATCTGGTGTTTTATTAAAGTAAATAAAAAACTTAATTATAAGTTTGAAATCAAGCTGTCCTGCATTGTTGTATAGGCAATTTAGCAATGCATTTAAAATAGCATTTAAAACTTTAGGTTTTGATTTATTCAGTTTAGAATTTAAGTATTGGCTGATACAAAAAAATTGTTTCAGCCAGTATTGTAAAATTGGTACATCCATAATTTTACACTAACAAACCTCTATGCACACCGTGGCAATATAATTATCCTACAATATAATTATCCTAAATGTAAAATAACACTTTTTGTTCACTGTAGAAATTAAATATTGCTTCATCTTTGATAAAGCTGTATTTTTTAATTTTTATTAACATTAATGACACTGACAACAGCAGGAATATTAGGCTGTGGTCACTTTAAGACTGAATGCACGGACCGAATATACTGACACACATAGGTTTCTTTCTCAACTGTTCACTCACGACATATCCGAACGAATACTTGCGGAGACGGGTATTTTGACATTCTTTTGTGTGTATGTGTCCGTTCAAGCGCAAGTAAACTGAAAGAGGAATCCATTGAGCGCCAGCCAAATGAGATTGCTGTTTGAGCATTAGTTCTGCTCACTACCGGAGTAACCTGCATATATTCTGCTTGATCTTAAAAGCTGAATAATTTGAAATGAACGCTATTTTGACAGGATACAAATACAACAAAGAATATTGTTTACATGTAGTGCGTTGATTCTGCGTGGTATGTAAGACTCTCACTCTCTATCTCTGTGTGTGTGAGAAACACAGCGCTCTCAGCAAAACGACGTCAAGCTATGCACCTTCACTCTGGAGTTTACGGTATGTCAAATACTCTGCGCATCCATTGAGATGAATTGAAATACTAGTTCAGATCGCTTGACAGAGAGCGAAACTCTCAAGTGCTCAGTCAGAGTGTTGAGCGAGTGAAAATATATCTATGCTAAACTTATACGGTACTTAGCCTCTAACACACACACACTGGCGAGTAAAATCTAAGAATTTATTAGCCAATGGCTATTGATAGACATTATTTAGTCACCCAGAGTTAAATTTTTTACGCATATGCGAGTGATTTAGGCTACGTTCAGAGTCAACAATAAGACTGTCAGTCCAAATCCGGTTTTTGTGCATATCCAATTGAAATCCGATCAGATTTAGCAAGTGTGAACGGCAAAAAATCACATGAAATGCAAGTTTTACAAATACATTTGAAGCTACATCCATATGTGGTTTGAAATGCTATTCAAATCGCATTTCTGGAAATCCGTTTCAGTCTGACTGTTCTGATTGGATTTTGTGTGGTTTATACTCACGCCACCTATAATGTAAACGTCAGACGTTGTTATAGGAAACATACTGAAAGTCACTGGCAAAACAAAATGCTGTGTTGTTACTAGGTGAAAATTTACTTAGCAACTTGTTGTTGCTAAGTGAAAACGAGCAGAAAATGTACAATATAATGGAGACATATTTTGGAACCGGCGGAGACGACAGAGCTGAAAAAAGCTGTGCATATCAGCCTCCTACGGTTCTGCCGCTGTCTCATAAGACGCTGTTAATTTAAATTAGACAACATCTCTATTGCAAACCCCTCCATTTTGCGTTTTTTGTTGTTGTTGTTTTTGGCGTATGCCTACCAATGCAACGTCATTCCGGAAAATGAAAGAGCTGCATAGACACACAAATCGGATCTGAACAATGTGGACGTCAATAATTTTAGATCAGATTCCAATCAGATACACAAATAAGCGAATTTGGACTGACAGTGTGAACGTAGCCTTACTCGCATTGTAGAGGGTTGACTAGTAACGCAAAATTTACACACTTCAAGTTAAGTCAAGTATGTTGTTTTTTTCTGTAAGATTTTGTACATACATTTTTTATAATGGAATGTACCTGTAAAGATAAAACACATTTTTATAATAACTTAAGTTAGTTGCCAGTAATATAAACCTTCCTTGTCACTTCAGTGACATTTTAGGGTCAAAGTAGCAATGCGCTCCCCAGTAACATTTCATTTTAAAGCCCATGAAAACTCAACTTATTTGTTGTTTCAAATGACAACTGCTAAAGTATGTTGTCTGCAGGACTCCTCGTGAACCTCCACTGGTATGAATTCCCCATAACAGAGGTCTAAATGGCTTGAGGAAGGAGGGAATTTCTCCAGAGAAATGTGATTTTTCCAGAGCAGTCCACTGAGATGGAAGATGTGGGTGGATGGCTGGCCAGCACTATGACTGTTTGATGTGGGAGGTCTTAACTTCACCCCGCTGGGTCGGACCCCAAGACTTCTCATTAACCGTGTCATCAAAGGCCCCGGCCCAAGTAATCATAACATTAGCGTTGACATTACCACACAGCTACAAGCTTCTTTCGAGCGCTCCACAAACATGCCTGCGCCGGCTGAGTCATTCCTCCACAGCGAGGGAGCTTGGGCTGAAGCAAACTACGCTAGCCTGTACCCTGCACGCTTCATCGAGAATACAAACACTTACATGACTGTGGACAAGCACGTAGCACCGTTTTCTCAAAGCGCTAAGGTAGGAGAGTACCTCTCTTTGCACTGCCCTTAATTAAAGCAACAGTCATTGCGAAAAGGCCCTCGGAGGGATCAGCTGTCAGGACTGCTCGGACAGCTCTGGTCTCCTCACCTACACCGTACCCCATCCATTACTCGTTTCTCCCCTCCACCTCCTCTGAGTCCCATCACATATGTTCCCATCTCCCGTCCAGAGGTCGATGGGGTTCTTGTGTTCGTACCTTGCTTTTAAGCCATCAGACACCCCCATGGGGCACATGAGGAAGATATATCTCTGTCACTGTCCCTGGATTGCGCCAAGGAAGGACGTGAGTGCACCCATCAGTTCGGCTCAAACCATGTCCCACCATCTCTTTTGGGGTAGGGAAACCAATTAGAGAGTGTATTTGCCATTAAAGGACACATCTGTGACAAACCCAGCCACGGGGTCGCAGGTTTATTATGTCATCACCCCGTGCGGCAGCCATTATTATAAATAAGTGTCAGTGTCTTGAGGTCACGGATGGAAATGGGATCTAGTTTTGGTCTGATTATGCCAATGGCCCTCTAAGTGCTTCATTATGATCGTTCCTCTCAGATTCATATTTAATTCCAACCTAGAGTTTATCCGTTTAATGGGAAGCATTAAACGTGACCTGTAAAGATCACAGAGAGAACGGAGAGAACAAGAAAAGGTTAGGGCCAACTCGGCTCACGCTGCTCAGAAAGTCTTTACACATGTTTTCTTCGGTCCCGGAAGACGTCGACTGGAGTTTGATTTGAAAGACAAACCCCTGCTCTCAACAGGCTCGTCATTGTTCCCTTTGAAAAAGCGGCTCTCCTCTTGCAACTATCAAACGACTTTTTAAAAGGTAATTAAACAGCAGGTCTCCTCCGCCGAGGGGCCGATGAGTTTCACTTCATTAGCATCACTGTGTATATTAACTCTTTGTGCTGCACAATTATGGAATTATGGACTGCCATATATGACGTGTCTGGCTGCTCTGTGGGGGAAATTAAGAAGTGTGGGGGAAAATGGTAATCTGTTAAACACCTCGATTATTTGTTATTCATGGTCTGATTAATGATTCTTTTTAAATGCAACAATAATCTCTGAGGGCCACTGAAAATAAATACACGTTTGATATGAAAATAACACCTTTGGAGCAGTACAGAGGAAATTATTGTGAAAACAATTTTCATGATCCACAAATGATGCGTGTCAGTCATTGCAGTCTTGGGTGGTTTAATCTGAAAGGGTATACAGTGACCCCTAAAAAGTATTTTGGACACTTAAGCCATAGTTAAATATACAAGCCCTACCTTTAAGATTTTTTCATTTTTTAAATAATGTTCAACAAGGCTGCATTTATTTAATCAAAATACATTAAAATTGTGACATTTTATGTTATAAAATATAATTTATTCCTGTAATGGCAAGGCTTCAGTGTCACATGGCAAGGCAAGTTTTCAGTGTCACATGATCCTTTAAAAATCATTCTGATTTGGTGCTCAAGAAACGTATGTGTTTTTTTTTTTTAAGGATTATTTGATGAGTAGAAAAAATCCAAAGAACAGCATTTATTTGAAATAGATTTTTTTTGTAACATTATAATTTGATCAACTCTCACTATAGGTATATACATGTGAAACATTTCACAAAAAGAAGTTTGATGCATGGGTTTCAAATAATGTGAATACATTCAAACAATTTAATGTAACTCCACAGCATATTTCAATGCGTTGTCTTGTGTGTTTAAGGCCATGCCCTGTATTAGTATGTACCATGTGTCGAGGAGAGTGTATAGGCTGGCTGACCCCAGTGCCGATCTACATACAGCTTAGAAAGCAAAGCAGCTCCCTCCATCAGCATGCAGTGACAGCCTCCTCTGTTTAATGCACTCCCTCAGTTTATAAATGCCCAAAGTGTGATAAACATTTCTGCCGGGCCGATGCACAGGTCAGGTGCTCGAAGGTGTAGGTGGTGTGGCCTCTAGATAACCACTCGAAAGAAATGTGCAGCCAGTTGGTCTTTAGAAAGTAAAAGAGCCAAACCGTAGAAAAGACAAACAGTTATGCCAGGCTGAGAAAGTACACTTTGCATTTTGCTATTGCTTATACAAATAATTTGTAGCAATCCAATAGCTACTTTTTCATGTGTTGCCATTGTTTCCCGATTCCGTACCTATTGAAGTACAAATACGCTGAAAGAAGCAAAATGAGATGAGGAAATGGTAAGAGGAGTGATGCATTATGGGATATCTACATTGTAGAGCTCTTGACAGTTGACAGATGAGCTTTCATTTGAGTAAAACCAACCACGGAAGCCAAGACATCAGCTCCCTGGAAACTAAAGGACAGTCTAGAGACATCTTCATAGCAACTATGACGGTTCAGTTGTTGCTTGCATTCAAATTCAGCTTGATTGATGTCTCTAATGAATCTTTATACATTAAATATGTCCATGTCAGGCTCCCATGCTGTAATCTACTGGTTTTGGTGCATTCTGTAGTGTAGAACATCTATACAGCATAATTTTAAAAAATCAAAATGCTGATGAATAGATGCCAGTAGTAATACAACATTGATGAGCATGAAGCAACTTCATTATTTCCTTGTTGGAATTTTTGCTTTCTCCATCGGACAGTTTATTCCTTTGAAGAATGAACTTATTGTCTTATTCTGACTTTGATGTAACCTGTGTAATAATGTGGTGAGATATGGACAGTTTAAATGTTCTGACTATTTGCTTTTAATATAAAGTCTGTCTTTTATGACCATAGGTGCTGCAAGATTAATTGAGTCGTGGATGTCTGGCTTTCAAAGCCTGTAGTACCGAGGAGGGATCCTGGATCAGGCAAAGCAAAGAGACAATCTCATTAATATATGATTAATAGTAGCTGGCAAGGTGATTAATTAGTGTTTGTGACAGTAAACGTTTACCAGGCCTTTATGTTTTCCCCTGGAATGTCAATTTGTCTTTTCT
This sequence comes from Leuciscus leuciscus, assembly GCF_965113295.1. Classification (NCBI taxonomy): domain Eukaryota; kingdom Metazoa; phylum Chordata; class Actinopteri; order Cypriniformes; family Leuciscidae; genus Leuciscus; species Leuciscus leuciscus. The sequence continues at coordinate 25,241,637 of NC_138740.1, read as the reverse complement.
CAACGTGTTTCCCCTCCCAGCAACTCTTGTGAAAGAGCAGACAACTTTGCATATTCTAGTCTTGTCCCATTTCATTCTTCCCCTGCCCAGAACAGCAGCCCGGGAATTAAACGGCTCAAACATGATTGATTACTTTTCTTTTTTATTTGCAAGCTGAAAATCCAAAGTAGTTGTTTTCTTTCTTTTTAGTTTCTTTTTTTTTTCCTTCAGTCCACCTCTTGTTTTTCTTTCTCTCTCGTTAGTTGTACTTGTTCGTCCTGGTCTTTTTGGTGACCCAGGCTCATTGATACAGGAATGTCTACCGGCTCACGCTTTGCAGTAGGATTGATTTGAGTCACTGCAGGAAGAAGTTTGTGTGTTTTTCCCACAGGAGCCCTTGTCCTGACTTTGCCCTAGACTCACAAATACACGTGTATGTGTGTGTGAGGGTTTACATAGCTATAGTATAGGGACAAATTTGTTGACAAAAGTGTGTAAAAGTGGACAAAAACTTATTTTAGGGACATCCAGGGACATCCTCAATAAAAAAAAGTTAGGATTTGGATTAGTAGAGCTCCAGACAATTTTTTTTTATTTAATAAAAGCTGAAAAGAGAGCCTTTGGCTCCTAAAATGGACATTTTACACTACCATTCAAAAGTTTGGAGTCAGAAAGATTTTTAATGTTTTTAATGTACAAAGGAGTCTGTTATCCTTGCCAAGGCTGCATTTATTTGATAAAAAAATCAGTAAAATTGATCATTACAATTTAAAATAAATCAGTAATAATGATAATTACAATTTAATTAATGTTTTGTATTTTTATATATATTTTTAAAATGCAATTTATTCCTGTGATGGCAAAGCTGAATTTTCAGCATTATTTCTCAAGTCTTCAGTGTCACATGATCTTTCAGAAATCATTCAGATATGCTTGTTTGGTACTGCTTAAGGAACTGCTTATTTTTATATTATTATCAATTTTACAAATAGTACAATTACTGTTGTGCTGCTTAATATTTGTGTGGAAATCTTGATAAATAAAAAATCAGTATTCTTTGATGAATAGAAAGTTCAAAAGAGCAGCATTTATTTGAAATAGAATATTTTGTAACATAAAAGTCTTTACTGTCATTCTTGATCAATTCGTTTTTGTTGAATACAAGCATTAATTTCCAAATTTTGTCAATACAAAAATTGTTCCAATTTGATGCGGTCACTCTGATCCTGATTGTATTTGTGCCATATAATGGTTTGCCTCTTTTGGAAAGTAAATTTTATAACCAATAACATTTTTGTAAAGTATGCCTTTTTTATTTATTTTTTGGGGAATAGGCTACCATTATGAATTTATATAACAAAACTCTATTGTAAATTTGTACATTTATTTACACTCTTATCATATAAAAAACAACAACAATGTGAATAGACTAATGTAAGTCTCACAAACCTAAAGTATACATCATCACACTAATATTTCCTGGTTAATTTCCGAATCAAACATAACTGAAAAATGACTTGTGGTTCAGTGAAGAAGTCAGTTGTGAAGCCAGTAATCATGGCTCTGAATGAGTCACTGACTGAGTAAACCTGATTCACTCCATTAACTTAGGTTTGAGGCCGTTTCATGAATATATTTTGACTGACTCATTAAAAAGAAATATAAATAAAGAAGTATGTTAGTATGCTATTCCGAATGTAGCCAATGCTTTTCCGACTGTCGTCAATGTTCCATTGTATTTTAAATGACCGTCGCACAGTTTTATTTTTTAAGCATTCTAGTCACAGTCTGGAGCCATGAGACATTATGATTAGCTTATTGAATATAAAAACGTATATAAAAGCTTATTTTCTGGGCATACGCAATAAAATAATCTCCTGGAATATTAAAAGACATTACAAAGTAAGTGTGATTTGGGTCATTTTAGACCATTTAGGTTATCACTAATTTGATTAGTTCTATATGACATGCCTTCACATCGACGAGCAAGAGACCTGCAAAACATTTTATTGGTCTAAAGAGGCCTCAAATCATTATGAAACACACATTTGATACCAGCACAGTAAACCATTTAATACATTCACTTCAGTGAGCCATTTACCACTGCTATTAAACAACTCTGTCAGTCTGAGATGACATTCTCTGTTTGGGACATATGGCCATGAATAGTTACGGTTTTGCATTGTGACCATGCACACAGATGGGCTTGCGGTTTTACGATGCTCGCCACTTTCTCTGATCCAGCGTTTTTCATAAAATGACTCTGAACTGCAGTTCTCTGTTGAACAATAAAGAAAACAGCATAAATTTGTTTGTTTATAGCTGTACATTGCAAATTAAGACTCGCCATTAATTGAGAAAGTGGCATCTGTTCGCTTTATTCTGACAAAGCTAGCAGGTTCTTAAATCTTATTTTGTATTGTTTCTTCTTTTATTCTGTTCCTCAACTGACAGTGATTTGAAGCATCACTGTGCATGACTGTCATTTTGCAGGTCACTTCTCACTCTTTTTGATATCATACCATCTTTTTATGTCTTGATGCACTCAGAGCCTTTATTCCATCGTGGTAAGCGCACGTCAACTATAAGAAAAAGACAAATTCATCAGAATATATGGCTTTTAATGTAAAAGCCAATCATCCTTCCTATCGTTTTTATTGAGTTTGCAGATCGGATTGACGCGGGCCGGGATCAGGGGGCTAAGAGGATGGCCACCAGTACAGGACGTTTGGCTCCTGCCCACTTATACAATAAAAAGCCTTTTCTGGGAAATTGTTAAAAAAACGACAAGACTTTTCATCGTGGCTGCAGCACAGAGTAACTTTTCTTAGATTATTTTCATTGTTGATAATCTCTTTAACTATAGAGGTGAGTCGCCACACCTGAACCTCTTTATCCAGGACTGCGGATATGGCGTGGACGTTAATCCCATAATTCTTTGGGAGGGCACTGCTATATGCCCCCTCCACATGCCTATGTATGTCTCTGCAGAAGGAAAGCATGAGAAAAGTAGATTGAGAGTGGCTCCATTTCATTTCAATAACCTGCATCTTGCCCTTTCAGCAGGATACATCCACATTCTAGTTCCCGCGTTCAGTTGAAGATAATGGTATATGTTTGTTTTTTTTATAATTGTATGATTTTTTTTCAAGAAATAATGGACAGAATTTATGATATTTTGCATATCATGCATCTCAAAAAGACCCAATATAAAATAATAGGTAGTTGATCAGATCATTTGATATTGATTCAAGTTTGATTTATAACTGGACCAGACTTGTATCAAAGTTAGCTAGTGCTATAGAATACTAATGACAGGCTGACTGTGAACTTAGGTATATAGATACATGAGCTCACTGCTTTCATTACCTGCTGTATTTGTGTGCGGATATGTGTGTTAAGTTAGATCATTAGCCTTGCCATTGGATGTTTCCATCCAAAGTTGCAAATTTAACTTATGCACAAAATTGGAATATCGCACAAAACATTTTGCAAATAAAGGTGCATTCACGCCATGTCGTAATCACCGTAATTACGAGATTCAAACATGTAAAAAGCGTTCACGTCTTTGTAGAACTCGTAATTTTCCGACTTGTACAACATTACCGATGTACCACCTGACCGCTGCAGATTCATTTTGCCGTTGATAGTGATAGAAACGCATAATTCCTAGGACGTGAACAGCTCCCAGTAGAACGTCTTATTTTGTCATCTCATAATTAAGGTAATTATGTAATGGCATGAACCCAGCATAAAGCACCGGGAAATTGCTGCAATATTGCCGCCTCAGAGCGTGCAGACGAAACGCAATAAAAACTGGGAGAATATTATACCAAAATCAGACAGACTTTGGGTCAGGCATTTCAGAATGACCAAACCAACATTTGAGATGTTGCAATGAAATCGGTCCACTGGTTAGTCCAGTTATCCAATCAAATCCTCTACCGAGGCAAAAGTCAATTTTTTTTTTTGCTCAATGAGAGATTTATTCAGTAAATGTGTTTCCATCGTAGTGTATGCGCATATCTTCTTATTATATAAAAAAAGTATCCTCTTCAATTGAGCGCTTATTTTTTATGCGCATTTTTAAAATTTATGCGATTCTTGGTTTCTATCCAGCATTTTTTTAAGCAAAATGCCAAAATTCACATAAAAATAGGTGGATGGAATATGGCTTAGCTAGTATCATTTAGATAATTTTCAAGTTTTGTGCTTTGGTTTAATGTGGTGGGAAACAATTGAATTGGATAGAATTTAATGATTTATTTGATGATAAATAATATTATAAACATAATTAAATAAACAGTCTGAATGTTCTGACAGGTCAAAGAAACACTTAAGAAGCTTTGCTTGTTGTTTTTCCTAAAACAGAAATAAAACTTTTTGTGATAGATTTCTTTTAAAAATGAAAAGTGAATAGTAGCTGTTTTTTTAATAACAGACTTGACATCAGAGCGACGTAATACCGGTGAAAATTAAAACTCTTCTGCCGCTTGCTCACTTTTATTAGGAATCCTAAGATTGCTTTGTTCTTGGGCTGACATCATATTTGAGGCTTGGTTTATTTTTGCGTGAAATAGGGTTGTTCACAACAGTCCATGCAAATCAAAAGCCTTGATTTATGCACCTTTCTAGTGGCGGCTGGAACATTAAATTTAATTTTGCTGTTGCAGCCGTGTTCCACCTTGCGCAGGCTTGACACGGTGAACTGGGCCCGCCGGAGCACGGGAATTCATTACTTCTTCCACAATATGCGAAAGCCACATTTGAATGAAACATTTGTCTCTTGTCAGAACAGTGTAAGATCTACTCTCTCTATACAGATATATTAAAAATAGGAGGGGAGGAAGGCCTCGCACTTGACTGTAACAAAGCTAGAAGTCGCATGGCCTTGGCACATTAGAATAAGGCTTGTTGGATGTGGGCTGGGAAACAATCTGTTTCTTGCCATGATATTCCATTACTGTTTTGGAAAAAATAGCACCAAGCAAAGTAATGAGATTTGTTTTCCTCTCCTACTTTTGTATTTTAGAGACCTGGAGGCACGCTGAAATACAAATATCATTAAATACAAGACACAAGTAGCTCCAGTAGCTCATTGCATTTATTTATTTATTTGTATTTTCTTCAACCAAATTAACAGTAAGTTACATACAGTTAGACATTAGTAAGACCGTGCAAGACCTGTAATACATTATTATCATCAAGGTCTCATTTGTCGACATTAATGTATTAACTAACATGAACTAACAATGAGCGATACATTTGTTACTGTATTTATTGACCTTTGTTCATTTTAGTTAAGAAAATCTAGTTGGTCATTGTTTGTTAATTCACAGTGCATTAATGTTAACAAATACAACTTGTATTTGACTTTTTAGTAATAAATGCAGTTCAATAACTAGTTAAAAAGTATATTAAATAACAATATTAAACAGACAAGAAATGTGAGGGGGAAAAAATATGAGAAGGAAGGAAAAAAAATATTTCAATGTTTTTGCATTCCCCGAGAAAGTTTGCGTTTGCTCGCAAAAGTTTAGCGTTCCCCTGAAAAATGCACAAAACTTTTGTGTTCTTTGCGAGCGAACGCAAAGTTTCTTTGGGAACGCAAAACATTTGCAAGAGAACGAAAAGCATTGACATAATTTTTCCTCCCGTCTCATACATTTTTCCTTCACCATGTCCCTTTAGGGGCTCCGTATGCTGCTGCTAAGTAGTATTGCCGAAAACTCAGTCAGAGTATATTAGTGTAGCGTCCACATTGGTGTAAAAATGCACATGCGAGAACCGTTAACCGAACTCTAGATTACATCCGCATGCTGTTGACTTGAAAGCAGCAAGGTTGATTACATGACCAGTGTAGAATGGCAGGGTGCCACCCTTTGATAAAGTGAATCCTTCATGCATGCACAGTGATGGCTGTTGACTTCAAGGGCATGCTGAATATTCCAATTGACTACCCACCCTCCACTAACCCTGACGATTGTTCCATATGACCCCTATGGCAAGAAACACCCTGAACGCCCAGGTAATTCAGATTTCGGCCAAACATATGACTGATGGTGTACTTAAACAATAGAAGTTTGCTTTTGTGGCAGTAATATGCTACTTTAACCCACTCAGTGTCATGAGAGAGAACGTTTATAAACTTTCTGGATAGATAGTTGTTCTATTTCAATAAAAAAAATCCTTAAAATTGGTTGTTGTAGTTTTCTAGAATGTAAAAATATGATGTAGCAAACTGTCTTTTGAGTGACCTGCAGAGATCAGAATTGAACACTATGTGTATTGAAACTTCCAAAAGAGCATTATCATGATTTTTGTTATGGATAATCCTCTTGCTTTTAGAGGCATTGGGGATCACTGCGGCAAGTCTATCTCCTCCATCTTGCTTGCTGTGGCATTCCGATGACTCTGGATCCCTTGGGCCCGTTCAGAGCCAAAGTGTGCAGCCGATGTAAGGATGCAAATGACTTTCCAAGGTCCTTGTGATTGCTCATTAACTTTCAACAGGCATAAGTCCTTACTTTATTATTGACTGCACAGAACACACAATACACTGACCTCTGCCACGCACAACTAAATCTCTTCCTGCCAATCCATTGCACTGATTTCTGCAACCGACCAGAAAAATGCAGCCAGCAATTTAGTCACCTTTAGTGTTAACGTGGCTGCCTCCAAGGCTTTTTTCTTCTTTCTTTGCAAAATCTCTGCACACTTCTTCTTTTTAAACAACTTTAATCACATTTAAAATTGCACACTGGTGTAGAAACAATTTTCAATAAAAAATTGCTAGTAAATTTTACAAACAATTACAAGGATTCGCAACTAACACTGAATTTTTACTTGTAAAACGCTACAATATTCTTCATTTTATTTTCAACTTAAAAAATAATTTCTCACAGTGTAATCTGGTATCTTTGATGACCTTGTATCAGATTTTAGACGACTTTATTTTAATTGGCTAATGTGAAAGATTGTTTTGTTGATATTTGCGACCTATGCAGTACTTAAAAAAATAAATTAAAAATAAATTAAAAAAACAACAACAAATTCTAACCAAAATAATACAATTTATATTTTCAGGTGCACTCCATTTATTTTTTCAAGCAATGTATTAATCCCTTGAAAAATCATATTATAGTAGGTTGTTTTAGTTTTTTTCATCCAGATGAATGGAAATGCTAATGGAAAGATTTCTCCGGAAATCGTAATGAATGAAAATGAACAAATAAACCGCATTTCCACCAATCCTGAATGTTATTCCACTAGACTAATAGGAAAAAAAATCTAAATTCTTCTGCTGTTTGGCCTCCTCTACCTACGACCTCAAATATTTACTGAAAGCAGGGGAAAATTCAGCAAGGCTTTATAAATCTCCCGGCTCGGCAGGGTTCTGGATCTCCGCGAGCACTGCGCTTATGCAGATTAGAGGCGGTGAATCAACATATTAAAAGCACCTGACATTTGTCCTGATATATTGAATCGTTAGCGCGACAGAATCACTTAAGCTGGATCTACTAACATCAAGTTTCCTCTGGTTATTGACCTCTGCACAGCAGCCCTGACAAGTGGAGCTGCAGCAAAGTTCATTAATAATGTGAAATAAATCAATTGTGCAGGAAATAGAGGAATCCCTGTAGCAGGGTCATTTTGTCCCATCTTTTGATCATGTGTATTGGTGCGCTATGACATCTTACCGCTTGCGTTAAATATTCGATGTGCAAAGTATTCATAAAGACATTTATGGGACATGAGTCTGTAGATTACGTTCAGGACCCTTTCACTTCTGAACCATGTGCACGTCAGGTAAATATTTTTCTTAGACCATGAATAATAAGTGAGTGTTATTAATTCAAAAGCATCACCAGGCTTAAAACAGGGCTGAGATCTGCCCAGTCCATCACACAGGTCATTCCTCGGTTTTTAAACAAAATTTTGAAATAGCCTAAAGTGAGTAACTTTTGCGGCGGTACGTCGAAAACGTCTGTGAAATAGATAGATGCTGAGGGTAATATTTTGTGTTTGCTTAGAGTTACTGGCATTCACCCGCAGAACTGGTTTTCTCAGGGATGGAGTATGAACAAACACTCCCACAAAATGAAGATGAATATGCCACGTTTGCCTGGTGAGCGGCCAAAAAGCAGTTTCCAACTGCATCACAGGATAATTGCAGTAATGATTGTCGACGTGGACCATCAGAATAACCAGTCATGTTATATGAATTGTAGCACCACTCAAATAATCCAGAAATCCAAACAGTGCAGTAAACATTAAAATGCCATATTTACTGCGCTAGTTGAGATGGATATGATCATATTGTCCTCCATTAAGCAAATGCAATATCTAATGACTAATGCCTAAATTGTGATGCTTGACAAAGTCCATTGTGTTTTTGGTTATACAGTTAGCAGAATAATCCTAATGGGCAGAATCAGACCGTTTATCATGAAGAAAACTAAATTTTGAGTTCTATCGATTGTGCCAAACCCGTCATATTAAACAATTTGTGTCTCTTTCCATATGTTTATTATTTTTCACCCAGAAGATAAATATTGCAATTGTTCTTTAAATATTAAATGCATTTTTGACATTTACTTATCATTTTAGTATGTTTGTAGCATACTACAGTTTATTTAGTATGTTGTTATATTCTTCTGCTTATTTTTTATAGTGAAAAAGATGTTAAATAGAAAGATCATTCTGAAACCTATTACCATCTTCCTTTGTGCCTAATTAGTGGTTTTTGTCACAGCAAAAGTGCCACACTCGTTTTTGCAGCTTGTCTGTCTCCCACTTTCATTTCTTCATCATTCTTCACTCCATCGATTCCTTTTCTTCATCAAGTGCCTGCAAGGCAGTGTGAGCTCTCTTGGCAGCAGGCAGACCAGAAGCAGACGGAACTGCAGTGTCAGCTAGTCAAGGCGTCCTTCACCACTCCCTGTCACCGGAGGAATGAAGGACGAAGCCGCTGACAGAAAAAGAACATGGTGGTGGGGTGTGGGGGGGGATCACTTAATTTGTCATTCCCACTTGAAAACAGAGCAAAAACAGTAGCTAATCCCTCTATGGCAGAGAATGAGATTAGGATTAGGATTCAATCCGATTTTACGCGATTTTTCTTTTATTGTCATCAACAGAAACTTTAAGAGATATTGGCCCTCATTTATCATTCTTGCGTAGAAACGGCACGGGCGTATATGTTGGCGTAAGATTATGCTTACACTCCTTTCACCGCCTGATTTATGAAGCTGTGCGTACCTTTGAAATCCAGGTGTACGCAATACCTGCCCTTGATAAATGCCGCGGCTGAAAACGGTCGTCATTAGAATAACACGCCCCTATATATTCAAGTCTCCGCTTCCCCCACACCCTCATTTTACGCCATGGACACACGGAAGACGGCAAAGAAGAGAAACTTGGATGAGCAAATGACCTATCACAATGCATTATTTTACAGCACGTGTTTTGAAACAATTAGCATTTAATTTCGTATCACGTCACATGTATTGGGGTGTACAATAGTGATGATGATGTGATGTGGAGTACCATTCATTCACATTAATAATTGCATGACAATTTGTAATATTCTTATTCTGATTATGATTTTTATTATTAATGACGCTTATTGTTATTTAGAAGAAGAATGTCGTTATTATTATTATTTGTATTATTATTATTAAAAAGAAGAAGAATGTCATTTTTATTATTTTGTCAGTCTGAATTATTTTTTGGTCATTGAAAGCCTTTCATTACTGAACCCAGTCTGTGCGCACCTGCCGGGCCTAACCCTGGCCTAACCATCGTTTCAAAGAATAGTACAACGGCGAGCGCGTCGAAAGCCAGGCGAAAGTATAAACAAGGCTTGAAACGTCAGGTAAAGCGCACAGGCTCGCAACTGAAGGAATACATATGCCTACAAATCAAATGCTTTGGTAAAGTCACACAAATTAAACATTGAAGTCCATGTTGCACAAAAATAAACACTGAAGTTTATAATTACTATGCTGTTGTTTTTTTTACAGTGGGTCATAATATATCATATCTTTTAGTTTGTCAGTACGTTTTGTGGTGTTAGGAATTGTTTTTCTGCGCATTTCCGCACTAACTCAAAACGTGCGTACATGTACACCACCTCCTGAGCTGGCGTAGGATTTGAGCGTGCCGTACGCCAACGTCCATATTGATAAATCTCAAAGTCACCGTGGTTATGGGTGTACGCCAGGTGTACGCTGGAAATTTGGTGTACGCACTTTTGATAAATGAGGGCCATTGTGTTGCGTTTAAGCAAGACTGGATTTGGAGACATTTTATGGCATCTTAAAGTAGACTGGAATTGTTGGGACTGACTGACTATAATGTTTCTGATCGATCAGAGTTATATTTCCAGAACAGAGATGCAAGCAGACAAAAAGTGAATTTCAGTAATTTTATATACTTTTAGTTTTTAATAATTTTTTTTAGATAGCTGCACAACTATTTAGAGGATCTTCATTTTTAGTATTATTATTTTACCATTTTATATGATTTAATATACTTTAAAATATCATGTATTTCTGTGACGCAAGGCTGAATTTCCATCAGCCATTACTCCAGTCTTCGGTGTCACATGATCCTTCAGAAATAATTATAATATGCTGATTTATTATCAATGTTGGAAACAGTTGTGCTGCTTAATATTTTTTTGGAACCTGTGATACTTATTTCAGGATTATTTGATGAATAAAACGTTAAAAAGAACAGCATTTATTCAAAATAGAAACCTTTTCTAACAATATAAATCTTTACAATCACTTCTTATCAATTTAACACATCCTTGTTGAATAAAATAATTCATTTCTTTTTTTTTACTTTTTATTCATCAAAGAATCCTGAAAAAGTATCACAGGTTATTGCATCACAGAAATAAATTATATTTTAAAGTATATTAAAAAAGAAAACCATTATTTTAAATTGTAATAGTTTTTCACAATATTACTTTTTTTTTTCTGTATTTTTAATCAAATTCTTTATTCTTTCTTTATTCAAAGTATATATGTCCCCATTAGTTTCCACAAAGTGGAATGTTTCCAAACTTTGACCGATACTGTATATAAAAATGTATTTGATTATTTTAAAAGTATTATGTACTAAGGTCATATTTTTATATATTTCTATATTATTCTTCGTGCCTAGTGTCTACAGTTTACAATAATTTTTGTAATGATTATTATTAGTGATTGCATTGTTCCAGAGGAGGCGGAGGACATGGATAATGGCTATGTTTGCGAACTGCTGACTCAGCCCTTTCTCGATTCTCAGTCCATTTTGTTTTGATTGACCATGGGTAAACATATTTTGTTCCATTTAGAGGATTTATTTAATGGCAGAAAACTTACTAACATTGTTTTCATGCGTTTGACCCCCATTTTCAGAGCTGCAATTTTAAAAGTGCAATCCATTGTAGTACAATGGAAAATAATGCACTGTAATATCCAAGAAAAGATATGACAGAGACAGCAGAAGAAGTCACTAGCTAATGACGTTACATCTCTACTTTCAGATCTGTGGCTACAACCCGTTTACCTGGGAATTAAATGAACACATCAGCACTCCTTTACTGTTATCCAGTATAGGCCTTAAATATACACTGTCAGTTGTTTAAGAGGAAGAACAATGACAAATAACCATCCTGATAACCGCTGAATTAAAGCCGTCAGGCTGAACTGATAATGCTAGAGCTAAGATGGCCGTTTCAGTCAGGCAGTGCTGCCAGGTAGGCATCAACGCAGTGTCCTAACAATTCACAGAGACAAACACTGTGATAGCTGTGGAAGAGGGGCTACAGAGGAGCTTGGTCGGTTCCCTCAGGAGAGATTCCACACCATCTCGCCCGACTGTCCTCGGATGGTGCGCAAGAGCTTGACTTGATTAGGAAGAAGGGATCTTAATCCCAAAAAAATAGTCGAGCCACAAGTAATCTTGGTGCCTATGTACTCAAAGCAGATTGTGAGGAAAGTACTAAAGGGAAGAGACAGTTTGGGGCATTCAGACGGACCCCAATTCTCTACCAGCATGCTATGAGAAGCGAGTTGAATTCTAACACGAGATGCAGAAAATATGTGATTCTTGTTTCATTGTATGTTCAGACAACTAAATGCATTAGATGTGTGACTGAAAATCCTGAAAAGACGATGAAAGCCTTTGTAAATGAATACTCACCTTTGGCTTCACAATTTTACATTGCTGTTTTCAAAGCTGTAGATGTTTTCCCTATGCATCTGTGAACAATACAGCAGAATTAATTAATCCTGATTATTGCTGCAGGGGTGGTCATTGTGCCTGCTTGAATGGTAGCATTTACGGTCAATTTAGCAGCGTCCTTATCAGTGAGCATTGGCCTCATTTGTAAAGGCCTAATTAGCTGTGAAATACATGACAAGTCAATTGTGGTAAAGGAGGACACAGAATAAAGCAGTGATCAGGCAGATGTCTGCTTGCAGGAGATACACTTTAAGTGCTGTTGCCAAATGTCCAATCAAAACTACAATGTAGATAAAGTGTTATATTGGTTACCTCACTTATATGACCCCCAAAAAAGTCTTTGGACACTAAAAATGTATTAAATTTAATATAATTAAATTGGAAATCAAGAGATGAACAAATTTTGCGAACAAATGATGCTAGACTATTTTTTTTTTCCAGAACCATTTTCACAGTCAATTTTGACTATAATAGACAATTTTGACTTAAGATATACCTTCTTACGTGCGACGTTACCAGGTGCTGTCCGTGGCGATGGTGCTGAATTTGTTGATATCTATGGCTCGAGAATCAATTATTCTCTCGTGCAGGGGCTGCTTCGCTGCATTATGTGAGAAAGCGGTGTTCTTTATAAAAGAAGCACTTCAGTAATATTTGAAATTGCATTTATTAGGACATAAAAATAAATAATCCAAACTATAATAGCCTATAATAGCCTAGCCTACAAATTTTAAAATTATATCATATACTGCTCGTGCTGCCACAATAACCATTTCAAATGTTTACATGCTTTCTACTCTTTCCAATTTTTGTTCACTGAGGTGGAGCTGCGATGAAATATTGTTCTTGTAAATACTTTCCAGCATTTCAGTAATAAAAGCGTACATCTTAGGCACGGTGCTCGGCAGTGATCAAAAAGGATTTAAACAGTGAATTTTGAATCTCTTCTTGTAAACTCAGAGATGTGGATTCAGACAGCAATTAAATTCCCATACGACCTGTTTGTCAAAAAACAGTAGGTACTAATTTGGCCAGGGATTTTTACACGGGTTTGGGTGAGAAAAAAACACAGACATTATGGCACTAAAATCCCCGACTTGCCCCTGTAAAAGTTTAAAATACCGTACCGTACGAGCCCATGCGAAACAATTAGCGTCCGAATAGGACTTAACTGACAGTAGCCTATGCTTTCACTGGCCTTTAAAAGCGCTCCACGGATGGCGCCGTCTTTTAGAACAACTATTCGCTGTATCGCTACTATAGTTTGAGCAAACTCCCCACCACAATCATTCCCTTTTAAATAGACTATTAAGCCTTTAATGGTTTGCCAGCTGATGTACCTTTGGATAATATAATTAAAAATGTAACAACGATCAGTGTAATGACAATTTTATTCTTTGCATGAAAACACTTGAATTAGCCTAATTGAATGCTGTCTGGGTGTATTAAAACTTTAGAATTATATTCGTATAGACCTGCAACAGTGATAAGGTACACTGTAAAAAAAAATTACATCCCCAAGTCAAAAATTTTTCAATTAGTCTGACGTATTATTTCTCATTGAGCCAATGTTAACAGACTATTGCAACAAGAATTGCACTTGGGCCAATTCAAAAATTTAGATGTGACCAGTCACTAGAAAAATTTGACTTGGAGAGGTTAGAATTTTTTTACAGTGTAAAGGTAAGAGTGGTCCAGACCAACCTTCCGAACGTATGACTTACAGAAGGTGTACTTAACTAAGAACGTTTCGGGAAACACGTAACGATAAGGTACATCTTAAGGTGTAACTTAAGAACCACGTAGCGTTAAGAAGGTTTCGGGAAACCCAGCCCTGCATAGTAGGGTGAATTCAGGATGATTGAGGTGATTGAGATGATTTGATTTTCCCAGTCATCTCAATGGCAAAAACTGTGTGTGTGTGTGTGTGTATATATATATATATATATATATATATATATATATATATATATATATATATAATTTTATACAATATATCCTACATGTCAAGTTTATTTTTAGTTAGTTTAATTTTTATGGACTTTAAGTTTGTTTGTCTTCAGTCACGTTTCCTTTGTTCTAGTTTCCCACCACTTATCAGTAACCATGGACATTCATTCATCTTAGCTGTTTGTCATCTAGTTCATCATCATGTGTATTTAAGTTTGTCACCTTCACTCAGTGTTGGTCTGGTATTGTTTGTGCTGCGCACTCTGTTTCGTAGACTCTCGCTTTTGTTTGTACCTGAGTGTATTTAGTTTAATAAATTAAATTTTGATTTTGATTCAGAATCATCTTCATCTTCATTGGAACCTAAAAGTTACAATACAATTATATTAATATAATTCAATTTAAATAAAATTGTAACTTTTTAAAGAGGGGGGAGAGAGAGGAAGGTCTGTTTTTGCTTTGATGCAGCAGTGTCTATGAAAAGAAAACGTTCCAGTTACTCACGTAACCTCGGTTCCCTGAGATAACGGGAATGAGCATTCCGTCAGAGAATCTTCTCCGATCGCTATGGGGAAACTCCGTTCTCTCCAAATACTAAAGCCTGATTGGTTCACGTCTGTGAATTTTCTAAAATTTCTTTCCCCATACTGATGGGGTGACTACCAGGGGGCCATGGCTCTGGCACAGCCGTGGCTCACCCTGAGAATAACACTGCCCTCACACCATGCTCGAGGTGGGATTCGGGCCTTCAACCAGTGTTGTAGAGGCCGCATGTGTAACTGGCCCAAGGGAATTACTGAGGAGGCTGTAATTAGCTTCTGGCCCAGTAGCTTCTGAAATGTCTTTAAAGGGAGGTTGCTCCCCGGGTTTGAAAGCTGTTGCTAGCTGCCAAATTTTCAGGGAGCGATCCGGCGAGATCCAAGTCTGCATGTTGGACGAGTCGAATACTGCCCCCAGGAACGTAATGTGTTTGCTGGGTGACAGCGATCTATTGCTCGGATTGATTCTAAACCCTAAGCATTCTTAGTGGTTGAGGAGCAGAATTCCCCTCTGTTTCACTGGGGAGAGAGCCGCATCCACGCATTTTGTAAAAGTACGGGGGTTGGAGGTCTGTGAGTGAATTTGAGCGAGTAACCCCATTTTATTGTCTCTAAAACCCAGTTTGACATGCACGGAATGGCTTCCCAAGCCTGACTTCGGGCGGAGAAGGGTTGGAGAGCCGGAGATGGCAGCCCACTGTACTGTGACGGGGGCTGACGCTTGCAGCACCATGAAACAGAGGAGTGAAGGTTTTTGTTTTTTATTTGATTCACTATAACAAATATAAGAGAAATATATATAAGAAAAAGTCTGGGCGCCCTTACAACAGGAGATGGGGGTCCAGTACTGGCACCAAACACAATGCCTCCCAACGCCCGGAACTGAACAGGGGGTTGGGAGATGAACAGACTGTTTTTTCGATGGCGGCCCGGCATCTGTGGTACTTAGCCTTCTACTCCTTATGCCCAAGACGTCAGGACTGCTTAGGCGGCTCAGGGTCCAACACTAGCATAGGACGGGGACCCTGGCACTTTGGAAATGGGCAGCGTTTCACCTGGGCGGAAGCGCTGTTTCACCTCGGGTTCTGCCTTCTGCTGGGGCTGAGCATGGGTGGACGCCGGCTTGGCATGCTGCTAAGTCGCCGCTGTCTTAGGGTGACTAGAAAATTTAGGCAGAAAATGTCGCATGACTTGGGATGTCTTCTGAGCTGCCGTGAAACACTTCACGTAGCCATCCACTACAGGACCGAACAAGCCCGAGGGGGAAACCGGGGAGTCAAGGAAAGCTGTCTTGTCGGCGTCCTTGATTTCCGTTAAGTTGAGCCATGGTGCCGATCGCCTGGGCTGTGGTTTTGGTGGCACGCAGGGTGAGGTCGGTTGCGCTGCGCAGCTCTCTAAAGGCCATCGGGTCAGGGCTGCTCTCATCCATGTCGCAGAGAAGTTTGACCTGGACTTGTGGGATCGACATTGTGTGGAGGGCGGAGCCAGCCTGGCCGCTTACGGCGTACGCTCTAGCCGCGAGTACAGATGTTGTCCTGAATGGCTTGGACGGATGAGAAGCTTTCCAGTCATCACCGGAGTTCGCCCAGTCCTCTGCTTCAGATGCGACCAGACACATCAAGTCATCACAATCGCCCTCGGAGCCACCGAATGAAACCATGCCATTTGCGCCAGAAGAGGGACGTTGGTCATCGCAGGTAAAGAGCACTGGTGAATCAGCACGCTGTGGAGAGAGCGAGGAATGAGGACACTGGGCCGACGGGAGCTCGCTGCAGCCCTGTTGCTCCGCCCCGCGGCTCAGCTGTTTCTTTCGTCCCGGCTTGAGAGGGCAAGGTAACGGGAGAGCGTGCGAGGCGGGATCGCTTTCTTTGAAGAAAGCGATCTGTGAGTGCAGCTGTGCAAGACTCATGCACTCGCAGTGAAAGAAGCTAGTCTCTGTGAGTACAGCCTCTGCGTGGGCGCTGCCCAGACAGCTGACGCCCTCAGAGTGCTTGTCCGAGGGATGCAGGGCAGCTCTGCATGAGCCACATTCGTGGCTCGGCAAGCCGCAGGGGAGAGAACCGAGTCACCTGCGAGCCGCAAGCTGTGAAGCGCCTTTGATCTGCTGCAGAGGCTGTTCTCGACGGCGAGTAGAGGCTTCTTCTTCTTCGGAGTCAGTGAGGAGATGAATATTCGCGCTGAAGGAGAATAAATCTGACTAGATGGCCGTTCAGTGCGACTTATTTAGGCAGTCGGCCCCGTCCATCTTGACGGGCTGAAAGAGCATTTTTCTGTGAAATTCACAGATGTGAACCAATCAGGCTTCAGTTTTCGGAGAAAATGGTGTTTCCCCATAGCAATCAGAGAAGATTCTCTGACGCAATACGAAGTAAACCGTATCGAAAGGGAACAGGCGAGCTCCAGGCTTCAGCAGGCCTCTGTTTACTCAAGCAGGTGCTACAAAATGCTCTGTGCTCTGCCCGACATCTGTTTGCCATATAAAACTCCAGGACTCTATCAACCATTTATGTACATAAATGACATAGAAATACAAACATTCAAATTTCACCTTGAACTGCAGCTATTTTAAGCATTTACGACTCAATTGCTGTTTATAGCAGTTAGAGAAAAGAATGTGGTTTTTGGGGCAGTAGAATTGAGTGGAAACATGAGAATACAGTGAAAACAATATTTAGTGAACATAAAAGCCACTTATGACACTGAACTATAGGGTTATGCACTGTGATAAACATTTTTTTAGGTATAGAAAATGGCACTCGTGGAAAAGATGGGATATGAATCAGTTACACTCACTGTGCTGAATCGAGAATAATTTTATAATATGAATGGCTTAAACTGTTGCATTTGGCAGGCCCACCCTGTGCCCCGGCAATAAAGCATGGATAGCTGTATCTCTCCTTAGTTTTGGTGGCAAACAGAAATTTATGAGGCATCCGATCCATCTCTCTGGCTCGCCCATCTGCCCTGTACAACATACTGGCAACAATTCCACAATGGCACAGATTGCAAATGTGCCACAGAACAAGAATTTTTTTCGTTTTCAGCATTTTTTTGTCAACAGCCTTGTGCTTTAAAATGGTGTTTCATAAAATCAAGTTTAAATTTAAAGAAAATAAACAATAATTGTTTTTAAAATGCACCATTATTAAAATTCTGGCCAGTACAGGTAAGCTGATAATTATTTTCATATTTTGGACAATATGAATTTATCTATTTATGAAATATGTGTGATGACATTTTAGATATCATATATTATAAAATATTAATTTAATAAAACATTTCTAAATATATTTTCTCTAAATAAAAATAAAATAAACACTAAAACCATTTCTTTATTTAGGCATCACAACATTACAATGTATAGTATGAAAATTTTATATTTATTTTGAGATTTGCTAAAGATTACATTTAACAGGGTTTTTTTAACAGTTTTTTTTTTTTTTAAGATTAACTTTACATGAGTTTTTGATGATGGCAAAGGTATCTAAATTTTAAAAAGAGGAAATAGCAGAACATGCACAATTATGCCAGTACAATACATTAAAAGCAGATGATGACTGATACGGTACCGATGTATTGCGCATTGCTACTCTTTAGAGGCTGTGTTGAGTGAAATCTCAGTCTTTAGAACGTTACATTCTTTTGGACTGAAAATTATTGTTGATTTGCTGCTTTTTTGACAGAATAAAAGTGTCTGAGAGCAAAAGATATTTACTCCCATCAAAGAGCAGCAAGGCAAACATGACTAATGCTTTGGACACTCCGAAGGAAAGAGAAACAGGGAGCAGGCTTGAATATCTGGCTGGCTGGGCCCTGTGCACGACGTCCTGCTGGGCACCCTGTTTTCTTTCTATACAACTGGCACTGCAGTGCATCCCTGAGCAGAGGCGGCCTGACCCCGGCTCACTGTGCTGGGTTTATTTGAGCTGCGTCGTGTGCGGCACGCAGGAATCTAACATGGCCACCCCTGCTCACGGTCGGCCCGAGACACTCTGTTTAAGCTCTGCCGTGAGATCTTTGCTTTCTGAGCGCGCCTCCTGAGTGTTTGTTTGACGTTTGTCATGTGTTTGTGCATTTATGTAAATGGAGGATGTGAGAGGTTTGGATTTGGGTGTCTCTGAAAAGACGTGGAGAAGAGATTGTGTGGGATAAGGCAGACGAAACTGCATGATATCACACCAGAAATGTATATAATTATGAGTGAAACACTATACCATTCAAAAGTTGTTGTTTTTTAAAGAAATTAATACTTTTATCAAAAGTGACAGTAAAGACATTTACATTGTAACTAAAACTTCAATTTCAAATAAATGTTCTTTTGAACTTTCTAATCATTAGAAGCGATCCAGCCAGGATTAAAGAATCCTGAAAAAATGCATTACAGTTTCCACAAAAAAACTGAGCAGAAACCGATAATATGAAATGTTTCTTGAGCACAAAATCAGCATAATTCTATGGTTTCTGAAGGATCATGTGACACTTAAGACCGGAGTAATGTCTGATGACAATTCAGTCTTGCATCACAGGAAGAAATTACATATTAAAATATATTATTAGTAGGCTATTAAGAGAAAAATTATTAATTATTTAAATTTGTAATTATAATTTTTACAATATTACTGTTTTTACATATTTTGACCAAATAAATAAATATATCTTAGTGAGCAACTTCTTTCAAAAAAAATTCTTACTGACCTCAAAGTTTTGAATGTGATGCATCATTTCTATCTGCAAAAACAACAATATTTATCAGAAAAGGCAATGTATTATTTCTCTTGCAAGCTAAAGCAGCCGCACACTGTAAGAACCGAAACGTTTTATAGTTTTATAATCTCTAGACGTTTCATAAATCACATCAGAGTATACGTAGCTTTTTCACCAGAGGTCGTAGTTCAGAGATCATAGGGCTGTTATCATGGTCTACTTTGTTTAATTAAGCAAAAATGAAAAGTAAGGCCCGTGGCAGCATCCTAAATCATCTTGGGCAAATGGCGTGGCAGCTGTTCAAAGTTCTGCTATGGAAATGCTCAATATTTAATACATCGATTAGCATTAACAGCTCGAGCAGAACTGTCTCAATAGTTCCATTATTATTTGATATCTCTCCGCAGAGCAATGAGAAGTGGCATAATGAAAGGTGGATCTCTATTTCAACCTTGAAGGGGTTGGGCGCCCTGCCAGTAATGAAGACGTATTAAACCTTAATGTAACTTAATGTAGCAGGTGTCCTATATATAATGTACAGTAGCTCTTTCTAAAGCATTATATTCGTCCCTACTACCTTAAAAGCCACTAAATCTTGTGGGCTAAGTTCGTCTGGCTATGATTTCCCTTCATTAATCGATAGAAAAATTGTTAACACACCTTAACTGGGATCCATTAGTCTGTCCCCAGACAATAAATGTGCCAATGCAGCCCAGTGGGGAGTGCAAACTGCCCGGTGCACTCAGGTTAATGGCGAAAGTTGAACAAGTGACCACTTAATCTGCAAGGACGTCATATTCAGCAGCAGTCTGCTCTCTGCGGGATGACCAGGCTTGAGAATCATCAAGGGAGGAGGCTGAGACAGTCATACTTCCACTTCCGGGTCTCATCCGGGTGCACGCTAACTGATAAAATAATTATGAACTCTTTTTTTTAAAGAAATACACTTATGATAAAAATACAGGGAGATGCTTAATAAATATATTTTCTAAATAGTCTGCACATATAAAAAATATAAAATGTGTATCACAGTTCAAAATTTGTTTTAGTGAGTCAGAATGTGTTTAGAGTTTTGTAAAAAGAGTGCATTAGGTTTGCAAGTGGTGTCTAACTGCTTGAACTTGTTTAAAGTTTTACAGAAAGAGTGATTTATTCGACAAATGAGTTTAGGCCTTTGAGATTTTGGTTCAGAGTATAGGATTTAGTGTTTTAGCAATTCAGAAAAACTACTGAAATGTTTTTGAACAGAATGTTTCAAAACTCTTTTCAGTTGAAGGAGAGTGAATGTACATGGCACTTTTCACTGTCCATGGCTTGACAGAGGTGAGCTGCCATGATGCATGATTTCAATACTCTTCCTCATCTGAGAGTGACCACTGGAGGACAAATTACAACATCTTCCTCTCATTTATAAACCTTGGAGTTTGTGCTGTCAAGTATTATATTTCAGCATTCTGTATCCCAGGTTTTTTTTTTTTTTTTTTTTTAATTAATACTTTTATTTAGCAAGTATAAGTTGATCAAATTTGACAGACATTTATAATGTTACAGAAAAATTCTATTTCAAAGGTTCCATATGTTCTCTTATACATTTTTTAAAAGAAAATAATCCAGTTTTCACAAAACTTTTAAGCAGCACAGCTGTTTTTAACATCGATAATTAATAAATAGAATACATTGATAAGTTGCATTTTAAAATATATAAAAAATCTTACAGACCCCAAACTTTTGAACAGTTGTGTATATATTTTGTTGTAGTGGAAAATAACATTTTGAGATAACTTATGTGAACAAAGCTTCATGATTTAATAAAACAAAAATTGTAATTATTATAATGGGTTGTGTTAAAAAAATATTCTTATATATTATAGTATTGTTTTGTGAAATGTTTTCTGAACACTTCCTGTTTACCACAGTTACCAGTATGGGGAAACATTAACATTTTCTAATAATTTGTCATTTTTTGGAAAGAAAAACAAAAAAACAGTACAGAACGATCAGTGAGGTTTACGATTTGCACAGTATTTTTTGTGTTTTTTAAAAATCACTTAGTAGATTATGTGAATTAATCTTGTCCTTTTCTTTTTCATTTGGGAATGTTTACATGACAACGATGTACTAAAAACAGAAACGTTTTTCCTGTACAGACGGCAACGTTGTCAAAACGATCCCCATTCACACGGATCGCAGAAACGACTAAAAACATTGTTTTCTGCAATCCAGGCCAGTAATTGCCGATGTAAAGAAACACTACGTGCTTATAGACTGAACACATAATACACATGCACATGACATCACTGTTTTCAAAAATTGCCGTTTTTGTAGTTTACACAGAGACGATAACGGTATCATTTTCAAAAACTTGCCATTAGAAACTCGTTTTGAAAAGTTTGCGTTTTCAGGCCCCCAAAACGCCATCGTAAAAGGGCCAAAATGCAACAAAAGTTGACAACAACAAAAAAACTAAAGTTTTCTGTTTTTAGTTGAAAATTGTGTCGTCTCTCGCTGTTACCCTAGTGTTACGTTGGCGGGTTTGTGACATGCAGCAAACACAGAACAGCTGCTGTATGTGTGATCAGACAGCCCTGTGTGAGAGTATCCACATAATTGAATTTGGTCAACCAGTTTTGATCTCCCTCTCTTTCTTCTGAAGCCACTTAGCGGGCTAATTATTATTGGGATGAGTCAGCTCCAATACATCGCATCCCTTTAAAAGATCCATGAAGAATATCAGTGGATATCCAGAGCACTTGCTTTCGGCCTCCAAACAGGCTGTGTGAAAATTAGATCAATGAGAGAATATATGTGACAAAGGGGTAATTAAGTGGTGTCACGCTGCCAAACCTGATGGGGACAAGAGAAATGTGTGAGGTAATTCCATTTACTTTGTCTTGGATTGTGCCCCATCATAACTGCTAATTCAATTGTACATTCATTCTGCCAACTCCTCGCCATTAAGTATGCATTTAATTGCTTCCATAAAGCTTTTAATATGCAGCGCACAAAACAGAGACATGACATCCACGTTCAGTGCGCAGCTGCCCTGCCGCCGCTACGATAACATTGTATAGGTGGCGGGAGGGGAGGGGAGGGGTCCGGATTCAAATATATCTGTGTTACACAAATATCTGAAGCCCATTTCACGTCCATAATTCATCTTGGGCATGTATATAGATTGTCCGCGCACAGAAAGAGTTGTAATGGCCCGTGCTTTTGTTGTCTCCTCCCAGCAAAAAGCGTCTTATCTTGTCACTAGACAAGAGCTTAAGGCCGCCACACAGCGCACCGGCTCCCTGATAAGGGACAGACACGGTGCGACAAGGGAAAGGGAGGAAACATCAGACGCAGAGGGAGGAGGAGAAGGAGAGATAAAAATCCGTGTTCAGGCATCGGTCTCTGCCTGACAAACGGGCCACACATTAAAGCCGGACAAAGGCGACAGACCATCAATTCAACAATATGTACACAATCATTACAGCGAGGAAACAAAGGCTGGTGTCAATTGCGCCTGCGTTATGCGCAGTCTCTCAAATTAAAATCTTGTAGCGAACCGCGTCTGATGGCAGGAGCTATTTAGCGGCGATATTTTACAGCTCAGCCAATGAAAAGCAATAACTGTTTTATTTAATGTATCTGCTCCTGGCAGCTGCTCGGGGAAGGACGCTTAATAGAAGCTGTCGATCAATGTCAGGGCAGGGGCAATAACAGCCCCTCACTGCAATAAACATGAAGAGAAGATAACGTTGGTCCTAGCTGATCAGTGCCTTGTTAACTTTCAGTCTTGCTGGCTCCGTTTGTCATTTTATTTTGTAACACTCATAATTCGTCATGCTAGATGGCTATCGGAGAGCTCCTTTCTTTTTCTTTTTTTTGTCCTCGCCTCTAATTTGCCCCCTGAGGAGAGGTGAGGGGAAAATAGCACAGGAGGAGAACAGCCACTTGTAAATAATGTACATCATCCTGACACGACGGATCTATGCCCAAATCAATGTGTGTATACTGTGAGGGGATTTGCGTACACATGCGAGCACATATGAGCGATCGGAGGACGCCGAGGGCAGATGGAGACATCTGTTGATTCAGGAGATACAGGATGTTTACACCGAGGACAGAGAAATCTCTTGTTTCTTCAGTTAATATTGGGCAGAACATATTGGCCATTCCTCAAAACAGATAAGTGAGTGTTTGTCTTGACATGGGGTCACTTTGTTCTCCAAACTTTATTTTGTTTGGGCATATTTTGATTGGTTTTCTTTCTTTGGTTACAGAAAAAGATGGTTGACATTATGGCCAGGTGATGGCAAAATAAAAGTCATCCATTTATAATTCAAAGTAAATATGGACCCTTAATTAAATCATCTTAAATCTGGAAAACATTTTATTTATTATTATATATTAAATTATTTTTATATATATTTTTATATAAAATTATTACTTTATATAGTACTTTACGTTATATAAAATATTTGTATTTATTTGTTGATGTTTAAAATGATTTAATTATTAATTATTGTATTTATATTTTATTTATAATTGTTTTATAATGTAAACTATTTCTAATTTTTTCCCATCTTTTGACAAGTTGTGGTAATGCAATAGTAGATTTGTTTTTAGATTTAGTCATAGGAGATTTTAACATTTTGGCACACTTCTTTTTATGTTTTTGTTTTTAAATTATTTAAAATATTTTTTGTTATTTTTATAGGATTTTTTTTTATTTACATTTTTTAAATAAAATAATATTGAATAATATTATAAATATATAAATACTACTACTTCTACTAATAATATCAAATTATATATTTTTAAAAACATATATTAATGTTTAAAATTATTGTTTTATATAAAATTATAAAAACTTTAAAAATAATAATAATTATGTAAACCATCTCTATTCTTCCCCCTTTTGTAAAATCATGTTTTTTATTTTTTAGATTAGTCATAGTAGCTCTCAGCACTTTTTACACATTTCTGTCGTGTTCCCACTACACCCGGTGTGGTCTTTTGATTTGAACACAGGTAAACTAAAGTAGCCATAGACCATCTGGGAGACACAGCTTTAATCTTTATAAAAACCTTCACCCAAAGTCCTCTGTCCCAACGGAGTGGAGATTAAATGCTTCTTCACATTAGTAATGTCAGCACAAAATGATTATCTTCTCTGAATAATTTATCCCCTTGCACAGAGTAATTTCCTTATCTTTCCTTTTTTGCCTCTTTTACTGCGGAGGAAACGGTAAATGGCTGTTAGTCTTCAGAAAACCAATGGATCGTCTTTTCCATCAATCAATTAAAAAACACTTACCTCACACTCAACATGATTTATATCTTGTTAATAGAATTGTCTCACCATATCCCTGTATTATTATACCTCTAAATTCCATTAGCTATTTGCTTAATGCTCAATTTAATGCTGACCTCTAAGGGGAGAGAGATAGCTGTATTAGTCTAATAATAGTCATTGTACACTGAACCTCTTTCTGGGAATGCTGTAGGTCAGGGCAGGGAGAGGTCTCTGGATTCTCTGAATATAGTGCCCATCACAGTGACCTCTCTATCAGAGTACACAAACTCCCTGTGCTTTAAAAGAGCATCAGTGCACGGCCATCACACCGAGAGATTGATTTTCCACCTATGGAATTCGGAATGCATCACAGTAAACATGGAGGCGCTGCCGGAGCTGATCTGATGTTCCGGAGATCCCTGGCTGGGAATTTATTCCCGACTGAATGCAATTCCTTCAGGATGGTTGCATGGTGACAAAGCATGTACATTTTCATCACTGTAGATCTAAATGCAACATACTGTATCCAGAATCTGTTGTCATCATTTTAGATTAGATTTGGTTGTTTTTTAGCATGCAAACAAACGTACGCTCACAGACCGAAGAGAAAAGAGAGCATTCACACAGTATTCATCTCTAATGGTTTCATGAGTGGCTCTAAAACTCTATTCCACTGAGTGCCCTTGACACAGTTGCATGTAAGATAGATTTTAAATATTCATTACAGCAGGCCCTAAAGACCCATCGTCATCCCGTACCCCAGGGATGAGGCAGCACTGCTGCACAGGGACAAGTTAAAAACTACCGTATAGCCTCGTCCAATAATCAATCATGGAACTTGCTCATGATTGCAATCATTTATTACTTTAACATGTTGCATAACATTTCAATACATTAAGTCAGAATTAACAAAGGATCAGGCATCAAAGCATCCTACTTCATTAAGTTTTTCTCCACACAATTCATTTGTTTGTGTAGTTTTTTATTTGTTTATTTATTGACATGAAAATTGATTCAGTCACAGATTATGCAAGCTTTATTTCTATATACATTTTAGGAGACTCTATAAATTATATCTGGCTAGCACCATTTATAAAAGCATGAGTGAGGATGGTTAGCACATCCTATGTGAAGTATAATGATTAAGAATAATTTAGCTACATGCATTATATTAAGGGTGACATGCATGCTAGTTGAAATATATGTATTTAATAAATTCATTTTGAGACATTATTTCAGACACATTTCAGTGTTGGTTTGGTTTAAATGTAAAATAAAATAAAATTCTGTTTGTTTTTTTTAAGGCCAATTCACACTGACCAAACAGATGGCCACAGACATTTCGTCTGGTTTTGTTGGATCTGTCTGCGTTGGTCGGCTCTCGTTTTCGCCGATTGAACACGTTGAACCGGCATTTGTCAGGTTGTGAAATGTCTGAGAAGTGACATTCTGTAATCTGGTGATTGTCGTGTTGATCTGTGTCTGTTGGTGTAGTGTGAATTGGCCTTTAAAAGCCCTCAGTTGCACATAACTTTAGTTATAATCTAAAAAAGTGTAGAAAATATTTTATGAATATGTATGTTTATACCCAAGAACTTAAGCTTTTCATTTATAGTTGGGCTATCTTTATGTTTGTTCAACAAAGAATGAATATTGTGCCAACCAACTCCGGTCTATATACTATATACTACTAGAATCACTACTTGAATTCAGTTCATGCGGGAGGAGTCCATATATGTGGATATTATTTGTGAATGACCACGCAGAAGTGTAATTTTATAACCTTTTTGCCATTAACATTTTACCTTTGAATGTAAATACATAAAGGGGAAAACGGCACCAAAAGATTCTTTTGCTGCTACACCTACTGAATAACAATTTCCTTTATTTTTGTTCACATCTTGTCTTGAATCTCTGCCAAGAGAAATATTCTAATGTATATTTCTATAGGGAAAGCGCTGTCAGAATCTCACAGAGTCTTCTTTTGCATTCCATCAGGTACTGACTGACCCCAAACAAGGTATTTGTTTAATTTCTAAGACTTATTTATTTTCTCTCACTAAAGAAACATGAATTTACTTGAGCGACGTAATCTCCCAAAATATGTATGTACGACGCACACACAGTACTCCAACCCCATTCAGTGGATCCCACTTTTCCCAGCACTGGCTAATGGAACATACTGACGGCAAATAAATATTCCACTGAGGCCGTTTCATGTAGAGAGGGGTTTTGAATATCAAATCTGGGTTTTGATCTAGTCAGATGATCCGTACAGTAATAACAGGGCAGAGACAACAGCTCCCCATGGATAAAACACAGAGCTCGTAGACATCGGCCAAATACTGACCACAGTTATTAGATTAGTGTAAATCTTCATGGCATGATCAATAGCAACGTGTTTATTTTTGTGCACTGAGTTATTCATTAGAAATTCAAACAGCCTTAAAGAGGCTCATTAGGATCTGATTTGCTGGGGCTCACAGAGACTTATTGCCCCATTGTGGAGAAAGAGAAAAGGCCACTGGAGACAGTAAGGGGTAGATCCTCACAATGGACAATTTGTTCACATGGTTCAGCTATAAAAATAAGAGGAATGAAATTGAAGATGGTGTCTGTGTGTGTGCAAACAAATGTAGTACGATAGGCCTATGTCAATCTCTGTGATTTAATCCTCCTGTCTTTCATGTGTTATAAATTATTTAGGGATGGGAATTGTAAATAATTGAACCAATCTTAATGATTCTAGTTCTTAAATGCATCCATTAATGCTTTCCATTGCCAAATTATTAGATCAGTTTAAAAAAATTAATTTAAAACTTAATTTTTGTTGTAAATTTAGTTGTAAATCTGTGTGTTTGATAATCAGAGTCATTCTTTGGTGAATCGGACTACACTGGTTTAGCTGTTTGTTTCACTAAAAAGAACCGACTCGTTTGAGTCATTCATTCTGGAGTCGGACATCGTTGCATGTTGTTGATACGCTATAAAGAACCAACTCATTAGAATAATGTATTCAGGAATCACACCAGTTTGTTTGCGCTGTATGTTTTTGATTCACTAAAAAGAAATGGCTCATTCGAGACTCGAACTACTGCTCATGCTGTCTGTTTCGTGCTGTGGATTCATTAGCATTATTGCGACGCCATAAATTAAGTAGCCTGTCACTCTGTCAGAGTATCTCCGTACATATTCTCTCCGTAAGTATCTCCCTACATATTCTCTCAGCGAAAGTCCGCACGTGTGAAAGCCCTTTGGTTCCGGTATTTTTTTTTTTTATGGAACCAGTTCTGAATGATTAAACCTAGGCCATTATCTGTATATTAAAATGATCGGAGAGAATGAAATTATGTTTATGAAATGTGATTTAAAAACAGGCCAATAACAATGCATGCTTTTGTAATTACTGATAAATGCAGCTCGTTTTGAAAGGCAGGTCTTAAAAGCTATTTTGTCATTATCACATTATTGCATTACCATTACTCGGTGTACAGTAGCCAGTTCAGATAATTCAATTGAATTGCATTAGGGAGCTCAGATCCCATTTGACTGGGGGAAATGGAACATTAATTGGCATTTGTTCAAGCCAAACAAAGGACACCAAGGGAATATTACCAAATTAAAAGACTTTCAAACGCAGAGAATAAATCTTCAAGGACTAACACAGCCTCGAAAAATGACCAAACACACTAGAAAATGTTTTTAAAATAAGTGGTTCGTGAAAGTGCATGCAGCGAGGATTACATTTATAATTCAAAGACATAAAGGGCCCAACCCTCGCTAAACTCATGCACATCAACGTTTTATGGTGTGTTACTCCTATTAAACCACAATTATAGTTTTTTCTTCATCGCAGGTCAGAGATGAGAGTAGCATGTTTTCTGAACACCTTCTTTTATAGCAGACTGTGCTTGTGGGAGGGGAAGGGATTTTTTTTCCACATTTTTTCACTTTCCATCTATGTCCTCCTCAGTGAATTGATGGAATGACCTGGACTTGATCTTTGAGGTCAACATGCCTGATGGTTCCTGCAGATTGATAAATTGATTCAAAACTATTACCATGGTAAAAAAGCAATAAGGTCATAAAACTTGCATTGGTCCAGCTGAGTAAATCCGGGGCATTTCGTCGAAGGAGTGGCGCGGGAGAATGGGGAGCATGCGTTGGAATGAGAGAGCGAGAAATGACTTTGAAGAGCTCATCATCTCCAATCTATTTTTCCCTCCTGTGCTTCATGCCGCCGCATAGAGGCACTTCATTACAGGGGAATAACTGTACACAGCCCGGGCCGCGCGCCTGCCTCCTGCTCCTCGCGGCTCCCCTGAGGGGCTTCAGGTGCTTAATACCTCATCACTGGCTTCATTGAACGCTTTAATCTGCACTCCTCTGATCAATAGAATCCCGCTGTAAATTAAAAGGGCCATTCCGTGTAATCAAACCTGTTAATGCTCATTCTGAAAACCATTATTTGTGGAAGGCATTTAGGGGGAATTGCCACACTGACAAGCCCCCTTGCTTGCAGAGATTATCAGAGGACAAGGATTTGGACAAAGACAGAGAGAAGGATGAGAGAAGGGGGATCCAGTCTGTCCCTCGGCAGCGTAACGTGCCCTGCAGACAGAGAGAGGGATTGAGGGAGGGCGAACGCGAGAAAAACACAAGCGGTGGAACTGAGTCTAGTGCAGAACATAATGGGAGGATGGGCGAGAGGGGAGATAAGTTTAGAGAGAGGGGCCGCCTGTCTGCTCGGTCCTCTCCGACACTCATACGCGCAGAAAATGAAATTTTCGAGCCTGCCATTTCTGCGGCAAATTCAATTACGCCAGCCGCTTGTACAAAGAGCTGTAGCTTCCTTGGGCCTGAAATTGAAAAAAGGCAAGTGCTGATGAGATGGTGAATAACTGGCTCGGCTTTGATAGCAGACAGGTGAGAGAGTCTCTGCCGATCGCTCACGCGAGTCCCAAAACTTAAAGTATCGTACTGAATATTGCTGCAGAGAGGTCTTTGAGGGTCTTTGGAAATACTAAATGTTGACAAACCCACTCACTTATACGAACACAATATGGTATGTGCCGCAAAATATCACTGAAAGCGATGGTGAGGTAAATAAAGTTCTGTCGTAGCATCTCCTTTTTTGATTTTCCACATGAGCACGTCACTTATGCCGTGCTAGCGTAGCGTAAACTACCAGATCTGCACAGCAAGCTGCCGTAAAATTGGAGATCTTTCTTGTAATCCTAATTGTTTGTACAATTCATAGTTTTTCTCATGGTGCACTGACATTGCCAGTGGAAAAAATCTAATTCTAATTTGAGAGAAAATCCTGCAGGGACTTCATAAGAAAACTGCCATTTAAGGCCGACAAGGCGAGAGGAGAGGAAAGCTATTACTGCTGTATCTTAAAAGGTCAATTACATTCTGTATAATGACTTTGACTGTTTAATCCAAATGTATGAGTCTGTTCCTAAGCCTTCTTCTGACATTGATAGACTTGAGTGGCAGAGAAGGATCTTCTCCTGTCAAGACATCAGCGGCTGGGAGATAATGAGAAACGGCACTTGAAAATTTTCCTCGCTTGGCGGTAACTGAATCGGCTTCGGGAGGAACATGCTGTTCTCTTTCTCTCCTGATCATCTTAAATATTTGACTTGGTGTGGTCAGGCGGGGATCAAGTGCTGGGTTTGTTTGCCGCTGGGGCTAAAATGGTCTACAGCGTGACCCGAACAACACTTTTTTGCCAGATATAATCTCTCCCCTTCCTGGATATTTAATGCGATGTTTGCTCTTGCAGTGCCCGTGATTTCAGCGACAGCATCTCATCTGCAATGTAACACAATTTCCGCACCTGAAAAGCAACTGTCTCGAGTCAATAGACTATAAATTGCTCTTTTGGAATGGCGTGATCTTAAATAAAAGGTCTGAAGCGGACCCCCGCCTTTTTTAATCATTTGTATGTTTAGCTGTTTGGTCAATTTACTTTGCCGCTGTGATGTTTCACGGTTAAAGGCCATCAATCACATTCATGCTGAGAAAAATCTCCCGCTATAATATTACAGGTTATTAAAAGGATGATGAGAATGCAGCCACATGGGCAGGCAAATGCCCTTTTTCTCATCTTCTGAGAGCGTGGCCTTGAGATAATCTAGTGATTCATCTTCGCCCTGCCCATCAACAAGTGGCAGTGGGCTCAAGTCCCCAATAATGAGCTACTCTGTCCATTTCACCTTCTAAACACAAACATTAGTCACATCACATTCTCAGTCTACTTACTATACAGGGATCCTGTACTCGCTGCAGCAACCGCTGATGCATTTCAATTGATCGGCTTTATGAAGGTTATAACTAGATGTGAAGAAATTCAATCTGTGACAAGCTATATAGCAAATATTCTCTCTCACACAAATAATAAGACTTTTGAAAGCACTCTCTATCTTGTGAGGTCCCTCCTCTTGTCAGATGGCACTTGTCTGAAGATGATTTAGACCTTGGCTTGATCAAAGCTTTGATCTGAGTGTCAGTTTACAAGCTGTCCTTTTCTGCTAAAGTGACTCTTATCAGGACATAGCCCGGCGAGAGGGAATTTTACAAGGCTTTGCACAAGAAATGCGGAGAAAAAGTGAGATTTCACGAGTGACTATTAAACATGGGGAGGAGATACAAAAACATGCATTTGATTGAACTTCTCTTTAACTTTGATATGGCACAATGCAATTAGATCTTCCTTGTCTGTGATTAATTATTCCCATCTCAAATATGGGTCATAATCCAAAGGGAATGAATTTAAATTTCAAATGACCCTATAGAGGTTTTTTTAAGAAGATTGATGGCTTTTTTTTCTATTTTTGATTAAGGTTTTGCAAAATTGCTGTGATTATTTAACACTTAGAAAAGTCTAGAAAATTAATCATTTTATGAAGTGATATTATTTGATATTTAAATAAGACAAACGATAGAACTGTCATCTCACTGTGTTTAAATAGGACTTATAAGCTAATATTTCTTTTATCACTATACAGGATATTAATAATAGAATTATGAATTCTCATACAGTCAATCATCCAATCATTTGAAAGCTGAATAAATTCAAAGCAGTCAGACACATCTGAATGTATAATGACAGTACTGCAGAATTATGGTAATGTCAGTGTTTCCTACCACAGAATTCTGTTCAGTTCACTACTTTTATTTATATTTATGAACTCTGTCACAACTGTCTATCTTTAACTACGTTGAACTCAGCTAGCAACTAAACTGACATGAACTTGCTTTATATCGATATGGACATCTTTGAAAATAATGATAACTTGTAGTTCAGTAAACAAGCCACAATTTGATCCATTAACAGCACCGATAGATTCAGTTCAGTGAAGGATTCTGAAACTGGCAACTTGTCTTATTTGAACTATATTATTTAGACCAACCAGCTTGGTAATCAGACTTCACTAAAAAAGAACCGGCTGTAAGTCAATTGGACTAGTCAAGTCAAGCAACTCTAGAAGAAACACTACTCTTATTGTGCTGAATGTTTTGAATTCACTAAAAAGAAGCAGTTCATTTAAAGAGTCATTTGTTCGTGATTCAAACTGCTTACGATGTATGTATTTGATTCACTAAAAAGAGCCAGCATAGATTCGTGAATTTGGTCACGTCCATATATTTGTTTGCATGCCGGCTGTGAGGACTACTCAACAGAAAGACGTTTCTTACCATTATTTCACAATGGGCAATGTTTTTATAGCATCATGTTCAATGTGATGTCACAACAAGGAAAAAATTCTGCAGCGAAGCATGCAGAAAACGTTGCTTGCTTTCCAATGTCAAACAGATGACTCGCTTTCATATATAAAAACATATTTGATTTCTGAGCATTTTCTTTTAATACAGTAAATGACGCCCATTCATTTAAAATTCCTATATTAAGCAGGTCTATTCTGTACAAAACAGAACAGTAGAAATAGAAATAGATAATCTAATTTTCTGTTGAGCGATTTGTCTCTAGAAGGAATGTTTGTAACACAATTTGTTATAAAAATCCCTGGGCTTTGATAGATTTATAACAAAAGAGCAAAAACGGTGGGTGCCACTATCGCTCCCCTGACCCCATAAATCACATCTTTAGTGACCACATATTAAGTGCTTTTCTCATTCCCCGCCCATTAAAAGTAAATAATCTGCAGAGAATGAGGCATTTGCTAAGGAGGCATCCTATTTTTCATATGTGACAGTTATCTGAGTGAAGGTGTGCAGGTGGGATGGGAGGTGGAGCAGAATGATGATGTCAGATTAGGGACGGTGGATGCAGAGTCTCACAGCCCCTCTGTCCGTGTGTATTTATAGAGGAAGGAGAATTTATTGGTGGCTGGTTGCTGGGAATGCAGTCTGGCACATTTTACATCCTAAACTGGATCATCATTTAACATTGATGACGCATAGAATGGTTCGGTACCCTCTTCCAGATGTACAACGCAAATATCTTGCTGAATGTGTTCTGGCTTCCTGTTCATACATCTTGGGTCACCATAAAAGCGTAGTAAAGTCACATATATCTGGACTGAATAATTCCACATATTTATAAAATGAAGTTTCGCCCCGGCAAGTGAAATGAGATGCAAACTGCATTGGTGGAGGCGAGTAATTAAGTTCATTAAGTTAATAAATTTTTTTCCTGAGCAAAAAGGAGAAGGAAATAGCAACCAATCACTAATTAAGTCCTCCCTCATCATATTGGGAAAAAATGAACATTATGCGGCTACATCGGTTTCATGTTGTTGCATATTCATAGCGTTAAATTAATTTA
Source organism: Leuciscus leuciscus (assembly GCF_965113295.1). NCBI lineage: Eukaryota > Metazoa > Chordata > Actinopteri > Cypriniformes > Leuciscidae > Leuciscus > Leuciscus leuciscus. The sequence continues at coordinate 25,208,141 of NC_138740.1, read as the reverse complement.
ATACCTCTCATATAAATCATGCAAATTTATGAAGTGAAGGTTTCATTTTATTGCACCATATTAAGTCATGTTCGATGCACAAGGTGGCCGTGAAGTGAGACATTACTCAAGGTTAGTCCGTGTTATTTATGACGTATCTGTCAGTTAATACTCAACTGGCTTTTATTGCACTTTAATGTGCAAGGAAGTAATAATATGAAGCGCAGTTATGAGGGTGATGATGGCACAGATGTGTTGGACAGCAGGGCAGAACCAATGCTATCTGAGACTGATTAGTCTTAGAGCTGTGCACAATACATAGATATATCTCATTTTTAACATTTATGGTCTGTTACTTTGGGTTCTCAAAAAAGACCTCAGGGTCATGAAATCATTTTCCACAATTTGTATTTATTAAAAATTTTATTTAATTAATTTTTTTTGTCATTTATTGATTGCTGAGATAATTCTATGGTATTTTTATTATTCTTTTTCTTAATGAGAGATACTATTATAGTTTTTATTAAAATAAAATAAAATGTTTTATGTTTTTCATTTTAATTTGAGTTATGGTCTTAGTAATTGTGTTGTTTGTATTAGTCATTTTTATTAGTATTTAAAAAAAAGGTCTATGTAGTTTTTATTTTAGTTATTTTAGTGCATAAAGTTAAACTAAATGAGAAAAGTTGCATTGCCAACTAGCTGAAATAAAATAAGTAAAAAAAAATATGCTTTTTTTTTTTTTTTTTACATGTATATTTTGTTTAAAGTAATGACAGTGGTTTTTATGGTTTTAGTTCAGTTAGGCTACCTGTTATAATATGAAAATGTCCTAATTATAAATCATTCCGCCATTATTGTAAATAATAATTAAAATGAGTGAATTTATGTGGCAGGGCTACATAGAATCCAGTTTCACTTTTTTGCGGTTTGCTTTGGCTGACATTTGTTTGAAGACTGACAGAAAATGGCATTATTACCATATATTTGAGTTAGTTTTTCCAGCCTTTATTATGCTAGGTGAAATAAAATCCCTGCAATCCTCAGGGGATCTGCCATCTTTCCAGGTTAAACATTTGCCAGATCACATCCTCTCACCGCTGTTCTTTTGACTCAGGGACCTCAAAAGCCTCTTTTGAATAACTGGCTCCTTACGTGGAACATTTGACATACAGACCAGGCGGAGCACGCCGATTATTCGTCCTTGGAAAAATGAAAAGCTACTTCATAAGACCCCTGGTTTGGGTCATAACACCACGATTGTTCTTAACTAGTGTGAGTGAGAGAATCCAGCTGGGTCATATCTCCCTCATTAATGAGTCATTGGGGGCCCCTGTACCATTACTATGATCCGGATTGTGCACTTGCTGCAATTTGCCACGATTAATGGAGGAAGGTCAACCCGGGTCACTTTCAATTTCCACCCAGAGGGGCGAGAAATGGAAACAACTCATTTGCACAGATTTGAATAATTTGCCCCCTTGAAAAAATAGAAAATATGGGGCGAGGAGAAAGAAAGAGGCGATAAAGGAATCGGGTAGAGGACTCGAGCGCTGTTGCACTTTGCACAATAATAAGCCGCGCTGCCGTCGTCGGCTGGCACAAAGGCAATAATGAATATGATGGAGGATATGAATCCAGATGTGGGAATAAAGCTCGCCTTTCTCCGTGCAGTCTCACTTGGGAGCGTCTGCTGCGTCTAGTGAGCTTTTAAACTTATCATAAATGTATTATGATTGCACCGGGCCATGAAACAGCTGTACACAATTAATCTTCTGCAAATCTTATCTGAAGAATTGCTTTCAGCGAAGTAACATCTGCTGCGAGGGGTGCTTATTCATGGGCGACGCTCGCCTGCCACACTTTTATGTGTAGGGCACGATCATTGCCAATGAAGTAAAAATTCATCGTTTTCCCTGTTCGGTAAAAATAACATTCAGCAGCATTAAAACATCATCCATCAACATTGTCTTGGGGGCTCCAAACCCGTCGCCGCCCGACAAATTAAAGAGAATATTCATTTCTGTGTGAACTTGCAGTGTGCAGCTTCACTGAGCTGATATAGTTTTCATTTTTTTTCTCTCTCTTTGGAGATGAAATTGAAGCGGTGCATTTCAATATCAGCAGTTGGGCCTGGTGCAGGAAGTACATAGTGTGACTGCCATCATTGTCTCTCTGTGACCTAACAAGGGCCTTTGTGTTTGGATGTGAAATGGAAAAACACATCATTGCAGTGTGAATACATGGCAAATAAAATATCATTTATGAATCCTGGTTTTCACATAAATAAGCAGAACAACTGTTTTCAACATTGATCATAATAAGAAATGTTTCTAGAGCACCAAATCAGCATATTAAAATGATTTCTGAAGGATCATGTGACACTAAATACTAGCGTAATGATGCAGAAAATTCAGTTTGGCCATCACAGGAATAAATTAATGAATGTTAATTATTTTAAATTGTAATAATATTTCACAATATTTGATGAGTATAAGATACCATATCAGAAACATTTAAACATTTTACCAACCACAAACTTTTAAATGGTGTATTGAAGAAATATTTAATATTTAAATAGGCTACATAAACTTTTAATACAATGTCATATTTATTTCAATAGTGCATATGCTTGGTTTGCACTTTAATGCACTCTTTCAATGTCAAGCACTGAATTTCATATTGATTAGTTTGAGAGTTTGAGAATGGCTCTTGATTGGTCACATGACGGGCAGGCAATCAACCAAACAAGGAGAGGAACTTTTATGCACACTCTACGTCTTTTATCTTCTCAACATTAATTACAATCATGTTATTTCTTAATTCCCAACTGTCGGCACCTCACAGATGGCAATATTATTTACAATACACAATGTTGCCTGGAGCCCGGCCAGATGCTGTCTTAATATGGATTTGATCATCTGTAACTTTGGCAGTTTGTCAATTAGTCTATTTTTTTTGCAATATGAAGAAAAAAACAATCTGTTTATTTTCTGTTTTCTTTTACCTTTCCCAGCTTCCTTTGTAAACCGATACAAAGAGTCAGATTTAGGGAACGAGACAAAGGGTAATCAAAACAGATAAGTATAATATAAAAAGTTTTAAACAAGGGTTATTAATATCATAATGGCCATTTTAAAGAAAATTATAATTTAGAGATTTTTCAATTATGTAACTTCATAACTAATAATGGCCATTCGAGGTGATCATCAACCACTCGCAACCCCTTCCAAACATCATTTCCTTTGACTTACATTTTTTTATACTGAGATATTATTGTCTAACTCTAACACAAACTCTTTTTGTGTTTTTAGACTTTCCTAAAACATTATTTAGTATGTTTTTGAGCAGTTTACAGGGACTGCTTGACCCCATAATGCAGGTCATTTCAAGCTTTGGCCTGCACAATACTTTTGAATGCAATCATAAATATAATTACTTGATAATCTGTTATAGTGATATATTAATATATCATTCATATTAAAATGTTCAATCAGTCCTGTTGACTTTAAATTAAAGAGAAATAACATCAATAATCAGAAAAAGAAGAAAAATCTTTTGCATGCTGTCCAGTACAACTGTGATTCAAGACCAGTTCCTGCTGTGGCCGTGTCTGCTTTCAAACAGGGATTATGTTTAAAGCTCAATGTGTATTGTTCAATCTGACACGGTCAATTCATCATTAGTTTTGAGCGGAGAACGGATGAGTACACTTTCAATTTAGTTCACAGCCTTTCTTCATTCATCATGCCTCTTCATCATCCATCATTTCCCGCCTTTGATTTGTACAAAAAAACACACTTTCATAAGTTTAATGCAATTAATCATGAGGCAGGATAATTTTCTATTAATGGACCACAACCATTATTTCATTATTCATTTGATGAACTTGCACAGTGTGTTTCACGGAGGTGTGATTATAAGCACTGCTCACCAAGCATGAGCGTGTGCCACTCCGGATCTTTGTTGCTGTTTCTTAAATGGCTCTGTGTACAATCTGCCTGCTCTGCCGTCCGACTGTAGCTTTTGTCTTCATATAACAAGTCCTGATAAATTGGAAAAGTTGCAGGCATAGATGAGAGCTGACCCGAAAAACAAAAGCAATCACAGTAAAGGGTAAAACGCCTGGAACGGTGAACCGCGACAGCTCTCGCATTCAAGGTGAAATTCTGCCTCCCTCTCCATAAAAAGATAAACATGCATACGCACAGAAAGCAAACAATTTATGGTCTTGTTACTTGAGCTGAATCATTTCAAACCTGCCTGGTTTCTTTGAAAGGCCTAAAAGTTATTTTCAATACTCAGTACTGACACATAATATTAAAAACTAGTTCAATTGAATACTTAACCCCTCACGTGAAAGAATGTATGGCATCTAAAGTTTTGTAAAGTAATGCATTACAGTATTGCGTTACACCCTAAAAAAGTACACTAAACAGTTATATGATCAATAAGTTATGACAGCAAATGTTTTTAAATTGCTCATCAAAATGAGTTGAGCAATTTTTCGACTTAAAAAAATGTATAAGTTATAGGCCTACAAGATTCATGTAATTTATGTTGAAATTACTTAAACATCCAAGTTGATTGTACTTAAAAAAATTGAAGGCAACTACACTTTACAGTGTAGGTTTAGTATAATTCTGAGTTTGCATTTCACTGTTTTTATTCATTTTGTGGAAGACTGAATCTGTTTTGGTCCAAGTTCGATGAGGATAAATGCATGCTCACATTTAGTAGAACTACATTAACTACCATGTTTACGCCTCTGCACCTTACGCCTGATTTCTCTCAACACGGGGACAAGAGAAGTGTCATGAATGGGAAAACAAGGTAACTTGAGTTACTTACTTGAAAAAAGTAATCCGATTACATAACTTGCATCATTTGTACCTGCTTGGTTCTATGTCTTTTGTTTTGGAAACTTGAGTAGACCTGAAATAAAAGATTTGACTTAAGCAATGATGCTGTATAAAAAATCCAGCTGATTATAAGAACTTAATTATTTTTCAAACTGAATAGTCTTGAATCTCGCCGCAGATCAATCAGCTCTCGGGCTCAAAGAACTTCCGACTCCATTTTAGCTCAATCAAAAAGGGGGGAAAAAAATCAATGTGGTCCAATTATAGTCTATTTCATTAAGGTATGTTAATCAGGTAGAATTGCAAATGAGTTGGGCCTATGATTTTTCTTCTTGTACACTGCCGATATACAGTAGACAGTGTTGATGAAACATTACAAGCATATTGACGTCTGTTGGACGGATCAAGTGCATAACCCACCTGTCGAATCACACGTTACTTTGAACTTAAAGTTATGTTATAAAGTTATAAAATCAAAGCAACATGCAGGAAGCATTTTTTCCCCCCAGATTCACAGTGTGCCATGTTAAAGCATCATGCACATCCTTTGGTTCCAGCTATGGTCTAGGAGAGGACATGTCTAAGACCAAGACAAAAGCTGAGCACACTTCTTTCATTGTATTATTTTTCCTCTCCTCAGCCAGCCTTTTCATTTGGACGGACCGTATATGTTTTTTGGTAATCCAATTTTTTCAGTCAGGTCTGGCTGGAAACAAGCAAAGAAGCATCAATTGTTAAGTGCACTGCTCAAATAAACAAAAAATACGGTTTGCAAACAGGATTAAAAATGCTACTTAATGTCTAAATAAGGTCAATTATGCAGTTAAACTGTAAAGAAAGGCATAAGCAACCACTATAAATTAGCAGATGCTTTCAAACCTTGAGTAATGTTTTATTTGTCCAGGTTTGATAAAACTGACTATATTTAATAGGGTTGTGTTTGAGAACATTCGAACACTAAAACTCCTTCTGAGGTGCCGAGCTTTTCGAGAAAAGAGAGTCTGCAGAGACTTCTTCCAGTATTCCTCTATTGATTTTTCCCTCAGAGACGTATTGTACCTCAAGATCTCATGCATTAGTGTAGGAGGTCCACTCGAGTCTCAGAAACGATGGTAGAACAATGTATTTAAAAAACATTCGGCTCTAACTAATGGCAGGTCCTCGGCAAAAGCGAGGTCATTTACCCTTCTGATTAGGTAAGCCAGTCAGTTCCAGGCAAACTGTGATTTAAAATGATGTCCAGCTTGAACTACATTCTCCAGGAAAATGATCTAATTTAGTGATTTATTCATATTTACTGAGTGTACTGGCATTACATTTGTATAGATCACATCTGGGTAAAAACAGAAATCGGGAAAATCGAATCAAAATACAGAGACGTGGCCGCCTGTCGCACGGAGTCTACATTCGAGGCTCTGCCGGGGTCACTTCCATGCTTTTTATGATGTCGCTTTGAAATCTATCCGAATCACATTAAATTGGATATAAAGATGTGCAGACACATACATCACAGTAAATGGTGTGCCAGAGCACTGCTCGTGGAGAATCCCACCTCAACAATCAGGTTATAAAATCGGCTTCAGATCCGATTAATAATTTACAATCCTGTTAGGGGAGAACAAACATTTCTGTTCAAGCAATTTAAGTTGCAGGACTGTTATTAAAGCCCGCTTCTACTTTTCACAGGGGCTGGAGGATCGTCTGGGGATGTGCGGTCGGTCAGAGAGAGAGAGAGCGAGAGAGAGAGAGAGCTAAGCCTGCTTCAGCCCTCTGTGCCAGAGAATAACTATGTTCTATTTCACACTCTATGCTTTCTTTATTAAACTGCCATCGCAGTAAGCACATATTGCTCACCGTCTCCTCTTTGAATTTACCGTGACTGCAACCTCTCTTTTTCCCCGTGCTGGGAAACTTTGTCGACTTTCCGTAGCAAAATGTTAGCGCCTAATGACTTTATAATGGCAGACGTTTCAATGGAGCTCCAAGTAAAATGAGCTGGTGCTCGTGCAATTAAAGCTCAATGGTGCTTTGTGCATCACCCATCACTAATTGACACAAGGGAGACAGATTTGCCTTTTCGCAGAGGCCTGAAAAGTGCCCGCAGGCTTAATGTAATTATTGTATATCTTATGTGCTTGTTACATTCTACACAGGTTTTGCTCACATTATGTACTTTGAGAATATTACAGGTTAACTGCTCAATATCGTATGAAATGATTAATGCTTTGAGAGATGAATGTTTCATTTCATTATTTTATTAGGAAAGACAATCACGATAGCGAGTTGTTTGATGTGGCTCAAATGTTTGGTAACAGTGACCTCTAGTGTCCACACATGAACAGCCCACTGGACCTGAGAAAAGTGTGTGCAGCTTACATTCTGTAAGAGCTTTAGGATCTTTAAGAAATCATGTAACAGGAATAAAATGTGAACATGCACAAAGTGAATATTTTAACATGCAAATCTATACTGTATTGTGGGGGGGTGGGGGGGTGGGGGGGGGGGGGGGGGGGAACTAGAACCCAACAATGATTGAGAACGAAGTGAAAATCGAATGCGTCTCAGCAAGTATCGTAGTTATGCATCAACAATTTAAGATTTATGTACATAAAAAAGGAAAAGTTCAGATCTCAAGAATATATTTTCCAGTTTAAAAAAAGTTGCTGAATCAAAAAGAGCAACATTGCACAGCAGCGGGACTGTGCCGATTATGCCCGATGGCTGAGCTAGAAGTGTTTCTCACTTTCAGATCAAGTTCATAAATAGTGTGAGCTGAAATTTACATGGGATCAACAAAGGCTTCGTGAGAGTCCGAGCCTACGATCATACTGCTGTACATCTTCTGTTGCTCCTCCTTGTATGACTCCTTGACCTTTGCTCTCTTCAGTCCTCCATCCCTGCAACATAATAATACTTTAATCTATAGCAAATCTATATAATCTATAGCAATTTGTGACTTGCCAGGCTAGTAGTTTAATTTGAGATTATATTGCCACTCATATTAATCATCCTTACACTAGTACTAAAAACTTTAATGGACATTAATAAATAATGTTTTCTCCAGAAAAAGCAAAAATATTGCATATTTAATTTATAAAAATAATGTGTAAATATATGTATTAACACAATAAGTTTATATTCTTACCAGGACAAATCCACCAGTCCTCCCTGATATGCTATTGCTGATTTTACTCTGTTAGCAAAATTAACAGCATCCTCTCCATCCTACAAAATACATATTCAGATATTCAGAGACAATGAAATAAAGGAACCAACGTTCTACCAGTTAAAAGTTTATATACACCTGAAATGCTCATAAAAGTAATTGAAACCAAGAAATAACAATCAAAGTGGGGAATTATGTCACCCTGTGCTTATACTACATATACAACATGCATGTTGAGCATGCTCTGATGCTGCACGATTAATCGTTAAAAGATCGCAATCTCTGTGTTAATTAAACATTTGACAAAATCACACCGGAACATTCAAATCTGTGTTCGCGCTGCCGCTGAACCAGAGAGAGCAGTTGTCATGTATAGGCATGAAACGGCTTCACAAACAGTATTTTCAACTACACAGTATCGTTGTTTCGGTGTCGCAAATGTTAAAATTAGCATAGAAGTACTGGGATAAAAGTTTACAGGTCAGATATAAACACTGATGTCTATAGCAGCGATCAAAATAGAGCAAATCACCTTTTGAAAAGTAACTTTGTGCTTCAAATAACGATTGTATCGATTACATAGTAACGCCACCAATTGTCAAAAAAGTGACTGTTAAAGGGGTCATATAATGGTACATGCACTTTTACAAGTTGATTGTACTGAAATGTGTGTTGGCAGTGCCTGTACACAACCATCATAAAATGATAAAAATCCATCCAGTGGTTTTTTTTTTTATCTTCTTATATGTTTCCTCCCATCTCAAATCAAGCTGTTCGATTTTGTGACGTCACTAAATCGACGCCCCTCCCACGATGGTTGATTGACAGCAGCGTTTCAACACAGACCCGCCCTCGCGAGCGAGCTGTCAATCATAGCACGCGTCGACCGGCGCGTTCATTGTTGATAGCTGGAGCACTGAGCAGAATGGCGTCTAAGCGATTGTGGTGTTCTGTTCTTGGGTGTAATAACGAACACAGCAGTCATGTTGATGTTCCTAAATCCATACCGCTGAAGACGCAGTGGCTGAGTTTGTTTTTGAAGGGAATATTCCCCACGATCAACGTCAATGCTTTCATGTTTGCGCGAATCATTTCACCAGACTGCTTTACAAACGAGGATCAGTAAAAAGCTGGTTATTTGCTAAGAAGCTGCTCCTGAAAAAAGGATCAGTACCAACTATTCGTGTTCCTGCAGCACCTCCAGAAGAACTGAAGTGAGTGTAACGTTTTATTGACCTTTATATTAATCTTTATATTAATCTTTGCAAATCGCTTGCACGCTTCACGATGAATGCGGCTATTTCTACACTCAGGGTACATTACGGCATGTTTTCTATATACGACGTTATCAATATAATTCATAATCCCACGTTTATAATGAACGACGCGTTATGGTTATTGTGTTATTGTGTTACAAACTGTTTATGCACAGAACAGAGGGGCGGGGTGAGCAAAGCTCATTATCATTTAAAGACACATGCACTTAAACGGCGTGCTGAAAACAGAGCTGTTTTTGACCAGGTAAAATTAGTGTTTTCTTACAATACTAATGAGAATTTTTAATTAAAGTATATTACAAACTTTTAATTTAGACCCTAAAGAATCATATTAGCTTGTACAAAAATGACATTATATGACCCCTTTAAAAAATGTATTTGTCATTGAATCATTCATTTAAGAGATTTGTTCAAAAAGGCTGATTCATCCAGCAATGAAACAATGAGACATCATTCATTCAATTAACATTATGTCAGATAGATAGATAGATAGATAGATAGATAGATAGATAGATGTTTCTGCTTACCTGTCGAGTCATAGGCGGGAGGTACCACACGTTGCACACAATGGCCCAGCTTGTCATCATTCTGAGGATGTAGCTCACCATGTTATACTTGGCACTGTTCCAGAAGGCATCTCCAAACTGAGGGTCATACTGAAAGAGAGAAGTTCATGAGGTGTGTCCCTTTCAGTGGGTGCCTGTAATACTCCCGTAGGAAAACACTGGCTTACCTTGATTGCAACTGGGTATATAGTTCCACCTATTTCAAAGCTTCCCTTCTTGAACATCATGACTGATGTATTATTAATGCAAGTTCCTAAAATGAACACAAAGACAGAGCATAGGGAGTTTGAGAATAGGATAACAAATGGCATAGAGATATATTCAAATAAATATGTGAAATATGTATTTATATATTAAATATTTCTGATACTTCCTTTTATAGCAGATTTATTGCATAATTAATGCTTTACTATATGCATAAGGACACATGAATATAACTTGTACCCTCTGGGAAGATCAGGATTGGCAGCTTAGTTTTATCAGCAATATGGTCTTTCAACCTGCGGAAAAAGCAAAACTGAGGCTTTATGTTCTAAGCGAGGACATACCAACTTCAACAGACTAATAAATACACACTTTGTCACCTTTTGGCAACCGCGTGGCGATCTTTCATCTCGGATCTCTCAAACCAAACATGAGGACAGGATCGCACTATTGACCTCTGAATGACCCCCAAGAGGCCTCCGTGAACTTGACCTACCTGAGGAGAATAAAACTGAGTTAAAGACACCTGAGACCTTCTACAGACACACAACGTCACACATCTGATTAAGTCAGCGCGACTCACCATAGCATAACATCCATCGTTCGCCAGAATGACAATGTCAATCGGGGAGGTGTGGTTGGCCACACAGATACCTCCTTTTTTTGGACGATTCTCTCTGTTATGCATCCCATGAGACAAATATAAGAAACAATGGTCATTTGACTATATTAGGGAGTGTTAAAAAGAAAAAGATGTGTATGCATGGCCGAGAATGACAATGAGACATAATAACGACCCCCTTATCCATCTCAGCAAATACATTGTAAGCCACCGTAATTTCTAGAGATTCGAACTAAAACTCTTATCTTGTCGCTGAATTGCTTGTAGCCACAGCAGTCGTCCTTTAGCTTTTTTTACTTTCTGAAAGTACTGCAATGGTTGCAAAATGCAAAAACAGATATAATAATGTCCACAGTAAATGATATTTGATGTACGCCACTGTTTTCGTGACCAGTTTGTGTATGTGTTTTATGCTAGGGAGAATGCTGGAGAAAAACACTTGAGAAGCAGAGGGAAACTGAAAACAGTGAGACAACGATCAAAGTGGAACGACTGGGATAAAAAAAGAAGCAGTGACTCACTTATTATGATAGCGGATGGTTGCAGACAGGCCTCTGGCACATATTCTGTAGCATGTAATATGAACCAAATCACTGAGCCAGCTCTTCGCACTGAAAGAGACACAAACCCTTCGCTTTAAGAATTGCTTCTCCATCCATATAACAGACATATTTGAAAACACTTTTGTTCAAGTTGAACATATCTTATTTAGTCAGTCCATAAACGGAGGACAAGAAAATATGGTATAATTACTGTATTTATGGCATGCAATATTAATTACTTGCTGTTAGGAAGCAGTCCAACAAGAGTAGTTCCTATCACCAACCAGCTCAATCCGATAGCAGCCAAAGTGATCCTATGACAGAGCAATGATATGATTCATATACATATGGATGAATCACAAAAAAAACATGGCCAGGTCACAATAATGAGAATGAGAAAGTGGGAAATGTGCTTAAGTGTTATGATATATATATATATATATATACACACACACATATACATACTGTTAAAGATAAAGATGTTTTGACATCTTTATATTTTATGTTTTGAAGTCTCTAATGATCACCAGCATTTTAATATATTTTAAAATGTAGTTTATTCCTGTGATGTCAAAGCTGAATTTTGGGTATCATTTCTCCGGTCTTCAGTGTCACATGGTCCTACAGAAATCATTCTGATATGCTGATTTGGTGTTCAAACATATCAACAATTCTGCTGAAAACTGTTGTGCTGCTTAATATTTTTGTGGGACTGTAATCATTTTTTTTCTGGATTATTTGATGAATAGAAAGTAACCTTCGATGAAAGTAAAAATATCCTTTTGTGTAATAACGTAAATGTCTTTATTGTCACTTTTGATAATTATAGTGCATCCTTGATTAATTTATGTCACTTAATGAGTGAAATATCAGTCCAAGCTCACCTGAGAGGCAATAAAATACAGTAACGTATAAAAACTCCCAGGCCCCATATGATGGTGAGCCGCACGCTGATGTAGCGAAAGTTGTTGTTGGTTCGAGTGAGAAGGTTCCAGGAAGCCAGTTCCTCCGACGTGAAGCGCTGAGTCACCTGATCCTCGACAATGTTCTCAATGCCATTCTTACTGAAATAGAAGACATCACACAGAGTAAAGTCTCCCCCCGCCAGATTTTTGGGATGGGACCGTCGCAGTTCTTCGATCTCCTCCTCCATAGAACCGTCCTTTTTTTCGATTATCCCTGAGAAGACATTATGAGTTTGAAATGAGTTATTTTCTTGAGGATCCCACATGAGCACACAATGCTTTTGTGACACAGTTGCCGCTATATACTTTACTTTCTTTGTTTTCTGGAGCACGTATGATTTCTAATGCAAGTATGATTTCATGTGTGTCGTGAGATCAGGATTCATACAGTTCATCAGCGAAAATACCCAGCCTGAAACCGGGTAAAGTTCATAAATAAGATCAACTGAAATTATGAAATCCGTCACTTGTTGCAATACCAAATACAGCGTGTTCAACAGACTCACCATGACTGACAGGCATCAAGCCAATAAATAATAAAAGCATTTAAAACATTATTTTCTTATACAAAGAGTTAACTTAAACTAATACTTATAAATACGAGTAATGAATAATTAAATAAGACAAACAACATTTTTATTTTACTTTTTACTTTTTCACACATTTTTATGATTGTGTAATATGCAGTATCAAAAACATCAAAGAGGAAGCTGTGGCTTCACATGACATTTTCTTGAATTCAAATGCTTGTGTTTTATGCACATGATGTCTCATAGTCATAAATATTTTTCCTGGACAGATCCTCACTCACCGTTGGCTGACTGTGATGGCAGTGTTGGCTGTTCCCTCTGTCCTCTTTGGATCCTGAGAGTCGCCCACTAAACAGTACAGAAGTTATTTATGGGAAACCTTTGACACAATACTTCCTATTTAAAGTCAAAGTGTCTTCCTCTGAAATAAATACTAAAAACAAAACCCCAGAAAATTACATTTATTTGAATTTCGTGCCTTTTGACCCTCTTTTGCAAGTTTGTCTTGGCATCATCAACTTCTATCATGTCTAAAGAAAGTAAAAAAGCTTCCCAAGTTTGCAACTACAATTAATTGAAATATCATCAGGCATGGAAAGCAATTAACAGTCATATGTCTTTAGAAATGAGAAATGACTTATAGCTTTTACCTCTAGTATCTTAACCAGAACCTTGATGTAGATATCTGTGAACCCCAGGGAGACACCAAACATGGCAGGTAACATGATGAGCCCCACTACTATGGATAGCCACACCTGGAAGAGAACAAGTGCGACGTCCCAAGCACCTTCCATCTCTCTGCTCTCCTTCCTGTCAGTCTATGGGACTGGGCTCTGGGCTCAGGCCATCTGCTCAAATGGGCGAAGGTAAAAGCCAAAACAGAGGTGGTGCTTGTTTAAAAGGCCATGTTGTAATCAATGTGTTAATACTGTTTTTTTTTTTCTCTCCATGTGGTTGGCCTGCTTCTGTATTACTGTACAGTGCCTGACCCATTTTTGCAGAGTTCACTTTAACAAAATGCACTGTAATCATTTTTTAAAACAATCAAGTGGAAAATCTAATCTGATTTGTTGCCTTATTTTAAAAAAAAAGAACAAAACAAATCTAACCAATATTCCTACCTAATATGTTCATTGTACTTTTTAAAGTTATTAATGGTCCTACAGATATCCGTTTTGATTTTACTTAACTAGACTATTATGTCAAATCAAACAGCTTATAAAAACCTTTTTATTTTATTTTATTTTTTAAGTTTTTATTACAGTGGCAGCTAATATGCCAACTAGTTTATTTGAGTAACAATAGCTGTAGTCACTTTTATTTTTTATTTATTTTTTATTTGTGGCTATCTTTATTTTATTTTTATTTTATGTTTTACATGTGTTCTAACAGCTGTTTTATGTTTTGATATATTTGTGGCTAGCTGGAGTAATTATGGTATTTTATTTTTTATGACATTTATGATTTCTATCTGTAGTAACTGGTATTTTTATTAAAACAAATTTTTATATTATTATTGACTTGTTATTGAAATTTGTGTCTAACATAGCTGTGCTGTAGTAACAATGGTATTTAGGCGGAAACTCTGTACGCAAGGGTCTCCGTAATGTATTAATCCCCCTTAACTTGCTCCTGAAACGACCATAATATAATTACAATTCTGATGGATTAGTTTGACGAACTATAATGGCACATAATGAAGTTATCATCGAGAAATGTAAAGGCTTGAGTTGTCCGTCTGTTTCTTTTCCGTTATTAGAAACCTCCGTGGCATACGATGGACATTAAACAACAGCAGCAACCAAACAAGGGTTAAGACTCAGTACACACACCTTCACAATACCAGGATCATATTCAATTCTTCATTCCCGACGTCTGGAGATGATGTTTCATACACTGTGTCCAAAATACCGAAAGTATGTCCGAAAAAGTTCTCGTGTGACCGGTTACAAAGTTCGGACACAAAATATGGTTAAATCATACACTAGCGCCTCCTTGTGGTAAAAACAAAGGTGTCACGTTTCAAAATGCTTTATCCTAATCGTGTTGTTTACAGCCCTAATAAACGCTAAAATTCTTGTTAAATGACAAGTTAATCTATTGGTCATAAAATACACTAAAATTGGCAATATGTATGTGACATAAAATATACAAAATATGTTAAACAAACAATAATAAAAAAATAAAAAAATCATATTCTATCTCTTATTAGAATAATCTATATTGTTCTAACACATTTTCAGTAATTAATAGATAAACAACTTTAACAACTCAGCCTTTTACCTTACTGGGAAGTACAAACACCAGCGATGTTTTCTTCAAAACAAAATATACTTAAAAACCACAAGAGAAAGAGTAAAAAGAGAAATACATTTCAAGGCTATTTTCTCATGGATATATACATAGATGCCTCATTAGTAGATTTTCTAAGGGCCGCTATACGTAAGCCGTCCGCCATATTGGAACGGTCAAAGCAGGTCCGTGAACATTCAAGATCAAGTTAACTGCGCATCTGCAACCTAAGTTAGATGCAGCATGTATGAATATCTATATCTGCAATAGACTCCAGCAGATGATTTTGCTAAACACAATACAATAGGACGAAGGCGTCAGCTAACCTGACATTAAATTGTTACCATAGTAAAAACATTAAAACGCACCATAGTGAAAACCTGTAATATTGTGCGTATAAAACACAAATCAACACATTCTCACCTGTGAAAGGTTTCCCCATTTCTTTAGAAATTTATTTATCGGCGGTTTCACAACCTGAAGCTGCGCAGTGTTGTGGCATCATGACTGTGAGTGACGACGCTGAACCGTTCCAAGATGGTGGGTGCGTCGATCAATAGATATATATGAAATAGATACCTCATTGGCGCCGTAAGCCGTCCGCCATATTGGAGCGGTCCGTGAACGTCAAGTTAACTCGAACGTCTGCAACGTAGTTAGATGCATGATGAATATCAAATAAACTCCACCAGATGATTCTGCTAAACTAACACAATACAACAAGACGAAGGCGTCAGCTGACATGACGTTAAAAAGTTCCCATAGTTAAAAGTAAAAACATAAAAAGTACTACAGTAAAAACATGTAATGTTGAGATAATACTTATAAAAATTCAAACCAACACATTCTCCCCTGTGAAAGGTTATCCCATTTATTCGGGAATTTAAATCTCGGTGGTTTGACATCCAGAAGCTGCGCTATGTTGTGGCATCATGGATTCTTACTGTAAGTAACGACACGCTGACCGTTGCAAAATGGCGGGCGCGCCTACGTGTCTGCAGCGGTGAAATGTGGATTTCTACGTATACATTTCTATGCGCCGAGCTGCCGACGTGTGCTCGGTCGAATGTGGCATCTACGTATAAATGTCTATGTGGTTTCGAATTTCTCCGCACCACGTAGTGGCAGCATAAGCTAGTGTTTAGCTGTAAACTGTCGTCTCGAGAGCAGAGAACAACTAAACGAAAACTACGAGCGCAGAAAGTTATACATGTAGCCTAGTAACTCTAACTTAAAACTATGATGTTGCGATAGTTAACTCACGGTTTATTCCAAAAGCATGGAGGAATTCAACACAACTGTCCGTATATCGGGTTTCGTGTTGAGTTCACTGATGTTTCATCATTTGAACAGTGATGCGGATGTGGTAAGTGGCAAAGGTCCTAATGTGACCATATGACTGGGTTTGCATTAAATAGCAAACTAAGAAGTCAAATGCGTCCGCTAAGCATTCCCTCTGTCCCATAACTCCTATTTACATTTGTACTATGTTTAAAGGAAGGTCTTATTCTTGGAGAGAGTGTAGGAGAGGAGAACTGTAGGATCACAGACTCTCAAATTGATCACATACAGTTTGAGCACACTATAAGTAAGTTGACTCTACTTATTACATATTTTCAGATAATAGAAATAAACCGAAACTCAAATTGTGCTCAGAAGGAACCAATATCTCATGACGAATGATAGCCATAACAACAAAACCCTAGTGTCATCATGATGTTTTCTCTTTTTCAGATATTCAAAAACACATCCCTTGTCATAAACTGCATAGGTAAGTGAATTGTTTAGGATTTTCCCACAAACCTCTTTTCATATAAAACAGAGGTGGTTCTCAACTGGTTTTACTTTAGGGCCTGGATTGTACATTTGGACATCATGTACACAGTACAAAATTGTTTATCATACAGAAATGATTAAATATGTACTGATAATCAAATATTTTGAACTGCAAAATGATTTATACATGTATACAGTGTTTTACTATTTACATTTAGCAGTTTATTTATTTCTTGCCACTGATATAGAGGTTTTAAAAACGGACTTCTTTTTTTCTTCTTTTTACCATTGCCTCAATCCTCTTGAAAGCTTCTACGGTAATGCTGGCGATGTGAGTGAGCAGAAAATAAGACAGATTTTGTCAGATTACAAAAAGGTATTTTCCACTTTCCACATTTATTTTTTATTTTTCACTGCTGAATAAATCCGAACATGATTTGCATTAACAAATTGTACATATTTACTCATGTCAAGGAGAATGTGATTGGGTGGTATAGACAACGAAGAAATACCAGACAGCAAATGACCTTCATGGAACAAGTGATTCATCAGAATATGAGAAAGATTCTGTCCAGTCAGGAACTTGTTTTCATGTTGCTCACACCCTCTCAGGCAACGACTTCAGGCTCCACACATCGCCTCGAGTTC
Source organism: Leuciscus leuciscus (assembly GCF_965113295.1). NCBI lineage: Eukaryota > Metazoa > Chordata > Actinopteri > Cypriniformes > Leuciscidae > Leuciscus > Leuciscus leuciscus. Next base: position 25,190,712 of record NC_138740.1, on the reverse strand, counting down.
TCCGCTTTCTTATGGCACAGCAGGTGAGATCCTCTCAACTCTGGCACACAGACATAAACCAGACCTTTGAAGCTTAGAGAACTAAGGTAATTGAATGTATTTATTATCTCCATGCAGCCAGTACAACAATATCCCCATCTTGGTGAGCAACCTGGGAAACCTTGAACAACAAGACTACTGGAGAGTGTCAGGCACATGTCCATCTTTAGGACAGAGTCAAGCTGTTAATCAACACAGGTACATTCAGAAAATAAGTTTAAATCCAATTAAAGGCTGTTTAGTTGTGCTTGCCAAGGCAAACACATATAGTACCTGCCAAAAGTGTGGAAACATTCATTTTTAAATAATTTTAAGTCCCTAATGCACACCAATGCTGCGTTGATTTAATCAAAAATACAATAAAATCGTGAAATATTATTACTATGAAAAATTGTTGTTTTCTATTTTAACAAATAAATACAAAAATAAGAATGATTTCTGAAGGATCATGTGACACTGAAGAATGAGGTAATGATGCTGAAAATGTAGCTTTGACATCACAGTAATACATTACATTTTAAAACATATTCAAATAGAAAAGTTATATAATTTGCAAAAATATTTTGCAATATTACTATTTGTACTGTATTTTTGATTAAATAAATGCAGCTTTGGTGAGCATAAGAGACTTCTTTCAAAAACATTAAAACATTGTATTGTTTCCAAATGTTTTAAAATATATACATTTATTTTTTTGCCTGGTAGATGATAAAAGAGCAAAAACATCCCATAGACTTAAGGAGGGGTGCGAGCCTTATTAAATTAGGTCTGGAGGATCATGGGCTACTAGCCTTGAAACCACACTAGCAATACAATTAAAACACTTTGCTTACATAGAAACAAAGTTTTGCCCTGGCAAGCACCACTCACATTTTCTTCAGAAAATATAAAAATCTAGCCTTTTCTTTAGAAGTGATGAATATCATTTTTTTTTTTCTGCCAGGACCAAATTCTTCTGCACAGGGGATGATTTAAAAGAGGTCAGAAATGTCAGCGACATGAATGATGCTTTATTAGCAGAAATGCAGGTTAGTAACTACATTTCACATTAGTTGCAAAAGTTTCTCCATTGTGATTTGAATATCTGTAATCATGAACTTTCATATCCTCTTTTTTTTATACAGAAAGTGTGCGAGGAAGTGGAGAAGAGTGAAAGAGCAGTTGAGAAACTTCAAGAGGACATTACACAGCTAAAGGAGGCAATCGGGAAACAGAAGAGACACTCAGAGAAAAATGAATGTAAGATAAGATCATTTATTTCTAGTGCACTTTATCTTGACGCCTCCAAGGCCAATCACACACTATGAACTGAGGCTTATCTTTAATTTAACTGATAAATATTATTCACGCTCTCATTATAGTATTATAATATTACATTCATTTGTTTTATCAGATTATTAGTTTAATTTGATTAAAAACTGTCTGCATATTAAGGGTATGTTTACACAACAACAATGTACTAAAAGCAGAAAAGTTTTTCACGTACAGACGACAACGTTGTCAAAAATGATCCCGTTCACATGGATCCGTGAAAATGACAAAAGCGCTGTATTATGCAGCATACCAGGCCAGTAGTTAGCAATGTCACTTTTTAAAGAAAAACTACACGCTTATAGACTGTACATGTTTCCACGGAGACGAAAACTTTATTGGTTTCAAAAACTTGCGATTTGAAATAATTTTTTGTATTTGTGTATTTTTATTTTTTACACCGTGTGGAGTAAAAGAACGGCCAAAACACATAAAAAGTTTTCCGTTTTTAGTTGAAAATAGTGTCGTGTAAACAGTCCCTTATAGTCTTCATACAGAACCAATTCAAAGTGTTTGATACCATAAATATCCTGATTTTTCTACCAATCATTTGCAGCTAGCACACTATGAACTTAGGCTTGTCATCACAGATGGTAATCCCATGAATAACTAAATAACATTGTATTTCAGCCCACAAATGTGCCTCTCCAGAAGAACCCAAAGAGAACATACCTCTATGCTCAGCTCTGAGAACTCTCTTCCCCAATGCGCCCTCATTACGGACACAGACCCTCACTGTTCAGGGCTTCCCCATATTAGAACTGTGCTGTAATTCTGACCATAACATTGATATTTCCACCAAGCTGCCTCTGATTCTGGAGAATCAACACACCAGGAGGAAGGACGCAGCCCCCAGACTTAGGAAAAAATGCCTCGCTGCTGGTTTTCCTCTGAGACTTAAAAGGAAAAGGAAGACTAATGACATCAGCGAGTCGGCCCCTGAGAGCGGGTCAGATACAGAGATTGAGATGAATGGACAGAGCAGAAGTAACTCTCCTGTCTTTTAAAGGGTAAAACTGTGCTTGTTCTTATTTGTTCATCAATCTAGTCATGACTGGAAAGCATTTCACATTTTATACCTGGAGGTTACTTTTATCTTGATATGCGAATATTTTCTTTAATATCATTTTTTAATCTTTGTTTGTAAATGTTCCCTAGAAAATTAAAAGTTGAATCCACATTATTTAATTGATCAGTTTTATTAATGTTCCCATTTTGGTAGTACATGAATTTCTGGTTTATCAAATTATCATAATCATGTTTCACTGTTAAGATTTTTTTTTAACCATTTGATATGTTTTTACAAACTACAGATTTACACAAACAATAACACAAAGATGGCCTTCAGAGTCACAGTCTTCATACAGAGCCTATTCAAACTGTTTGATACCACAAATATCAGGGTCTTTCATAAACTGTGGATTCTTCAGAGTGACTGACATAAAACCTGAGGATAGGACAAAGCTTTGTTAGTCAAATATCCTGGTTTGACTATACACATGGATATTTTACTGAAAGCATAGGCATGTTTCCGTCATTGTCAAAGTATAAAAAATAAATAAAAAAAACAACAAATTACAGCTATAAATTCTTACCCATTGAACGAGCTTTCTTTATTGCTTTCGATACCTCCTTCTGCTTTCGACCGCACAAGCCTGTGAGCAAGAAAGTTACGGTGTCCTAAATGACTCGATCACAATTATTTTAAAAATTAAAGTGAATATTTGAACCCATAGACCTCTCACCTGTTATGTGTCTGCCGTATACTCTGCCTGTGTGTGGTGAAATGAACTGGGACAACAGCTGGAGAAAGATTTCCAAAAGAGTGCTTTCATTATTATTACAATAAAAATAACAAGTATTCATATTCTTGTTCATTTTACCAACCTGGACGTTTTTGAAGTCAACAGTTACATTGCAGAGGATGCAAGTTTTAGGGGGTTGTTTGTATGGGTTTTCCATTTTGATAGGCTGGATAATACATAATTTTGCAATGTTAGTGCAAATAATTATTCAGATGGTTCTAGAAAACATCAATTCAACTCTCCGACAGAAACACGTATAAAAACAAAAAGCTTGCCATATCATCTTTCTTAGGCGGATCTTGTTGAGATGTTTTCAGACTTCTGATGCATTGTGCTGGAACAGATGAAACGAAATATTCATACATGCTGCCATACATCAAATTTAGTTAAACAGATCAGGACAGCATCTTATATCTTGCTTAAAAGTCTATGTTAATCACATTATTAAATGTCTACAACTGATAAAGAAGCAGTGTGCTTCTCATAAGAGAGCTTACGAAAATGTACTTGTCCTCTGAGTAAGAGAATAACTAACGTTAGCTGTCCTGGAAAACCTTTTGCATATACAATTATTAAGAAAAAATTTTTTCAAAGATACCTGTAGCCCTAGGGGTGACTGGTTGTTTGGGTAAAGCCTGTAATAACAGGCGACTAAAAGAAAGGGCAAGCATTCTTCGGTCTGTTCAGGAGGCCACCATGACAGTTTCGGCTTTCTTCTTCTGCAGAGTCACTTATCGCTGTATGTATGGGTTTGTTGCGATCTACCGCCACCTACAGGATCGGAGTAAGCAAAATATGTTTCATAATGGAAATGAATAAATATCTAAAATAAAATATTGAAATAAATAGGACCTTTACATATTATTGAAACATAACAGAATATACAATATAAATGATAACTGTGCAATGGAAAATAAAATGTAATTCTAATTATAAAATAATATATTTTATAAATGTATATCAGAATATCATTTGTATAAAAAGCTTTAGTAGATTTGCATTCTTGAAAGACTTTTTTGAAAAGAGGTCGTTTAAATACAATTGGAAAAACTTTGACAATTGTAGTTATTGAAATATAATTGATATAAAACTTTTTTTAGACAGAGGGCGTTTTGATGCATTTTAAAAAGTGGATATAACATTTAAGCTGTAAAGAATTAATGGAAAATAAAATATGCTTTTTATATAAATACCTTTTGTGTTTTTACAGTTTTTAGTATTGTGCATTCTAAAGGGACTTTTGTTCTATTTTTTCCCGTCTCGACACTTTAACAGTCACGTGGTCCAAAGGCGAAGTTCCATTGGCCATCTCCATCAGTCATCATTTCGAAAGTCCTAATTTTTAGTTACAGTATCGCCGCTCGCTGTTCCACCGTTATTTTGTGCAATAATAGATATTTAGTTATTTGTTTAGGGTTTTGACGGACTGATTAAGGTCAGTTACCTAGCTATGATAAAGACTTACAGTAGATGATTAAACAGCTTTGGCTCTTTGTTGCTGTTGTCAGTTACTTGACCCTTCGTCAGTAATATCACACAATGCTGTAATCTACGTGTGGAGTATCATTACAGTAGTAATGTATACTGACAACCACATACACGAAATTGTGGTAAAACGCAACCCTTCGTCCTCAAGAAAAAGATCAAGGGATGGCATAAGAAGTCACATCACTCCAGCCAAGAAGCGGTCCAGTTTGACATCAACAAAATGCACTTCAGGTGAAGAACACAATTGTGCTCAAGACATGACTGAGAATAAAGGCACAGAGCAGGTAAGCAGCCTCTTATTTCTTTTCATTAAAAGATATACGTTGGTTTCAAGCATAATGATGTTTTTTTTTCTGTACTTGCCCAGTGCTGCAGTGACAATGAGGACTTATTTGAGGGCTATGACAGCATTGTGTGTGACAGCTCCTTTCTAGCTAAGCTTGAAGATGTGGAGCTCCAAATGAGGCAGTGTCATGATCAGCAGACTCCGAACCTCTGTGAGGATTATCTTTCAGACTCTATCTTAGCAGAGGATTTCAGAGACTCACCACTGAGAGCTTTACCAAGCTCTCAACCTGAATTTCATAAAGCTGTCACAACCCCACACAAAAGCCCTTCCAGGGGTGCACATAACACCTCTACCCCTGATTTGATGATCAGGCCAGCTGTCAATCATGCAGATCTCAATGTCAACAAGCCACCCTCAAAAGCCAGAAGAAGTATGAAAGATCATCTTAAGAAAGTACTGATAGATAATGCAGCAACATCCAGCACAGTCTCCAAGACAGTACAACAAAAGGAAGCTGTGATGACTGAAGAAATGAGTTTTGCTATGCAGGCCATGGAGTCCATTTCAGCTGAGGGGGACCTGGGCCCTTTTTTTGGTCTCCCATCCAAAGTTAAAGATCTTATTTTGAGGTTCAAGGGAATCCAGGACTTGTATGGTAAGTATTTTACATTCTTTTCATTTTGGTTTTCTCCTTATTGGCAACTGGTATCAGTGTTTTAACTCTATCATTATTTTCTATTCTCTTTTGCTTTCAGAGTGGCAGAAAACGTGTTTGAGCCTGGATTCGTTGCAACAAAGGAGAAATCTGATTTATTCTTTACCAACAAGTGGTGGAAAGACTCTAGTGGCAGAGATTCTCATATTTAAAGAGCTCTTGTGTAGAAAGAAAGATGCCCTGGTTATTTTGCCATACATATCCTTGGTTCAGGAAAAGGTATGCATTTATGTATTTATGCATGAGTTATGTATTATCTAAGCAGTTTGACAATTAGAATGCAAGCAGTTTTGGATAATTATTTCTGTATTATTAATCCACTTATCATAGAATGATAGATGCACTGATTTGCCTTTAGGTTCGAGGGTTGACTGGCTTTGGAATTGAGTTGGACTTCATGGTCGAGGAGTATGCTGGCAGTAAAGGGAAGTTTCCTCCAGTCAAGAGAAGAAATAAAAACTCTCTGTACATCACAACCATTGAGAAAGGACACAGTCTTGTCAATTCACTGATTGAAAATGACCGTCTCGACAATATTGGCCTGGTTGTTGTGGATGAGGTGTGTATCACAAATTATTATTATTAAAGTATTTTTTTTTTAATTGTGTTTTGGTTTAGTTTGATTTGATAAGATTTTTAATGCACATTCTCCCCAAGGCTCCATGTATTTGATGTTGTTTTAAAATATATCTATTTTAATGTGTTTTTAATTGAAATTTGTTCCAGCCTTCAGTGTCACATGATCCTTCAGAAATCATTCTAATCTGCTAATTTGCTGCTCAAGATACATTTGTTATTATAATCAATGTTGAAAAACAGTTGTGCTGCTTAATAATTTAGTGGAAACCGTAATATTTATTTTTCAGGATTTAGCAGCATTTACTTTTGTAAAAATGTAAAGACCTTTACTGCATTGTTTAATGCATCCTTGCTGAATAAAAGTATTATTATTATTATTCTTATTTTAATTTAATTACTGACCTCAAACTTTTGAATGGTAGTGTATATGATAAGCTTTTCAAATGAATGTATGCTTTTTATTTCAGCTCCATATGCTTGGTGATGGGAGCAGGGGGGCAATTCTTGAAATGACTTTGTCAAAGATTCTGTACATGAGCAGTGAGTATTCTAAAACTCACACATTCAGTATACGTCACCTCTGTAATGGACACTCCTTACAAATTCTGATTACCCCATTGTTGTTTTCCCACAGAGTCAACTCAAATTATTGGTATGAGTGCAACACTAGGCAACGTGGGAGATCTTCAGACCTTTCTGAATGCTGAAAACTACACCAGTGACTTTCGACCTGTAAGAATGAACTCTGTGTGACTGATTTAGTAAGTCTTTAAATTTGATAAACTCGATTTAAATAAATAACTGGTGATTCTGTAGATTGAGCTGAAAGAGTATGTAAAAGTAAAGGACAGCATATATGAAGTTGACCCAAAGGAAGAGACATGCTTCAGTTTCTCACGACTCCTGGATTTCAAGGTATTCTTCAAAGCCTTTTTTTCTTTTTAACTCAATAAGATATCGATCGGCTGAGCTCATTTAACTTTTGTGCGATTGACTTTCCCAGTACTCCAGTGGAATGCAGAAGATGGACCCTGACCACATCATAGCCCTGGCCACCGAAGTCATCCCACAACTGTCCTGCCTCATTTTCTGCGCCACCAAGAAGAACTGCGAGAATCTAGCTGGAATGATCTGCAAGTATTTAAATAAGTGCGTAGACCTTTAGATTCCTTAAAGTGCTTTTACATATTTTTTGTCATTGATATGAAATGAAACCTCTGCCTTTTTCTCAGGGAGTTTCTGAAACACAAGAAAGCAGAGAAAGCCACACTTCTGGGTGAACTGAAGAGCAGTGGGAATGGATCCTTGTGTCCTGTGCTGCAGAAGACTGTGCCATTTGGCCTGGCCTACCACCACAGTGGACTGACCAGTGATGAGAGGAAGCTGGTGGAAGAGGCCTATTCCTCAGGGGTGCTCTGCCTCCTCACCTGCACCTCTACTCTTGCTGCTGGCATCAACCTCCCTGCACGCAGGTTTGTCTAGGCCTATGCATCTCGAACTCAAGTGGTCCCAGATCAAATTGTTATCAAACCTGGACTAAAAGAGATTTTAAAAACTGTTGAAGTATTGAAAGGGGTTTCTTAATCATGTGTATGTGCCAGGTTTTTGGGGGCAGTTGTGGCCTGATGGTTAGAGTCAGACTTGTAATCTTGAGCAAGGCACCTAACCCCCAATCGCTCTATGGGCACTGCAGTGAATGCCTGCCCACTGCTCCGGATGTGTGTGTCCACGGCTTGCAGTGTGTGTAATGTGTGTATTGTAAATGTTACATACTGGGTCTTCACTTCACTTTACTTCAATTCTCAGGGTGATTTTAAGGTCCCCATATGTAGCTGCAGAGTTTTTAAAGAGAAGTCAGTACAAACAGATGGTGGGCAGAGCAGGACGAGCGGGTATTGATGCCATGGGTGAGAGTATCCTTATCCTTCAGGACAAAGATATAAACATGGTAAAGAACACAGATATACATATAACTCTTTTATATTATCTTATATTATATTACACAAATGTTTATTTGGCCTCCCCAGGCCAAAGAACTATTGTCTGCACCGATGGAGAAGTGTTATAGTAACCTGCTGCATGATGGAGGGAGGGGCCTCCTCAGTCTCGTCCTGTCACTCATTGGCCTGAAAGTATGTGAAATGTTTTGATGTAATAATAAATTAGAAATTCTGTCTGGACTAGTGCAAACACTAAACCGTTTCCTTTGATTGTAGATAACTACAACTGTAGAACAAGTGAGGGATTTCATGAAATGCACACTGCTTAGTGTGCAAGAGGCTCAGGTCAGTCCAGAGAGGAGTTTGTGGGATCTTACAGTGGAGTCCATAGAGACTTTGAAGCAGAAGAGCCTCATTGAAGCCTCTGGTGATGTACATAATGAAACCATTCTCCAAATCACCAGGCTTGGGAGAGCAACATTCAAAGGTAAAACAGAGTGTGGCATAAGGATTTAAATAATGTAATGTTTCATTATTCTGTACATGTATTCATTTACCACAGGGTGGCAATATTACCTTATTTAGAGATCAGTCAATTTATCTCTACTGTCTATTTTTTATTATTTATCACAGTTTTTTTCAGAGCCTCCCTTATGCAATGTTTTCCATTTAAATTATTACTTGCTATTTCAGGTTCAGTTGACCTTAACTACTGCGATCTGCTGTACCGAGACTTATCGAAGGGGCTGGAGGGTTTACTCCTCAATAGTTTTCTTCACTTAGTGTATCTGGTTACTCCATATGACATGGTGCATCAATGCAAGCCAGATTGGATGATCTACTTCAGACAGGTAAGATGCTTTCATCAGGTTAAATCGGTTTTTAGTTTTACACTGTTTGGAAAGTTTGGAGTTGGTATGATTTTTAATGTTTTTGAAAGAAGTCTCTTATGCTCACCAAGGCTCCATTTATTTGATCAAAAACAACATAGAATTTTATATATTGTTTAATTATAATTTTATATCCATTTTTATATAGTGTAAAATGTAATTTACTCTTGGGAATTTTCAGCATCATTACTCCAGTCTTGATCACATGATCCTTCAGAAATAATTCTAATATTCTGATTTGGTGTGCAAGAAACATTTCTTAATATTATCAATGTTGAAAACACTTGGGCTGATGCCGCTTAATATTCTTCTGGAAACCGTGATGCATTTTTTTAGGATTCTTTACTGAATAGAAAGTTCAGAAGAGCAGCATTTATTTAAAGTAGAATGTTTTTGTAAAACTATAATGTCTTTACTGACATTTTCCATCATGCATTCTTATTGAATTAGCATTAAGTATTATAATATAGTTAAGTATTATAATGTAATTCTAATTATTAATTTCTTTAAAAAAAAATACAAGGTGCAACAATGTTTGTATTGTGATGTGCTCTTCCTTAGTGATGTGTATTCATTCTGAATCTGAATTTTTCATTGTACCAGTTTACAAATTTGTCGGCTGCTGAGCAGAAGATGGCCACTGCAGTTGGAGTGCCTGAAAGTTTTGTGGCTAGAAAGGCAGCGGGACAGAGCGTGAGGAAGGTTAGTAAAAACAGCATTCCTCTCATGCTTTAGAATACCATACAAGTGATTCATTACCTTTTTTTGTTTGGGATTAAAGAGCCACAGTAGAAGTACAGTAGAAATATATAATTAGCTGAGAATTGAATATAGCATTACTTAAATCCTAATTCTCTTAAAAGATTTGCAGTGTTAATCATTTAACCCTACTTAAGTTTCTGAGGTAAAAAAAAAAAAAAATTATGACCTAAGTTATATTTGATTTCGGAATGATGGATTTTGTTCCTGTGTTCTTCTACCTGTGTCTCAGTCTGTGGACATTGTGGTAGTGAATAGGTTGTATCTGGCTCTAGTGCTGTACTCCCTACTGAAGGAGACAAACCTGTGGAACGTGTCTGATAGGTACCAGCTGACTAGAGGCTTTGTTCAGACTCTCCTCAGCTCTGCTTCTGCCTTTGGGTCCTCCGTGCTGCACTTCACTGAGGTTTGGAGCACATCTAAGCAGCATTTAGGGGTGTTTTCAGACCTGTAAATTGTTTGCTTTGTTTTAAAACAGAGACTTAAATTGCTACTGTGTTGCAGTTTCTTCTTAGCTCGGTTCGCTTTCAAAAGACAAGGCAAACCTTTGTTCAGGCGCTCAGACCGAAGTGCCAGGTTCCAAAACAAAGGCTCTAAACGAGCCAGGTGTGAAAACGCCCTAAGACATATAATCCTACATATCTACATCTGCTCCTATCCTGCAGTCAATAATTGATTAGTATACTATGAGATTTGTCTGTCCATTTCAGGAGCTGGAGGAGTTTTGGGCCTATAAGTCTCTTCTCTTAGAGCTGACCCGTAGATTGACCTACTGTGTACAGGCTGAGCTCATTCCACTCATGGAGGTGACTGGAGTAATGGAGGTGTGTGTTCTTGCATCTCAGTTTCTCTAGAATAGTTATGACCAGAACATTTGCTTAAAAGTTTGTGTTTTTATTTTATTCTTCTTCATTTTTTTTTGATTCAGCATCGTGCTAAGCAGCTATATAACGCTGGTTACAAGACACTGGCGCATCTTGCCAACGCAGATCCACAAATTCTGGTCCAAACTATTGAAAACCTCTTCAAGAGACAAGCCAATCAAATGATTGCATCAGCAAAAGTAAGTACAATATTCCACTAAATAGCAACATCATATTTCCATATTAGCTTTTTACATGTAAAAGTTTACAAATTTATCCCCCAAAAAGTATTCATTTATTCATCCTCAAGCCAAACCTTCATTACTTTATTTCTTTGGAACTCACAAAAAAATAAATAATGAAGGATGTTTTGGTTGATTTTTTTCCCCATGCATTGGCATCAAATGTTGTTGTCAGTATTCAAAAAGATGCAAAATCATCAAAAAGGCATCATCAAAGTATTTCCTCACACGTTCGCAATCATGTGGCTCAAGAAGACTGCTTTCATGGGGATTTTTTGTGATTTTGAATTCTTTTTGAGGCTTGACATATTCAGTCCTTATTTACTGTCATTGCATGCAAGATACTGACCAGGGCTGCGTTTAAGTAAATCGCCTAAGTAAATCATAGAATCATTGATGCCAATTGTCTCTACGTTCATCGTAGCTCACACAATGCTTTTGAGAAACGCAGCCCAGAACATTCAGGAAATTTCTCCTTCTACATCAGACAGAATTTATACAGGTTTGAAACAACATCCAGGGTGTGTAAAGGAATTTCATTTTTAGGTGGTGTATAAAAGAAAACACCCTTGTGTATTCATGTTAACTTTCTTGATGTTCATTTTCAGATGTTAATAAAAGAGAAAGCAGAGGCCTTGCAGGAGGAGGTGGATGACCTGCTTATGCTGCCACCTGATCTCCCATCTTTGTAAAATCTTATTTTTATTTATTTTTATTTATATGCTGTAAATAGTTTGTATATAATTTCATATATATGGCATTATGTAAACTATTCTGTACCTATATGTCTGGCTGCAATAAAAATGGAAGTAACCTAGATTTTTGTAACATCTCTATTACTCATTACCATGAGCATGTGTTATTTTATATCTTAACGATTTTACAACCACCAGTCAGTCACAAACAGCGTGTTACAATTCCAGCACTGCCTCGTGTTGTGAGTTTCAGCCAATCAGGTAAGGTATGCAAATAAATACATGAGCTGAAGCCACGCCCAGGAGTCATTCAAACAATGTTTGTCATAAACTGGTTCCTATTTACAGTCAAACAAGAAAGAAAGAAGGAAGTTGGTGTTTGACGGTGCCAAAATATATATGTATTTCGCCTGTGTATTTTGGATGAGCGCGTGAAACAGATGCAGTCAACTACTGAATGAGGACACCGGCAGATTGAACAGATGAAGCCTGCATCCACAGCAGTTTCCACGATTGTCACTCTTGTTTTGTTTCGCGCATTGTGTGCCGAAGCCAAAACAGAGATATCAGTCGAAGATGTTCAGTCCATACGTGTTGATCTGGATCTGTCCAATGTTGTCCGGAGGGTGGACGAAAGGTTTCTCTCTGTGGCAATAGATGCGAGTTTAATAGCCGAGGAGAAGTTCATGAACCTACTGAAGTAAGTCCTTCAAAAGTTCTCTTAAAGCAGACCTCAAATAAATAAAGTTGTGATGTAACTTAAAGACGTGATATGATGTTCATGTAGTTCACCGAAGTTAAGAACCCTCACCAAAGCCTTGATCCCAGCGTTTCTGCGATTTGGAGGTACCAAACAAGATTTTATGAAATTCAACCCACGCGGAAGATATTTTCAAGCAAGAGAAAACAGCAGCACCGCTGTTCTAGGTAAACTCTTTCACTTAGCGTCAATACATGAGTTAGTAAACCACATCCTCCAGTCAGAAAGCTGACTGCGGTGTGTTGTCATCTGACTTTAACAGCATGATTCCAGTTTTGCTTAATGAGGGAACAGTAAAGTGATTCACACTACTGTTCCTAATGTACTACAATGTCCCTAAATAGCCTGTTGTATCTCAATTGTGTCGTTGCCCTCAAATTTATTTGGACACTTAAACCTTCGCTTTGGGCTTTTAACCAGCTGGGTCCAAGTTGATTTTAGTGCAAGTCAGTTCATTCACACTGTCTTCTTCGTAACTACTGATGTTCCACATCCGACATTGACAAGTCGCCAGTATTGTCCAAAATCAAGGTTTTGACAAATACAATTATAAGTTAATTTAATGATAAAGCGATAATATACAACTTTTTATGGCCACTGTAGACATTACACTTAATATTTACTCATTATTGTGTTTTTTATATTATTATTAGGCTATAGGCTATGATTTATTTAATACGCACATCTGATGTCATTCCTACAGGAAATGTATGTAAGAGACTTGAATTGCCTCCATTGCTGGAAAATAGGTTAAAGCAAGAATGGGTCCTACAGTCAAAGACTTTACTTCAGGAGGAACTAGAGGGAAAATACAAAAAGACAAAATTCTCTGGTAAGTTTAATTCCACTTCTGTTAAATAATTACCTAATGGGGAATTTATCATGAGTCATACAGCAAAATAATGTACACTAGCACCACATAAATGTCAGACCTTCCTTCTGGCCCATATTTGGATGTGTCAAAAACATATAGGCCTGGGGTCAGTTGCATAAACATAGCCATTATTTTAAGACTGTGTCTTAAGAGCTAGTATGAGCAACTAGCAGTTGGTTAGGAGCAATCAGTATTACTTTTTAGTATCAAATTAGACCAATCTACGGTTTTATGTAACTGACTTAAAAAAGTTTTGAATAGTCTTAAAGAAAAATATTGGATGACTAACTTGAAAGACTAGTCTTTGCAGTTTATGCAACCAGCCCCAGGTTTCACAGACAGGGCTTAGATTAAGCCAGGATTATGCCTTAGTTCAATTAGGTCATTTAAGTGGTTTTTATAAGCATGCCTTTAAAAAAAAAAAAACATTACTTGGTGCAAGTTGCTTTCAGTTAGAACAGCTCAAACATGCTTTTTAGTGTGGGACTAGGCTTAAATCTTGTCTGTGAAACAGGGGAATAGTTATATTTTTAATAAAATGTATTTTAAAAAACCCCCACTATATATTATGTTTCCATGATCAGTTGTAAAGTTGCTTTAGTAACATATTTAATTAAACAACCTGATCAATACATTACAAAAACATTTGTGAGTCCATCAACCGAAACTCTCTCAGACTGGCCCTGGGCCATCATTATTGTTGAGCCCTGTATTCATATTTTCAGTGATATCACAATCAAAACTGTCAAAGAGAAAGTCAAATGTCTGTCTTTCTTCCAGAATATGCTGTCGACCTGCTGTATGCCTTTGCAAACTGCTCTGGTTTGGACCTCATCTTTGGTTTGAATGCTTTGCTTCGAACCAGTGAAAACACATGGGACAGCACGAATGCAGAACTGCTGTTGAAGTACTGTGAGTCCAGGGAGTATGTGATGTCTTGGGAGCTGGGGAATGGTAGGATTTGGGATATTTCTTTTTGATTAGTCTTGACATTCTTATTTTGAATTATTTAAGTTGAATTCTCAGCATTAAATCTCTTGCTTTAGAGCCCAACAGCTATGAGAAAAAAGCTGGGATCAGAGTGGATGGGCACCAGCTCGGCCAGGATTTTGTCCATTTGCATCAAATCCTTCAGGAATCCGTGGTCTACAACTCAACAGGTCTATATGGACCAGATATTGGTCAGCCACGAGATCACCGCAAAGATTTGTTAACTGGGTTAGTGTTCAGAGAAAATAGTTATTTTTTAAAATATGTTTTCAGAGTAGCTTCTTGTCTTATAGATTTGTGTATCAAATAAAGGTGACATGGTTGAACATTCACTTTCATAGGTTTTTGGAGTCTGGAGCCGAGGCCATTACTGCATGCACCTGGCACCAGTAAGTTATGATTTATTTCCTTTCACAAAAATCTCAAATAACTGAGTTTTTGTACTGAACTTGCTATTTTTCATTGGCATGTTTTCCATTTTCCTCCTTAACAGCTATTATGTGAATGGCAGAGACACATCTTTAGAGGATTTCCTTGACCCTCATGTGCTTGATACTCTGGCAACAAAAATCAATGAGGTCCTCGAGGTACCAGAGTAATTCTGCATGACACATTCAAATAAGAACTCTCTAGTGGTATCCAAATTTCTCACATTCAACAGGAAGAAATATCAGCGAGATAAATTAACTGAATTAAACTAATAAACATTCTGCCTTCAGACCACTGAATCTGTTTCTCCGGGGAAGAAGGTTTGGCTGGGAGAGACGAGCTCGGCATATGGTGGAGGTGCCTTTGGTCTATCAGACACATTTGTAGCTGGTTTCATGTGAGTCCATTTTTTTCCCACTTCAGACCAGTTTGAAGTTCATCAGTAAATTAAAGCTTCCAGTATGTTTTAATGTGGATTTAAAGGTGCAGTAAGCAATTTCTGAGAAACACTGTTGAAAGTGGATCAGAGCGAGCGCCACAACACACTTGTAGCCAATGAGCAGTAGGGGTCTTGTCCACTTGTGGTGAGAGAGTGAGTGAGCGAGCGAGATTTGAAGAAAGACTGTAGAAAGAGAAATGGCTGAGAAAAAAAGAAGAAGAAAAAAAGCGCAGAGGAATATCACTGGAAACAGAAGGGTTATGATCAGGCAAGAGCTTCAGGACCCACGTCAATATTAGAAAAGCTTTTCAGCGCTGAAGAGACATAAGCAGGAAGGCCTGAAAATAGACGCAGAAGTTGCTTTGTTTCTGCTCCATACACGAATAACATTAGTTTTGTCATGTTTCACAGAACTAAGATATGCTGTTGCTGTATTGTTAGCTTTAGTAACAAGACATGTTGTGTCATTGTTTGTCTGGAGATGCTGTGCTACTGGTGACTAACAACGAGCTCTTGCTTGTATACTCTTGTGTACTGGATGTTTAGTATTGGTCTTGTCATTCGTTCGTCTGTCATCTTCACATTATTTTTGGTGAAGCATTATTTTGCTTTGCTTCAACTATGATAGAGACATCCACTTGCATTGTGTGTTTGTGCATTTTGGGGGCGGAGCAATGAAGGGAGGGGTGTGTTTGTTTGGGTTGATTTTAATATTAAGTGTTTCTCATTTTCTTTTATTTAAATCAGTTTATAAAAATGACAATAAAAATGGAAAAACATTAATCATGTATGAGTTTCCATTTGTTGTAATTAAAAAATGAAATGGTTTTGCATTTAATTAATAGTAATTTAATGAATTTAAGAAAATGACACCACCGTTCAACAGTTTTTGGCTATAATTTTTTTTTATGCTGCATTTATTGGATAAAAAATATAGTAAACCGGTAATACTGTGAAATATTATTACAATTTAAAATAAACCTTTTCTTTTTGTTGAATAAACCTTGTTTTTGCAGCCATTACTCCAGTCTTCAGTGTAACATGATCCTTCAGAAATCATATGCTGATTTGGTGCTCATTAAACATGTTGTGCTGCTTAATATTTTTGTGAAAGCCATGCCACATTTAAGGATTTTTTGATGAATAGAAAGTACAAAAACAACAGCAATTATTTGAAATGTACATCTTTTGTAGAATTATAAATGTCTTTACGATCACCTTTGATCCATGTAATGCATCCTAGCTGAATAAACGCATATTTTAAATGAAATATATTTAAATCTGTTTCGTTTAATGAAGGTGGCTGGACAAACTGGGACTTGCTGCTAAGCTTGGTTTGGATGTCGTTATCAGACAGGTATTAATTGGTTCCGGCACGTACCATTTAGTGGATGATAACCTAGATCCCCTTCCAGTAAGTGTTTCTTATGTGTTTGAGCTTTCTTACATAATGTCTGTATCAGTCCAGGAATGTGGACTGTTCAATTATTATTATTTTTTTTAAACTATTTTATACATATGGCAGGATTACTGGCTATCATTGCTATACAAAAGGCTTGTTGGTCCAGAGGTCTTAAAAGCAGAAGTTCATACGAATTCTGGACAAAAGAAACCAATACGGGTATACCTTCACTGCACTAACAGAAAAAGGTACTTTTATTCTCCTTCTCACAATATTGATTTATTTTTTAAAGAAACAATGGTTAATCCTTTTTGACACATCATAAATCTTTTCCAGTGCACATTACAGACAAGGTGCTGTGACCTTATTTGCTTTAAACCTAAACAAAAATGAAGCCACAATTAGTCTGCCCGCCCATATGGCCAACAGCACCATTGAAGAATTTGTTCTACAGTCAGCTGAGGCCGGAGAACAGAGCCTTTATTCCAGGTAATGTCTCATGATCTCACAATGTTTGGACTGGACTCCTATAAATCTGTTCGCTAGCAGAAGATTAGAACCACTGTTTTACTTTTAATAGGTCATTTCTAATATCACCTCACGACTGGTTAAAATGAGTCAGAAATGTGATTAAAAATGGTTGAAAAACACAAAATAAATTGTGACCAGCTACGGGACCTAATATATACACATTTCTCTTATTTATTCATATAAATGTAAACCTAACATTTATTGAACCTGCTTTGTTGACACTCAACACTTAATATTCAATATTATTGATCTGACTGTATCAACGCTATTCTATGAGAACTGAACTGAGCTGGACAATGACATCATTTTTTATGAACTAGTTTAATAATTGATGATCTTTACAATGGAATTGAATCAACACTGACTTCAGCTGACATGCATCATTTTCACTGTAAAGCTGCTTTGAAACGATATGTATTGTATAAAGCACTATATAAATAAAGGTGACTTGAGTTGAAAATGATTAAAGCATTTGAACATGTTATGCATCATCTATCACAGTAACAACCTAAAGATTGATAAACCCCACTTTTTGTCCATATCTAGGTCAGTCAAATTGAATGGGCAAGTGCTGAAGATGGTGGATGACCGAACACTTCCTCCACTGGAGGGACGTGAGCTGCCACCTGGAGCACACATCAAGCTGCCTGGCTTCTCATTTGCATTCTATGTTCTGACTGAAGCACGAGCTCCAGTATGCAAATGAGCTCAGATAAAGACTGCTTTCACTGGAGAATCAGGGACATAAAATGTGCGATGACAAAATATTTTGCTTTGAGATTATTTATGTGAGGGAACTTCAACATTGAATGAAATTAATCAGTCTCAATATGAAATCAGCATGTTCTATTTATGAAAATGTATATTTATTATAAATATCGAGCTGTTTGACATGTCGAAGTGATTGAGTGTCTGTGCAGACAGGCAGCCCTCTTTACTATAGCAATCAAGCCTTTTGATTCTTAGTCATTTTCTGTCTGTGTGATTCACGTCTGTGTGTGCAAAGCACTACATGCAGCTAAATTTAATGGTTGAGACATTTTGAGAATCCTCTCAAAGGCAGACTTTAGAGCACTTGTTACTCTATGATTTACTGATGATTGTAGCAGAGAGTCTGTGTTAGAGGATTGAAATATCTGGGCTTAAGTAAGAACACAGCTGGTGTTAAGTACTGATAAATAAACACTCTGGATGCTTGTGTAAATCTGTGAAAGAAATCAATTCATTTAAATGTCGAGGAGGATTGTTACTGTATGACAAGTTTTGTCTTTTAAACATTTAACATAAAAAAAAAATATTTAAAGAGCATTTTATTGAAAGAACATAACCTCATCTAAAATAAACCATTGATTGTCCGAAAGAGGGAAGCTATTCTTGCAATACTGTTTTATTCGTAAGCCACCTGTCAGTTTGCCAAGGGAATTTAAAAATCTTTTTGCAGAGAATTTCCAAATTATAGAAAAATATGGAAAGGTTAAATTACTCAAACGCGTATTTTGTGAATGAAAATGAGTGGATAAAGACAAAACCTTGCTGGGTGGTTTTGCCCACCTGGTGGCGATGTTTACTACAGTTGAGAGCCTGAATTGGTCAAGAATAATTTTGGAGGCCACATTACAGTTCGTGTATGAATGGAGACCTCAGGCATTATTCATTGTTGGTGACGTTGAGGTTTTAGTTTGGAATAAATCCTTTATATTTTATTTGGGATACCCTTTTGCCCCAAAGATTAAATAAAACATTTAAAAAGAAACATGCTATGGTAAATCATAAGTACGACAGTCAAATTTATGATATAAAAAGTCAAAATTCTGAAATAAATATTGACCTTTTTATAAAAAAAAAAAAAAAATTATGTCCTAATTGTTGGTTTTTTTGTGTGCATTTTTGTCATAATTATGACCTTTTTATCACACAATTTATACTGTTTTCTTAGTAATTATGATTTAGTATCTTATAATGTAGCTACTAATTATGATTTACGGAAGCAAAAAACCCTTTGATTTTTACTTTTAAAGTTTGGGTAAAGTATAGTAGGCCTACATAATTAGCTGGTGAAAATATTTATTCCTCTCATTGTTTTATCTTTGTTTTCAAGATATCTCTGTTGTTGTTTAGTCTATTGTAGCCTATTACTTGTTCAGTTCTAAATTATAAATCAATACATAAATCAATAATATGCCATCAGTCTGTACCATACGAGTTGGCCTACACATTTGACTGAAAATATGGTTGACATGCATCTCTCATGAACGCGCGTCATAAGCTCTGTCTGCGGTGTCTGTGCTAAGTTGGGCATGGCATTTGCTGAAGGGCTCGTTGTTTGCAGTGGAGCTTGGTAACACGGCTTGTGTACGACGGGGAGAGAGCAGACTCTGGCGACCCCTGCCAGTCACATATCTTCTCCATCTCCCACGAGAAATCCCACGGCCAATGAACACAAGTCCTCACTCCAGCAGCGTGGTGTGTCCACAGACTCTCAGCTTCATTAAGAGGCGCCGTCTGGAAACATGAGGGGATTTAGGCAACGTCAGAGAGTCAGGCTTACCCTTGGGCTACCCTGTCTTAAGTATACACTCTGATACACACTAATGACTCCAGTGAACCAGGGGTTTTCAAACTTTTTGATGCCTAGGGCACACAATTATGAACTGTGTTACATTTTCCCCGTTCTTGTAAACACGTTGGTTGTTAATAAGCATACTTGCCTTTAAAATAAATGAACATTGTCAGAACTTCCCCCTTTGTGGCTCAAAACGTTCTGCCTCTGACTTAATTATTTCTTTTTAATTTTTCTTCTGAGATTTCTTCTTTTTTCAACAAGCTGTCAGAGTTGGGTACTCCACTTAAAGATCATATAGCCTATGGTGTGATATAGGTCATTCAATTTTCAGCACTCAATAAAAATCCTTATTGAATGTGTGTTTGGCCTCTCTCTCGAAACCTTGCTGCCATTCTTTGCCTACGGCTATACTTTTTGTGATCAGGGGGTTTTCAATGGGTGGTCTACTGTAAGGGAATATTTTTAAATTATATCAAACTATTTTTATTTATTTTTTGTGCAAAAAAAAAAAGTAAAAGAAAACATGTAGCCTTATTTGTAAACTTTAAATGTAGCTCATCTGTGATTGAAAGTGAAATGTTTTTGCAATGTAAGCATCATAACAAAGTAATGATGGTATCTGTATGTCAGTATAGGGAATGCTCAATTTTATGCAATATGCATCAATATGAATCCTTTGCCTAATAAAAGGCATAATAATAATAATAAAATCCCAAAGTCATTCACACATAAAGGCGGGGGAAACTCACTAGCACCTCCCACGCACGCTTTAATAATCGCTAGTCAATCTCTCCTCGAAGCTTGAGGAAACCCGAAAGGAAACTTTGGGAAGACTGCTGAAAAGTTATAAGCGACTCAATAAAATAATCGCTCTAAAATGAACGACATGACAACTGAATCTGAAGCAACACGGGGATCGAAGTCTTCAGTTTGACGCGCAACGCGAAATACAAATGGACATGTTGATTTGGGGAATAATCACAGGTACGATTCACCATTGTTGCTTTGTATTCAACGCCTTTAACTGTGCTCTGTTTGTCTACAAAGCAGCTATAGATTGTAGAATTACCCGTTTGCCAACTTTTCCTTCTTTATTTACTTGTATTTATTCATGTGCTCGTGACATCAAGAGTTGAGAGTCTAACATATTTAACACTGTTATGCCAGTTTCTATTTTTAGCACTGGAATCCAGTTTATCACATTAGAAGACCTTCTATTGGTTAATCATAGAGGGAGGGATTTTAAAGTTTAACCACGATTAAGAGGCCTATACAACCCAGTGTAACATTTGCCTGGAATCCTGCAAAGCAATCTAATGCCACAGTTCTGGAGACATGCATGGAGCCACCTGTGATTTGTTTGTTGTCTGCCCTCAGCTGTTGTCCTATGCAAATACTCCCAGGCTGAATGGAATATCACAAATGCACAGGCGAATGGGACAGTGTCCTGCAATCCCCATGACAACAGCAGCAACTGCACAGGTAAATATCAATGGCACCCCAACCTGTTCTTCTCAAATAATGGGCTAGCCAAGTTTGAGATATTTTCCATTTGCTCCGCTTTCAAGATTCCACCTCATTCCCACTGGGCATGACATAAAAGCCTTGATAGCTTGACCACCAGCTGAGGAGTTAAATAGGGTATTAGATTAAAATATATTTTTATAGCATGAAAAAGCTGGTGTTATTTGATCACAAAATTCTGTCAAAGCATTTGCTTAACAAGAAGGATATTATAATCTGTTCACTGAGGACAATTGGACTGTTATAATAATAATAATTCAGTTTCTTAGTCCCCTTCAAACCTTATTTGTAATTTTATTTAAGAATTGATAATACTCTCAAGCTCAAGTTTAGCTTCTCTGAATAGCAGGTAATCATCAGATCATGTTACATGTGGCCAGAGGTTGTAATTAGACCCTTTCCCATTCAACTTTTAGTTCATTCTGAAGTCAGAGCTCAAGTTTCAGTTTCTGTAGAGCGGTCTCTTTTCTAGCTCAGTCCTTTGAACTGAGTTTGGCTTTTACAGTGCCTTGTATAACGCACACAAAATATTGTAAATGAGTAAACGGACAACCTTAATTACATTACTCTGTATTTTAAGGATGCACAATATATAGACTGTAATGGATCCACTGAAGTCGAGTCAGTTTTCTGAGCCCAAATGCAGTTTATTCCATAATTCAAAAAGTGTACAAACAAAGCAATAACTTGAAAATAAACATAGCTTAAACATTAACTTGACTAAATATGGCATGGACATGATACTCACAGCAGTGGACTACAGCATCAAATGATGACAAGGCTAGACTAAAACACATGTAAATACATAGACTACCGATGAGCAGATGATAAACACCTGAACGCAATGAAACAATTAACCAATGAAAAGGTAACAAATGAAAACAAAAGCACATGGGATGAACACAAGAGAAACTGGGAATCATGTGACAACAAAGAGCCCAACCAAGCACCAGCCTTACACTGAGATTATGTTTGTTATTGATTGACTGTTATTTTTACATTTAGATTACCTTTGCCATTAGCTAACTCTTACATAAAGTTTACCTTTAAAAACACAAATAACTATGTTAAATGTAATTTTTAACAAATGTTTTTTCATGAATCCCTAAATTCACTTGACTGATTTTAGTTTTTGGTGTTTATTTTGAATTTAATCAGACTAAATAGTATAACATTTTAATATCGGCCATAATAACATGAAAATAATTATTGGACAGAATTTTTTGTTTCTATTACACTTCTTTTAATTGCTTTTTAAAATTTCTATTTCAAAATAAATGCTGTTCTTTCGAACTTTCTGTTAATCAAAGTATCATAGTTTCCACAAAACATTAAGCAGCACAACTGTTGTCAACATTGATAGAAATAAGAAATGTTTCATGAGCCCCAAATCATCATATTATAATGATTTCTGAAGGATCATGTGACACTGGAGAGTTCAGCTTTAAATCAAATAAATGCAGTCTTGTTGAGCATAACAGACAGCTTTCAAAAACATTAAGAAATGATTGATCTTGCACTTTTGAACATTAGTTTACATGTTTGATGGTGATATGTATCCTGGCTTTAAATCTATACAGATTCAAAAGATGACAACAAATGGAGTGGTCACTTCTCTAAGTGTCCAAAGGAATATAAGCATTACTGTATCCATGGTGTTTGCCGTTTTGTGGAGGAGCAGAACACTCCTTCATGCAGGTGAGACTTTGACCTGTCCATCACTCAACCAATCAGAGCTCAAGTAAAAGTTGAATCATTTTTTTTATACTTTTGCACAGATGTGAAACGGGATATATTGGCTCTAGGTGCGAATATCTTGATCTTAATTACCATGTGGGAGAACGAAGAAAAATAGTCATCGCATGTGTGGTCGCAGGATTGGTCTTTCTGATTTTGCTCATCGTCTTCATATGCGTCTGTACACAGTGAGTGATGTGTTACACTATTAAGAGCATTGGACCTTCAAGTGTCGGTCTTCAGTGTTTATTTAATCTTTAATGTTGTTCTTTTTACCGTCTTCCTACTTTGTTTCAAAGTAAACGATATAAACCATGTAGAAAGAAGAAGAGAAAAAAGGAAACAAGTGATGAAGATGAGAAGCTCAATGCACTAAACACACATGAAGCTTTAGCTGCTCCGGTCGACACATGCGACACTAATGTGGTATGAAGTGAGTATTTATTCTTCTCTTGCCTCATTCATTTTGCATTAACCGCGTATTGCATTAGGGCCACTCCCTGTTCAGATCATGTAAAACATTGGTTCTTATAGTTTAGGAATCTGATTTTAAATCTGATATCAAGTGACAACCCAATGCAATACCAAAATTGTTTATCATACAAAACAAAATATTTTAATTAATTGGTTTATTGTTGGTTTCTGAATGTTTCTTCATGCTGTTTGCAACTAATATTTCACTGCATAAAACACATTGTGTTCAGTACAAACTAGGGGTGGGACAAAAGTTTGTCCTAGGAGATACTAGGGGTATCGTTGTCCTTCTCCGTGTGATACGAGAATCATTACACTGGTGCCAAATATACATTTTTTATAAATTACAGTTTTTCTCCATTGGTTTGGCTCATTTCTTGAAACAGAAATTACATTCTCAAAAATCTAAGATCATTTGGCAAAACAGTGTTACAGTTCAGCACAACACTATAGCTCACTTGCAAAAGCTCATATCTTTCCCAAAACTGTTCACTCATGCTTCAAAACTAAATTTGTTTCCCATATAAAGAGTCAGTTGCCACGAAAATGGCAAAGATCCTTCTCAATTGCTTTGGCTCATTTCTTGAAACAGACCGGACGTTCTCAACACTCTTGGTGCTTTTGCCAAAATAACGTGGATGGTTCGGCACAACACCATGGTTCACCTGCAAAAGTTCATACCTCTCCCAAAACAGTTCACTCATGTGTCAAAACTAAATTTCCTTCTCATTTAAACAGTCAGTGCCCCCAAAATGCTTCGTCCCTTTGGCATTGTGTAAGCACTGCAAGTTTTTCAAAATGTTTTGTCACTATGGCAGAGGACCATTGAAATATCCCTCATGTACACCTTTCAGTCTTAGCCCAGTCCTTCATTGACAATGGTTACTGTACTGTTTTTTTGTCTAGCTAACAGAATACAATTGTGTATAAAACTGAAAAAAAGAAATGGGATTTTAGGGTAAGAGTAGCCTCCAAGGTTTGACATCACACATTGCACTCATACTGCCAAGGAAATTGTAACCATTATCATTCACACACATAAAGTAACTTCCATACATCAGAGTAAAAAGAAAATGTATACAGCATAATATACTGAATACACAAACAAAAAACAATGAAAATTATGCAGCCTACAGTGCTGTAAATAAAGCTGGAGTTTCACAACTAACAGTTCTTCACTGGTCGCTGTCCTCACCCTCCCTCTCCTGGCCACCGTCCTCACCCTCCTGGCCATCCACACGCTGCTGTCTGTCTGGCCACAGATTCTCGTCCACATCACAGCGTATATTCTCCCTTGCGATGCAACGAGGGAAGAAATGGCGTGCATGTCGCAACCATCCCCTACACTGATCTCCTGTAATATTCTCACACGCAGCGTCCATTGCATGGAGCAGGGACTTCTGATCTTGAGCCCGATGCTCATACACTCTCCACCTCCAAGCGGAGAAATACTCCTCAATAGGATTGAGGAAAGGAGAGTAAGGTGGTAGGAACACCATGACCATCCTTGGATGAGTTGTGAGCCAGGCCCTGATGAGCGGGCCATGGTGGAAATTCACATTGTCCCATACAATGACATATTGTGGTAGGTGAGGACCTACGAGGCCTCTCTCATTTTCAGGGATCAAATCAAAATGAAGGCGGTCCAAGAAGATGAGGAGCTTCTGTGTATTGTATGGGCCAAGACTGGGGATGTGAGTGGCCACACCATTCTCAGATATGGCAGCACACATAGTTATATTGCCCCCTCGCTGGCCTGGGGCCCGGTGGCCAATAATATTTATATATATATATATATATATATATATATATATATATATATAATATATGGTATTCATGGTATTATGTTCTTGACTAATTTTGACAATTGAACAGACTATTGTGCATGTGATGACTTATACAATGAAATGACGCTGACACGTTTTGGAGCGAACAACCATTAGACTGAGAATCAACAATCAGTTTAGATCAACAAGATCTATTCACTTGGAAATTGTGCTAAATGTAGGCTACCTGTACTTAATCATTTGCAAAGATGTACTGAGACATTGAGACATGTAGCCTACTTAGACATTTGCAATTTGATGAAATGAATGAGAAATTCAATTCTGTTGTGAACAATTGCCAAGTGGTTTGGAGGTTTGTCCATGTTGTTTTGAGAATGTCATTTCTGTTTCAAGAAATGAGCCAAACCAATGGAGAAAAACTGTAATAAAATAAGGTGCTCTAAATAGATTTCCCTGCTCCTAGCATAACTACTTCATGGTTTCTCAAGGTGGCGCTCAACACATGAATGAAGGGAGCGTGAACATAAATTAACTAGCCTAAGAAAAAGTTTAACGGGATGGCAGACAGCAGTGTGAGTAAAATAATAGATGCCTCAGCCATGTTTAAGTTCAATGTCTGGACGCACTTCGGCTTTTATACCATTGATGGGACAAACAAAATCAACAGAGTATGCAATAAACAAGAACTGCCTGGTAAAAGTAAAGTGCACTGGTAATACCACGAACATGCAAAGCCACTTGCAACTCCATCACCCTGATCTCACTGAAAATGTTTAATTTACTTAATGTTTAATTTAATTTACAGACTGAAAAACTTTTTGTTGTTTTCTAATGGTTTGGACTTGAATAAAGAGAGAAAACCTGCACTTAACCTTTTCACAAGCATTTTGTTTTCATAGTTGGACAGATATGGTAATGTGTCATTATAGAATTGTCTAGCAATATATTGATTATCGCAGAATTGCTGTATAGTGATATCGGTATCGTGAGCAGTGTATCGTATCCTATCGTGATGTACGATTCCCACCCCCAGTACAAACCACGTTTATCTTTGTTTTTAAATG
The DNA here is from genome assembly GCF_965113295.1 of Leuciscus leuciscus. Taxonomy (NCBI): domain Eukaryota; kingdom Metazoa; phylum Chordata; class Actinopteri; order Cypriniformes; family Leuciscidae; genus Leuciscus; species Leuciscus leuciscus. Next base: position 25,164,523 of record NC_138740.1, on the reverse strand, counting down.
AACCTGTATGTAATGGCTTTCCAATGCCGTTGCTGTTGATAATAGGAGTAAGCAAGTTTAGAACGCGTACAAACAGAGTCCATGCAGACGGATGTAGATACAAACAAATGTCTTTCTTTATTACTTGTGCTCCATTAAACATGATGTCAAAACTTCTTGTGGCCTTTCCTTGTTCACACGTACACACAAAGCCATTCCTTATAGACAGCATAAAACTAAAAATCCACCTTGCGAGCTACTCTGAGCTAAAACTGTGTGCTTCCCAATTACCAACGCACACACTTGTTGCTCAGGTGCTCTAATTATACACAGCTACAGCACCACCCAGTGGACAAAAACTTTACCATCCAACAAATGGCTCCTACACACCAGCCCCTTAATTGATTATGACATATTGACATAATTACAAATTCATACAAAATGGTGCCATAGATACCAATTCAAGTTTTGTACAAATGTATGTAGGGGAGAGTAAATTCAAACACTTAAACACCGTTGAATGCCCTATTTTAGTCTGCTTCTAATAAAAGGCAAAGCTTGCTAATTGGACGTTCTAAGATGTTACTTTTAGTTTGAACTTTTGCTAAACGTACCAAACCCTTGTTGTCAGGGTAGGTCTCCACAACTCTTCCAAGTAGCCATGAACCACGTGTGCTGTAGAATCAGCAATAATCACGATGTCTCTGGGGGGTCTTCGTTCTTTGTTCCACTTTTGTCACTTTTACAACAAGTATTCCTGTACCCATCGTTTCCAAAAGAGATTGGAAATATATTGCACCTGTCTCCATCTCTTTTTGGCATACAGATCAGATCTTTCAAAAAACCCAGGCGGCAATGCAGAATTTCCTCTCATAAGCAGAATGTGATTTGGTATGAGGGCTTCCAAATCATTAGGATCATTGGATAGTTTAGAGAGAGGTCGATCGTTCAAAATAGCTTCCACTTCACACAAGACAGTCTGCAGGGCTTCGTCATCCAATGTTTGTTGTCGAAGGACTGCACAAAGAATTTGTCACACCATTCGAACTATGCGCTCCCATACTCCACCGAAATGAGAGCCTGTAGGAGGATTGAAGCTCCACTGAACTCCCTTCTGCAGTAAAGCCCTTTGAACCCTTTCGTTGTTTAATGCAGTGAGAGCCTCCTTTAACTCCCGCTCAGCTCCGATGAAGTTCGTCCCGTTATCAGACCTCATGTGAATGACCTGTCCACGACATCAGGCAAATCATTAATGCAGGAGTTTGTATCTAGCGAGTATGCCATTTCCAAATGGACAGCTCTACTTGCCATACAAGTAAAAATCACTCCATAGCATTTCACTTTACTTCTTTCCCTTTTCACTTCAACGGGCCCAAAAAAATCCACTCCAACGTTAGTAAAGGTGGCAGGTCAGGGGTGATCCTTTCCACTGGAAGGTCTGCCATCTTCTGTTCACCCAACTTCCCCTTATAACGTCTACAGATGACACACTTGGAAATTATCTTTCTTGCAACAGAGTTGGCGTTTGTAATCCAATACTTAAACCGGAGCTTGGAAAGCATCTGATTTCTGCCACTATGACCCAACTGTTCATGAATGTCTCGAAGCATGAGATGTGACACATGCTGATCTTTAGATAACAAGATGGAATGTTTAATTTCAGTCGGCATAGATGACTTACCAAGTCTTCCTCCCACTAGCAACAGTCCATCACACAACACAGGATCCAAACTATAGACAGTACTGTTTCTTTTAACACCAACATTTCTACCCTTAAAGGCATGGTAGGCAGGATTTTTCTAAAAAACTTTTTCCCAAATTTGTTTAAACTGTCTTTATATACCAATACATAGTTCAAATGTAAGTACTCTGAAAATGAGAGTATAAAAATCAAGTGTCTGTAGTCCTCTCAGGGCTGCAATAAACACAGCTACTTATTCCATTCACTCCCACCCTCTCCCTTCTGGGCTCCTACCAAAGCCACGCCCCCAAAACACATGAACGCGCGATGCCGACCGCTCAGCTGGAGGACGCGTTTGCCAGCGCCGAGCAGAGAGGAGCGCAGTGCATGCGTTTTGGGGGCGTGGCTTTGGAAGGATTTTAGAAAAATCCTGCCTACCCTGCCTTTAAGCTCAGCAATTTCCTCTTGGGAATTGATCCTGTTGACTCAAACGAATTATGCCATTCTCAGCCATAGACAGATTCTTCACAGTCAAACTTTGTCTGCCCAGAGATGCTTTAAATTCCTGTAATTTTACATCTACAGCAACACTGTCAATCTGCTCCAAAGATAGCTCCTTTCGTTTGCGACTCAGCTCCATCAGAAGTTTCTGCAGTTTCAAATACCTAGCAACTGCAACTTTCAGACGTTTCCATTCTGAGAAGAAATGAATAAGTTGACTTGTGGCATTCTGTCCATTCTGTAAGACCACAGCATTGACTTTCAACTTTTTAATCTCTGGGTCATCAGTCAATATCAGATCACTTGTTGGAAACTGTGTCTCACTCGGCTTCCAGAAAAAGTGGAACCATCAATCCTTCGCTTATATGAATCATCTGCTGGATTTTCTTTTGTGGGCACGTATCTCCACTGTTGAGGTTGTGTTGTCTCTTACGTAAGACACTCTATTAGCGACGAATGTATGAAACTGTTTGTCCTCATTCTTGATGTAATTAAGGACAGTCATGCTGTCAGTCCAAAAGACAGAATCTTCCAAAGAAAGTTGCAGCTCCCTCTTTAAGATGTCAACCTTGACAGCCAGGACAGCCGCTTTAAGTTCCAAACGAGGTATGGTCACTGGTTTCAGTGGTGTTACTCTAGCCTTGCCCAGCAAGAAAGCCATATGTACCTTGTTTGTACTGTTCTGCATCTCAAGATAGGAAACCGTGCCGTATCCGCAAGCATCAACAAAGTGATGTAAACAAGCATGAGAGGGGAGTTCAAATTCCATGGGTTTAAAACATCTGTTCACCTGGAATTCTGCAATTCTGTCCAATACAAAAATCCAATGGTTCCATTTCTTCTGGAGGATCGATGGTATGGCATCATCTCACCTCCTTTTTGACAGAGAACAGTGAGATTTTAACCATAGAGATGGCCACTTCCTCAGAAGAGACGCTCTTCAGACAGTCATCTACGTAAAAGTTACTGTTGATGGTTTCAATTACCTCAGCTGGAAAGTCTGCTTGATTGTCCTTTGCGGTCTGTTTCAAGGCATAACAAGCGCAACTTGGAGAAGACACAGCTCCGAAAAGATGAACTGTCATCCTAAATGTAATGGGCTCTCTTGTCAATTCTCCATCAGGCCACCACTAAAAACTAAGAAAATCAACCTCTTCTTCAGCCACTTTAACTTGATAGAACATTGGCTACTGGTTCTTGCCTGAATCTCATCAGCACACCTACCAAAGAATTAAGGTTAGGGCCTTGCAACAATTTACTATTAAGTGATGTTCCTTTATTTGTTGCTCCACAGTCGAACACAACTCCAAGCTCTTTTTAGGATGAAACACCCTGTGATGAGGAATGTACCAAACTTTGCCATCCAAACGAATCTAGTTGGTGAGATGGTACCTTCTCTGCATAACCTTTAAGTACAACATCAGCAAGAAAATGAGAGTACTTCTCATGAAACCCTTTGTTTGTTTCCAGATTCCTTTTCAGGCCATTTAGTTGCCTAGCAACACAGAATTTGTCAGGTAACATGACATTATCTGTCTTGAATGGCAATTTTAGGCTATAATGTCCATCCTGGAGCATGACTGTACGGGTCATTATGTCCACAAACCGAAGATCTTCCCTTGACATTTCTCTTTTATCAGCAGTCCTTTCGCTGAAATCATGATTGAAATGATTGTTGAGCAGCTCCTCCAATTTTAACAACAGAAATTCTGTTAACAGTAACCGCAGAATGCCCACTGATTTCCAGTCCATCAATAACGTTGCAGACACGGATTGTTCCTGACCCATGGTACAAAGAAGAATGTTGACCCTCTTTCCACTCAGATTCAGCTCGTTTATTAGATGTTCTCAACAAAAAGTAGCTGAGCTTCCCGGGTCCAGAAAAGCATAGGTCTGCATCACGTTGTTACCTGTAATAGCTTTCACTTGAACCGGTATGATTGGCATTAAACTCCTCTCGTTACCAGCCCCTGTATGACCACAAGTTTGAGCAGACACTACTTTACGCCTTTCCTCTAACTCTTTCACAGTTACCTCTGTAGTGGCAAACAATTTTACATCACTGAATAAGAGACAAACATGGATCAATTGTCTTTAACAATTATTTATTCCCTTGCAAGGAAAGGTCAGCAGTCATACAGTTATTACAAAGTGCCTGCAGAGTGTGACAACGAGTGGGGGGTATCCTTCATTCTTTATAGTTGTTCCTCCCCCAAGGTTGTTTTCCCGAGGCTACATCAAGATACATCTTAGCCATAACTAACATATTGTTTAGATTTGTCTATCATACTTAATCATATTACACCCTTGAATGGAGACTCTCTGTCTCGGTCATACATTCAGTCACATTAACTTTTGTCCGGTCATATACAAAGATATACACATACATACAGTATATTAATAAGAATATGTATCGACACCACATTAATCTAATTACCATCATATTTCTAAGATTCTATGAATATAATTAAGTGCAAACATAATAGAACATTACATTTCTTCCATACCTCCTTGCGATATATGTGCAGGCTAATCGGATGTTCTTCTCCAGGAACATAACTCGTATGTCCTGTCATTAGACAACCAAAACAAATTCCCTTGGCTTTCAAGAATTCAATCTTGTCTCGTTGAGTCTTCTTCTTCAAAGCAAAACATCTTTCCAATGGATGTTGATTTGCACAGAACAAACAGTTTCCATTAGACTTAGATACAGAGCCGTATTCTTGCTGTAATGACACAATGTCAGTTTTCTTAGATGGAACTGAACAGCAACATCAGTGGCGAAACTATTCCCTCTAAATGTCTTGCGCGCTTGGGTTTTGAATTTACCTGTGCCTTGTTTGCCCTGGATATCTCCAAACACAGGATCAGATGCCACCTTAACCTGTTTTTCTACAAACTTGACGATGTGTGAGAACTTTGCTCTGCCTTGACTGGTCTCCATAATCTCACAAGCCTGAGCACTCCATTGCTCTCTCAGCTTGTAAGGTAACTTTGTTACAACAATCTTCATCTTGCTAGGCATGTTAAGTTCTTGCATGTATGAAAGTTCATCGATGGTATTGCAACATGTACGCAAAAACAAAGCATAAGCCTGTAATCCCTGCACATCCTCGGCCTTTAAAGCGGGCCAGCCCAAGGCTTTCTCCAGATAGGCAGTAGTTACCTTGAATTCATTACCAAAATGTTCTTTTAATAATCTTTTGGCCAATGCATAGCCTCTGTCTGGGGCCATATGTTGGCAACTGCAGACTAGGTCTTTAGGTTGCCCCCTAGTAAACTGCTTGAGAAAATACAAACGATCCTTTTCATTACTAGTTTTCTCTTCAATGCCATGTTCAAACGCTCTGATAAATGCAATATACTGCAATGGGTCACCATCAAAGACTGGGATCTCTCTTTTTGGTAAGATACGAGGATTTCCATGCTGTTGAATAAGAGAAGATGTCAATTCCTCTTGTCTTTTTAAGACTTCAAGCAGGGGATTACCATGAGGAGGAAGAACATGTGGGATTTGATCGACTCCTGTATTGCCTTGTTGCACTTGAGCAGAATAATGGAAATCAGATTGTTGAGCTGTGTGGAATTTTTGTTGATTTCTCCATCCTTTCCTTTGATTTTCTGTGATAACTTGCGATGCAGAGACATCAGCTGCTCCAGCTGTATTCATTGGCATTGAATTCACTGGTACATATTCATTTGCATCGAGATTCAAACACTTGGGCCAAGAAGAATCAAACTTGAGGTTATCAGTTGCATTAATCACACTTGATTTTGAACTTGAATTGCGTGAACATTTGCTTTGATTATCAGACTTTTGCAACACAGCGATCTTTGCGTTTGAAGCTGCTATTCTCAAATCCTCCTCCCACGCATGTTTGGCCTTCAATGCAGCAGCATGTGCCATAAGTGCAGCCTTTTCTGCCTCCGCTTGATGAACTGCTGTGTGAGCGGTGTTTACTACGTTTGGAGGTAGTATGAGACACATTTGAGACGCTGTCTCCCAGACCAACGTCACTACATACTTCACCCACTTCAGAGCTTTTCTAACCTTATGCTGTGCCTGATAACCATTTATTCACATGTTCAATGAACTCATTATTTGGTATCATCTTAGCTTTAAACCATATTTCATGTTTTTCAGCTTCATCAACAGGTAAAATAACCAACAGTGACTCATGTGCTTCTTTAGCCTCTGAACATAACCTCTTAAAATCTTCCAAAGCCAAGCGTACCTCAGGTTCATATTCTTTATCTTCATAGATTAACCTGTTAATTAACTCTATTAGTTTCTGAGCCTTGTTTAACTTACCCCTTCTTAAGTTTTTCCATTAAAGCCTTAGCTGTTAATTTAACAGGTCTTTTCACTCTTTCAGACTCTTTTCAACATTAGGCAGGTTTTAATTTGACTCATTAAACCCTTTAGCATTCATAGACCTCTCATTGTGAACAAACATACAATTCAAACACACAATGTTCATCGGTCTTTGGCAACCAACGCATTGGAATTATGCGATTTTGTGCACACAATATCACATGGCCATGTTAATGCTGCAACAACGTACCTACAATCCAGTCGATCGGCCCTTTAACAGCCAGATGATCGCGTGGCGTAAATCCAACGATGAAACCAGCAAGGGGGAAAAATATAATCCAAAATGAATCCACTGAGTTAAATCCAAGGCTTGAATCCAGCCAAACATCTTGACGATCCTCACGTGCAGCAACACAATGACTTTATCCAAACAGCCTCCCTCTGTCCGTCGAAATAAACGTTTTGACTTTTACTCCAGACGATCTCCTTTATCCAGTGAAGCACAGTTTTTTTACTTTTTGTAATGGCTTTCCAATGCCGTTGCTGTTGATAATAGGAGTAAGCAAGTTTAGAACGCATACAAACAGAGTCCATGCAGACGGATGTATAGATACAAACAAATGTCTTTCTTTATTACTTGTGCTCCATTAAACATGATCTCAAAACTCCTTGTGGCCTTTCCTTGTTCACACGTACACACAAAGCCATTCCTTATAGACAGCATAAAACTAAAAATCCACCTTGCGAGCTACTCTGAGCTAAAACTGTGTGCTTCCCAATTACCAACGCACACACTTGTTGCTCAGGTGCTCTAATTATACACAGCACCACCCAGTGGACAAAAACTTTACCATCCAACAAATGGCTCCTACACTGTATTTAATGAAATCGGTGTCATATTTTATTTTATCTGACATAGTTTTGTTAAAAAAAATGTATAGGGTATGTTTATACAACAACGATGTACTAAAAATAAAAGTTTTTCCTTTGCTTTTTTTGTGTACAGACGAAAACGTTGTTAAAACGATCACCGTTACCAAGGATCCACAAAAATGGCTTAAAAATGCTGTATTCTGCATGCCAGGCCAGTAGTTGGTGATGTCACTTTGTAAAGAAACACTACATGCTTATAGACTACACACATAATACGCATGCGCATGACATCACCCGTTTCTCAAAATCACGTCACGATTTCAAAAGTTTACAGATTTCAGGCCACCAAAAATTTGTTGTATAAATGAACAGCCAAAACGCATAAAAAGTTTCCCATTTTCAGTTGAAAATGGTGTTGTGTAAATGGCCCCTTATGATGTCTATATTGGCATCTGATGAATTTGTCTAGCCTTTATTAAAGGGATAGTGCACCCAAAACATTTTAAATTCTATAATCATTTACTCTCCCTTATGTCAATCCAAAACTTTTATGAGTTTGAGCATTAAATATCAAAATATCACAATTATATTTGGATGCACAAGTGTTGACACCAGTTTTCTCTTTTAATTAGAGAAAATATATTTTTATGTATATTACATATATATTTTTTTTTTTTTTTTTTTTTGCTTAATCCACTATCATAACCACTTGTTATCTGATTCTTATTAAACAAAATGTCCATCTTATTATAACATTAAATATTTGCTCCAATCAGGAATTGATCTGTATTCTGTACCAAGCTCTATAAAACTGCATGACCGTTTTTCCATACCATACAAGGACCTTGACTAGTCATACTCACTTAGTTCATGCCAAAATCATTTTAGATGTGCACAGCAAGCTCTGCAAAGGAAAGTATGGAAACAATATCCAAAATGCTTGTTTGATGTGTGGATATATTGTGATGCTGTTCAGACCTTGGTTGCTAGGAAGTCAGGTCAAATTTTAGTTCAAATAGATGGGTCTAATTATCTTTTTTGTTTCAGTAAAAACAGTGAAGTGATCCTGCCAGGGTTGGGAATGGCCTGGAAACGTGGACTTGTCCTGCCAAGTGATGAATGCAGTGCTTTACAGTATAATCCTGAGTGGACTTTAAATGAATTTGGGAGATATGGTGTGTCAGGCAACCTTTGCCATTTTGTGTGCTACTGTTTACCTCATTCTTCATGCCACAAAAGATTTGTATACCTTTCAGAAAAAAAGTGTCGATGAACTGAACAAATATGCCTTCAGAGAGGCTGTAATGACAAAGTGGTGCCGTTCAATATGCTGCATGCAAACAAAGCCTATCCATGTTGGTGTAGATATCAGCCTATTTCTATTGCATACGAAGCACAGAATATTGAAAGCAGTTTCCATATAATGTTAAATTGAAAATTTTATTATAACAGTTTAAACAGTTTCTGGAAGTAGTTCTCCTGACAGTAACGGACCAAAATCTTCTATTAACTTTGATTTATTTATTAACATGTAAATACAAAACGTTTTGCTTTGTTTGATTTTAAAAGAATATATTAAGTAAATTGTGGAGGGAAATTACCATGTATATATGTGACAAAGTATTTTTGTTTTCTTTATTGAGCTTTTTGACAGAAAAGTATAATAAATAAAAATATTTGCAATTTGTTCAAAAATATTTTGTGATAAACTTTTTTAATGAAAGAGAATAATTTTATATATTTGTGTTCGGTTAGATACAGTTTGGAAATATGTTATTTGCTGGTGATGTAAAGTTAGGTGTATGTTTCACATGCTGTTCAGATTTCTATTGTAAGCACTAAACATTTGAGATTTTCTTTAAATGCAAAGCTATATTTACTTCATACCATAAATTGTCTTTATAAAGTAATTAATGTGAGTATTGTTACACAAGAAAGTCTGGTTTTAAGAGATGTATTTTTATTTTATTTTTATGTAAATGCTTGCATTATTTTCTGTAAACAAGGTGAATGTGGCACATAAACTGATCATTTCTTCACGCCAAGGTGGAAAATGTCCATGGAATGTGCAAAGATGCTTGGTTAGAATAAACTGTCGTCCAACCCTGCTTCCAAGAAATGTTCCATCTGCTTAATTGCCCTAGTTTCAACTGCCCTCAAACATCCAGTCTGTGGGATTATTTAACCGTTATCATTATAGATAAAGCTTTGAAGAGGTCGTAATAACTTTTATTACTCATACGTTTTTGAAGCTTCAGTCTGTGCTGATGCCAATAGAAACTGGCTGGTGTGACCAGCACGGGCAGACCTCGTGTTTCAACACAGCCATAAATAGCTCTTCTTGGCTTGATGTCAGTGATTGGAGAAGGACAGGAATCCAGCACCTCATTTGGTGGGACCTTGTGAGGCAGACGTTTTTCCATGATATTTATCAGAGCTGTGTCAAATGTAACTGAACATCACTTAACCAGACAACAGTATGCATTGATTTCAAGCCTGAGTCTTTGATATTTTCTAAAGTATTTTTTGTTGGAAGCAGTGGCGCCTCCAAGGGGGGGCCAGGGGGGGCCACGGCCACCCCCAAAATGACACTGGCCACCCCATTGGCCCCCCCAACCAGAAAGAGTGGAGTTTTTAGTATAGTGATTTTATTTTATAAATTAACATAGTTATTAATGAAACACTATATTAAAAAATTAAAATAATAAACTTGTAGGCTATTATATGAGCTGTATAATACGCTCTCAACCCCTCCCCCTCTTTACGTGCATTGCGGCAACTTCGCGCACTTTACACGTGCAGCCGCCATAGCCGCAATACCGCGAAGCATGCAGCACATGGACATGGTTCGTTCAAGTTCAGGAGGATCAAGCAACGCAGGAGAGGAACGGGGGTTGGAGGTAACGGAACAAAAAAATAAATAAATAAAAAATTACACTGCCTACGTAGCTTCAATGCAGGGACAGCGCCAGAGAAATTTTAACGCATGTGCTGAGTGGGTGCTAGATCATTGACGGGGAGCTGCGCAAAACTTGGTCACTAAATATTAATATTCAGTTATGTTAATGATCACAATTAAAGTTTTAATTTTATTAAATTGAACAAGCGCAACATTCAGCATTCAATCAAATAGGCCTATTCTAAAAGATGTAGGCTATTATTAATAATAATGTTATTTCAACACAATATCTCGTTATTTCGAAATAATATGTGTGCATGCATATGTAAATCCGGTGACGCGTGTATTGATTTTTATTAATAAACAAGTGTTTTCTCTAAAAGTGTCGACTCGGCTGCAAAGATGAAGTTGACGATCGCCATCTCTGTGTGAACGCGCCTATAGAGAGAAATGCACATAAATAAGCCTAATGGATTACATAATCAGAGAGTAGCCTTTTTCTTTTTTCGTTTTGAATTATTTCGTTTAAAGACATTTCAAGCTTTGTGTATTTGATTTATTTGTCATGTCTGTGTGAGGCATACACCGAGTTTCGTTAAGTTAGGATGTGCTAGTTCACGTACAATGCAACAATGCAAGTGAGCGCGCAGGCGCCTCCGTTATATTTGTTTCGTAGCCTATTCATTAAATACAGGCAACTGGTTGATGAAAAATTGATTAAAATTAAGATACAATTTATACAAAACGAAATTCACTTTAAAGAAAGGCTTTTCTACAAAACAACTTCAACTTCAATGGTCAAAATCATGTCTGACCCGCTCCATGTCTCATATTGCACATCCTTACTCGCTCATGTTGTTCTGTTCACTTTTCATAAATCATCATAAATGAAAAAAAAAATAACATTACAATATTTTAACAAATATGAAACTAAATGCGTTTTTTAATGGCTACAACATTATAGTAGGCCTACATACCCTCTATTTGTACAAATTTCTGCACATTCATTTAATTCTGAATTTTGCACAAGTTGAAAGGTATTTGTTCAAATCAAGTTCACGCGTGCATTTATTAATCATTATGATACTAAAATCCTAACAAATAGGCTATGCTATGTACAAAAAAAATCGAGCTTCCCCTCGATGTTGTTATTCAACAGATGAGCCCATAATATGAACGCATTTACACGTTAAGCATTTCCTCCCATATAAAACCAATGTGGCTTAATGCAGATTAGAATGTCCCCTTATTTTTTCGAAATAACGAGATATTATGTCGATACTAGGCTGTGTCTACCGCGTGGTCTCCTTTTTGATCAGCGGAAACGATTTTTGCTTGTTTCGGATCTGACTGTCCAGCGTATTTGAAAAAGTTAAGCAAACTTTCCTGTCTTTTTTACATTTTTCCTCTGAGTGAAACGATCGAGGCTATACAGCAATCTCGACTCGTACAACAAGCGCGCACGTTACAAATATTGAACACTACACAAAAAGTAATTTTATTTTTTTTCATTTAGGCATTTAATTTTAGTGACACGGGAGGTGCCGGATGATGGATCCAATAAAAAAGGTTCCGGATCCAATGTCGGAGGTGACGGAACGTGTTCCGGCTCAAATTAAGCCCTGGTATTGTGCCACCCTAACATTTTTGCTGGCCCCTTTCGGCCACCCTATGAAATAAATCCTGGAGGCGCCACTGGTTGGAAGATGTAAAGCCTGTGATAGATCATTATGTGAGCCTGGACCACAAAACCAGTCTTATGGGTTTTTAATTTTATTTTTTATTGAGATTTATACATCATCCGAAAGCTGAATAAATAAGCTTTTCATTGATGTATGGTTTGTTAGGATAGGACAATATTTGGCCGAGATACAACTATTTGAAAATCTGGAATCTGAGGGTGCAAAAAAATCTAAATATTGAGAAAATCGCCTTTAAAGTTGTCCATTTATGTCCACGATTGTGCTGCATCCACTCACAAAAATACATTTTTGATATATTTAAGGTAGGAAATTTACAAAATATCTTCATGGATCATGATCTTCACTTAATATCCTAATGATTTTTGGCATAAAAGAAAAATCTATATATTTGACCCATACAATGTTTTGTTGGCTATTGCCAAAAATATACCCGTGCAACTTGTGACTGGTTTTGTGGTCCAGGGTCACATATTATCTAAGGCCCATTTAAACTTTTGTTCCACCTGTAGCAATGACCTGTGTTGAATGTCTCATTCGGCTGAATTTCCCCTGAACTAAAGCAGCAGGAAACGAAAATGTAAGGCGTGTCTCAAAGTGAATGAAATAGGTAACCGATACAACACTCTTTCTGAAAGAGTAAAGAGATCACTCACCTTTTTTCTCAAAAAAATGTTCTTAAAGCTATATGATATCTTTTATCAGTGAGACAGTAAGTTGAACTCGAGAATCAGTCAAATTTGTGAGAATCACTGACTGCTTTTGTGAACTGAATCAACTGATTCTTTGACAAGACAAACTCAAAAAACAATTAAAATGGTTTTTAGAAGAACTAGATTTTCTGTGAATAATTACTTAAATTAAGCTATTCAGTTGCTTCAGAAGATTTAAAATATAGTTTTTTCACCCCACGCCAAAAAGAGTCCAACTCAAGGAGCCAGAGGGGAGGGCAAATAAAATTTGGATTTCTCTGACCTACATATGTGCATTTTAAGGTGTTTAAAGGCCAATTTTTGGGGGGATAACAATAGCTTTAAAAGCATGTCAGTGGGCAGTAGCATAAATTATTTGTCAAGATAACAGATTCTTAAAAATGAGAATGAGGATAAATGTTGCAATGAATGATCCACACTACAAAATGGAAATGCAGAATGTTTCTGCTTATTGTTGACAATACACATATTCCAAACGGGAATGGCCTTAAATGAGAAATCTTTCAAGGATTATTTTGCATAGATGTTACATTTCAATCAAAAACCAGTGCAATCTTTTTAAAACTAATCAGTTTAAAGTTCAATTGTTCACTCCTAAAGACAGTCACTTGTCGCCACCTACTGGCTTAATGATGCAAGTGGTGCAAACACAGACAAGAGGGGTGATACAAATGGTGAAAAGGCTAATACTGGTACCTATTTTAAAATAATATAAAATATCAATATATTATTCTTTAATCAGTTCTATGCAGCAGAATCAGATTTAACAGAATTTTTTTTTACCAATTGTCGAAATAAAGTAGGCCTAGTACTACAAAGCTATTTTTGTCAGAGCAGGAGCAGATCAGGGAGAGGACCAGTGAACGAGAGGATCGTGATTCGTGTAATTTTACCAGTGTTGCCCAGCACGGCTATACACCATGTTACAGCAGAGTAGTAGGCCTACTATTGCAAAAAGAAACAAGTCCAGAGAAATTTCATGTCGGCACGTTTTTTAAGCGGACTTTGCCTTTCCAATGAGCGTGAGCAGAACTCGCAACACTCACACACACACACGGAGGTTGCTTGCGGAACATTGAGCAGAACGCGCTGTGGACACGGAGCGGAGAGCACAGCGCACACACACAGCGGAACCGAGGGGAACGGAACGAAGTTATGCTTCTTCGGAAGCGGACTCGCACGCAAAGTCATAAAACACGCTGAGCCAGAGTCAAACCATCGCCGAACACGGAGGGGCGCGGCGGCTTTTTAGTATATTTCGGCCAAAAAACGAAAATGTTATTTTCGGCCGAAAATTTTCGGCAGCCTAAATTTTATTGCATTCCTAATTTTAAGACACCCATATGCTCTCGCGGGCCACATAAAATAATGTGGCGGGCCGGATTTGGCCCGCGGGCCTTGAGTTTGACACATGTGATCTATGGGGTTGTGAACCAGAGCGAACTCTGGAGCAGGTTCTGGACTTTCAGTCTCTGGAACGGACTCAGGGATTTCCTTCATTGAAACCATCTCTGAGATTTCACTCACTGGAACGGACTCAGGAATTTCACTCACTGGAACGGACTTGGGAATTTCTCTCACTGGAATGGACTCGGGAATTTATTATTTATAAAGTTTTATGCTCTCAGGATGGGACTGGATTGAGCGTGTGTAGTGTCATCTTTAACTTAATCATGAATCAGAACCATTTTGCCCAAGGATGTAGTTAATATAATTAACTAAGGGTAGATAACATTTAGCTGGAGCAAGAAACTGAAACTAGATGTACCGCATCGCGGTACAAAATATGACCGCCGCTCAGGCCTGCACTGGCTTTCCACAAAAATAAATGACGTGGAGTAATTTGGCTGTATTGCGTGTTTATGTATATACCTAAAAAAAGTAATAGTATGTGCATGTCTGTCTGTCTGTGTGTGTGTGTGTGTGTGTGTGTGTGTGTGTGTGTGTGTGTATGTGTGTGTATTTGTGTATGTGTGTGTCTGTGTGTGTGTGTGTGTGTCTGTGCGTGTATGTATGTGTGCGTACATGTGTGCGCGTGTGTGTTTGTGTGTGTGTGTGTGTGTCTGTGCATGTGGATTTGTATGTGTGTGTATGGGTGTGTGTCTGTGCGTGTGGATGTCAGTGTGTGTGCATGCTTGCGTTTGTTTGTATTCCTGCATGTGTGTGTGTGACAGTATCATCCTAAACCAGCAACCCTTCGCTCAACAGCACCATCTACAGGCCGATGAGTGTACAGTCACTAAATGTGCACATAAATGAATTTATTTTATACCCCCCCATGGATGAAATTCTACAAAACTTAGCAGAGGATACCCCCAGAGGTTGTCAAGTTAATCATACACATGAAATATGGTGCAGTTCTGAACATCTCCACTGAAGATAGGGGCGATTAAAGCAGAATAATATTGCATTTTCATTTTTTATGGGAGGGGCGCAAATCACAAATGAGTGATTATGGGCTAGGTTGATGTGCCATAAAAATTTCTTCATCCTCGGTGCCACGGTTCAGGTAGTTATTTAGGAAAAACTGCATTTTTTGGGGTTTGGGGGGGCCCAGCGCGGGGGGGGGGGGGGGGGGGTGGCCCCCAGGGACCAAACGAAATTTTTCCGTAGAAGTCTAGTGGGGCTACATGCCCACCAAATTTCATGTTCCCCGGTGTTTCGGTGTCCCTGGTATCGTTGACGAAAAATTTACGGGGGCCCCAGCGCAGGGGGGGGAAGTGGCCCCCGGGGACCAAACAAAATTTTTCCGTAAAAGTCTAGTAGACCAACATACCATAAAAATTTCTTCATCCTCGGTGCCACGGTTCAGGTAGTTATTTAGGAAAAACTGCATTTTTTGGGGTTTGGGGGGGCCCAGCGCGGGGGGGGAGTGGCCCCCGGGGACCAAACGAAATTTTTCCGTAGAAGTGTAGTGGGGCTACATGCCCACCAAATTTCATGTTCCCCGGTGCTTCGGTGTCCCTGGTATCGTTGACGAAAAATTTACGGGGGCCCCAGCGCGGGGAGGGGGGAGTGGCCCCCGGGGACCAAACGAAATTTTTCCGTAAAAGTCTAGTAGACGAACATACCATAAAAATTTCTTCATCTTCGGTGCCACGGTTCAGGTAGTTATTTAGGAAAAACTGCATTTTTTTGGGTTTGGGGGGGGCCCAGCGCGGGGGGGGAGTGGCCCCCGGGGACCAAACGAAATTTTTCCGTAGAAGTCTAGTGGGGCTACATGCCCACCAAATTTCATGTTCCCCGGTGTTTCGGTGTCCCTGGTATCGTTGACGAAAAATTTACGGGGGCCCCAGCGCGGGGGGGGAAGTGGCCCCCGCGGACCAAACGAAATTTTTCCGTAAAAGTCTAGTAGACCAACATACCATAAAAATTTCTTCATCCTCGGTGCCACGGTTCAGGTAGTTATTTAGGAAAAACTGAATTTTTTTGGGTTTGGGGGGGCCCAGCGCGGGGGGGGAGTGGCCCCCGGGGACCAAACGAAATTTTTCCTTAGAAGTCTAGTGGGGCTACATGCCCACCAAATTTCATGTTCCCCGGTGTTTCGGTGTCCCTGGTATCGTTGACGAAAAATTTAAGGGGGCCCCAGCGCGGGGGGGGAAGTGGCCCCCAGGGACCAAACAAAATTTTTCCGTAAAAGTCTAGTAGACCAACATACCATAAAAATGTCTTCATCCTCGGTGCCACGGTTCAGGTAGTTATTTAGGAAAAACTGCATTTTTGGGGGTTTGGGGGGGCCCAGCGCGGGGGGGGGAGTGGCCCCCGGGGACCAAACGAAATTTTTCCTTAGAAGTCTAGTGGGGCTACATGCCCACCAAATTTCATGTTCCCCGGTGCTTCGGTGTCCCTGGTATCGTTGACGAAAAATTTAAGGGGGCCCCAGCGCGGGGGGGGAAGTGGCCCCCGGGGACCAAACGAAATTTTTCCGTAAAAGTCTAGTAGACCAACATACGATAAAAATTTCTTCATCCTCGGTGCCACGGTTCAGGTAGTTATTTAGGAAAAACTGCATTTTTTTGGGTTTGGGGGGGCCCAGCGCGGGGGGGGAGTGGCCCCCGGGGACCAAACGAAATTTTTCCTTAGAAGTCTAGTGGGGCTACATGCCCACCAAATTTCATGTTCCCCGGTGCTTCGGTGTCCCTGGTATCGTTGACGAAAAATTCAGTAAGGTGACGAAAAAAAAAAAAAAAAAAAACTTTGACAATCCCTATATGACCGGCTAGCTACGCTAGCGGCGGTCATAATAAATCATCCAGTCCCATCTGAAAGCAAGCATTGAGCGTAGAATTGCTCCAGCTCACCAGATGGGAATACTCCAAAAAGTCCTCCACATACCGCTCTAGAGGTTGACCGTTCTGGCAGATGGTGTACAGGAGATGGACCTCAGCCCTCTTTCTAGCCTCAGTAAGATCCATGCTTGAGTTTTTAGCCCTATTCAGACAGGACTTGTTTTCCAGGGGGTTGATAGAGAAATTCATGTTTCACAGACGTACTTTGCTATTTTAATCCCCTCTGAATCTGCCAACTCTGTGTTTTTCCTCACACAACCTCTGTAAAAATTCCAGAGCAAATTATCTACTGTTTTTTGGCAAACTCAACGGTCCTCTGAGAAATCTAATCCCGTCCGAATGCGAATGTCTGTGTTTGCTGATGTTGTATTACCTAACGCTTCTCCTCATGCGTTTTTGACCTACCGTTTGTGCAGCAATCTTCAGCATGCTTTCATTTAGTTTCAATATGGATGCTATCAGATGAAAGAAAAAAAAAACATTATAAAATTAATAACTAGAGTCAAATCGTGGAAACTGCAAAGACTACCCATTTTAAAATCAGTGTCAGGTAAGAGTAAGATTCTTACCAGATTTCTCTGCTTGCTTATGTGGGTTTATTATAAACAGCCACTTCTATGAACTCGTGAAATTTACTTAAATAGGGTTTTTATAATAAATTGAAATTTAGGCCTATACGAAGGAGCAGTTGAATGCTTGAATTGGATTGGTTGACACACATGCAATTATTTTCAGGGAAATGTTAGGCCTATATGAACAAATAATAAATGAAAAGACATATACATCATTATTCACACAAGCACAGCAGATGACCTTCTGTAACACCCATATATAGAGAAAACATTCACCTCTGTAATAAACACGGAGATGTTAGTCCTGCCTGAATCCGTACATGAAATGTCACAGACGTCGAGTGATAATTGTAACTCAAACATCCTTTAAAAAACGAGTCCCGTCCGAATAAGGTATTTGTTGGGTCCTGGATTCTGTCACGGTGGGTGGCTGTAATAAGGTGCATGACAATGTAGTAAATTAAATAGTCTTTTAATTGTAAATGGAAACACACTGGAGATAAACTTGAAGACACAGAATAGAACAACCACTTCAACATAGACATAAAACAATCCAGGACAAGGAACCGACTGAAACTGAGATCTTAAGTACAGAGGAGCTAACGGGTTAATTAACAAGGAACAGGTGAATGAGATGAATCAATGAAACACTTGGGAAAACTGGGGCACGTTCAAGTTCAAAACGGTGCACAACGTTTTGCTACGGTTTCTGGGTTGAACGTCATGTTTCCTGGAAACGGCGTGCAACGGGGTTTGAGATACGTTTTCTCTTGTTTGGTGGGTGTGTCAGAACTGCAGTCCAATCAGCAGCAACATGTATATAAAGCACGCGGTATTAAAGTGAACTCGCACAATGTGTCCGATGCAGCTCGGTATACGCAACAACTGAGGATATTAGAAGACATGTTTGTCGTAAGTTTTATTGTAAAAATATAGGATATCAACATAATGATGTAGTTGTTTATATTTTAGCTTCATCGCAAGTGTATGACATTTGGTATAGAAATAAACAATGGTAATTAAGTGCTTTTCCTAAAAATGAGAAAGAAAATACAGGGTATTAAAACAGTATGAACTACAAATAAAGTCAGTATGTGAGGCTAAATAGATGTGTTTCAGTCTGAATTAGGTAAGATGTGTGCTTCCATTTCAGTTTCAGCAATCCCTTCACTCGATTGAGATGTTCTCTTTTGTTCTGGACGGCAAGTGCAGTAACTGTAACATCGGGCATATTTTGTAGTATTAAACACATATTTATACCGACTTCATCAGGCTCCGAAAATTCTTCACAAAGAACACAAAGAATGGCCTTTCTCAGCTGCCATAGTTGCAACTCTTGCGTCATCAGAACACTGTGTTCAACGCATCACCGTTTCTGTTTAAAAAACGTTGTGCAACGTTTTGTCGGGGCTGAACGCAGCACTGGGTCAGTGGAAAACTTGCAAACAGAAAGTGAACACAATGAAAACAAAGACAAAATAAAACCCTGACAAGTAAAGCTTTTACTTGTGTTGAAAAGGGTGTTTGCTAACAAGTGGCTAAATGGGACTACAGTAGTCTGGCTATCACCAGACCAAGCTCAATCTTTTAAGATTGAGCATTAGTCTAGGGAGTCTGCTCTGTATTTTCTACTGCACAAGAGACGTGATCAACGGTCATAGTTCAAATTACTCTATACGCAATTGGATAGTCCTTCAACCAATCAGACCAATGATCCAGGTGACCTACTTTGGAATTGGATTGGATTAAACCCGCCAATAGCGCGTGGATAATAGGTGAATAAGCCAGTTTGTGATTGGTCCCCGCAAATTTGTAACGGAAGTAGGATAGAAGAATGTACAGGTTTCCAGCCTAAGCTGCAGGGCAAAATCAAATCAGTCTAGGACTACAGAGGTTGTCAGGAACATAAATGTCATTACACCGAACAGGTCACCTCATATACTCACTAGTCCAATTTTACCGCCTTGTGTTCATGCAAATTATTCCTCAAACTTTTGGGTAAAATGTTTAAGTCATGCGACCGTGGTGTAGTTCGTTTAGCTTTTTACTTCTGCCGATTGTATTTAGGCTTCAAAATTCATAAAAGTTGTGTTCATTTGTGATTATTGATTAATAAAATGTCTAAGAATCATAATCTTTTGTTGGTCAGAGCTTATTTTCTGCAATAATCCAAAAGCCAATGGAAAATTATATTGTTTTTTTTGTCAAAGGAGCCAGGGTGATATTAACTTCCAGGTTGACTTCCAGGTTTCATTTTGAAAAAGAAAATGAAAAAAATTACCGCATTTAAATTTTTGGGTGAACCATTGCTTTAAATGTCCTAAATCGCATACTCTCTTGATTAGGTACTTATTTTGAATAACTAATTACTTCATGACCACTAAAAAAGTATGTTCTATATAGTATGAATGTGTGTAGTATGAATGTAATCTTAACGTACTACATTCGCTATGCTGTCATGATCAGATGACCTACCAGAATCAGTTCAAATCCTCTCCCGTGGCCTCATTATGCACACTGCATCGCATGCACACTTCAGAATCTCTCCGGACGTAGTAGGTCATCCGGGTACTTTTGCCTACTCTTTTACGGGCACCGTGAATTCGGACATACTTCTTTCGTCACATACTGGTTTTTGCCTACTATATAGTAGGGAAGTATGCGATTTTGGAGGCAGCCCTTATCATTTAAAAAAAAGATACACTGCCATCTACAGGACGACATGAGAAGTTATTGTGCATCGCTAGCCAATGGACAGCATAATTGTGGGACAGCTGGAAGTCCATTTGCTTTTTTGTCAGAGAGGTGAGGAGAGCTTGACCAGAACTCAAGATTGCTCTTGTAGCAGGTGGCTTTGAGTAATTGACCATGCTTTGACCCAGTGAATAGAGATTTGGTCCATTTGGCAGACTCTAAATTGTGTGGTTTAAACCTGGTTCTTTATATTATTCGCAAGGTCTTTTGAACTGATCTTGACATGGTCTTAAAAGTGAATGATGTTTCATTCCTTCTAGCGTGTAAAATTATACATGGGATTGTCAGCATGACTTACACATTTTATAAAAGGGCAAAGATAGACCTTCAAGAGGTGACTGCCCTTCTACAATAACAAGTGATCAATACGGTAATGGAGGGTTAAATAAAAAAAAGTCAGTGGATGTTAAGGTTATTTGAAATTGTTGTTATTTTTAGGCAATGATGTGAAACAATTGAGTGTGTTTAAGGATGATTTAATATTGAAAAAAGATAAACGAGAAAAAGCAGACAATGCTTATTCGGGATCCATCAAGTGATGATGCTGTCTTATAAATAAATAAATAAGCATATAATTTTTAGCTCTTCTTGTTGGTTAAATATTGAGAGCTCATATAGATGCACAGTTATAAATAGTTTTGAGGTATACAGCACTACTGCCGCTTAAATTGTCATGGTAACAGCAAAAGTTTATCCTGCACAGAATGAACACAGTCAGAAATGCTGTTTGTCTCAGAGACAGACTAAATATCCTGTTCGTTCACAATTAGTAATTGTAATTTTTTTTGTCGGAAACCTGAGAAAAGGGGGAGATCTAAAGCAATGTTTCTCAACCAGTGGTCTGGGCCATCCAAAGAGGGCCAAAAGATGACTTAAATATTGAATTATTAAAATATTACAATAATTGAATGTAATTCAAATAGCTAAACACAGAAGTGTACAAAATGTAGATACCATATTACTTATTTTAATTAAAAACATGCAGTTTTTTAACCTTCTGGTTACACCATATTAGGTAGGCCTATAATTACCATATTACTTATTTTAATTAAAAACATGCAGTTTTTAACCTTCTGGTTACACCATAGTAGGTATAATTATTTTAATTGATTGATATGTCTAGTATTACAAAACTTTGAAAACCAATTTTAGAGATTTAATATTTACCAGTGCTTTGATAACTGCACAAATAACTGGTAAATAATCAAAATAATTGAGGTACATGTGGCTTGTTTAATATGATAAAAATAATAATCTATTATTTAAATGAAGATGGGCATGATTCATTAGAAGTAAATTGCAAATCACAAGCAATTGTTATACACATATAATTTAGTTGTTTTTTATAGATCTGTTTATGTTTGACTTCTCAAAGGACAGTAATCACTAGCAGGGTCATTTATTCTGAAAATTGCTAAGCACAGGGAACAAGGGGAATATGTTTTGTGTAGAGAACCATCAGAGTGCATTTTCAAACACATCCGTCACACTATCACTTAATTACAAGGATGTCAGCTGCAGAGTTGACTTTGTATCGGAACAGATGGGGATGTATTTAGTTTGCTTCTCATAAAAGCCTTTATAGCCCTCATATTCACACGGGAACTTTGTCACACTGACACTTTGCAAGCATTCACAATTCACATCAAGCTATACTTTCATCCAGGGTGAGATTCATTGTCGCTTTAATTTGGTTATTTTGAGATGACTTGTTTGCTGAAAGCACTGGGACTGAATGTTCTCTTCGGTCTGAAGTTCACGTAGTCAATTTATAACTTGTATAACTAACTTATATAGTAATACCAAAATCTGATTCACATTTTTTGCTGGTGAACTGTACAATGGAAGGTGAACAGAACTTGTGGAGCAACAAGGGAACAAGCACAATTTAATATTAGGAAAAAACAACAAGAAGACATCTGCTATGTCCAAACACTGACTGCTCAAATAAAGCAGCATTTGAATTTTTTGAGGAAAGAGTGTCGTGCTAATATTGCATTGTGTTGTATTTAACGAACACAGGCATCATGTGGTGCAATGTGAGATAGGTGTTGCTCATTATTCTTAATTGGCTCAGATATCATGCTGACACAGCGTGAGGAGGAGCAATTGGCATCTGAGTGAGATTTCCTACATGTCACAGTTGGTCTGTATGTTGTAGTCTGAAATATATGAGATTACATGGTTGTTTGCCTTGAGGCATAGTGTTGAAGTTTAAATGAGTACCTTTGGCACCAAATATGAGCTTCAGTTCTCACAGCCATCATCAAGCAATTAAAGGAAATGGACTATTACCTGATATACATGAACATATATTACAGTTTTAAATTATTTGTGGACTGGATAGTGAAGGTTGATATCTTACGTTGGAAAAATGGAATCAAGAATCGCTCATAAAGACAGCAATAATCTTTTCCTCCTGCATTAATCATTGTTTTGAACCAATGATGCAAATATTCACTCATTCACTGGTTTTGTTCCTGAATAAATCAGGATTTTTTTGAGTAATTAAAATTGAGTAATAATTGAGTGATTCACTCATAAAGACAGTGGTCTATAGTTTTCTTCTTGAATGAATCAGCGTTTTGTATGAATCGTTTGAACAATTTTTTAAAGATTTTAATGATTCGTTCATAAAGAATGGGTGTTTCTTAAACTGAATCTGCGTCCTTCCTAGTGCAGTCCTTCGGAAGCTTGTAGGCTCGTGTCCTCCACAATATTAAATGCTAGAATGAGACGTTCTAGTAAGTGGTCACGGTCACGACGCAAAAATATTATTAAAATGATTAATGAAACTACTATTAAAATGATTGGAGGATGTGAAGGATACACTTAATATATAATTTTAAAGGGGTCATCGGATATCCATTTTCCACAAATTGGTATGATTCTTTAGGGTCTTCATGTAAAGTTTGTAACATACTTTGGTTAAAATTCCCTCCATCACTCCACCGGCCCTTATGAGACCCTCCATCCCTCCACCGGCCCTTATTGCCTCAGATTGTGAAGCTCAGCGCAGCAAGCAACAACCTCAGGCACAAAGGCATGGCTCACCTCTGGCCATGAAGAAAATAGGGCACCAGCTTTTTTTCAGCATGTTAAAGGCTCGCTCTACTATGCTTCTCTCACAGGAGTGTTTGCTGTTGAGACGAGCCTCACAGGGTTCTGTTCAGGCTCTCTGTATGAGGTGGTGAGGCAGATGGTGCACTCAGGCAAGGATAGCCTCGGTGTCCCTTTCCCATCCAGGATCAGATTTCAGTCTGACTGCTGCAATGAGGGACATGATGGATGGCAGAGACAGGTGAAGGTGGGAACGGTGGTCAGCTGATTCATCAGAAGAAGACTGAGAACCGCTGTGTTGAGATGGCAGTAGGATGTGGGGGTCACCGCCTGTAAATATGTGATTGTTATAACAATAAGTTTGAATAAAGCTTTGTTTCATGTGTTGTTGACTTGTGTGTGTGTATATATATATATATATATATATATATTGTGATGGTTACTTTTTTCAATCTTTTACTCATTTATTCATGTTTCTTATTGTTGTCAGAAAATAAAATATAATTAATTTCATTAAATGCATTAATTCATTGCTTGACTGAAAATTGAGATGTGTTCACTGCAATTATCCAGTGTAGTCATGCATAGCTAAGTCTGTAACGATCACCAGCTGGAGTGCCTCTGAGAGTCACCAGAGGGCACTCCACACCAGACTGATCACTTCACTAAACTACAATTCCCATAATGCTTCACACCTGGGACTGATTGCGCACTCACCTGCATCTCATTCAGACACTCCATATAAACCACACTCAAACAGAAGATCACTGCGAAGTATTGCCTTGCCACGGCCTGTAATCACTGAGCGTTTTCCCCTATTCTACTGATCTGTTTATTGACCTCGGATTGTTATCTCGTTTCTGCCTGTTTGCTACCTGTCTTGACTTGGATTGCTCTTGGATTATTGTCTCTTGCTGCCTGCCCTGAACTTCTGCCTGTGACCTGACTACTCTCTGTGTTTGTTCTCTGATCACCCTGTTTTGCTATTGCCTGACCCTTGCCTGTTTTGACGTCCCTTCATTAAAAGCTGCAAATGGATCCTACTGAGTCTTCCAATTCATAACAAAGTCATAAGACAAAAAAAATTAAATTTTGCATGTTTTACTAAAATATATAATAAAAAAAAGTAATATTAAGTATTGGTCAGAATTTATTATTATTATTGTGCATAAGTGTTGGGGTGGGCTAGCAATGCAATTCATTTTGGGGTAATCTTATTTTTAAGGAGTGATGCTTACATTTTCAAAAGGCAAGATCTTCGTGCAGCTGCCCGTCTCTTTTGTACAGACATTACAAACGCAGAGGAAAACTGTTCTAGTAGGTAGGGCTGTCGAGTTACTGATGTTAGTGCATCTGTCGCTCATTATCCTTCAAGATGGCTGAGCTCGATCGGTTTCCGGGTCATAGGATGGAGGACGGAGGAGCCAGGAGACGAGGAGGGATACTGAGAAGCACCCAAAGTGCTGCCTTGAGAACCTGCCTTGGTGGACAGTATACAAATGGCTGAGGGCAGAAATATGCTAATACAGGACAATCCGTCAGCGGTCGTGGGTGGAGCATGAGCAATATGACATCATATTGCTCAGAAAATCCAAACGGCTTGATTATTGAGAGTGTTTATGCTTTTTGAGGATAAAAAAAAAAAAAGGAGTGAATGGATTTTTTTCATTGTATGGTGGTTGTGTCCACACACTGCAAACACCATATAAAAGTGAATTTTGCATCCGATGACCCCTTTAAAACACGCCGAATGAAGGACGCAAAACGAAGGCTGCCTTTAAAGGATCTGACGAGACTTACTTGACAAAGCTTTGTGACATGGCAGCCAAGATATGCAGCCTTAAAGGGATAGTTCTCCCCCCAAAAAATGTATCCCATAATTTACTCACCCTCAAGCCATCCTAGGTGTATATGACTTTCTTCTTTCAGCCAAACACAATATGAGTTATTTAAAAAAATATCCTGGCTCTTCCAAGCTTTATAATGGGAGTGAATAGTACCTGAGATTTAGAAGCCCAAAAAAGCACATCCATCCATCATAAAAGTAATCCATATGGCTCCAGGGGGTTAATAAAGGCCTTCTGAAGCAAACGCGTGTGATGCTGACGCAGGAGCCGGCCAAAACTGAGCTGCCGTTTTGACGTAGAACCAGGAAGCGCAGCACTGTGTTTACAAGGTTAACAGCGTCAGAGACTAACATGGCAGAGAAAAAAATTGTTAAATAAATTTGTTTTTGTGCTCACAAAAAGTATTCTCGTCGCTTCATAACTTTAAGGTTGAACCACTGCACATGGACTATTTTATCAATGTCTTTACTATCTTTCTGGGCCTTGAAAGTGGTTATGACATTGCGGTCTATAGGGGGGTCAGAAAGCTCTCAGATTTCAACAAAAATATCTTAATTTGTTTTCCGAAGATGAACGAAGGTCTTACGGGTTTGGATTTACATAAAGGTGAGTAATTAATGACAGAAATTTCATTTTTGGGTGAACTAACCCTTTAAGTGCGATTTTAAGGCCTATATTTCTGAGAAGTATAAAAAGTAGACTGAAAATACTTTCTTATTTTTAGTTTAAAAGAAGTATACAAATAGCACACTTGAATAAACTTCTTTTTTTATTTTTGTGAGGGTTGCCATCTTTGTGGGGACATTTTGTCAGGCCTATACCTGAACCACACACACATTGAAAGCCCACTCAGTGCCCAAGGATGTGCAAAGATAGATATAAAATCACATGGAGCAAGTAGAAGAAAGCAATGTGCTGTGGTCGCTAATTCCCATGGGCCACTAAGCACTCACTGACCTAACAACCCACATCTATCACGCATTATTGTAAAAAAAAAAAAAAAAAAAACCTCACCAGCAAATGAACATTCTCTCCAGCATCCTCACACATGCTTCGATCTCAGCTCCGTAGGTGCAAATACTAATTATCCTGTTGATGGAAGAGAGAAAAGGAAGGATCTTTTAGTTCCATCATCTCTCTTTTAATTATGGATGTGTGTTTCTAAATGTAGGTTAAATGGATGTTGTCTCTTTTCTTCATTCTATTTCAAACACATTTGTTTTTTGACTCCTTTGTCTTTTTGTCCAGAATGGATGATGAATTCTTCCCTACAGATCAAAGGCAGTGGTTTATTCACCATCCTAACCCCTGCTGAACCTGCAGCTCACCTGAATGTAAATAACAGTAGGGAAGATGTTCCTTATTAGACCTGCTCTAACATTCTCTATAAGACTCTCAATTGTCATTTTTATTGTTGTCTTTCATTTTTAACAAGCTTTCTTTTCCAACCAGAATCATCGTCACGAATTTAAACCCAGTCCAGATAAATACATGAAATATATATACTGCACTGCATTTGTCCAGGTACTTTCATGTGATTATTTGATCACCCCCGTCGATGCACAGATAGAACATTATGCAGCAGTATCACTAAAGCCAAAATGTGTTCAGTAAGACAGAGGCAGTGTGATCTGAATTTTAAGCATAGGCGCATGTGATTTTTATTTATTTAAAACATAATTTTTTTTTCTTGTTATGTGACAAGCATTTAAAGTAATCAGGTGCTGTTTAAAATATCTTTAGTGGTCTACACTGACCCATTGAACTGTCCTTTGTTGGCTGGGTCACATAAGCACCGACCCAAAAGACACCAGTAAACAGTATTGTATTGTGTTTTGGTGTTTGCTGGGGTATAGTGTCAAAACAGACTGAATTTTTCTCCAATGATAACAAAAATCTTTAAAAGATAGAGAATTTACATTACGTTACAGAACCACATTTACATTTTCTACCCCCCTTTTCTAAAACTTTCTTAATTAGAAAAACATATTCAAAGCAAATTCTATAGAAACACTTGAAATAAAGGACTGAAATAAATTGAAATCAAGAGCGGGACTATGAATTGGCACAATCTTTGATCCCTGCGTAATGTCTTGTTAACTGTACAGACAAGATCTTGAAGAATATTAAACACTCTTGCATAATTTCTGAACAGTGGACTGCATGAAACATCACAAATACCAAACTCACTTGAACATTTGTCTTACATTCGGAAGAAAGAATGATATTGATGTTGGCATCTCTTTGAACCTGGGGAGAATGTAATGACAGGCGGGTCAATCTTTATATAATCTTTATAGTGTATACTTAATCTTAATGTTGCATGAAAATTCAAACAAATGATAAAAACTTGCAGATAGTTGTTCAATGATACGAATGTGACTTGAAATAATTATACAGTTTACGGTTATATACTTGGCTTTCTTAAGGCACTATTATTTTAAAAGCTGTTTTGAAACAACATGTATTGTGTAAAGTTCAGATTATATACAGATATGTTAAAATTAATGTTAAGAAAAAAGGTTTGCCTTAACATTCTCATGTTAGTAAAAAATATTCATGCAAGTTTAAATAATTTAAAATGGTTTGGTAATTGTTTTATGAATAATATAGAAAAATAATGTCATATATTTAAACAAATATTTTCATATATTACAGCATATCCATTAAATTAGCATTTTATTCACACCAAATTTGTCCATTTTAAGGCATCATGTGGATTTTGCTGTTCAGTAGTTATGAAATGTTAGTGACTGTCTCAATATGCTACCAGTATGTGAATGCTTCCACTTTATTTTTTATAAAGTAAGTACAGTATTACAAATCAAACGGCAGGTGCACAATGTGAGTGAATGAATTCATCAAAGCCTAAATAATATTCTGTGGCATTTTCTCTTAAGCCACTAATGTAAATTTATTTCATATAATTGACGCAACTCATGCAAAGTAAGATCTCCTGCGACTTTAAAATCAGTCGAAGGAACTGTGCAACTTTTGATGGAAAATACATATAAATGAGAAAGGCCAGAGGTTATTTATACAGCAGACTTCCAGAATAGTTGCTGAAATCCTTCTGCTGGGAGGAAGTTCTATCTATCATGCAGCATATTTTCAGCTAAAAGCTCTCTGATATTTGAGCATGATCTGGGAAGATAAAACGAACATAAAGCCTCAAGGGCCCTCTGCTCAAATAAAGTTTCTTTTGAGTAAATTATACAGCTCAATAAAAATGTTCCGATTGCTTATCAGGGAATGGTTACGGTTTATGAAAGTAGCCGACCCCTCCTCACAGGTCTTCTGGAGCGTCTGCTTTACCGATTCCACATGATCTCCAGACAACCACACTGAATTTATAAATGTCAACTACACACTGTTTCTGAATTACAACACTGGCAGATGCCGATCTCCAGATATTTGCAAAGTATTCTTATTTCAAGTGTGTTTGTATTGTAATTTTAACAGTAACACTTTATTTCGATAGTCCACTTTAGACATTCTACTAACTATAAGTAACTTTGCAGCTACGTCAACTAACACTCATTTGAGTATTAATAGACTGTCTGCTAAACACTTTATTTTGTTGCTCCCCAACAGACTACTGACTATAAGTAACTTGCCAACTACAAGTCAACTTATTCTCCTAACCCGAACCCTAACACCTAACAGTCTACTAATACTCTAATGAGAGTTAGTTGACATGCAAGTTAGTTGCAAAGTTACTTATAGTGAGTAGAATGTCTAAAGTGGACTATCGAAATAAAGTATAACCATTTTAACTGTAAAAGGCTGTAAATATGCAACAGTAAATGTACATACTTTATAGGCTATAGTATAAGTGGTCAAACTGTAATAGATCTAACCTTAAATGTCTACTGAAGTGCCTTGAAACACGAAGCTTTGTATGACGTAATTTCCACTGAAACAGGACGCTAGGCGGGACAGCACCATGGAGACGAATTCGAGCGCTGATACGTTGGATTCAATAATAACGTTAGAGGTGTGAATAAATTCTAGCCATTTCATTCTGAAAACTGAATAAAACTCGAGCATTGAGCAACCGAACACACATCTCCAACCAGGGCCGGATCTACGAGATCTACCATATGGGCAATCTGGGCACGTGCTCAGGGGCCCTTGCGCAGAGAGGGGCCCTCCGTGATCGGAGTTTTTTTTTTTTTTTTTTTTTTTGCCACGTTCGCTGCTACATAAAAATAGTATACACAAGGCTTGGCCTCGATCTTGATAATTATCCAATCAGAATTTTAAAACAGTGTATATAACATTATATGATCTCTTATTCATGCAAATGCTTTTAAACAATTCATGTGCGACAAGACAAAAGTGTGACTGTGACTGACACACACACACACACACACACACACACCAGACACAAAGAGACTATCGTGCGCACAGACAGCACGCCAGAATACAGTTATTGTTCGTGCTTTAACTTACAATAACACACACAATTATGCCAAAATGTCCGTTTTGTCGAGTACCTTCATAACATAAGAGCTGTCTTTTGATGAACGTGATGAGTTGTGAGAGAATGAGGCGCGTGCGAGATCCGCGTCTCCGTCAGCTGGTCTTAAAGAGACAGCAGCCAATAAAGCTTTCTGTCAGTAAAGTTAATCAAAGAACAAAAAGAACAGAGAAAATGACTCACTGCTGTTGACTAAAGTTATAATACAGGCACAGGTAAATATGACATTTATTTTTAACTCTTGTATTATTGAGACAAATAACAATATTTAATTTAAAATATATATTATTTTAATTTGAAAACACAGTGCATTTAGTTGTTGTTTCTAGTTTGAGTTGAGAAATGGGCTACAAATTTCAGCATTATCACTAATCTGTGTTTGCATTTTACTTGAGAAATAAGCAAAGTTAACTCATGAAACCATTTGTCCTACTATATCGCAATCGCATATTGCAATATTGATCTCAATAATCACAATATGACATTTTCACCAAATCGTGCAGCCCTACTTTTCAGAAAAATTTATTTTGTATCATTGTCTTGTGAAGTCATTCAGCTTTTGATCAATAGTGATTGGCATGTTAAATCCCACACCTGGTGGGCCACCTGTGTGTGTTCCTTTGGAGGGTGTGGTTGTCAGGTAGGGGAGGGGGCCCATGAGCTTCAGTGCCCAGGGGCCCCTGGGGGTACTAATCCAGCCTTGTCTCCAACCCATTGGGGCGTGATGTGACAACGGTAGTGATGTCCGGTTCGTGAACGAAACGTTCTTTTGAACCAGTTCTTTTTTTGTGAACCGGTCGAACCAGTTCAACAAATCGTTCAAAACAGAGTCAGCGCTGATCTAGTTTTCTAGAAGTTAGCCTAGCTACGCGCTTTCCTACGTGCCTGACAGTCAGTCAGACTCAGAATAAACAATATCCCGAGAGTAAACTGATGGAACTGATCAGGGGCGTTTCTAGGTTTTAAAAACATCAGGGGCTGAGCCCGAAACGTCAGGGGCTAGGGTGGGTAACAACAAGATAACATGATTCAATACAGACTGGTTAAAAAATCCAGTCCTGGCACTATAGCCACACCAGGCCATACTACCACACAGACACACACATTCAAATGTGAGGTAGTTAGGGGGGTCCGGGGGCATGCTCCCCCGAGAAAATTTTGATTTCTCAGACCTATACATATGTGCATTTTAAGGTGTTTGACGGCCAACATTTTTTGATAACAACAGCTTTAAAAGCATGTCAGTCGGCAGTAGCATAAATTATTTGTCAAGCAGATAACAGATTCTTAAACATGAGAATGAGGATAAATGTTGAAATGAATGATCCACACTATAAAATGAAAATGCAGAATGTTTCTGCTTATTGTTGACAATACACAACCACATATTCCAAACAGGAATGGCCTTAAATGAGAAATCTTTGAAGGATTATTTTGCATAGATGTAAACTTTTTAGCATTAAAGATTGGTTTCAGCAACTTGTTTCTTTCTTGAGTTAATCAATGTTTTTGGCACTATTAAATCAGTTCAATTAAATTTCAATTGTTCACTCAAAGACAGTCACTTGTCACCATTACTGGCCTAATGATGCAAGTTGTGCAAACACAGACAAGCGGAGTGATAGAAACTGTGAAAAGGCTGATGCTGGTGAAATATTCGAACACATTCGAGGACCTTATATAGGCTACCTATCAGAGTTAAATAGGAATACATTGTAATAATGTTAATCAAGCAGACTAAATCACACGACTGCGCAGCAATATTTAAGCACATTATACAAAGGAAATAATACAGATCTAGACAAATTGGGTTGCTTATAGTTAAAAGAATGTCATGAACGATCCTTTAGGCTAGATGTAGGCCTATTTTTCACATTTTTGGTCACAAAATATTTAGTCAGTTTTGATGACTTTGCAATATTGATCAAATGTTAGAATATTAATAATGAAAATTGAGTAGGGCTACGCCAAAATGTGTAACATTTGTAGCCTACAAAGGAATACAAAAGTCTCGACATAGAGTTTTGACGCAGCTTTAATCTCCCTTTTGGTTATTTCAATACTTAATTGACGACAGAACACGACGTTACATGCTAGTTTATTTTGCGTGATACAGGGCGCGCCGCATTTGCGCGTGATTGAGCCGCGAGCAAACGGCTGGCACGACGTAAGTAAATAAATTTTTCTGAGTTTTACTGACATATAGCCTGACAACATCTGGTGTGACTGAAGACTGTGCGGCGGTGCTGACTGCGTTATTTTTTTTTAAACCGGTGCGGCGCGCGCGCCCCCGAAGTTCATCCGTGAGAAACTTGAAACCGGTGCTTGAACTTGAATTCAGGTGACTCATTAACACTCACGCTACTGTCCACGCCCTGCTCTCACGGCTCGTGGACTCGTGCTGCTTGCCACTTTGCCTAATAATAATTATCAATAAATTAAATTTTTTGAGATCCGGGGCTATAAAAAAAACATCCGGGGCTTCATGTCTAACGACGCGCCTGGAACTGATAAGTAGCCTACGAGCAGCTTACACTGAGCATGCGTGTTTACTGCCGAACGTACAGTCAGTCGATAGCCTCTACTTACACATATGGTTTTGGTTAACCATAGTATGCAAGTCTGAAAGATTAATCCAAAAGAGTTTAAAAGAGAGAATGAATGAAAACCCCATAAAAGAAAATCATGAGAGGGGAAATATGGATACTCTCTGCAAATTCCTTCTGGGTGGTAAAAGTCTTATCAGTCTTAAAGGTCCCATGACATGCTACTTTTTGTAGGCTTTAATATAGTCATTAGTGGTCCCTAGTACTGTATCTGAAATCTCTTTCCAAAAATTCAGCCTCAGTGCAGAATTATAGCCACTACAAGCCAGTCCCAGAATGAGCTTCCTTCAGACAGGCCGTTTCGGTGTCTGTAGCTTTAAATACTAATAAGGAGGAGAAAGGCGGCGCAAGGCGGCGGGTGGGTGTGGCCTTGGCCATCTTGCGCAACGGTACCGTGGCGTGCATGTTTACGTTGGATATAGCAATGGCACGAAGACACGCAGTCTTTCACGCATTTCAGTTTGACCCAGAATCTGATCCAGATGGAGAAGCAACGGATGAAGAAGTTGCAACTCAGCGGCTCCAGCAGGACGTTTCCGAATGGTTAGTTTAAAATATTATGTCTGGATACGGTATTATTCGGATGGTTTACAGTTATTATCATGTAGCTAACGCGAACCCATGCGCGTCGTTAGACATGGGCATCCGGGGCTTCAGCCCCGGATGTTTTTTTTATAGCCCCGGATCTCAAAAAATTGAATTTATTGATAATTATTATTATTTTTTAATAATTTTGTATTTATTTAAAAAAATTGACCGGGTCTTTTAATCTATCCTTCGGAATCAATCATGTATTAAAGACGATTAAAATGTGTTCAAGCAGATCAAAGTTACTATGGTTACTATGGTTACAGCATGCTTGTATTTAGAGTGCGCACCAGAGGAGAGAGCCTGAAAGAGCCATCGATTAACTTACAGCTTGACTGTCATTGTTGTTTGTGGCTTCTGGTGGTAGCTATTATGGACATTAGACACTTTTTAAAAAGTAAAATAAGGAGTCATGAACAATACGAGGCGGATGAGAGGCAAGACGAGTTATCTACTGGCGCCGTTCCCTCATCATAAGATCAGGTCGGTGAAGGCTCTTTAGCAAACCCTGGTCTAACTTACCCTGTACTCACTGTGGTATTAATGCAGAACATGTACTGTATAAAGTACGTGGGACCTTACTATTTCGCCTGTAGTAGCTAATCCATTTTGTGAGCCATAATCCGTTTCTCGTGAAGAATGTAGATGAAGTAGCCTATACATCTGATTTCGCGACTGAAACACGATGTGTAAATTAACGCGCTTTATTCCCCTCAGATGGATAGCCAGCTAGATATCACGGGCCGTATTACAGGAAGAGTCTAAGATAGGATTTTCCCCAATTGGTATTACCGAAGCAAATACTAAATAACTTTAGGAATCCTATCTTGCTTCATCCTATCTTATTTCAGGTTAGGAAATCCTAACATCGCTAGCATCAACTTTTCTGTCTGATAGCAACCGATGTCACTTTTCTCATCTCGCGAGCTAAACGGCTTTTAATCGCTGTTTTGCCGCCGTTTTTTTTATGAAACATACAGTGAAAATGGAGAATTAACAACAACTCATTCATTGTTTCATTCCTATCATTGAACTTCAAGAGATGACTATGGTGCGTTCACACCGGACGCGAATAGCGCGTCAGGCGCGAGTGATTTCAATGCAAAGACGCGTCCTCATTCGCACGTCAAGTTCGCACGAATTGAGCGTCTGGCTGTAATATGACTAAAATGCCTGGTGTGGTTCTAATGCACAACAAAGCAAATCTTTCACATAAAAACTCGATTTTAATATATGAGAGATACTAATTTTGTATTGAATGCTATTTATTCCATATATATTCTAGATTATATGAAACATTATTATTTGAATGTAAAGACAACAAACACTTAATGTATAAGAACAAAAAAAAATCACAGGACAGGTTTCACTTTTGGAGGTTGGCTCCATTTATTATCAAAACAAAAATAAATGACAGATTAGGTGGGTGCGGGCGAGGGTGAAAGAGCAGCCATGTAAACGAGTTATTAAACACTATCTGGTGGAAAAGTAAAAATTAGGACAGCTTAACAGTTCCTAAAGTTAGGAGAGTTTATTTAAGATTTTACAAAGTTAGGAAGCTTCTGTAATACACTTTTCCTAACTTAAGTTAGGAAAATATCTGTAATGGCCTTATTCCTAAATCAGTTCCTAACCCTTATTACAATGGTTACCAAGCAGTTAAGATTGCCCCAGTCTACCATACTTTACTTTTAATAATAAGCAGAAATGTCAAGCGAGCAACAAGTCTTTGATTTCTAGCAGCAAGGTGGGCTGCTGCTTATAATAATTTTAAGAACGACAACTGCTCCCGGCAGTTCTAATATAATTTAAGGGTAAAATTCAAATACAGAACAAAAAGTACACAGACAATATGTAAATAGTAAACATGGCCGTGTAAGAAAGGACATTCAGTTGCATTAATATTTACAGGATCTAGGTTATAATGGTGATATTGCCTTTTGAAATTTAGATTTTATACTAGTAGTCAAGAATGGAAATTGTATCTAGCAGTGGTAATAATAATCAAAATACATTTATGTATATAGGAGGATTTAATTAGACACATGGCATAACAAGTACAAAATAAATAATTGTAAACTAATATAGGACAATAAAACAGAAGAAGAATACAGTTGATAGAGTTGCTGTGGATAGATAAAAGTAGAGGGCTTGAACTTGTCGTTTACTGTTGCTTTACAGACGAGCCAGGGAGGAGAGATGAGGGAAAGACAGGAGAGAGCTCTAAAGAGACAGATTTAGGAAGCCCAGACACAGGTCCAAAGCAAGTTAAAGATGTCCAGTTTCCTTCCAACCATTTTGGACTTCAGAAAAGGTCCTTTCAGAAGAGCTGGTACAACACTTTTAAATGGCTTGAATATTCAGTGAGCCAAAATTCCGCCTTCTGTTTCTGCTGCAGATTGTTCAGCAAGCAGGAAGGTAGGCTCAACAAAGACGGTCTGGCCTCTAATGGCTACACCAACTGGAAGAGGGCTTTAGATTCGTTTAGGGACCATGATAAGACTGTGTTACACAAGGCCTCCATGGTGGCATGGATGAGCTACAAAGCAAGCAAGATTCATGGTGACGTTGCTGAGCAGTTACAAGCTGCTAGTGTCGCTGAGGTTAGCGAAAGAAGGGAGTATCTCCGCCGCATTGTTTCAGTTACCGCCTTTCTAGGCAAACAGGGCATTCCCTTTCGTGGCCACAGTGAAACGGATGACAGCCCTAACAAAGGTTTGAATTGAATGTATGCAGCTGCTGCAAAAGTTTGACCCTTTCCTGCAGGCATACAAAGCTCCTGCCAATACTACATACCTGTCACCTTCTTCTCAAAATGAATTCATTGGATGCTGCTCCATGGAGGTCACAGCACAAATAATTAAAGAAGTAAAGGAATCCAAGATGTATGCGGTAATGGCAGACGAAGCTAAGGATGGGCACACAGAACAACTTGCTGTTTGTGTGCGATACGTTTCACTGGAAGGTGACATCAAGGAGAGATTTCTTTGCTTGCAGAAACTGGATGGTTATGGTGCAGAAGCAATCACAAATGCTGTCGAGCAAGTTCTTGTCTCAAACGACATTGCTGAACTGAAAGTGGTGGCCCAAACATATGACGGTGCAGCAGTGATGAGTGGATCTGTTCGAGGAGTGCAAGCTCGTTTCCGGGAAAAGCATCCAGAGGCTGTCTATGTGCATTGCTATGCACATGACCTAAACCTGGTCCTTTGCCATACTTGCAAGGCCATTCCTGAAGCCAGTGATTTTTTTGATCTGCTTGAGAACCTCTACTCTTTTTACAGTGTGTCTATAGTCAACCATGATCAGTTTGCTGCCATTCAGAAAGAGCTCCACATTGAGCAGGGAGAGCTTGCACAAATATCAAACACCCGATGGTCATGTCAGTTGCGCTCTGTTAATGCACTCCTGAAGAATTTTTCTGCCGTCATGAAATCCCTCCAGATGATCAAAACACCAACAGCACTGGGTCTGCTTTCAAAAATATCTAAACTCCCTGTGGTCTACCTGTTGGTTGTGTTCAAAAAGTTGCTTGGTATCACTGAAGGGTTTCACAAGGTTCTTCAGAAAGAAACCATTGACTTGGCACAGGCAGTGCACTACAAAAATGCTGTCCATGACACCCTGGTCAGCCAGCGAACTACACAAGTGGCTGAAGACATCTATGCCATGACAAAGACAACATGTGAGGAGAACAACATCCAGGAGCCCTCTTTCGGTCAAAGAAGGAAACAGAAGAGGATGGAAGACTTTGTTGTGGAAGTCTCCTGTGGATCCAGTTCAGACCTGCTCAGTAATTCAGAACATCTCAAGCAGAGGCTTTTCTATCCTTGCATCGATCGGATGACATATGAGCTGGGAAATCGTTTTTCCAGTGTTGGGAAAGAGGTCATGATTGGCATTCAAGCATGTCACCCAGCCTCTGATACCTTCCTGTGCATGCAGTCTCTAGAGAAACTGGCCTCACATTACAACATCCAACTAGTCCCAGAAGAGGTCTTGGTGGCAAAAAGCTTTTTGAGCAGGAAAGGGCCAGAAGCCATCCCAGACATTCTGAGTGTGTTCAAGATCCTTGATCCCATGATGTTCCCATCATTGAAGGTGATCTTACAGGTGGCCATTACCATTCCAGTCAGTAGCTGCAGCTGTGAGAGATCGTTTAGTGCTCTTCGCCGACTACATACGTGGTTGAGGCGCACCATGGACCAGCAGAGAATCAATGATCTGGCAGTGTTGTCCATTGAGAGAGAGTTGATTGGAGGCCTTGATGATGACAAAGTGATTGACACATTCGCCCAACTAAAATCAAGACGCCACACCCTTATGCTTCCTCCCCAGAAAAAATAGAAGTCAAAATAGAAGCCGCTCTCCTCAAAACCCCAGTTCCCTACTCCCAGAGGAATGGACGCTGGACACAGTGCCCCTCTTCCCAAAACCCCAGCTCCCACCCCCTGAGGAATGGACGCTGGACACAGTGCCCCTCTTCCCAAAACCCCAGCTCCCACCCCCTGAGGAATGGACGCTGGACACAGTGCCCCTCTCCCCGAAACCCTAGCTCCCCCAACCCCTGAGGAATGGACCCTGGACACAGTGCCCCTCTCCCCGAAACCCCAGTTCCCTACTCCCAGAGGAATGGACGCTGGACACAGTGCCCCTCTCCCCGAAACCCTAGCTCCCCCAACCCCTGAGGAATGGACCCTGGACACAGTGCCGCTCTCCTCAAAACCCCAGTTCCCTACTCCCAGAGGAATGGATGCTGGATACAGTGCCCCTCTTCCCTATTATTTATGTGTATAGCTATGTTATTTAAATGTAAATAGTGCTCTTTACAAACTTAAACTTATACAGAGTGCCTGTGTTTACTGTCTGTTGAATGGCCTCTTTACTGGACCTGCACTGTCTATAGTTCCTTTTCCAGACTTATACAAGCAGACTGTTGGAGTGATTTGTGTGTGTGTGTGTGTGTGTGTGTGTGTGTGTGTGTGTGTGTATAGATAGATAAATAGATATAGATAAATATAGAAAGATAAATATTTATATACACAGTATATATATATATAGTTTTATATTCATTTTTAAAAATATTATTTAATATTCATGTATTATTTATTTGTGTTTCTGTGAATAGCTGTTACAGTTCTACAAATAAAGCATTCTATCTTTTTACCTATCATTTAAAATGCTACAAAAAATGCACCTGAATGCAGGAAATGAAGTGTTTAATGCCCAATGTTTCATGGGGGAGGTCCCCCAGACCCCCCATTTATATTATTATTGCTTATTATTATGTGCCTGTGCTATGAGTAGAAGAAGTAGTTATCAAAAGCGGGGGTCGGTGGGTGCGGGGGTGGGTGGGTGGTGGGGACTGGGCTAAGCCCCCAATGTATCAAGAC
Source organism: Leuciscus leuciscus (assembly GCF_965113295.1). Lineage (NCBI taxonomy): Eukaryota > Metazoa > Chordata > Actinopteri > Cypriniformes > Leuciscidae > Leuciscus > Leuciscus leuciscus. Next base: position 25,126,270 of record NC_138740.1, on the reverse strand, counting down.
CCTAGCAACGCCCCTGCGCGAACCTACTGTTGCCTTTTCATGAGAGATCTGTAACGTCTGTATTTATCTTATTACAATTACATCAAGCTCTGCGATCTTGAAATGCGGATATCGCGCGCGCCATATAACCAACAGGAAAACGGTTATCCAAATAACAAAGACGTGTACAACACTCGCGTTACAGTGTGTGTATTCACACACATAAACTGCATAGCTGCATAGATAATGTTACAGCCACATTCTACGTGTAAAATCTAGGTAACCATAAACAGTAAAGCAACACACTTATATATCATTAGTTGTCCGAGGTGTGATCGCGTATGCACTAAAATCGCGCGCGCGCGTTCCTACTTCCTAGCGCATTTTCTCATGGGCGGAAAATATTCTCTGGGCGGGCAAAGCAGAGACAGGGGAGGTAACATTTCCTGATTATGACGTCATAAGGAGGAGATTCAAGATCAGCGCGTATGAGCCTCCATTTTCTCAAAGGCAGAGAAAGATAGCAAAAGCTCGATTTACACCGATTGAAATTTTTAGAAACTTGGGGACCATATACAGGCTAGGGGAATATTAATGTTAAAAAACCCCAGAAAGTGAAAATTTCATGTCATGGGACCTTTAAGCCCCTTTCACACAGCGCTTTGAACCCGGCAAATTGCCAGAGCGCCTTCTGTGTGAACGCAAACTCGACCCGGGATTGATGCCGGGATCGATGCCGGGTTGGGGACCTAGTAACATTGCCGTGTTCAGTCCCGGAACGTGCGCTGTGTGAACAAAAGCCGTAATAATGCCGTGTCGTATGTGATGACGCTGAAGCCGGGATCGTTCGCCAGCTGGCAGCTGTGAAACGGTACGTAATGCGCAAGTTTATGATCGAATCAGAGAAAAAAATGCACAAGCGTGGTTTCTCGAGAGAGAGATCGCAGCTCATAAGCAAACTTAAGACGCTGCTGAGATTACAAGTCACATCGATGTCACGTGTTACGGCATTTTTACGGGTTGTGTGTGAACGCACTCTCTGATTCCGGAAAATCACTGGCAGTGTGAATTAACCAAAATCAAACGAACCCGGGTCAAATCCCGGGTCACTTTATCCGTGTATTTTCCGAAATCTCTGTGTGAAAGGGGCTTAATGTGTCCTGTAACAGGACACCTGGTTCTGCCACTGTTAGCTTCATGTTGCTGTTTTGGGGGGAAGTTTCATAGACCTTTGTTGGGAGAGTGAGTTTGCTGGATTATTCATTAAATATAATGAATAATTTGTGCGTGTCTGATTTGTCCAGATGCTACAACACTAAGGTTTCCTTTTGAAATGAGCTGTTCCAAAACCTTGTGAGCTGCCTTGCTGCGAACTGCCTATAGGTAATCATCCTAATAATCATGTAACCTAATTTGGTAACCTCTACTGGCAGCAACTCCACAGGCAAGTCACACAAATCTTACAGCCTTCACATCAATTATGATGCCTTCAAATGTTGCCTTAGTTCTTATTCCATGTCAGGTGTGAAAGCGAGGCAGAGAGGGATAGACTTACCATGTTTTCAATGGTATACACTCTAAGAAGCTGTATAAAGCTCCTAGATCACTTTTCCCACAGCTCATATTGTCTTTTTTTTCTTCTTTTTTTTTTTTTGTTTACTGAAATTTCTTGGAAAGATATTTTTGCAGTCTTTCATCAGCAGACCAACCCAAAAACATTAAATAACAGTATAACCTATTGAAGGGATGCATGTCTATTCCTCACAGCCTCGCTTTCATTCCCATTAAAAATTAAAGATGGCACTGCTGTGAATAAGGTTTATAGTTTTTTTGGAACAGAGCACGTAATAAAGCAAGGACAAAGAAAAACAATAAGAAGTGTTCTTTTCCACAATAAGGAGTGACATTTTCAATGTAATCCATAAAGATTCAAATAGTGCATCGTCATCTTCAGTTTATTAAGTTTGACATTTAAATCTTTTGGTATGTTTGCTCTGAATCCAGTAAAAATCAAAGGCCATCATTGTCAACAATGTGTAAGAATGAGTACTGAATAATGTAATTAATGGCAAAAGGAATGCAATATCATTGATGGAAAGAAACTGAATATATAAAGAAAGTTTGTAATAAAATAATATATATAAAAAAATACTGTAAAGTGTGTACCAAATGTGAAGTAAACATTTATTTTATACAAAATAATTGGGACTCTAAAATTGCTAGAAAATAAAAGCCATAGGCCCTATGTCTAATCAAGATGTATTGCCAGAATAATTCTGTAAAAAAAAAAAAATGTTTTTTTACAAGACTTTCAGTCTCTCACTTCCGCTAAAATGGATGACGGATTTGTACGACGTCACCGCGGACTTCAGTTTCTCATCACATATTCTGTCCAATCAAATGCTCTCTAGAATCTGAAGCCTCCCGCCCCCTATGTTATAAATACCACCTGGCCAAAAGCGACCGTACGCTGTAGCCTATAAGCCTCGGCATAGATGGCATGGTGTTCTCAACGCGTAGCAGAAAAATCCAAGTCCAAACATTAGCTCTCTTTGGGTGGTGTTCCCGTTTATTATAAAGGTAAAATGGATCATTTACATAAAATGGTACCACAATTACCCATTTTAAAAGTAAAGGAGTCAGTTGTGCAAAGCTAATTCGCTCACCCAGTGTTTTCAAAAGAGATCAGATAGGAACTGTACCTACCTTCATCTTCTCTTCAGGTACAGGTCATCCTTACAAAAGAGCCCAGGAGGGAGGTGTGGCTTTGACTTTAAGAGCAGGATGTGGTTGGGTGTTATGCTTCGAGGTCATTCGCATCAGAGGCCTTTGTGATGGGACGACTATTGAGAATGGCTTCGACTTCACAAAGAATGGTATGAAAACCTTCATCATCCAGTGTTTGGAGTCTGAGCGTGGAAGAGATGACCCTTTTCACAAGACGAATAAGATAGTGATGTTACGTATGACACTGAAGCTTCGATGCACGTATCACACAAGCGACACAATTTCTAGTGAAGCCCCGTATCGGGGTGTGTATTGGTTTACTAGAGTCACGTGATCGATGACAAACGAAGCCTCACTTTCTGTCAAATCACGTGCGCGTTTCGCTTTGGGTGTCAGAAGGCTCGAACTCCAGATCTTATTTAACGAGTCATTGTTGCCTCAGTCTGGTTGATGTGTTTGTGAGGAGAGTGTTGTACTTTGAAAGTTAATCAATATATTAGGCTACATTTAAATAACCAACATTTATTTTTCACACCGTAGGCTATCATTTTTTCGTTGTTTTTGTGTCTTTTTGTAAAATCTTTGCACTTTTTGGTGATTTTAGGTAATTTGGTGTTGGTATGTGGGTTTAGGGGGGAAGGGATAGGGTGTTGGTGTTTGGTGAAGGGTTTGAATTTAGAGCAATGGCAACAGCCAAAAATAATAAATATAATTAAAAACTTTATCACCTTTCTGTCATTCCTACAGTTAAGCACTATCAGTAACAAGTGTCATAAGCACATTTAATAACAGATGATCCTATCAGACAATGTCCTTATTCATTTTGTGTGTGTGTGGAGAGAGAGAGAGTAGGCCTACATTAAATCTTGTTGAATCATATAAGCTTATATTATATTTTATTGTCACACTTTAATGGGAAAATGAATTTATTTAATGAACAAATCAAACACAAACATGGCTTTATTTTAAATAACCACCAGATGGCGCTGTTCTCGACCAGTTCTCGACACTCTCGAAGCTTTGAATCTTTTCCCGGAACAGTCAGGAGAAAGCCTCAGTGATTCATGAGGCTTCATTTCCCCATCCCTAGAATAAGACGCTCCCAAACCCCTCCATGGAGAGACCTGGCTGGAGGGTTAAAGGATCATGTCAGACCACTCTGCAGTAAGGCATGCTGAATCTTCTGATGGTATAACTCAGCAATGGCTTCCCTTAAAGCAGTGGTTCTCAATTCCAGTCCTCAGGACCCGTTGCTCTGCACATTTTGTATGTCTCCCTTATTTAACACACCTGAACCAGATCATCAGCTCGATAGGAGAGACTCCATGAACTGAACTGAGGCCCTGTTTACACGAGAATGCTCGCGGGTGAAAACGTAAAAATATTTTATCAGATGTGCCTTTCGTTTAGACGGCGACGGCGTTTTTGGGGCTTAAAAACGCAAAAAAAGTGAAACCACCCTCCAGAGTGCAAATCTTAAAAACGCTCCACCGTCGCGTTTCCGTCTAAACGGAAGCCTGGAGTGCATACTACATCGAATTTCACACACTTTTGCGTCACTGTATGCACGCATATTTCCCCCCCATACCGCTCGTCTAAACGCAGAATAAAAAGTGATCACTTTTGCGTTTTCTCTTCAGATCGTTTCCGTGTAAACGTAGCATGAGTGTGTCAGATAAGAGAGACATACAAAATGTGCAGAGCAGCGGGTCCTGAGGACTGGAATTGAGAACCGGAATTGAGAACCACTGCCTTAAAGGGATACTTCACCTCCGGAAAGATGAATGTGTATTTAAAATAGGTAATTTATGTAGAAGAAATGTGAAATTATTTTTGAATTTGGAGCTTTCTAGCCTGAGAAAATTTCCAGAAAATTTATTTTTGGCTTATGTGGATGAAAGACAGCAACTCCCAGAATGCACTTGCTTTGCTGCCCTAGGAGGCCACTCCCAAGCCACGCCTACCAGTAAGAGAGCGCAGTTGAAAAACAACAAGGCTACTAGTGAGTCTCCGTGACGAGATTGCCCAAAATGTCCGGGATTCGGCTTTTGCGTTCTACAGTCACCATTCATTATGTTTACTGTGGCGAGCAGGACGAGGCTGAGGGGCGCGGGAGAACGGCGCGAGGCCGGTGGCGTGATTACTGAGACGCACCATCTCGTATCTCTCACGGAGGAGCAGGAATTTTCTTAGCAATGTTGAAAACGCACATCAGCCGATCACTTGTTTAGCGTTCATGTAAACACTACATTCAGATTCACCAGTCGGAATGAATTCAGTTAGATTGAAACAAAAGGTGTGCATGTAAACAATGAATGGCGACTGCAGAAAGCAAAAGCCGAATCCCGGACATTTTGGACGATCTCGACGGCCGGACATGTCCGGGTAACTCCTACTACTACTCAGCTTTCTCCACAGAACAAGAGCCTGCTAGCTTAGCTTCCAAAGAAAGACGGCTGACACTATTTTTACATTCTGTGACTGAGATCCCACCCTCTATGGGTGGGTTGAGAACATGCGGGACAGCCCCTACTTCTGGCTGTAGTCTTTAGCCTCTGGCCAAAAAATCCTCTGATGACGCAAAAGGACGATTTTTGTGTCATCGGAGGATTTTTTCCAGACAAAAAAATACATAAATCTCTTGTCTCAGGGGGATATGAGAGTGGAAAGCATGGTAATTTGAAAATACTACAGGTTTTCTACTAATACAAAGCTTAATGCTAAATCCTGAAGTATCCCTTTAACTCCCGCTCAGCTCCTGTTAAGTTGGTGCCATTGTCTGATGTCAAGTGTGACACCTGACCTCTGCGACACATAAAACGGCGAATGGCATTTATTCATGAATCAGTGTCTAAAAGCTTAAGCAACTTTGAGATGAACTGCCCTACTCGCCATGCAAGTGAAGAGGACACCGTAGCGCTTCGCTCTACCCCGACCTTTCTTCCCCTCCACTGGCTCAAAGTAGTCGACGCCCACATTTGTAAAAGCAGGCAAGTCTGGCACAATTCTCTCTACTGGTAGGTCGGTCATTTTCTGTTCCCCCGTCTTTCCTTGGAGGAGGAGACAAACTACACATTTAGAGATGACCTTCCTGCAAGCAGAATTGGCAAGAGTAATCCAATATTGCTTCCTGAGAGAAGAGAGCATGTGATTTCTACCTGCGTGACCCAGTTGTTAATGGATATACTTCAAGAGGAGTTTGGACACATGTTGCTCTTTGGAAAGAATGACAGGATGTTTTTCAACTTCAGGCATAGCAGCCCTACCAAGCCTTCCTCCGACCCGCAGCAATCCGTCCTCCAACACTGGGTCCAGCTTGTAGAGGTCGCCGTTACGTTTGACAGATCCTCCATCTTTCAAAACAGCAATCTCATCAAAAAACCTTTCTTACTGGAAAGAGCAGATGATGGCACCTTCTGCCCTCTCAAGGTCACCTGTTGTCAGTGACTGTCCACGAAGTGCCAATTTTTCCCTTTGCATCTCGACATAAAGATAGTCATTTCTTCGGCCTCCACTATCATGGCCAATACTTTCATACGCTTCAAGAACCTTTCTCCTTTGGGACAAGGTTAGAAGCACGTCTCTGAGTCTGAGAATCCATGCCACAGATGTTCTCAGCTTCTTAAAATCTGAAAAGTAGCTTAAAAACACTTTTGTTGCATTATCTTGATGATAATCTTTATTCCTCTTGAACTTCCTATGAAGACTTAAGAGACGCTGCTCTGCGATGCTGCGATTATTTGGCAAGAAGACATCTTTAGCGCAAAAAGGCAAGTCAAAGCAGTAGTGTCCTTCATCAAGCTGAATTGAAGACTATTATTTGCATGAACTTTTGATCCTCTCTGGAAAGGCACACATCGTCTGATTTTTCATCAAAATCCTGATTGTATTGGGCAACCCATAAGTCTTGTAGCTTTGCGACAGATCCTATTGGCAGTGAAAGCAGGATGGTTCATCTTGCCTTTGCGCGGCTCACCACCTCTCAGCGGACCATTCATGACCCACCCCAGTGGAGTCCTAACAGCATATGGTCCTTCGCCTTGGCTATTTATTATTTCCCATGGTTCCATGAGCTTCGGCGCATTGGTGCCTGTCAGCAACTCTACCTCTGCCTCAAAACTGGGAACTCAAATGCCTTCGAGGTATTTCCATCCCTCTAGGTCCTGTTGAGTGAGAATGTTATTTCTGCTCACAGGCATGGTCCTCTGATTATAGACTTAAGGTATGTAACGACAATGACTATGACATGCGGTCACATGCTGTTCAGAGACAACGAGTTTGTTCATGGCGCCTCCAAGTCTGCTTGAACGGTCAAAATTGCATCTTTGTGGCTCCCCCGAGGGACATTTGAGTCACATAAGGAAACCCTGTTTTGGAGAATCCCCTCTAAAACCCCCATTTCAGCATGGACTCCCTGTGACTTTTATAGACTCGTGACATTCCAGAACACACACACACATACACACACACACACACACACACACACACACACACACACACACACACACACACACACACACACACACACACCAACATCCTTTTGTGTTTAACTTTTAAGTATGTAACTCAGGCTTGTATCTGAACTTCCTGTATGCATGTGTGATTAATGTTGTTTTGATCATATAGTTATGATCTTCGAGTGTTTGGCTCTGAAAGGTATTTTTAAAGAAGGTTCCTCAATAGTGGTTTTGTAACCCTACCTCAGACCATAAAACTTTACGACCCAGGAAAGTAGACATTCCCAGCAGTCACGTCCCAAACACACCACACACAGACCCACAGATTTTCCCTTTGACTTTCCATAGGACATTACCAAAATGTTGATATATTTCTGAGGTGCCTTTTGTTATGACCATGTCATATTGGGGTGTCTACGATTTTGTCATGTGGTAATCAAGACTTTAAATGTGTGTAATTCTGCATATCTCCTGTATCTTTGCATTGCTACAACCTTCATGTGATGCGTTTGATGTCTTTGTAATTCTCTTAATCTAACGGAGTTGAATTCCGATAGCAGAATTCAGTGATGCGCATTGTTTTATAAGTTCATATGTCTGGAGAAAATCCTCTCAAGTTAAAGTCAATCATGACTCATTCGAGTGGGCGTGTCTAACCGGACAAAGGAATCTTCCCGCTCGAAAATTCTCGACAGCTGATTCGTCCTACACGAAGGAGGGGACAGCACATGGGACACTGATAAAAGTCCAAACCTTCAGTTTCCTCGCTCTCTCTTCTCTCTTCCAGCTCTCATCCAACTTCTCTTGACCCTCTTCCTCGGCGCAGCGCTTCTCCAAAGGAACATCTGGAGGAGGCCCTGGCCTTCTCCATCGAGCGAGCACATGTTCGAGTCGTAGCTTGCAACTAAGATTTCCAGCCTCTCCCATCCCGGGAGACGAATCTGAACTTTCTCGGTAACGTTAAATTCCAGTGAGCCTTTACATCGTCTTGCTAAACGACCCAGAAGACGAAGCTAGACGCAAACCAGCCGGACACGCGCACGCGCGCCCCCTCTTCAGCACCACACTGAAAGAGCACAGAATCTTGCACGTAACGTAACTCTCTCTAAACGCTGATTTCAGGTGTCCAGGTCTTAGGTCTGTGAACTAAGTTACCCTCTATCTTCCCTCTATAACTTTCTTTCTTTCATTTCATTTTCACTCTGATCACGCTATGTTTATGTTTTTGTTCGGTTAAATGTTTGTTTGTTTGTTTGCATTTTTACGTACGTTTATGTTTGTAGTTTATATAATCTCTAGTGTGTGCCATTTTATTAATAAACCCATTTATACTTTTAATTGTCTCTGTGTTTGAAAAACCACCTTATAAAGTCAATGAAACTAAAAAGATCTAAGCTACAAGCTCGATATTGACTACCTTGAGTAGTTTTAATTCATAAACTCAGAAAGTTTGATATTCGTGGCCAGAAGATAAAACTTTCTTGGAGTTTGAAAAGGGATACCCCCTTCTTAACTGTAATGATCAGACAGTTACAGAACAAGGGAATCTCGATAATTGATAAAATAAATGTACATGCGACTTATGAATTATGACCATGAGTCATAATTATTAATATTCCCAAGATTCCCCATATTCTTGAGCTAATTCACATTTACCCAGAGTCGTTATTGTTACATGTATGGTGGAGTTATTTTAGGCAGTTTCAAACTTATTTGATGGACAAATTCAGTTTCAGTTGAATGTGTATTATGGCTGTTAATAATGGTACACGCGCGTTTTGAATTGTGAGATAAGTCGCTAAGGCGAACTCACCCAGCTGATGGCAGGCACAAAGCCAGCCCAGCTCTGCTAAAACTGCAGTTCATGACATTACATCTGTCTCTGTAAAGACGAAGCAAAACTCTTTGCAGTTGATACATGTAACATGATTTAAACCGACTAAATAAAGACGAAGGAATCTTTTTTAGTACGAAGGCGTAAATCTGATCTGAACAGTGTCTCAGTTTCAGTCGTAATATAGGCCTTATGATATACGATACGTTAACGATAAACTCCTGGTCAGAAATTGGTCTCGCGATCCAATTTTGAAAACCTATGCATTATCATAAAGTGCTATTTTGATTCATGTTTATGGGAGGTGGAACAGATGCAATAATTCCTGTTCACAGCTGTAGTAATTAAACAGAAGTCTAATGCCTGTTTGCTCACAGCTCTATTAAGTAAAACAGAAGAAATAATTCCTGTTCACAGATGTTTAATTCCTGTCGTGCTCACGGCTCTATTAATTAAAACAGAAGTATTAATACCTGTTTTTATTTGAACCGTTTAATGTATAATGTGTAAGTAAACAGAAGTTCTAATTCCTGTTTCTATTGTAAACCGTTTAATGTATAATGTGTAAGTAAACAGAAGTTCTAATTCCTGTTTCTATTGTAAACCGTTTCATGTATAATGTGTAAGTAAACAGAAGTTCTAATTCCTGTTTCTATTGTAAACCGTTTCATATATAATGTGCGATTAAATAGATGTGTAATCCCTGTTAGTCACATGTTGTGAAACTCGCGTAATTTTTCGCATGCAACCGAGCGCGAAATGAACCCATATTTCAGATAAAAGATAATAATCTGCAGTCTGAATACCCCACTGACCAACACTAGAGGGCAGCCTTTAGAGGTGTGGCAGTTCTCAAATCACACGCCCCACTGACGTCACGCCTGCATGAGCGCAATAACGCCATCTGGTGGACGCTCTCAGATAATACTGGCTTTCATTTTTCTGCTAACAATTTTCCTTTTTCTCTCCCCCGAGGATGGAATGAATGGTTTGACTCTCAAATATTCACCTGCATTCGAAGCTTAGCTTATGCTGATATTATTTGGAGTTAGACAATTCTTCTTTTCTGTTTTTGACTGTCACACTTTAAAGTGAAGTTCGAAAAAAAAAACTTTTCGAATTAAAAACTTAGGTTTGATTCACTCAGTTAATTGATAGTCCACCTAGGAGGAAACACGCCACCGTGTGGCCACCTTGGGTCGACGTATCAATATCTGTTTCACCCCCAGTCTGCATTGAAGTGTCTCAACATTGCTACCCTTCTCGTTTGATTATTTTATAATCAATACTAATAACTTCAGTGTTATTGTAAGGATTATAGGAAGTCATTCCGATTTTTTTAGTTTAATTATTGTACAATTAGTATTGATACTCCACTGTTATCATTCTAATTTTCTTTCCTTCTTTATTATTATTTGGACCTCTCCTTGCATGCTTATTTGAATTTTAATTTAAACTAGTTTGAATTTTAATTTAAATTGTGTTCACTAACAACCAGGTGGACCACGGAGAAGGAATACGCCCCTTTCCTTCGTGGCACAAACCCACTGCAGGGCCTATCCCTTTGCCTGCGTCTCGAGCCTGTGTCGTTTATTTGAATTTTATTTCATTGATAATTTTTTTTTTTCTCTTTCCCCAGCCTCTTCAAAGGGTTATTCTGATCATTATTACCATCGGTTATCATAATTCCTTTGCATTGTATCATTATTTTAGTAAAGCCTTTGCCTCTGACCCCTGCATACATATTTACTCAATTTGATGAAAACAGAAAGCCTTAATTCACTTTAAGTCTAACCTCTTAATCCCTTATTGTGTATCTATTGGCAGGACTCAGTCAGTGCACTGTGGTGATCCGAAAGTCATCTTTGGTGGTTTCCGGTGGGCGGGGGTCATCTGTCCGGCGTTACTGACACTGCGCTCTGTCTGGTGTTGGGACCGTCGGAGAGTCTGACCGCGCCCGCTGGTTTCCACCTGGATGACCTCTATTCACCCCAGGTAAACTAAAATTTGATAGAACCCATCCACTTATTATGAACCACAGAATACTAGCTATTCCTTCGGGTGTATTTTAAGTGCTTGGACCCACCTTTCTCTCTCTAAGACACACTTTCTTTCGAGGTCCTGTCTCGATAATCCACGCATCTCCTGGCCCTATCAGGAACTCTAGCAGTGTTAATAGGCTTAGGCCTCTTTCTTTTCTTTAATTTTTTTTATTTTTTTTTATATAACACTCCCCGTGTTATTGTTTGTGACATTTCATTGCAGACCAATTCCCTTCCTTGTGTTGTGTTTCCCTCTGATCTTCCCTACCTTCAACCTTGTCTCTTTCTCCATTCTGTTGTGAGTTGTTTCTTTCATTTCACTTAGACACAGAACCTAAGAGAGACCCCAGGAAAGCTGAATAATAGAGTGACGATCAAAGCGGGCGTCGCTAGACGACCCCCCCCCAGGCTACCGCCTGTCCAAAATCTCTATTGTGGGTTTTACCCATACCCACGAAATTGGCTCCGCTAACTGTTGATATCAGTTAGCCCCGAAATTCTCATAAACGGCATAGCCCGTATGAGTATAGCTCATTAACCCTAAAACAAACTTGCATTGTGTCTCTTTTTGTGTGTGCTGTGCTTCTCTCACCACAGTAAGCAGAGATGTCGAGCTCACCCAGTCCCACAGTACCTGGACCAGTTTGAGACCTACGATCCAACCCAGAAGTACGACCACGAGCAGCTAGCCAAAATCTTCGGAAAACTCGCACTCAACCTCGTCACCAAGGCCCGGGCCAGCGAAAGGACCAACCTCGACCTGGAGCAGAAGGCAGCCGCACTACGGCTTCAAGCCACGGAAGCCCGGAAGGACCGAGCCCACACACGGAGTCGTCTAGACCAGCTACTCTTCCTGATCGAGGAGGAGGACGAGACGGACACAACGCTACAACAGGAAGTTGAAAGACTTCAAAATGCCCTGGACGATCCTCGTCGGCACACAGACCTTACCACAGAGAATCAACACCGTTCCAGGCCAGCAGATGGCAGCACGACGGTGACGGTGCTCATCCAAAGCATCGGACCGAGCGCTCTAAAAGATTCTGGAACCAGCACCACCTGCCGTCCAGAACTCCAAGCCCAGACCGTCGAACCTGGAACCACTCTCCCCAGAACACTGGTGAGCCGAGTCTTCTTACACAACAGATGAAGACAGTGCAGCCACGTCTGACACAGACACAGAAAACGAACACTAACACCGACTGCTTCAAGGTCATGACTGAACCGCAGCTGAGTAACCAGACCAATGTCTGCGCCACATACAGACAACCCACCCTCCCACCCTAACGATTGCAGTGATTAAACAGCACAAACGAACTTTAACAACTACACTGCACGCCTCAGAGCCGCTTACGCTACCTCCGCTGTGTACAAAGAAAGTCATGCGGGCCTCTGATGAACAGACTTTTCCTATGCCACCACTTACCCCTCCACCACCCTCGCAGGCCATCTGAGCTCACTGACAACCAGTGCCTCAGACAGCTGTCTGCCACCACGCACATGTTGCGTTCACAGGACTTCAATACGCATTGTGCACCTGTTGCCATCACAGCGCCACAGCTTGTAAGGCCACAAAGCACAAAGGGGGGTCAGGCGTAACAATGACGCCACATGTGCCAAAAAGCCATGCATGGGACATCAGAGCATGTGGCATACCAACCTCAGCGAAGCAAAAAGACTGTCCTAAGCCAACCAAGGACGACCCTCGCTGAAATTTTTCCTCCCTTTCTCTCTCTCTCTCCCTTTTGCCTCTAACAGGATGCTGTGGTGGTTCGCGAGAAAGCAGCCACGATCGGACATCACCTCACCAGGTCCGGCATCCGGCATCACATGGAGAGAGCAGCCCCGACTCCTGACTACCAAGGCAGGACCCACACTCAGAAAGTGTACGTTCGACTCAAACCCAGCAACGTCGAAAGAGCACACTACCTCAACACAGCAAACATAGTCACAGTAAGACGGCCTATGGCCGAAATTCAGACCGAACCTCCACAGCCACTGTAACTCATGACCAACATGACACTGCCACACGTGTCAACATGCTCAATCCGAGTATGTCGATTCAAGTACCAACAGGTGCCATCCCACACCTTGGAGACCTGTCATGGTACCATCTTACGAAAACAACCTGAACCAGACAGCACTGGAACTCCCATCCTCCAAGAACTACAACTTCACCTTAGATCCAGAACTGGACCTCTGGTTTGAGGAAAAGGGGGGGGGGGTCCCAACTCATGAACATGGCTCCTGTCAACACAGCCCTCCAAGCATGGGCAACCGCCCAGCCTGAATACCTCACCTGTGTCCAAATCTGGACCGCAGCTGACACTGTGCTGTGTCTCTCCACGGTCACAGACCACGCCCCGACACTCGTCTTGGCTTTCATCCTGTACAGGATTCAACGAGATGTGAACATCTACAGCCAAGCTCACGAAAGCCGTGTCCAAGGTCTCAGAGGGAATCCCCGGAAAGGGGGTGCCAAGTCAGAGACCAAGCCGGACCTCATCGAGCTGAATCCTCAGCTTCTAAGGACCACCTGCTATCCTACCATCACGATCCACCTGCTACACGACCATCAGGATTCACCTGTCATCCACTGTGCTAATTTGTTGTTCGATGAAGTCCATCCCCGGTCTTCATCTAACAAAAAGGGGGAATATGTAACGACAATGACTATGACATGCGGTCACATGCTGTTCAGAGACAACGAGTTTGTTCATGGCGCCTCCAAGTCTGCTTGAACGGTCAAAATTGCATCTTTGTGGCTCCCCCGAGGGACATTTGAGTCACATAAGGAAACCCTGTTTTGGAGAATCCCCTCTAAAACCCCCATTTCAGCATGGACTCCCTGTGACTTTTATAGACTCGTGACATTCCAGAACACACACACACATACACACACACACACACACACACACACACACACACACCAACATCCTTTTGTGTTTAACTTTTAAGTATGTAACTCAGGCTTGTATCTGAACTTCCTGTATGCATGTGTGATTAATGTTGTTTTGATCATATAGTTATGATCTTCGAGTGTTTGGCTCTGAAAGGTATTTTTAAAGAAGGTTCCTCAATAGTGGTTTTGTAACCCTACCTCAGACCATAAAACTTTACGACCCAGGAAAGCAGACATTCCCAGCAGTCACGTCCCAAACACACCACACACAGACCCACAGATTTTCCCTTTGACTTACCATAGGACATTACCAAAATGTTGATATATTTCTGAGGTGCCTTTTGTTATGACCATGTCATATTGGGGTGTCTACGATTTTGTCATGTGGTAATCAAGACTTTAAATGTGTGTAATTCTGCATATCTCCTGTATCTTTGCATTGCTACAACCTTCATGTGATGCGTTTGATGTCTTTGTAATTCTCTTAATCGAACGGAGTTGAATTCCGATAGCAGAATTCAGTGATGCGCATTGTTTTATAAGTTCATATGTCTGGAGAAAATCCTCTCAAGTTAAAGTCAATCATGACTCATTCGAGTGGGCGTGTCTAACCGGACAAAGGAATCTTCCCGCTCGAAAATTCTCGACAGCTGATTCGTCCTACACGAAGGAGGGGACGGCACATGGGACACTGATAAAAGTCCAAACCTTCAGTTTCCTCGCTCTCTCTTCTCTCTTCCAGCTCTCATCCAACTTCTCTTGACCCTCTTCCTCGGCGCAGCGCTTCTCCAAAGGAACATCTGGAGGAGGCCCTGGCCTTCTCCATCGAGCACGGGAGACGAATCTGAACTTTCTCGGTAACGTTAAATTCCAGTGAGCCTTTACATCGTCTTGCTAAACGACCCAGAAGACGAAGCTAGACGCAAACCAGCCGGACACGCGCACGCGCGCCCCCTCTTCAGCACCACACTGAAAGAGCACAGAATCTTGCACGTAACGTAACTCTCTCTAAACGCTGATTTCAGGTGTCCAGGTCTTAGGTCTGTGAACTAAGTTACCCTCTATCTTCCCTCTATATCTTTCTTTCTTTCATTTCATTTTCACTCTGATCACGCTATGTTTATGTTTTTGTTCGGTTAAATGTTTGTTTGTTTGTTTGCATTTTTACGTACGTTTATGTTTGTAGTTTATATAATCTCTAGTGTGTGCCATTTTATTAATAAACCCATTTATACTTTTAATTGTCTCTGTGTTTGAAAAACCACCTTATAAAGTCAATGAAACTAAAAAGATCTAAGCTACAAGCTCGATATTGACTACCTTGAGTAGTTTTAATTCATAAACTCAGAAAGTTTGATATTCGTGGCCAGAAGATAAAACTTTCTTGGAGTTTGAAAAGGGATACCCCCTTCTTAACTGTAATGATCAGACAGTTACAGAACAAGGGAATCTCGATAATTGATAAAATAAATGTACATGCGACTTATGAATTATGACCATGAGTCATAATTATTAATATTCCCAAGATTCCCCATATTCTTGAGCTAATTCACATTTACCCAGAGTCGTTATTGTTACATGTAAGTCCAGGAAGTTTTCTTCATTCAAGTCAGAAATCTCGAGACCACCAAGCAAGAATATGTCTACAGACCTCTCTTGGCCAAGAGTACGAAGAAGAATACTAGTTCGGACTCCTGAAAGATTCAGTTGTTTTCTCATGAGATGTTGGGTACAGAAAGAAGCTGAACTCCCAGGGTCTAGAAAGGCATAGGTGTTCACAATCGTGCTCCTGGACTTGGCCTTCACCTGTACAGGCACAATAGAGAGAACACATTCATCACTTCCGGCCCCAGTATGGCCACATGTCTCCAATGACACGACTACATTATTGACTGACACTTCCTGTATTTTAGATTCAATGTGTAGGACAGTTGGATGTTTGTGTTTACATATATCACGTCAAAGGCTTGTCACATTCCCTGCTCATATGACCTCTCCTCAGACAGCTGAAACACACTCTGCCTATTTTCAAAGCTTCCAATTTCTCCCTGTGTGTCATCTCAACAAGCTGTGGATACTTTTCCACTGAATGCTGGCTCTTACACACACAGCATGACTCTTCGTCATTCTTCTGTAAAACTGGCCCACTGCGCTCTTGGTGCCAAGCTGCTGGTGTAGTCGGTCCTGAGGCAGTATTAATGGCAACAACAGTAGCTTGGCCTCTTCCGGTATATCTACTCTCTACTCCGGTATATCAGACAGAATCTTTACCTGACGCTCAATGAAGGTCACAAAGTCTGGAAACATAGCTCTGTAACCACAGCGCTCCTGTAGCTCCCACGTGACAGACCTCCATTTTTCCATTATCAGGCGAAGATTGGATGGCACGTTCATCTCCTCAATATGCTGTAAATCTTCAATGACATTGCAACAGTCCCTTAGAAAGATTGAAAAAGACTGCAGAGCATTAATGTCATCAACCCTCATCGTAGACCACGTCATAGCCTTCTCCATATAAGCTACAGCAATTTTCGTTTAATTTCCAAAATGTTATTTTAATAGATTCTTTGCTCTCTCATAGCCCTGCCCAAGAGCCATATTATAGCAACTCTGAACCAGTTCTCTTGGCTGCCCTCTGGTATCAAACTCTGGGATAGCTTGTGGCAGAAGAGAGGCTAAGGCTTGATTCTGAACCAGCTGAGCAGTGATGTTAGTTGCTGTTGCACAAGGTCATACAGAGTAGGGTGTTGAACATTATCAAGGGAGGAATGATGATGCGACTGTGATTGCATACGTATACTCCCTTGTGTGGTCAGTGGCGAAAATCCTGCTGTGAAAGCATTGGTAAATGGATGGATCCATTTCCCTGTGGGTAGGCCAACTCTCATGTGAGATCGACGGCTGAGATCCTGCTGGAGCAACATTAATAGGTATGGTTCCAAGGACATTCCCCCGCACTTCAGACCTGAAGATGGTGCATAGGACACGAAGAAAAAGGATTATCAGACCTTAATAAAGACTGAGAACTGTGTTCAAATAACTTGATGTTTGTGATTTCAAATGAGCATGAAGATAGGCATTCATGGCATCCTTTCCATTATCCTCTTCATACTCGTCCACATCTTCACCACCACACACACGTTTTCAAACACGGACAATCTGGCTGTAGCAACAGCCAACTTGGCCTCAACCTTTAGCTGTTCCCTTTTCCTTTTTAGCTTTGCTTTTTCTATTTGAAGGGCTTCTATGGAAGTAAAATAATGTCAAATGTTTTTGAAATAAAAAGCCTGTTGAATTGCACTACTTGAAAAAAAATAGGCATTGCATTAACCATGCTTGCATTTTAATGCATTGTATTTTTAGTGCTTACATTTTTATGGGCTGAAATTCAACATGGTTGAATATTTAAGCTGTGAATATTTCAATTAATAACATTTCAAACACCTATTCATTATTAAAAATGCAATAATCCATATTCACCTTTCATATTTCACTTCCAAAATATTCAAACTGTTTAAAAATACAACCAATAATATTCAACAGGCAATTTTCGGTCCATTTTATTTCGCTTTGCAAATTCGCTTCCACAAATTCAGTGGTTCAAATTCGACAGTAAATTCAACATTGACGTCCAGGAACTGCAGGAAAAGCAGTAGATTGCCGAGCATACTCTCCATCTGCTGTTAGTCGACCTCACTATCAGATTTTGACCAACATTTGACATTATTCTACTTCCATAGGCTTCTTCTTCTGCGTCAATATCATGGATTTTTCTCAAAGCAGCTGCAGACTGTAAAAGTGCAGCCCTTTCAGCCTTTGCCTCTAAACATGCAGAAATAATACTGGAAGCCTTTGAATGGACAGAAGAGTGATCTGTATGTTTTAACCCTTTACTTGAAACATTGGATATACTATCTTCAGGCCTTATGTCAGAATTTATTCTAGACAGCACATCGAGATTCTCATCATCCTTTTTTGCAACAGCATTGGCCAACTATTTCTTCACATCATTCTCAAATTTATTAATTTCCTCTATTTTCTGTGCGAGCCAATGTTGTTGCTTGTCCTGTACAGAGTCTGGCATAGGCATTTCCAGCAAAGTAGTTTGAGTTTCTAAAGTTTCATTACACAGCGTGGTATATTTGCTTAGACATTCCTTCACATCAAACACAGTTTGAGATGTCCTTTTCCCAGCAAGAACCTCATTAATCCTTTGCTTAATTTGATCAGCTTGCATAAATTGGGATTTCCGATTTTTTTTGTTGCAGATTTTCAAACAGGATTGTAAATCCCTTAACTGTTCATTTTCTTGTGTGTTTTCCCGAGTCATCAACAGCAGCAGTAGACTTATCAGAAATATCATTTTCTTCTGTAGCCACAGAAGCAATTTTGGCTTTATCGAGCAAGGTTTCTTCCTCTGCACTCATCTTTATGCATTAAGCGTGTCAAGTTCAAAGCGCTCAATGAAAACAGCACAATTAACTTTACTTATGCAGAGGCAACCAACAGCATGCACAACACAGCACTTCCAATTTTACAAAGCAACAACACTGAAACAGTCTTTCATTTCAATTTCGAGAGTCCACCTTTTTCCAATTCCATCGGCAGAAATATAAGAAAGTGTACCCACAAGCTTTCCGTGATTGCGGTCTGCGTGAGGGCTTACAGGCGTTTCAATTATGACTTCCAGGCTCCGCAACAGATAAGCAATCCAATGAGGTGGGCAATCCTTTCAATATCCAAACGATCAGGACACTCCCGTCCAGTTCAGAAGCGTATCCAAAACGAAAAGGAAGAGGTTCTTACTTTGTAGAGGCTATCCTATAAGCCTTGGCATAGATGGCATAGTGTTCTCAACGCGTAGCAGAAAAATCCTGAGTCCAAACATTAGCTCTCTTTGGGTGGTGTTCCCGTTTATTATGAAGGTAAAATGGATAATTTACATAAAATGGTACTTCACCCAGTGCTAAGTAATAAAGTGCTGTAAAGTGGGTGCTCACGGTTACGGTAAGAACCGTGTGTGAACCGTGGCTCCTACAGTGTAGCGTGTTTAAGTCTTTATAAACTCCAATCTTCATCCCCCATTTGTTAATTTACATTATATTTTGCTAACTTTGTGACGCATTAGTATTATAAGAATCTTGAAGATTCTTTTCTTAAACACCCAATCAAATTACATGTTCAAAAGCCTGCAGGAACAAAGGGTCGTAAAGAAATTCCCTCCAAAGGGAACAACTTCTTATTGGCTCACACACCTCCAGGGGGTGTAACATCTTCACGCTTTAAAAATCACTGATCACAAGATCATGCCTCTTAGTCCCTTTCTGAGAAATCCTGACGTGAAGATGATGCTGAACTAGAAGTTTTCTAAGGACCCCCAAGCTTGTGCCAGGCTGCGGCCTTCTTTCCATTCACCAAAGATCCTCTGACTCCTACTGGTTCTCTCTCATCAAGACAACATCAGTAAAGATCAACTGGAGCCTCAACAAATTGCATCAGGACAGTACTGGGCGAGTTCATGCAAATGGTCGAGACATGCAAGTATCACACTTCGTCTCATTATTATTATGAATTTCAAACAATGCTATAACTTCTTGCTTTCCTGTATTCTGCTTCAGCTCTCTTTCCCTTGGTAAACTGTATGCATGTATGTATGTGTATGTTAGAGTAGTTTAAGTGTTTAGTCTAACAAAGTCTTGTTCATATTACACGTAAAGTTGTCCGTGTTTCATGCTCATATACTGGAGTCCCTAATCATGCAGATTTTGACTACTTGCTCTTAGTAGTACTGTACAGTAAGAAAGACATTTCCCATACCCCGGAAATGTACATTTCTTAGAATTAATAAACAATTGATTACAAACGAGTGTTCACAGGACAAACAGGTTAATTGATTGTAATATTAATTTAACTACATTAATGTATTCTATTAACTGATTCAAATATTCATAATTAATTATAACAAGTTGATTAATTATTAATATTTATTTTAAGCTAATTTGCTACATTCTCTACATTGAAGAATGAATGCCTTGTTGTATTGAATATAAAGCTTTATATCTTTGTGGTAATCTAACTGTTTCTAAGCTCAACTGCTCAAAGTGTCATGGTTCATAGATCCAATGTCTCTCTCTAGTCTCGTGCTTTGTTGTTTACATGTGTGTGAGTGGGTGTGTCCGGATCGTTACGGTTGATCAGTATCCAGCTGCAATCACTCATCATCACCAGCTGCCACTCATCTCATCTCCTATAAATGCTCACCACTTTCTCATCTCCTTTGTCAGATCGATGCATGAAGTCTCTGTGTTGTCTGATCCTGTTCCCGTGCCTCGTGTCCCGTCTTGAGTTCCTGTGTTCCGGTTTCGCGTCTTGTTGGATTACGTTTCATGTCTGGATCACGTCATCACTCATCAGAGCACGCTGCACTTCATCCATCACTCTGTGTCTGACCATCAAAGTCCCTGCACCACTGCCTGCATCACCCGGATTATTCATCATCATCATCAACATTATTGACTATTAATAAAGAGCTTTTTACTTGCATATTGTGTCCTCGTTTCTGACGTAACAGAACGATCTGACCAAGGATGGATACAGCAAGTACATCAGCGCCGACCACGGAGGACTGGTCGCGCTGTTCAGGCGTTAGTGGCGCAGGTGTCCGAGCTCACCCGGCAGATCCAACTGCTACGAGCTCCCACTGCGCCGCCCACACCGGTCGTTCCCCCCACACCATCGGAGAGCCCATCCCAGTCGGAGCCACGCCTACCAGCCCCAGAGCCCTATTCAGGTGATCCAAAATTTTGCAGAGCTTTTCTAGCCGGTGTTCCATGCATTTTTCTCTCCAACCCAAGACTTTCTAGACCGAGCGATCCAAGGTCGCCTTCGTACTCACCCTCCTGACTGGGAAAGCGGCGTTATGGGGAACGGCGGTGTGGGAGAATGAAGATCCGTGCTGCGCCTCGTTCCAGGAGCTCTCCGCTGAGATGAAAAGAGTTTTCGACCGGGCGGTCGGCGGAGGAGAAGCTGCTAGAATGCTGGCTGATTTACGTCAAGGAGAGAGATCAGTGTCAGACTTTTCGATCGAGTTCCCGACCCTAGCAGCGGAGAGCAAATGGAACGAGGAGGCGCAGTGGGACATGTTCCTGCATGGGCTGGCTGACCGCGTCCAGAGAGAGATCTATGCTTTGGACCTGCCTCAATCTCTTAATGAACTCATCACTTTAGCCCTCAGAGTTGATGCTCGACTATCCCGAGATGGAGGTCACGCCACGAGTAGACGTCCTCTGGCGGGTGCCGAAGGTCCATGATTTGGAGGCGGGGACGCGGTCAGCCCCGTCGACGATCACGAGCCCATGCAGGTGGGTCGAGCTCGGCTTTCCCGGGAGGAGAGGGAAAGGCGGAGGTCCCAGGGCCTTTGCCTATACTGTGGAGGAGCCGGACACTATGTTTACAACTGTCCAGATAAAAGGCCAAGCCCGATAGTAAGTAGGAGGCTACTATCGGGTGGGATCTCCGCCGAGAAGACCTCATCAACATCTACCCTCCTTCCGGTAAGACTGAGATGGTCAACACTCACTCACGACTGTCAAGCACTCTTGGACTCCGGGGCAGAAGGGAATTTCATGGATCACTCATTCGCACGTCAATTCAAGATTCCCCTCAAACCCCTCACACATCAGATTGCTGTACACGCACTTAATGGACAAGAACTTCCCACCATCACTTTTGCCACAGAAGACATCACCCTCATCACATCAGGCAACCACACCGAGATCATCTCTTTCTATATCCTGGACACTCCCCTTGCACCCATTGTCCTTGGTCACCCTTGGCTCACCCGTCACAACCCTAAAGTGGACTGGCAGCTCAAGTCTGTGTCATAAGTCTTGTCTATTGTCTGCCTGTCTGTCTGTTTCTGTCCCTGTGTTGCAGGAGGAGGCAGTGGATCTGTCTAACGTGCCCGCGGAGTACCTGGACCTGAAGGAGGTGTTCAGTAAGTCTCGGGCTGCTTCTCTCCCTCCGCATCGTCCCTATGACTGTGCCATAGACTTATTACCAGGTACGGCTCCGCCCAAGGGCAAGTTATATTCACTCTCGACACGAGAGAGGGAGGCTATGGAGAAATATATTTCTGATTCTCTAGCAACGGGGTTCATCCGCCCTTCCTCTTCTCCAGCGGGGGCAGGGTTCTTTTTTGTGGGGAAGAAGGATGGATCTCTGCGACCTTGTATTGACTACCAGGGGTTGAACAACATCACGGTAAAGAATACTTATCCTTTGCCGTTGATGTCTTCAGCCTTCGAGAGGTTGCAGGGAGCGTCCATCTTCACAAAATTGGATTTACGTAATGCTTATCATTTGGTCCGCATCAGGAAGGGGGATGAGTGGAAGACCACGTTTAACACCCCCAGGGGACACTTTGAATACTTGGTTATGCCTTTCGCGCTTTCCAACCGTCCAGCGGTCTTCCAGGCACTCGTCAATGACGTGCTGCGAGATATGATAGATCAGTTCATTTATGTCTACCTGGACAACATACTGATTTTTTCTTCTTCTCTCCAGGAACACGTGCAGCACGTTCGACGAGTGCTTCAGAGGTTGCTAGAGAATGGGCTTTTTGTCAAGGCGGAGAAATGCGATTTTCATGCACAGTCTGTTCCATTCCTAGGGTACATCGTGTCGGTTGAGGGAATGCGCATGGATCCTGAGAAGATCAAGGCTGTGGTAGAGTGGCCAAGTCCAGAGTCTCGTAAGGCCCTACTGAGATTTCTGGGGTTCGCCAATTTCTACCTGCGTTTTATTCGCAACTTCAGCCAACTAGCCGCACCTCTGACCGCCTTGACCTCCCAGAACGACGTTCAAGTGGTCAGACGCAGCCGAGGCTGCGTTTGCCAAACTGAAGGGTTGCTTCGTTTCAGCCCCCATTCTGACAACCCCTGATCCATCACGTCAGTTCGTGGTGGAGGTCGGTGCGTCAGAGGTGGGGGTAGGAGCAGTGTTATCCCAGCGCTCTCTCTCAGACGACAAGATGCATCCTTGCGCGTTTTTGTCTCATCGTCTATCTCCTGCCGAACGTAATTATGACATTGGGAACAGAGAGTTGTTGGCAGTCAAGTTAGCATTGGAAGAGTGGCGGCACTGGTTAGAAGGGTTGGGGGTACCTTTTATCGTTTGGACCGATCACAAGAACTTAGAATACATTCGGACTGCTAAAAGATTGAACTCCAGGCAGGCTCGGTGGGCACTTTTTTTCGGTCGTTTTGATTTTACTCTCTCGTACCGCCCGGGTTCTAAAAACATCAAACCCGATTCTTTATCGCGCATTTTTGATCGTTCCGAACGCCCGTCTACTCCCGAGTGCATTTTTTTAATTTATTTTTTTATTTACACATTTTAAATTACACAGTGTAAATATAGACAGAAAAAATACAAATAAAGACACATAAACTCAAATATAAATGAAATAAGTGGAATACACATTCCCTCCCTCAGAAAGAAACAAAATAGTATAGATAATATCAAAGTAAAATCAACTACAGAAAAAAAAAAAAAAAAAAAAAAAATTCTGCTCAGAAGTAATACAAAGCACTGTTAGTAAAGGGAGCAATCAGCACCAGTAAGAGCATGCTCGTTATCTCAACAAAGTGAAATACATGTACGTGGCAAGAAGCACCGATAATGCATACACATCTAAATACCCACAGGGTTATAGTCTCGACAAGTACAACATAAAAGGCTGCCACATTTTATCAAAGGTCGCAGAGGTCAAACAAACGCTATGCCGAACCTTCTCTAGATGCATTAGATGAGTGATTTCTAACAACCAGGTCTTAAAAGATGGCACATTTTCATTTTTCCATAAAGTTTAAATATTTCTTTTTGCAATGACCATACTATATTGTACCGTTTTTTGTTGAAGATGGGTTAGAGTAGTAAGGTGTCGGGCCCCGCCCAATATAGCAGTGTAAGGGTCTGGGGTGATATCACAACCATGAATCGTGGAGAGGCAATTGAAAATATCAGTCCAGAATTCGTTTAATTTGGGGCAGGACCAGAAGAGATGACCAAGAGTGCCCTGTTCTGCTTTACATTTTGGACAGATTGGGGAAACAGAGGGATAAAAAGAGTGTAGTTTAGTGCAGGAATAATGGAGTCTATGGATTACTTTGAATTGGATGAGTTGATGTCGAGAGTTTATCGAGCAGCAGTGGATGGCGGAAAGGCAAGTATCCCAGTTATCGACATTGATTGTAATACCAAGATCTTTCTCCCAGGCTTCCTTTAGGTGTCGAGTAGGAGCAGGCTCTCCCGAGTGCATTTTACCGGAGACTCTATTCATCTCCACACTCGTATGGGAGGTCGAATCGAAGGTCAAGAAGGCCTTAGAAGGGGTAACGCCCCCCGGTCGGTTGCCCACCGAATCGTTTATTTGTGCCTGAGGGTCTGAGGTCCAGTGTCATTCAGTGGGGGCCTTCTTCCAATGTGGCTTGTCATCCAGGAGTCAGTCGCACTAGATTTTTAGTCAAGCAACGATTCTGGTGGCCTCTCATGGCTCGTGACATTCACAATTTTGTTTTGGCTTGGTCAGTTTGTGCCACTGGTAAGACTTCCAATCGACCTCCAGATGGGTTACTCCAACCGCTGCCGGTCCCTTCGAGACCCTGTTCCCATATCGCTCTAGATTTTGTTACCGCCCTCCCACCCTCTCAGGGTCACACGGTAGTTTTGACCGTGGTGGACCGGTTCTCGAAGGCGGCCCATTTCATTCCCTTGCCCAAATTGCCCTCAGCCAAGGAGACAGCGGTGATTGTCGTTGACCACGTCTTTCGGTTACATGGCCTCTCGATAGACGTGGTTTCTGACAGGGGACCCCAGTTTGTGTCCAAATTTTGCAGAGAATTTTGTAAGCTTCTGGGGGCGACTGTCAGTCTGTCCTCAGGGTTCCACCCCCAGAGCAATGGCCAAACTGAGAGAGCCAACCAGGATTTGGAAAGACCGTTACGATGTTTGGTTTCCAAGAATCCTTCCTCGTGGAGTCAACAACTTTCTATGGTGGAGTACGCCCACAACACGTTGCCAGTGTCATCTACGGGCCTATCTCCGTTTGAGTGTAGCGTAGGGTACCAGCCACCAATTTTTCCTAGTCTGGAATCCGAAGTCGCGGTCCCCTCCGCTCACGCCTTCGTTCAGAGGTGTCACCGCACGTGGACTAGAGCCCGTGAGACTCTACTCCAGGTGGGGTTGCGCACCAAGGCCAAAGCCGATCGCCACCGGTCTAGGCCTCCCGTATACGTCTCTGGTCAAAAAGTGTGGCTTTCTACCAAGAACTTTCCTCTCCGTTCCGTGTCTAATAAACTTGCTCCCAAATTCATTGGCCCGTTTACTGTCACCAAGATCATTAGTCCGGTGGCAGTCCGCCTTAACCTTCCTCCAGCGTACAGGAGGATTCACCCCGTCTTTCATGTATCCAAAATTAAACCCGTATTTCATTCTCGTATTAATCCGCCGCGACTCGTAGATGGGGAACCCACTTATTCGGTCAATCGTGTGCTGGACTCAAGGCGGAGGGGACGTGGATTCCAGTACTTGGTGGACTGGGAAGGTTACGGTCCAGAGGAGAGAAGTTGGGTACCTGCTAGAGACATTCTGGATCACTCCCTTATCGATGATTACAATCAGCAGGTAAGGGGCCCTGAGAACGTACTGTCACGTTTCATAGATCCAATGTCTCCCTCTAGTCTCGTGCTTTGTTGTTTACATGTGTGTGAGTGGGTGTGTCCGGATCGTTATGGTTGATCAGTATCCAGCTGCAAACACTCATCACCAGCTGCCACTCATCTCCTATAAATGCTCACCACTTTCTCATCTCCTTTGTCAGATCGTTGCATGAAGTCTCTGTGTTGTCTGATCCTGTTCCCGTGCCTCGTGTCCCGTCTTGAGTTCCTGTGTTCCGGTTTCGCGTCTTGTTGGATTACGTTTCATGTCTGGATCACGTCATCACTCATCAGAGCACGCTGCACTTCATCCATCACTCCGTGTCTGACCATCAAAATCCCTGCGCCACCGGCTGCATCACCCGGATTATTCATCATCATCATCATCATCATCAACATTATTGACCATTACTAAAGAGCTTTTTACTTGCATATTGTGTTCTCGTTTCTGACGTAACACAAAGAATATGAATAATTATGAGAAATAAGATAAAACGCCAAGTGACATTCAGCGAATGAATGAGATACTTTGTAAAGCAACCCAGCAAGCAATAGCTGTCATTTCACCGTCTCGGTTACCTATAGACCCGATATAGTCTGGCTATGAGTAACCCTCTTCTAGCCAAAATAACCTTGAATTTGGTTACATGTCGTTTTTGCCAAAATAACTTGCGAGATGTATTATATTCCATCATATAAGCAGAGTCAACAGTGATTACAGGGTGTTTGGTTTCATTTCTTTGACATATTATCTAAGTGATGACTAGTCTATTTTTTGGGCTATGGTTTAGATGACTATTACATTTTCACTGACAGCCCACATTTTTCCTTGTTTTAGCCTAGACGTCAGGGCTGTATTTGGATGGCTAGACATCTTTTAAACACAAAATTGCTTGACGGGAATTCATTCTATCCTTGAAACATCAGAAATGTCAAACATACACAGATGCGTTTTGCGTCAAGCCGAAGCCATTGAATTTACCAACTCAAATAAGACTTACATCCGTAAAATGACTGCTGGAGTCTCTTCTGTCCTCAAAGTGAGGGCACTTCTCGCTTTCATCAGTTGATTAGGCAGCGTCAAGTCATGTCAGCTCCCTTTCATCTAAAGAGCAATCAAATTTCTTTCATGAACCGGCAAGAAATTATAAGCAAAACTATAAACTTCTCAGTGAGAAGAAGATTTTAATTGCCTTGACACTGTTGGGAGTCTGACAATGAATTCAAAATGACTCTGCAAAGTTACTATCATGTTGCTTTGGCTGTGTTGATTTGAAACTTTATGCATGAAGACGAGAGGTGTTAATTGAGACAATGCTTTCTGAATCATGATGATATCATTAAGTGCAGAAACACTTCAGACAGGATGATCCAAATAACATCTCTAATTTGAAATATGAATTGCAAACACACTAAATGCCAATATGCCAGATCACTATATGAAAGTGTCATGACTACATTTGGACTGTTTAGCTGAGAGACAAAGCCAAGTGTTTTCATGTTTGTAGGTTTTGTAAGGGGCTTTTAATCACAGAATAAGCCCTGTAAATCTATTTCATAGCAAACATTTTTCAATTGTTTTCCAACTACCATTACAGAGTTGTCTAAACGTGGCATTTCACTGTATGCTGCTGATTGACTCTCTAATTGATAACTATAAGGAAAATAAAATGAAAGCAGTCCTAAACTAAGTCAAAGGGATTTATGTATCTCAAGGTC
The DNA here is from genome assembly GCF_965113295.1 of Leuciscus leuciscus. NCBI lineage: Eukaryota > Metazoa > Chordata > Actinopteri > Cypriniformes > Leuciscidae > Leuciscus > Leuciscus leuciscus. Next base: position 25,098,893 of record NC_138740.1, on the reverse strand, counting down.
TTCTAAATGAACATTGAGGAAAGTGCCACTGAGCGTATCAATTGAGACTGACCTTGCTGCTGAGTGCATGCTTACCCACACAATACAGCAGTCACATCTTTACAATTGTAATCCTTGTAACTTAAGCTTATTATTCAATAATATTGGAAATATAGGAAATTTACTAAATATCTCCATGGAACTATAATAAAAAAATCTATAATTTTGACCCATATAATGTATTGTTGGCTATTGCCATAAATATACCTGTGCAACTTGTGACTGGTTTTGTGATCCAGGGTCACATTTGTGCTGCATGTGTTCCTGATTTCCTACATACTTGAATTGATATTGAATGCATAAATGTAGCAGTGTTGAGACACAAATTTGCAGTGATATCTCCAAACATTTTTCTGTCTTACAAGTATCGTTTATTTATAGAATATTAAATGTGTCTTAAATCTGATCCCATTTGTTACTTATTTAGACAATTTGAATTATTCATCCTTGACTGCACTAGAATATTTGGGAAGGCACAAGCGTGACATATTTTTGAGGGATCAATCTTTCATTTTCAGAGTCAAATTAAAGCATTCTGTACCCCTATGTATACTGCCCAATTGTGGCGTCGCTACAGAAAGAGCAGCATGTAGAAACTCAATGTAGCATATAATGATGGCATGAGGCTGCATGCTTAAGTTGCCACGATGGAGCAGTGCAAGCCAAATGTTTGTAAGTGTTGACGTGCCCACCTGCTCTGCTGTGCTGTGCAATAGCATGTGTGTACGTATGCATGGATGTATGTGTGGGTTATCTGACTCTGTAAATGGTATAATTTTAACACTGACGAACCCGACACTAAGTTCAGTCAGGTTGTTAGTATGTGGAACTATTGGCGTTTTAGCCTATATGTAAATATGTGATATTGTGGATTCTGTCTGTTTTTTGTTTCTTTTTGTATTTGTATTTGTATTGGTAGTTTGTGTTTTTTGGACCATGTGTGTCCTGAATAAAGCTTTGATGATGATGATGAAATACTTAGATAAAAAATAAAATAAATAAATGAAGGAATAAAAAGGCATATCAGCCATTACACCATATATGGAATATCAAAAATCATCTACTATAGACTTCCTTGCCTCTAACTGCATTAATGTGACAGAATATCATGGCGAGAAATAGAGGGTTCATAGAAGGCAATATTGTGCCTTCATAATATTCCTTTAGTAGTATAGCCTAACCCAATTTCACAATGGATTTTTTTTTTTATTGTATTAAATTATTTATTTTGAACTATATATTTATCAGTATATAATGCCATCCCTTATGCTACTTTGTCAGTTATATAGGCCGGTTTATATTTGAGAGAGAGAGAGAGAGAGAGAGAGAGAGAGAGAGAGAGAGAGAGAGAGAGAGAGAGAGAGAGAGAGAGAGAGAGAGAGAGAGAGAGAGAGAGAGAGAGAGAGACATTGTGATACACAGTCATGCTAATAAAGCTCCTTTGAAAAATTGAAATAGAAAGACTTCAACAACTACAACGTCCATAATCCTATGCGCACGCAGACGTCATAAAGACGCGCCGGGCAGTTTGGTTCGAAGTGCAAATTTTAAACGGTATGTTGTATGCAGTTTATTTCAATGTCATAATTACTAGTGTTTTGTCTGATGTTTTTTACAAAAAGGTGGTTTGGACTGAAAACACACATAACGAAATGTTGTTATTTAGCGCTATTGCCAGTTTAGCAGTTTGATAATAAGTTGGAGTGAACTGTGACCCAATAACAACTGTCATTTGCACGTTATTTTTTTATATGATTTTTTTTCCCGTACATATTGTGCATTACATTGTACATATATATTTTAGAGTGTTTTAACCACTCCCAGACTGCATAAGTATGTGAATATATTTATTTCACGTGTAACATTATTATTATTATTATTATTATTTATATAAACAGGATCCATTATGGCTCTGACAGGACTGCGTGTAATTGAGCTGGCAGGACTAGCCCCTGCACCATTTTGCGGGATGATACTTGCGGACTTCGGCGCAAGGGTGATCCGGGTAGATCGGACAAAGGTGTCAATGACTGTAGATACTCAAGCACGAGGCAAACAATCAGTGGCCTTGAATCTGAAGAGTCCCAAAGCTGTCGCTGTTTTGAAAAGACTGTGTGTTCAGTCAGATGTGGTTCTGGAGCCTTACCGCAAAGGTCAGTGCCTTATAAAAGAAGCAAACATGGTTCCACATTTCTTGAGACTTTTACAGATTTATTTATTTATTTTTGTGCCAATTAATCCTTTTCTAGCGAGATGGCAGTGTGTATTTTATTTCTTGAATGTAGTATCTTCCTGATCCTGACACAACAAGATTTATATAGCATAGAGAGCATGTATAGCGTATAGAGCATTTCTTTACCTATATTCCTATAATGTAATATAACAAATTAAAAACTATTAAAAAAATATAGGCCCATTTGTTTTTTAGTTTTCTTTTTAAAAATAATTTAGCAGCTTTTTATTTTTTGTACATTTTGTAATCTTAATTATTATGACAGCTCTGATAAACTGTAATTACAAAAATAAACTTGATGATAATGGTTAAACACATTAAAAAAAAAAAACTGTCTAATTAATTTCAGCTGTTTTAAAGAAAGCATTGTTGAAAAAAATATGTTATTGATTTAAATGCGTGATTGCCATTTCTTCCCTGATTTTAAATCCAAACTAGAATAGGTTGCTCTCTAAATCCACATTTATTTACCTTCAAGGTTTTTTCCTTCTGTGCCTCATTATAAAATCTCTCTGGTATAATTAAGGAGTTATGGAGAAGATGGGATTAGGTCCTGAAGACTTGCTAAAAGAGAATCCGCGCCTTATCTACGCTCGACTCACCGGCTATGGTCAGAGCGGATCCTACGCCAAGGCTGCTGGGCATGATATCAACTACCTGGCCTTGTCAGGTAAAGATCACTGTTTAACAGGTGCAAAGGAGTCTGGCTAATAAGCATTCCCAGAATGCCCTAGGCACAGTGGTTTTGAAGTTGAGGAGATTAGAGAGATGGAGCTTTGTGTAGTCCAAAATGTCTTAGTTGGAAACTTGTACAAGAAGAGTTTAACTTTTGTTTCCTCCACATTGAGGAATGGCTGCAAACCAGCACTTGTCTGGTTGCAGACTGAAGCCATGGAACAGTTTGGGTAGAGCTGCCATATTATGGAAAAAATCATAATCACAATTGTTTTTGATCACTATTGTAATCGATATTATTTAACACAATTAGGAGTGGGTGATATGATCAAAATCTTATGTAATTTTTTTTATGACCAATTTCAATACCATAACAAAAACTCTTGGCTACTAGACTAATAAAAGTTCTCAAACAATTATTGAAGACAAGTAAACAGTCAGTAATACAATAAAAACAAAGAAGAAAAGTATAAACAATAGGAAAAATGTAGCCACAAGCGGCAATTATCCGGGTCTAAGCACCAATGGCCCATTAGCAATCCAATTTGAAACTATTTTATGATTGGGGTTTTAGTCCATCTTGAATAGGGTTTGATGAAATGGGTTACACACAGGTGTCAAATGGGGCAACTGCCTTTCAAAAGAAATTACTCCCTCTTATTGTTACATTGAAGTGACCCAATTATGCTATTTTAAAAGGTTCCTAATTTTGTTTTGGAGGTTTCCTACAGTGCATTTACATGAATCAAAAAACGCTTTAATCTTTTCTAATAATATACACGTCACATCCCATATACACGTCCCTTTCGCGAGCCTTCTCTGCTCTGATTGCTCAGATGACCCAGTCTTTTGTGATTTACAGTGTTTGAGAGCGTGTCAAAAAGTAGACTATGATCGCGGCAGCCATTGAAGACCGTAGGGTTCGGGTCATTGTCAAAAGAATGACAATGGAAATTATGCTGTGTTCTTTTTTTTATATGAATTCTCCCTCTCAAAATGTTACTGTCACGAACCGCTTTGAGACACGAGGGTAGAGGATCCAAATGCAGCTTTATTAAGGGGCAATCCAGACACGTAATCCAATAAACAGAGTAATCCAAGGAACAGGCAAGAAATCCGAAAACCAGGAAAACGCTCAGAGTTGCAGTGTGACACTAAACAAAACTTCGCAATGATTGAATGAATAAGGAATAAATAGGCTGAAACTAACAAGGTGATGAGATACAGGTGAATGAGATACAGGTGAATACAATCAGTGATGATGAGTCCAGGCAGTGAGTTATGGGAAATCTAGTCTGAGTGAACAAGATAGTCTGGTGTGGAGTGCCCTCTGGCAGCTCTCATGGGCACTCCAGCTTGTGACCGTTACAGTTACGATTTACTTATAGCTCATTATTTTATAAAGTAATATTTTATATAAAATGTTTATATTTTATATCATTTTATTTATGATTTCTACCTATTCACATATTTTATTCTTTTAACATTTAAATAAGACATTAGAATTTAAAGTCGGCATGAAACGGAAGTAGCGATATTCTTTTCTTCCCTTTGGAAGAAACGGCTTCTCGAACAAGATAAATGTAGGGCTTGATTCTGTCTATCTGGAATTGATTGGATGGTTAGATTGTTGTTGTTTGCTATTGCTGTGCTCTCATGTGAGTGACAGGTTGTAACAGCTTTAAGGAAACTGTTATTTCTTGTGAATTCTTCATGCTATCTTTCTTTAAATATAGGACTCTTGAATTGGTATATTATTATTGTAGGCTAGAGCATGGCGCTAGCAACACCAAAGGCATGAATTTGTTTCCCAGGGAATGCATTAACTGATAAAATTTAATTGAATTCAATTCAAGTCACTTTGTTTCAAAGTGTCTGCCAAATGCTTAAAATGTTACATTAAAGCATTAATGTAATATCATCCTGGCAGCTGCATTTCAATGTTGCGTTCACGCTATCATGCAAAACAACAGTGCCAGATTTAGATGGTGTCTTGAACCATTGATTTATCAAACAACAATTTTACATCAATGAGCATTGACACACACATGTAATTATAAACGTATTATGCATTTATATTGTGCTTTTTTTATCAACACCAAACAATGTATATTGCCATGGCACTGCTGTGTTCTTTTCATTCAGGTGCTGTTAATGGTTTGTGAAAGTCGAGAATGGTGCAACTGACGGATGTAGCACAAAGACCAATTTACTGCATAATGCACAAGTCTGATTACATTTTTACTGTCCTTGGCTGTCTATGTGCTGTGACCTTATATATGCTAACAGACAGTACAATACACATTTGTAAGCTATCTGTAATTACAATGCTGTTCTTGGAAACTGGTCTTCGGTAAGTGTATGTGTGTTAAATACATGCTATCACTTAATGCCTGAAGAACATTAAGGCCTAATGTTCTTTTGTTTTTGTTCATTATCTACAATTTTCTTAACAACACTATACAGGCTTAAATAACAAAGCTAGTTTGAAAGCACAGAGGGCTGAAACAAATGCTTGCTTGTGATGCAAGAGGCTTAATTGGTGACATTTTTAGCTGACCTTCAACTGTGATTTAAAAATAACTTTTACAGTAATTATTTAGCCATTCTTCTACTCTCAGCATGTCTCTGTCCTTCTCTCTGTGTAATAGGGTTACTGTCCATGCTGGGCCGTAGCTCAGAGAAACCATACGCTCCATTGAATTTAGTGGCAGACTTTGCTGGAGGAGGTCTCATGTGTGCATTTGGGATTGTGTTGGCTCTCCTAGAGAGGAGCCGGTCGGGACAAGGCCAGATCATTGATGCCAGCATGGTGAGATACTGCACCTCATCTTAAAATTGGTTTCTATTGATTAAAAAAAAAATTTACTTCTCTTTTTAAAAAAACAGTAGAACAATTTCCTGTTTCCTACAGTCTCTTTTGAATGTGCTGGTTTCCAGGGCCGGCTAGCTAAGATGTGTGCTACTCATTTTAAAGCTAACTGGAAAAAGAAGCACTTGTGCTGGCTTGCTATCATTTCAGTCGTGTATTGTTTTTTCCTCTACCTGTTTTGACCAATCACTACATGGAATGAGGCAATTTCAAAACCTTGCTTATCTTAGCACCATCAACCCATTTTCTGACCAGCCTGTCAATAGTTTTCTGCAAACTGGAATTTCCAATAATTGCTTGGTTTTCTTTTCAAGTTGCTTATACTGGCACTATCTGTTTTCATTACCACAGCTGTGTGTGAATATTGTTAAGAGTGGTTATTTTCCAAGTAAGGATATTGCCCATTCTCCATTGGGTGCTTGAGCCTAAATGTTCCTCCAAAAACTGTGTACTGTAAATAAATATAATTTTCTAGCTACTTATTCACAGATATTATGCATTTGAATTTAGACCTGTGGTTGAAACGATTAACTATTTGGCTGCAGAAACCCTTGCAAACTGCAACCATGAGAAATGACATAGACAAGCTGTGGAAATGACATGGACAAGCTGTTTCCTTGTGCATATTTTTACAAAAATAATATAATTGACAGTACAGAGGAAATGTAAAGCTTTGAGGGTTTAATAATCAACCACAATAATGGTTTGTCATATATATAGTTACCATAAAACTTTAATAATGATTGATTTAGCCTGTATTGTGTTCTTAAGCCGGGGACACACTTATGAATGTAATTTGATACTTGCGTTACGACTGATCAGAGTCTGATCTGACAATTCCGTACATTAGCAGACATTTTTATCCAAAGTGACTTATTGCATTCAAGGAATACAATTGTATACATTTTATCGAACCCATGCACTTGGTGTTGCTACCGCCATGCTCTACTCTTTGATCAGAAGGGCTGTAATATTACAATATTTTATTAATATTTATTAATAGTTACTCTATTATAATAATAATAATATATGAATAATAATAATAATAAAAATGTGTTCTCATATTATCACCAGTCTTGTTTTTTGTTGTTGAATAGACTAGTACAAATAATGTCTAATTCTCACTGCCCAAGTCTAATTCACACTTGTTTTGTTGTGCTGAATCTGTGCGTTAATCAAGTTGGTGTTTGTTGGAGCAGTTGTACCAAAAATATTTTAAGGTTTGCTGGCACATTGTTCATTAAAGTGCCCCGTTTTGTTCACGCTGTACTAGGTTTTCTCTGCTGGAAGATAATGACAATTAGCAACTGCTACTCTGCTTGTTAATTAAATATGACATTTCACTTAGCCCTGAGTACATTTTTATGCATTAGAAGACCTCAACTAGACAATGGGGCTCTGATTCGACTGAGGTTATGTAATTTGCTCTGACAGTCTGATCTCTGCCACTTTACGCCCTTAAGGAAATAAACAGTGTAAATATAAAGCTTAATATTTGACAATCCAGTATTAAAGAACATTTCGCATTAGACATTCAGACCTGGAGCAAAGCTGCAGTGCTAGTGAAGAGGTTCTCATGGTAGCCGTGTGTGCGGCGTGTATGTCAATGTGGGAGCTGTGGTAATGATGATTAGATGTTTGCCTGTTAGGCAGTAAAGATATCTCATGTTCCCGTGAGAGTCACCTTGCCACTCTTTGATAAGACCTGCCGTTTGATACTGACAGCCGCTTTTGGCCACTTTAGTGTTATTAACCTGTAAGGCAAGCAAATAGTGTTTCTTAGAGACTTACTCGCCATTTTGGATGTATTATACCCTGCAAACTTTCAATGTTTTTTTATTTATTTAAATACTTATTGGAAATTTAAGAGGCAGCCTGTGTCATTAGCATTTCAGAATTGTATTAAGCAACATTTGGTTTGGGGCTACGTACTGTGCGCTGCTGGTTAAAATTTCAAATATTGTTTGTCCACTATAATCTTTTCATTGACATCCAGTAAACGAGCAAGTCGAAGAATGAGAACACATTAACTCATTGTTTTACAAAACCAGAGCTAAATGTTCCACATTAATATTTCTCTGAACTATATGAAAGGAAGAGGTGTGAAGAAATCGCTTTTTGAGTCGTAACATAACACATTCAGTACTAGGCCATGCAGCGGCAGTGATCTTCTGAAGTGTGACTTCTTGGTGGTCAAGCCAATCATATGCTCAAATAGAAACCCAGATTGTCAACATCTTTTTGAAGGCTGGGTTCACTGGGAAATGTATGAAGTGTATCATATTGAAGTCTATCTTGCAAGGTCACAGTCTTTGAAATGCATGTATGTATATTTTATGCATCAATTGGGAGGATTTGACCTATAAAAACGTTCCTTTTCATCTGTGAAAAATGTTTTTTTATAGAAGACTTGCTACACACCCTTTAACTTCAGCCTGGATGCCAACTTTGTCGATCAAAAGTAATTTATTTTAAGATCTGAGTGCTATAATTCTTTAAAAGGGTCATATCATACATATTTAACTTATTATTATTTGTGTCAGACAGCCATATTCTAGTTTTTCATGGCCATTTTTACCCTTTCTCTTGAAGTAAGCAGCCTGTTTTTGTTAGTTTTTTTTTACTGCTGCCCCTTTGAGAAAGGTCCCCATTGCATGTGAAATTATTAACAGTATGATTTGCTTTCTCTGCCATTGTTCGCGCAGCCTTTTTTTGTTTATTCTTGTCAGATATATGTTTACCTGCCCCATCCTTTTAATAACAGCCTTTTTGAAGACTGTACCACATTGTGACTGCTTCACAAAATCAGTGCTGAAATGATTTTACAAACTCTATAATCAGACTGTAAAGCTCAGGAATTAGTTTTTTTTTTTTTATCTTAAAAATCGTTGAAAGTCGTGTTCGATTAATTCTGTATAATGCACAAAATGCTACTTTTTGATTGAGAAGGAAATATTTGAAAGTTGCATTGTTTTTATTGGACATCAAGCTTTATTATGCATAAAAGATCAAATACCATTTTATTACTAATGATATGGCCCCTTTAGATTCCTGGTGTGCCATAATGTGGAACTCAAACTACTGAAAACCTCTGTAGAATTGTAGGCTGTTTCACTGTGCGTGCTTGTATTACCAAGCTGTTTAAATCTTCCCCTGTCCTATTATATTTCCATCTTGCTTAATGCATTCATGCATGTAAATATGATTACCTGCATAGGTTTTTGCATATGAATTTATTGTAAACTTAATTACGCAACCTTATGAATATGAATAACTCCTGCATCTCAGCATTCTTTAGCCCTTTGTAATGTTTCCTCCTCAAGGACCTCTTTGCTTTATGCCAAACATTCTGTTCAGCATGAAAGAATTATGGCTCATAATGATGAAAATACCTCTCTGTGATTATGTGCAGGTGGAAGGTGCAGCATATGTCGGCTCCTTCATGTGGAAGTCCCGTACCCTCGGCCTGTGGAATCGTCCTCGTGGGGAAAACATGCTGGATAGTGGCGCTCCGTTCTATGATACGTACCGTACCTCTGACGGAAAGTACGTGGCAGTGGGGGCGATTGAGCCTCAGTTCTATGAACAGCTTATTCTGGGTTAGTGTCTTATATTTCCTCTCAATATGGTCCTATACTGTAATTTTCTGGATATGATTGATGTTGTCGCTCTGAAATGCGATGTAAATGCATGCTGTCTAATTCAGAATAGATGATGTAATTTTAGTAGTTTTATTCATAAAAAAAATATATAGATATAGGCTATATATATATATATATATATATATATATATAGGCTATATATATATATATATATATATATATATATATATATATATATATATATATATATATATATATATATATGTATATATATATATATATATATTATATTAACCCATGTAAGCCTGCTGGCAGCTAAACTTACTTAAGAATCTAGCACTTTTTTTTCTGCACGATTAATCGTTAAAAGATCGCGATCGCGATTCAACCACACACGCGATCTTAATCCTGCATTTCTACGATTCTGCCAATGATATTCAACGAGATAACGTGCTATAGGGGTGGAACGGATCGCACTAGATTCGGTTCGGCACGCATGTGATTCGCGGATTAACTGCTAAATTTAACCATCATAGAGTGAAAGTTTACAATTTGGACGTGTATTGTCTTGTCAATTTACACATTCAAACAATTTTAATCGCGGAAGAAGAGCCGAAAACCGGGACTCGCGCGTTATCTGTGCGCACAGCCCTCAGCCGCACAATCGAAGCAGAGAGAGAGAGAGAGAGAGAGCGGTGCGCGTCAGACAGCTCTCGAATGCAGAATTGAGTCCTCTTTCACGTTTCATTGCCCTTGAACAGACACATAAACACACAATTGTCTAAATGACCTTCTCGACAAGTATTCTCTCGTTTATGTCATATGTGAACAGCTGAGAAAGAAACGGATGTTTGTCAGGTTTTTTTCGGTCCGTGCAGTCGGTCTTAAAGTGAGAGCACACACTTAATATTATAGGCTGTTTTCTGTGTCATTGATATAAATAAAACAATTAAATACAGCTTTAACAAATATTAAACTATATTTAATTTATACATTTTTATTTTACATTTAGGCTTAATTATTAATTTCTGTACCTGAATATAATGTTAGACTTTTTTAAACGTTTTATTAAGTATTAATAAAACTCACCGTGATCCACCAACTAAACTACCCTGACGCACAACACGCTAGTAATTCGCTAGCCTGTTAACGCGCCACCTGTGCGCTCAGCTATTTTTATTTATTTATTTTCTCTCGCGCCTTTGAGTTCATAAAAGCTCAGGTGAATAAGAAACACTCAACAAACACGGTGAGTAATGTCTTGTCCTTTCATTATCATGCGTTGCGTCTGAATGCGTTGTTGTTTTTGGAGCTCTATCGATTTGATTTATAATTCTTGATTTTTCTCTTTAAACTCGCTTACAACGAACATTTTCTACTTTTCCTCACTGAGAAGCACTACTGCTCAAACCTCATTGTTACAACGCGGACTGTTGAGCAGACGCGTCTCAAGCCTATTAGTGATCCAACGCTGCATACTCTTAAAGGTTACGTCCGTGGATCACGGCTGAACGCGTCTTCTCCACACTCACTTATAAACAAACACTTTTTTTTCGCCTATCGTGCGTCTACTCTACACCCCTACCACTAAAAAACCTCATAGTTACAACGCGGACTGTTGAGCAGACGCGTCTCAAGCCTATTAGTGATCCAACGCTGCATACTCTTAAAGGTTACGTCCATGGATCACGGCTGAACGCGTCTTCTCCACACTCACTTACAAACAAACTTATAATATAAATTAGTATTAATATTGATAGCATCACTGGTAGCTTCGTTGCTAACTCACTGTCCATCTGTTAAAATGGCGAATATATCAGATGTAAGTAGTCTACCGCTTGGTGCAGGTGAGGACACATTTGAGCTTCACGCACTGCAGTCTGAGCTGGAAGCTGTTGAGAAACAGATCCACAACCTTTTATTGAGACAGGCCGAGCTGAGAGACCGGTGTTTGGCTCTTGAAACATCACGCGCCGATGCACACAAATCAGTGTTTAACGTTACTAACCCGCTGACTCCGACCGCGTCTACTCCGTGCGTTCCTCAGCATCGGTCGCAATCAGCCATGGTCTCGTTCACTCCGGCTCCAACACGCCACCACGAAGCCTGGGTGGTTCCGCAGCGGAAGACGCGAGTCAGGTTTAGACCAAGACTTTCTCCGACCCTCCCGGTTTTCGAGTTATCCACACAAAACCGCTTCTCCCCTCTACGCGAAACAGAACGCGATGCTGTGATCATCGGCGATTCCATCGTTCGGCACGTACACGCTACGTTAGGTAAAAGTAAGGTGCAAAGTCACTGCTTCCCTGGTGCTCCTGTTTCTGAAATCGCTGCTCGCGTTCCCGAGATCCTGAACGGTGACGAGCGCGTTGGAACTGTGGTCCTGCACGCGGGAGTGAACGACATCAGGCTGCGCCAGACGGAGATTCTGAAGAAAGACTTCAGGAATCTAATCGATACGGTACGCAGCACATCGCATGAAACAACGATCATTGTGTCAGGACCACTTCCCACGTACCGACTAGGGCATGAAAAGTTCAGCAGATTATTTGCGCTAAATGAATGGTTAATTTCATGGTGCAATGAGCAGAAACTGCTCTTTGTAAATAATTGGAATCTGTTTTGGGAGCGTCCTAGGCTTTTCCGTGCTGATGGCTTACACCCAAGCAGATTCGGAGCGGATCTTCTGTCAGATAACATCTCCAAAATGTTAAATACCCTTTGACTAGTAACCAAAAGTCCAAATCATAGTCTCTGCTGCACCAATTCAACTGATATAAATACTAGTGTAGAACATTGCATAGAAACCGTGTCTATTCCTCGTTTAGTGAGATCAAATAATAAATCTAATGCAGGATCTAGGAAAAATCTAATTGTTATTAAAACAGAAAATGTTGCTATTAGTAAACAAAAACTATCTCTAAAGCTAGGTCTTCTAAACATTAGATCACTCACACCTAAGGCAGTTATTGTAAATTAAATAGTCACAGATAATAGCTTCGATGTACTTTGCCTTACTGAAACCTGGCTTAAACCAAATGATTATTTCGCTATTAATGAGTCTACTCCTCCTGGATACTGTTATAAGCATGAGCCCCGTCTGATTGGCCGTGGTGGAGGTGTTGCAACCATTTATAAAGATATTCTAAGTGTTACACAGAAAACGGGTTATAAGTTTATTTCATTTGAAGTACTTGTACTAAATGTTACGCTCTTAGATGTTAGAAAAACATCCCTATTATCTCTAGCCTTGGCTACCGTATATAAACCGCCAGGGCCTTACGCTGATTTCCTAAAAGAGTTTGCAGATTTTCTATCAGACCTATTAGTCAATGTCGATAAAGCATTAATTGTTGGAGATTTTAACATACACGTAGATAATCCAAATGATGCGTTAGGAGCTGCGTTTACAGATTTATTAAATTCATTTGGGGTCAAGCAAAACGTCACCGGACCAACTCATCGTCTTAATCATACACTCGATTTAATTATATCACATGGAACCGATCCAACCGATATAGATATCATTCCACAAAGTGATGAAGTCACTGATCACTACATGGTAACTTGCATATTACGTACTGCTGTAATATGTCATGCGGCGTCGCGTTATCAACCAGGCAGAACAATCCTCCCATCCACCATAGATAATTTCTCAAATTGCTTATCTAATCTGTCTCAGCTGCTGCCTGAACCCAAACAAACAGATGAACTAGAAGAACTAACTAGCACTATGAGCACCATTCTCTCTAGAACATTGGATGTGGTTGCACCTATTAAATTAAAAAAGGTCAGAGAGAAAAATAAAGCACCATGGTATAACAATACTACGCATGTTTTAAAGAGAGAAACCCGTATTTTAGAGCGTAAATGGAAACAAACTAATTTAGAGGTCTTTAGAATCGCGTGGAAAGACAGTATGTCACGTTATAAAAAGGCCCTAAAAGTTGCCAGGGCTGAGCACCTCCGCAAACTAATAGAAAACAACCAAAACAATCCAAGGTTTCTATTTAACACCGTGGCTAGACTAACAAATAAACAGACGTCACCCGAACAAAATATCCCGTTACAGTTCAGTAGTAATGATTTCATGAACTTCTTCACTGAGAAAATAGAAAGCATCAGAACCACAATTATAAACGTTCAATCTTCAATCGCGCCTTATAATTCAGCTTCAATTATCACCCCGAAAGAACAATTACAGTGCTTTACAACTATAGAACAAAAAGAGTTAAATAAACTTATCACTTCATCTAAAACAACAACATGTTTATGAGATCCTATACCAACTAAACTACTGAAAGAAGTGTTACCTGTAGTGGAAGAGCCTCTCCTCAATATTATTAACTCGTCTTTATCTTTAGGTCATGTTCCAAGAACATTTAAACTGGCAGTTATAAAACCTCTCATTAAGAAACCACAATTAGATCATAATAATCTAGCAAATTATAGACCCATTTCAAATCTTCCATTTATGTCTAAAATATTAGAAAAAGTGGTGTCCGCTCAACTGGGATCTTTCTTGCAACAAAATGATATCTATGAAAAGTTTCAGTCTGGATTCAGACCGCATCATAGCACTGAAACTGCGCTCGTTAAAATCACAAATGATTTACTTTTAGCTTCTGACCAAGGCTGTATCTCAATACTAGTTTTACTTGATCTTAGTGCTGCGTTCGATACTATAGATCACACAATACTCTTAGATCGACTACAAAATTATACTGGTGTTCAAGGACAAGCACTAAGCTGGTTCAAATCATACCTATCTGACCGCTACCATTTTGTCTATTTAAATGGAGAAAAATCGATTATAACTCCAGTAAACTATGGAGTGCCACAGGGATCTGTATTAGGCCCTCTGTTATTTTCAATATATATGATGCCACTTGGAAATATTATAAGGAAACATGGAATTAGTTTCCATTTTTATGCTGATGACACTCAAATATATATTTCATCACGGCCGGATGAAAACGCTACATTTTCCAAATTGACAGAGTGTGTTAAAGATATAAAAGATTGGATGACGCGTAATTTTCTTTTATTAAATCCAGACAAGACAGAGGTAATACTTATCTGTTCAAAAAACCGCCCACAAAACCTCGCACAATACAACTTTAACATCATAGGATGTCCTGTTACTTTATCCTCTACAGTAAAAGACCTGGGTGTTATACTCGATTGCAACCTGTCTTTTGAAAATCATATTTCATATGTTACAAAAACAGCCTTTTTCCACCTTAGAAACATTGCTAAGCTACGTAATATGCTATCAGTTTCTGATGCAGAAAAGTTAGTTCATGCATTCATGACCTCGAGACTGGATTACTGTAATGCTTTATTAGCTGGTTGTCCTGGATCCTCAATAAACAAGCTACAGTTAGTCCAAAATGCCACCGCTAGAGTTCTTACGAGATCAAGAAAATATGATCATATAACACCGATTTTATCATCACTGCATTGGTTACCTATAAAGTTCCGTATTAATTACAAGGTATTGCTACTGAGTTATAAAGCCCTAAACGGCTTAGCTCCAGTCTATTTAACGGATCTTCTATCGCCCTATAATCCATCGCGCTCTTTAAGATCACTAAATTCAAGGCTTTTGGTCATACCTAGGATATCCAGAACCACCAAAGGAGGGAGAGCATTTTCACATTTGGCTCCAAAACTCTGGAATAGTCTTCCTGATACTGTTCGTTGCTCAGACTCGCTCTCCCAGTTTAAAACTAGATTAAAGTCGCATCTCTTCAGCCAGGCATTCATATAATCCTACAGTTCAAACTACAATCCGGCCTCTAGCTCATAAATGCCAGAGGAGAACTGGCCCCCGACTGAGCCTGGGTTCTCCCAAGGTTTTTTTTCTCCATTAAGGCACCTGATGGAGTTTTAGGACACCATTAGGTCACTTGATGGAGTTTTTCGGTTCCTTGCCACTGTTGCCTTTGGCTTGCTCAGTTGGGGAGATTTTGGGGATATTTAATTTAATTTTATCAATCAATAAATTCCTCTTGAAACAAACTTTGTTGTATTATTTTAATTTAATACTGTGAAGCTGCTTTGATGCAATCTGTATTGTGAAAAGCGCTATACAAATAAACTTGACTTGACTTGACTATTCATCTCGGCTTGTAATTTGTGTATTTGTTCTTATTTTATTACTGACTGTTCACTTGTTTTAAATGTGTACTTTATCAGTTAGGCTAATGTAGTAGCTATCGAAAAACTTCAAGTGAGCTTTAAGTAATAAATGAAAAGCAAAGTTATTATAAAATGTATCTCAATTAAAAACTTATCTTAAATGGTTAAAAACAAAACTGCTCAATCACAAAGTACCAGCGGCCAGATGAAACAAACATCTATAAAAGCAACGCTATTCAACGCAACACCATACCCCAAAATGTTGATAGAATAGTGTGTATTGCTAATAATCTTTAATAGGTCTAGCCTGGCATAATACCTTTGAATGTTGTCAATGTTAACTGTCATTTTTTGTTTACTGCAATTATTTAAATTTGACTGAAGCAAGAGTATTATGTCTTATTTTGTGTCTATCTTGTTTGGTAACATAATGTTCAGGATTTGTAGATCTTTAAAATAATAAAGCTTTTCAGAATCGTGATCTTTATTCCCATTTTAGCCAGAATCGTGCAGCTCTACTTTTGGGTCACCATATCCATAGATGTCTTAATAGCGACTGGCATATTTGTAGACAACCTTAGAGCTTTTGACATCTTACTGGATATTGTGCCATGTGGTGTTTAATTCATGCTGCCTGACATGCACCTTGCAACTTCAGTGGATGGAGCGCAAAACACAAATTAGCAAACGAACTGCACATTATGTTCATAGTAACAATTATGTGCAAATAGATCTAATTAAGATATTTTCCCCAGGCATTAGTCATTTTATGTATTTTTATCACAACTTATTCTACTTATTTTTATAAATTATTTTTAATTTTATAAATTATTATTATTTTAGATTTTATTTCATATTCTTTTCAATTTTATTTATTTTATTTTCATTTAATACTTATATGATTTTTATCTTGTTTTTGCATTTTATTTTATTTTCAATTTGAAATATTCTGTTATTTTTGCATTTTATGGTCTTATTTCTATTATCTCTCTACATCTTTATTGCATTTTATGCATTTTTTAAATTTGTATATTTTTTTATTTCTGATCTTATTTTTATCATTTTCTTTTTTCTAATTTTTTAGCATATAGTATACATCTAGCTGCTTTCAATTCACCTGAAATAAATCTGTAACCTGAAGGATGTCTGAGTACAATTGACATGTTTAACCACAAGTTTCCCAGGGTCACATTGATCTGGCTACATGGTTGTCAATTTTGCCCAAAGATCAGGGAGAAGCCACAGGATGCTTTATTAGTATGTGCACAGGGATTCACCCCACGTCCCGATGACCCAAGTGCAAATGCAGCGTACTCAATCTTGCTTTGAAACCACAATGACTTGCTATTCATGTTGACCCTCAAAAGAAGAACATTTCTTTATAAGTCACCTATTGTGGCTCGTGTTGTTTTTAATGGATTCTGGATTCATAGTCCTTCATGATGTCTTTGGTCCTTGTCCTCTAAACTCCTTTATTGATTTCTTTCCTCTTTTTTTAATCTCCTTTTTATCTCCTTAATTCTTTCACTACAGGTTTGGGCTTGGACGATGCTGACCTGCCCTCACAAATGAGTGTATCTGATTGGCCGCAGCTCAGGCAGACGTTCACCCAGGTGTTTGCCACCAAAACGCAGGCTGAGTGGGGTCGGATCTTCGATGGGACAGATGCCTGTGTCACCCCTGTGCTGTCACTGGATGAGGTACTCTCTCACCCCCACAACCAGGCAAGGGGATCGTTCTTCAAGGACTCTCAGGGGGAAATTAGCCCCCGACCTGCACCCGTTCTGTCCCGCTCCCCTGCGGAGGCCTGCCGCACCCGTGACCCCTTTATCGGAGAGCACACTCGCACTGTGCTGAAGGAGTACGGGTTTGAGCAAGCGCAAATAGAACAGCTCCTGTCTGACGGAATCATAGAGTGTAACGAAGCTAAAGCACGCCTATAAACCAAAGAGTCTGACTGGAGAATCATTTAACTTTGTGGCCAGTGATGCAGTGCGGGAATCTGAGCGCTTGAACTCCATTTCTGTCTTATTGAGTGAGTGTGGGGGGCTTTTCAGAAAAAAATTACCCTCTCCCTTGTGAATCACCGGGTGCTTCAGTCGAGGTTGACTAAAAGTTGATATGTCCAATGCATTCAACTCTCATTTGTAATTGCTGCAGGGAAAGTCAAGTGGGATTTAAAGTCTATTGCATTAAAGACTTATTTAAAACTGTTTTGAATTATTAACTCAAGTATTGGTGAGGGCATTTTAGTTGTAGTTAATTAAAATGTACCACTTTTGGTTGTGAATTGAAATCACAAGAAATTACTTGACTGATAAGTGCCTTTAGCAAGAATAGCTGAGTGTGTCATAGACTACTTAACTGACTGAAATATTTGCCTTTGAATCTTCCTTTATCAAAATGTTAGGCATTGCTGGTGACCTAAGATAATGGTATTGAGATAAAACCAATTAATGACTTGGTTTAAGATGAAAATGATCTGTTGTCATTATTACATTACTACTATTACGTTACTTGTATAAAAATTTGGGATAGATAAGATATTTAAAATGTTTTTGAAATAAATATTTTTGTTCACAAGGCTGCAAGACTTTCGCAATATTGCGAAATATTATTACAATTTAAAATAACTGTATTCTATTGTAGTACGTTTTACAATGGAATTTATTTCTGTGATGGTAAAGCTGAATTTTCAGCAACATTACTCCAGTCTTCAGTGTCACATGATTCTTCAGAAATGATTCTAATATGATGATTTTGGTGCTCCAGAAACATTTCTGATTGTTATCAATGCTGAACACAATTGTGCTGCTTAATGTTTTTGTGGAAACCATGATGCATTTTTTTCAGGATTCTTTGATGAATAGAAAGTTCAAAACAACAGCATTTATTTGATATAGCAGTCTTTTGTACAAAATATAAAAGTATTTACTCTCACTTTCAATCCATTTAATGCATCCTTGCTGAATAAAAGTATTGATTTCTTTAATAAATAAAAAAAATCTTCCTGACCCCAAACTTTTGAATGGTTGTGTATTTTCAAAACCAGAACAGAAATGTTCAGGATTAAGGAATGTTTTCTTATGCTTGAAGATTGTAATGAAATCATAATCAATGTGTAAAACAATTATTAAGGCAAGACACCCCCGGTGAATAGGGTAAAAAACAACAACTAATAAATATCACCATACTTCACCAGTTGATTGGTTACATTAATAATAGCAAAAATTTGTTGTATTACAAGTTTTCTGAAATGTTATGTTTAAATATGCTAAAGAGGCGTTGTGTAATTAAATATACACTAATTTGCATACATTTCTAGAACAAAAATCTGAACAATGGATGAAGTCAGGTTAAAAAATATTGTTTCATTTATTTGATATATTAGAGCCAAAGGTTTTTACAGAGGGGATTTTGGATATCTCTGTTTATCACAAATCAGAAAATACTGTCAACAGCCAAAATAATTAAATTTTCGCCCTTTTTTTAGGAATACATTTTATTTTTATTGTTTGTAAAAACCTTCAAAATATAGATAAGAATAAAACTGTAAAGTTTGGTGCAAAGCATATTCTCTTGATAACATTCTGCATCATCTTTTCTCGAGGCAAATCCTATTAGTAAACCAGAGGAATGAGTTACATAAAAATCTTTCCTAACTCTAGCCTAAAATCGATTCTCATTCACATAGAGATATGTGTGGAATGTGGCATTTTAATGCATGTGGCACCATCTGACCGGTTGCTTGTGATCCACAGCTCGACCTCTATAGATTAAGTCCAAGAGAGAATGGAGGATATTCCGTGAGAAGCTCACATGATTATTGAACAGACTCTGTGAATGTCTCATGACAGATTTGAGTCAGCAACAGAGGTTAGTCGTGTGAATGGAGAGGGAACATTGCGTAGGGTGGTAAGCTTTGACTCGTTGACTATAAATACGCTGCCTTCTTTTTCCAACCCCATTGAAGCCGTCAGCAGAGCAATCACATGGTATGTCATTGGATTCACCTATGGGCAATCCCAGCATGCAAGAACACAAAAATTCTTGTTAAAACTACATTTTTCATAACCTTTATATTTCCACAAATACTCTAATGTTCCCTTTATCTGATAGCCATTTGCTATTACATTAACTATGTTTTGTTGGTTCTGTCTTGCACTTAACTTCCAACCTCTTGTAACCCAGCAGGAAGAGAAGAACATATACAGCTCATAATCTTTGTCACGTGCTTACAACCGACTCCACCAGTGGCCTTTGGCAACAAAGACTGGGAAAAAAAAGCAAATGCCTTACTTCCTTCATCCCAACAAACCACCACCTTCTTTTCTTCTCAGCTCAGCTCACGTTGTGAATACTAGTCTTGAGCTTTATCGCTCAGCTATGCAGTAGGAATTAAGATTTGCAACACAGAGAACCATGACTCTCCTAACCGAGGACCAGCCCTGCAGGTTCTCTGCACCGGACAGCCCGTCCACATCAATGGAGCACTACCCGGTGGACTCGGGACAAAAAGAGGACTATTTGGACAGTATGGAAACGGCTGTGTTTGGAGCGGTGGAGCCTCCGAAGCGCTCAAGAGGAAGGCTTATCATGCATGGCATGGTCATGTTCGGAAGGGAATTCTGTTACGCTGTTGAGGCGGCGTTTGTCACGCCAGTGTTGCTGAGCGTTGGACTTCCCAAACGCCTGTACAGCCTTGTGTGGTTCATCAGCCCTATTTTGGGTTTTATCCTACAGCCTGTCATTGGCTCGGCAAGCGACTACTGTAGGTCCCCATGGGGCCGAAGGCGACCGTACATACTCTTACTGGGGATTATGATGTTAGTGGGCCTGACTTTATTTCTAAATGGAGATGCTGTTACATCAGGTAGGTGTTGCTGAAGTAAACGTGATGGATCTGTCTAGATTATCAAATCGGGAGCTACTTGTGTCTTGGCTGGTAGTTAAAATTTGCTGTAATATTATTATACAAAGTGGCAATGTAATTTTAAAAACAGTAAGCAAAGTTTATCTGTTTTTGCTTGACCGTTGAATATGTTGTTAGGTTGCGATTTAAAAAGACAGACGAGAAGCAGATATAGGAACTGCAAATGATTACAAAATGCTTTATTTTTTATTTTATTTTTTTAATGTGACTCAAAATTAGTCCATCCAGAAATTAGATGCAAGAAAATAACACAACTGGACATTGCATGGAAATTTTGTACAGCGTTCGAGGAGTCTGTTTTCACCTATTAAATAATACAAATCTAGAGTTCTAATCATTTGCAGTAAAGTGCACTTGTTTATTTTACCAAGCACACACATTTAAAATGATGAAGAAAACACCCGTTTTCATTACCGCAATAAGGTGTCCTTTAGCTATATGGAAAAAATGTAAAACAGATTCACACTTTTTATTTATGCATTAATTCATGCACTGCAAAAGACTAAAATAATAGGAA
Source organism: Leuciscus leuciscus (assembly GCF_965113295.1). NCBI lineage: Eukaryota > Metazoa > Chordata > Actinopteri > Cypriniformes > Leuciscidae > Leuciscus > Leuciscus leuciscus. The sequence continues at coordinate 25,077,878 of NC_138740.1, read as the reverse complement.
CATAACTGGAAAAAATCTGTTCCTTTTTTATAGATTTTTTAAGTGTCATCATTTTTTAATAATACGTTAACTCGTTTTTACCTTCTGATCTATGTCCTGACCTAAAGTATCAAAATGTATAAGAAGTAATATTCAATTCATTACAATTGAATGTATAATGAGCTTTTGATAAAACTAAGCTTGATGTTGTTTCTCTCCTCCAGCTGTACTGGATAGAAATGTTAAAAGGACATGGGCCATCGTGGTGGTTATGTTTGGAGTGGTGATGTTTGACTTTGCCGCTGACTTCATTGACGGACCCATTAAAGCCTATTTGTTTGATGTGTGTTCTCATCGGGATAAGGAGCGAGGTCTTCATTATCATGCTTTACTCACAGGTAAAGAGTTACAATAAATGGTTTGCTTGGCCTTGCTTTGTATGATAAAAATATATCTTAAACTTAATTGATAGGTGCAATGAATTAGCATGAGTTTTTTTTTTTTTTTTTTGCACAAGAAAAATACATTTGTCTCATTAAAAGCTGGTTGTCAAGTTACCATGACAATTCAATAAATAAACATTGCAATATACCTTACTCTTCTGTTGAGATGTTCTGAAGCATTATGAATCATGACATTATGCCAGGTTTAAGTACTTAGCACTTTTTTTAATTAAGCGAGTGCTGTTGTGAAGGACTACTGCGTTTATTTGTAGGTTGACTTTCATTTGTGACTTCCCTTGGTGCCATGGTTATTTTCATTATAGATTGCAGTAATGTGGTGTCATCCACTGCAATGGCATTCATACATTTTTAAATGTGCTCATACATACATTTCCAAGTACTTTTTATGGCCATTGTGCATCTGAAACATATTTTTGCTTTATACCATTTTGATCCTGTCAGTTCAAGAAAAACGTTATTTTCTTGGTGAGAAATTAAGATGTGCGTGCTTTTCTGCAAATAACACTGCAGAAACTGATCATTTATGGATCGTTCTATTACATGAAGCTGACTGACAGCATTCTTGAAAGCAGGTAATTGTGTGAAATTGGCTAGCACTATATGGCAACAGCCTGTTTCCTCTTTCATCATCTTCAACATGGTCGATTGGGTGCTTTGGTGCCGCGTTACTGATGTAACTAGACAACTTGTTTACTGTATGGCAGCAGTAAAGCCTTATCAACACATAAGAAAACGCTGCATGTGTCTTCTAAACTCTCAGTAAAATCTGTTGTTTACTGGTCGAAATCTTAATATCTTTGGAGGAATTTGTTTCTGCGTGTTTCTTTGCTGTCACGCATGAACTTGCACGATCTGAAAAGGAAAAAGCCTTCTTAGATACTACAAATCTCTTCAAAAAAAAAAAAAAAAAGGAAAACAACATATTAGTCAGGCTACTAGAGACACGTGTGCTTTCAGTCTTGTGTGGAGTACAAGACAAAATATATTTTCACTCACTGATTTTTTAGGAAGTGTGGAATGTAGTGCACACTAAATAATTAATAAAACAAATTTATTTAATTACCCAGGTTCTTTTGTCTATATAATCGATTTTATGTGTTCTTATACACTATACCATCACAGAAAAATTGCACCGCAAAAATAAATCAAATGCTCAAACGTCATGAGGTCTGTTATCCAGTTATAGTAAAGCCTGGTTGTTTCTGTCAGGCTCCGAGGGGTCTGTGCGCACTCAGGGTATCCTAATCCAAACAGGCTCAGTCATGTGCTGAGATCATGGGTTGGAGCTGAGAGCTTCAGAGCCACATGACTGGGTCATTTCTTGGGCTTGGGTGTTTGTGTGTAATTGCGCACAACCCTGGGTGTTTTTTTCTTTCTTTCTTTGTGGTCTGCTTTTACTGATTTTGGAGAAAAAATTGCACAAAATATGACCTGCAATGTAACATGACTTTGATTACAAAATGGAACTTTGCTATTTGTTTTAAATCACTAGAATGCTCTTTTAAATGCAATACTTAATTTGTTTTTCTCTGTATTTTACCAAAATTGTGTCATTTCATTATCACTCATTACCACTAAAACCACCTGCCTTCAGTCTATAACTCAATACTTCACGTTAATTTGAAATATCTATTATAATATCTATTTATATTTTTGTTATAGTAGGCCTAGTGTAAAAATCTATTATACTGTTATGTAAAAATCAAAATACTGTAAATGCTGTCCTTTTGAACTTTCTATTCATCAGAAATTTGTCAAGTTTAATTATTTATTATAATATCTATTTATATTTTTGTTATTGTAAGGCTCCAGCTTGTAATGACTCTCCCTGCCTCTAGTTGGCGCTGAGCTGCAATGACTCTCCCAGCCACTAGGTGGCCCCAACTTCTGTAAAATTCATTGTTGCCACTCATTAGTATTTGATTTCTCCCACCTGTGGGGTTCATTAGCTTGTTTGTGTTGGCCTGTTTAAGCATAGACATAATAAATACATAGACACCCTATTGGCCGCTGGATTGTACGTCAACGGCGCCACCATATTGCGGAGGGCAACTTACCCATAACTTTCATAACGGGAATTGAGAAAAATGCCTGCTTCGTGTTCTGCTTTGGGAGAACATTTCATTCACATTTCATTTTATGTGAAAATTAAATTATATCTCAGTATGGGGGTCTTCACAATTCTTATCCAAGAATAAAAAGCCAAATACATGACAAGCATGAGCTTTGACAATTCCTTATTAAAAAAAAATATTTTATAAGTCTAACTATCGAGATTTTAAATAACTAGAGATGGAACTTTTTGTGCACCACGTACAAACCACTGAAATCGGTTGATAAATGTAAAAGTTTTTTTGCTTTTATCCAGAAAAACCACAGCTCATTTGTTTACAGCGCAGTCTTGCCCTCAGCAATATGGCGGACGCGTTGACGTATCATAGCAACGTTCCAAAGCACACAGTTGGGTGTCTATGTATTTATTATGTCTATGTGTTTAAGCACGCCTCTTTCTTTCAGTTGTGTTCAGTCTTGAGCCTACTATGCTTGTATTTTCCTTGCCAAGAAAGCGAAGTCTGTTGTATTTTTGATTCGCCTTTTGCTCACCTTTTGATTTTTTTCTCTGGAAGCTCGGCTTCCTTTTTGTTGTACTTTTAACCTTGGACTCTTCAGTAAAAAACCCTTTTGTTCAACTAAGTCTGAAAGTTATTATTCGGCCCTTGGGTCCTTCTGCTGTTTGTCATCCACAATAGCTCAGTGGTAAAGAAGTAGTTCAGTTGACTTGAAGACCAGAGTTCAATCCCAGCCTCAGACACCCATGACAGTTATATAGTACATAAAATTCCAAATACTGTAAAAAGTGTCCTTTTGAACTTTCTATTCATCAGAGATTCCTGAAAAAAATGTCATGCTTTCCTCAAAAACATCAAGCAGCACAATCATTTTTACATTTACATTTACATTTATTCATTTAGCTGACGCTTTTATACAAAGCGACTTACAATTGCTATATATGTCAGAGGTCGCACGCCTCTGGAGCAACTAGGGGTTAAGTGTCTTGCTCAGGGACACATTGGTGTCTCACAGTGGATTCGAACCCGGGTCTCTCACACCAAAGGCATGTGTCTTATCCATTGCGCTACCACCACCATTTTTAACACTGATAATATAAATGTTTCTTGAGCAGTAAATTAGAATGATCTCTGAAGGAACATGTGACTGAAGATTGGAGTAACGATGCTAAAAATGAAGCTTTGCATGCATTAAATTGTAAAATTATTGCACAATATTACTGTTTTTACTGTATTTTTGATCAAATAAATGCAGCCATGGTGAGCATAAAAGACCCCAAAATTTGAGTAGCCAGTGTAACTTTTGGTAGTGTATCTTTTAAAAGAAAATGACTGCTACGTCCTGGCACAAGGAAGAGGTTCATTTTGAAAAATAAACATACTTTACGATTTACAGCTGTGTATTTTTTTGTTAGTATCGTCAGATATTTCTAAAATATTTCTAAAATAAGGGCATTTCATAGTCAGTCTTTATTGTGATGGTTTTCCTTGCATGTTTTTTTAATCCAATATGCTGTGTTTCCTTGCAGGTCTAGGTGGAGCCTTTGGATACCTGATTGGAGCCATGGACTGGGGTCACTCTGCTCTTGGATTTGCACTGGGTTCAGAGTACCAAGTTATCTATTTTTTCTCATCTCTAACCTGGGGCATTTTTCTCACCATGCACCTTTTCAGCATCCCAGAGAAACCATTGGTTAAAGATCACGGTTCGGACTCTTGTCCAACCACCTCACTAGTCCTGGAAGGGCCGCGTCATAATGGCTATGGCGCGGTCTCCAAAGAACTGCCACCTCTGCCTGAAATGAGGCAGCGCTCGTTCTCTGCCCTGAGTGAAGCCAATGCAGTCACGCCCAGTGCCAAGCAGCCTAACAGCGAGGTTGGTGATTTGCTTACTTTGAATCCTTTTCATGTGGCTTTTTATTCTTGACTTCAGTCTGCACCCAATTTCTCCTCACATTTTAATGACCTGTTTCAGACCTCGGAGCAACTGCCTATGTGAGCTGTAATTAGGTTGGGTATTGTTCATGCGCCTCACAGAAACAGTTCCTTGTTTAGTTGATAATGAAAATCAGCACATGCTTTTTTTGTTTATTAAAAATACAACTAATAATGGCTTATTCAGAGGTCTTTGTGGTGATGTTTTGTATTCATTATGGCCATATGTGTGACTTGATTGTGAAGGTCAAAGATTTCCCAGTGGAAAAAATGTACACACTTTTCAAAGTTCTCACTATATTTTATTATTTCATTAAGTGTTAAACCAGTCTCAGGTTTACCATTTAAAATAGTTACATAATATAGCAGGGATTTTAAACATCTGAGTCTCATTATACGGTGAGGTCCAAAATCATGAGACCAATATAATGCTAATTTGTATTAGTAAAAAAAAACAGCATAACAGTTTCAGCAAAATGTTGAACATTGATTAATCATCTAAAATAGTGCAGAATCTTAAATATTTCTTGTTTATTTTATCTAATGACACTTGTCTCTTTACATTTATTTTTATCCGTAAACTTTAGTTATGGATGGTAAACCACATATTTTTTGTTTGGTCTCAGGCTTTTGGACCACAGATTTCGGATGATCATTAGAGTGTCTTAAATCCTGTTTCAGATCATCATTAGAATGCTCATTCTGAATCATAAAAATTGGGCATGCTCTTTGTACAACCTCCGCATGTGAAACTTAACCTAGACTGAAATTTGTCATGCCAGTGAGTCACACTAACACCAAGTGATGCTTTAATGCAGCTTATGTTTACATCTCTAAAATGCTTCCCCAGATTTCTACTATGCACTTTACCACCCAAATGTATGCTTTACTAATGGTATATGTCTGTATAATCAGAATAGGGTAAAAAATATTTACACTGTGTTGTAGTTTTATTCCCATAACAGCAAAGCTCTTTACTTTACTTTTAAAACACCTCAGACCCTAGAGGGTTAATGTTCATATCAAATTATTAATGACACTAAGGTAAAAGAAACTGTATATCTCATTAATCCTGTTAGTCTAGACTCCAACTCAGAGTCTTGCAATCATTAACCTGCTACAAACCTCACATAATGTCCATGCCTAAAAATGTCCTGTAAATTAAATGTTAAAATATACATGTGTGTGTGTGTGTGTGTGTGTGTGTGTGTGTGTGTGTGTGTGTGTGTGTGTGTGTGTGTGTGTGTGTGTGTGTGTGTGTGTGTGTGTGTGTGTGTGTGTGTGTGTGTGTGTGTGTGTGTGTGTGTGTGTGTGTGTGTGTGTGTGTGTGTGTGTTTGTTCATAATAACAATGTATTCCATGCATGTGAATAGTGATGAGTTGCAACAACTCTATTCATGAGGAATCATTTAGTTGTTTCACCCCATTGCCCAACCAATATATTTTTCCATCAGCAATTGAGTTTTGGCATCAAAAGGAATATGTCATGACTAGAGATATCACATTAATGGCAACCCTTTGTGGTTATGGAAATCTTTACTAAATTCTTAATAACATTGTCTTGAGCAAGTCACACTGATATAAGGGTTTCTTCAGCCCATGTCGTCAAATAATTGGTTAGATTATCTTTCGAAGTGTGTCAATTTAATTATTTTAGTATTAAAGAACATTCTCATCCCAGTATAATGTGCAGAGATGAATATAAGATCTTCGTACTGCATAAACTGCATATGTTTCTTAAATGTTGTCTGGTAAGTGTTCATGGCTTTGAGCTTTTGAACCTTTCAGAAGACATTATTGACCTGTGTGCATAACTGTGTTTCAGGGACAGAAGAGGTTGAGCCTGAAATCTCTGCTGTCAGCTATGATCAGCATGCCCAGCCATTACCGCTGTTTATGTGTGACTCATCTGTTGGGATGGACAGCCTTCCTGTGCAACATGCTTTTCTTCACTGACTTTATGGGGCAGGTGAGGGAATAAGGCTTTTTATTTATTTATTTGACTTTAATTTTGCACATCCCTATCTTTAAAGAGAGGAATCAGAACAGCCATAAAATACATATGCTGACACTCCTAATGTTAGTGGATTACAGTCAAGCCTTCGAATGAAATCCCTGACCTACTAAATGTAGTCAAGCATAAAACTGCTAGACACATAGACGGAGTTTCACTTTTGTGCTTGGTGGGGCACCTACCGGCAGACGGGGGGGTTATTACTTAATAAATAATAATAATAAAGGAATGAAATAATTAAAGGATTAAAAGGGATTTAAGGGTATAAATAAATAAGAATGGTAAAATAAGTTCTTTGTCTAATTGTGGTTATGAAATAATACATTTAATCTATTTGCAAATAATATTTTATTTTAAAATGTGCACACATTCACTTTTATGCGTAGGCTATGTTATGTGGTGATCAGAAGTGGGAAAGTGACCAGCAAGTTCCAGTTGCGAGTACAGGGGGAGACGATACCATCAATTGAGGAAAACCCAATTAAGTGCCTAGGGAAATGGTACGACGCATCCCTGACCGACAGATGCAACGTTTCCAGGACAGAGAAACAGGCAGATGCATGGCTAAGTAAGATCGAGGGGTCAGGGCTGCCAGGAAAGTTCAAGGCCTGGCTCTTCCAGCACGGCCTGCTACCACGACTCATGTGGCTACTGACAATTTATGAAGTATCTATGACAGCAGTGGAAGGAGTCGAGAGGCGAGTAAACAAACACCTTCGCAAGTGGCTCGGAATCCCACCAAGCTTCACGTCAGTAGGGCTATATACCAGGTCTGGCCAGGTACAACTACCCCTATCGTCAGTGGTGGAAGAGTTCAAGGTGGCAAAGTGCCGGGTTGTGATGATGTACCAAGACTCCACTGATGAAAAAGTCAGAAGAGCAGGCGTCACTACGAGATCAGGACGCAAATGGGCGGCTGACACATCAGTGGCGCAAGCTGAAAGCGCATTGAAGTTGAAGGACATCATCGGGAACCCATGCGTAGGGAGGCAAGGACTCGGATCCACCCACTTCCAGCAGTGGGGAAAAGCAGACCCAAGGCAGAGGAGGGACATGATTCAAGCCGAGGTCCGACACCTGGAGGAAGAAAGGCGCAGGTCTAGGGCCGTCGAACTTGGAGTACAAGGTGCCTGGACAAAGTGGGATCTGCCAAAGCGGAAGATCACGTGGCCTGAGATCTGGAGACTGGAGCCCTTTCGCATCTCTTTCCTGCTCCGTTCAGTGTACGACACCCTTCCATCACCAACAAACCTCCACAGATGGGGAATGAGGGAGGACCCGTTGTGTAGGCTATGCGGAGGGAGGGGAACAATGGCGCACATACTGGCAGGATGCAAAACAGCTCTTAGCCAAGGAAGATACAGGTGGCGCCATGACAAGGTTCTCAGTGCACTGGCTGACATCTTGGAGCGGGAGAGGCAGAAAAAGCGCCAGACCAGTAGAAGGCCGGCGATATCCATCCAGTTCATCAGAGAAGGGGAGAAACCACCAGCCCCCAAGAAGACGAAAAAGAGCCTCTTGCAAGCAGCACAATCCTGGGAGATGAGGGTGGACCTGGGAAGGAAACTAGTCTTCCCCCAGGTTGTGCAAACACCGCTGAGGCCGGACATGGTCTTGTGGTCTGAGGAGTCAAGGAAGATAATCTTGATTGAACTGACGGTCCCGTGGGAGGACGGGTGCGAGGAGGCCTATGAGCGGAAAGCCACCAAGTATCAGGACCTTGTTGAGCAGTGCAGGGCCAAAGGGTGGCAGGCCTGGCTATTCCCGGTTGAGGTCGGGTGTAGGGGTTTCCCGGCGCAGTCTGTGTGGAAGACACTCACAGCTCTGGGTATGGTAGGAAGGGAGAGGAAGGCAGCTGTCCGTAGGTTGGGTGAGGCAGCAGAAAGAGCGTCTTGTTGGCTCTGGAGTAGGAGGGAGGAGTTGAGCTGGGGGCCAGGAGGAGGTGGGCAGTGACTGGCCACCACTGCCGACCCGCCAACTGGAGGGTGTTGTGGTTCAGGGTCGAAACACCCTGTGAAAGTTGGACCCACCTGACGACATCTTCTCCTGGCTGAAAGCTACAGTCATGCACTACAGTCAGTGACTGAGTTAGTTAGCATCAGTAGATGTATCCAATAGTATTTCCTCTGGGACACCAGTGACTTCCAGGAAAGGCTGGATGGCAACCAAGGAAGATTGGTGACGCTGGAAAGACAGATGACCTCCAGGAAAGACTGGCGTGGGTGGGCGAGGCTAGCAACCTTGATCACAGCACTCGCAAGAGGGCACCAACCAAAGCTACAAAACGGAACAATGAGCAATACCCCCAGGGTCTCCCGAGAGGGGGGGAGGATGAGAGACTCAACAGGACGGACACAACGGTTATGGCTATGGAAAGCACACGGATAATGAGACGGCTCACCCAAACCACACTTACAGGGGAAGTGTTGGAAGTAAAGTGCCACTGCGGGAAGCTTTGCAAGAGCGCACGGGGACTTAAAATACATCGATCCAAGACCCAATGTGGAGAAGGGAAGAAGCAGATGCAGCGCATAGTGGAGACACTAAGTGAGACGCAGGAGGACTCCAGTCAGGAAGCACCCCACAGCACAGGAGACCTCTCAGCACCTGTTCCATCCCAAAGCCACAAGAGGGACTCTCCTAACACTACCTCAGGCACCCAACCTACGACAGAGAAAGTGAGATGGCCCCAAGCAAACAACTACATTGCATGGAACCAATTAGATGGGGACCTAGACAGAGTTCTTGAGGCCACATTAGCAGGAACAGCCGAGAAGAAAATCGACAGTATGACAACAATCATCATTACCATGGCCAGAGAGCGCTTTGGCACAGAAGAGAGAAAGGGTAGCAGCGGAACTCAGGTAAATCAGCCCAACAGGAGGGCAAGAGAGATCTTGCAATTGAGGAGGGAGATCAAGACCCTCAACAAGCAGTTCAGAACAGCAAGTGCTGAAGAAAGGAAGGGCATAAAAGATCTAACCAGTGGACTTCGAGGGCAACTCTCCAGACTGAGAAGGGCAGAAAGGTCTCTGAAACTGAGGAAGGAGAAGGAGGCCAAGCGAGCTCAGTTCATTAAGGACCCATACAGGTTCACCAAAACCTTGCTGGGGGAAGCTAGATCTGGAAGATTGACCAGCCCTAAGGAAGTTGTAGAGGAGTTCCTTAAGGAAAGCCACAGTGACGCCCTCAGGAACCAAGCATGTGGTGCACATCCAAAGATCAGCAGAACTGCTGAAACTCCTGAGGAAGAGCTTGACACCAGTGAACCAACATGGAGAGAAGTCCAGGACATTGTACAAAAAGCCCGTTCAGCGTCTGCCCCAGGACCAAGCGGTATACCTTATAAAGTATACAAGAGATGCCCGATGCTCCTCCGCAGGTTATGGAAACTGTTGCGAAGGATATGGACAAAAGGTATCATTCCAGCATCCTGGAAAAGAGCAGAGGGGTGTTTTGTACCTAAAGAAATGGACTCCTCCAACATCAGTCAGTTCCGAACCATTTCTCTCCTAATTGTCGAATGCAAGGTATTCTTTTCTGTCCTGGCAAAAAGGATGACCACCTATATGGTGAAGAACAAATATGTCGATACATCAGTCCAGAAGGGCGGAATTCCAGGTTTTTCCGGGTGCTTGGAACATACGGGCATCCTCAACCAGCTGATCCGGGAGGCCAAGGAAAGCAAAGGAAACCTAACAGTTGTCTGGCTCGACTTGGCTAACGCATACGGTTCAATCCCGCATGGCCTCATCAACATGGCTATGGAACACTACCATGTCCCCCATCACACCAGGGGTATAATTACCAGCTACTTCGGAGGATTCCAACTACGGTTCAAAACTGCCCACTTCACAACCCAGTGGCAGGACCTTGAAAAGGGAATTGTGACAGGCTGTACCATCTCCCCCATCCTGTTTGTCATGGGAATGAACCTGCTCATAACAGCTGCAGGAAAGGAATCCAGAGGGCCATCAATGGAGTCTGGCATCCGCCAACCTCCTATAAGAGGCTTTATGGATGACCTTACCATAACAACTTCAACCCATGTGCAGGCAAGATGGATCCTGAAGGCTCTTGATGACGTGGCAACATGGGCTCGGATGAAGTTCAAATCAAGGAAATCAAGAAGTATGGTGATCAGAAGTGGGAAAGTGACCAGCAAGTTCCAGTTGCGAGTACAGGGGGAGACGATACCATCAATTGAGGAAAACCCAATTAAGTGCCTAGGGAAATGGTACGACGCATCCCTGACCGACAGATGCAACGTTTCCAGGACAGAGAAACAGGCAGATGCATGGCTAAGTAAGATCGAGGGGTCAGGGCTGCCAGGAAAGTTCAAGGCCTGGCTCTTCCAGCACGGCCTGCTACCACGACTCATGTGGCTACTGACAATTTATGAAGTATCTATGACAGCAGTGGAAGGAGTCGAGAGGCGAGTAAACAAACACCTTCGCAAGTGGCTCGGAATCCCACCAAGCTTCACGTCAGTAGGGCTATATACCAGGTCTGGCCAGGTACAACTACCCCTATCGTCAGTGGTGGAAGAGTTCAAGGTGGCAAAGTGCCGGGTTGTGATGATGTACCAAGACTCCACTGATGAAAAAGTCAGAAGAGCAGGCGTCACTACGAGATCAGGACGCAAATGGGCGGCTGACACATCAGTGGCGCAAGCTGAAAGCGCATTGAAGTTGAAGGACATCATCGGGAACCCATGCGTAGGGAGGCAAGGACTCGGATCCACCCACTTCCAGCAGTGGGGAAAAGCAGACCCAAGGCAGAGGAGGGACATGATTCAAGCCGAGGTCCGACACCTGGAGGAAGAAAGGCGCAGGTCTAGGGCCGTCGAACTTGGAGTACAAGGTGCCTGGACAAAGTGGGATCTGCCAAAGCGGAAGATCACGTGGCCTGAGATCTGGAGACTGGAGCCCTTTCGCATCTCTTTCCTGCTCCGTTCAGTGTACGACACCCTTCCATCACCAACAAACCTCCACAGATGGGGAATGAGGGAGGACCCGTTGTGTAGGCTATGCGGAGGGAGGGGAACAATGGCGCACATACTGGCAGGATGCAAAACAGCTCTTAGCCAAGGAAGATACAGGTGGCGCCATGACAAGGTTCTCAGTGCACTGGCTGACATCTTGGAGCGGGAGAGGCAGAAAAAGCGCCAGACCAGTAGAAGGCCGGCGATATCCATCCAGTTCATCAGAGAAGGGGAGAAACCACCAGCCCCCAAGAAGACGAAAAAGAGCCTCTTGCAAGCAGCACAATCCTGGGAGATGAGGGTGGACCTGGGAAGGAAACTAGTCTTCCCCCAGGTTGTGCAAACACCGCTGAGGCCGGACATGGTCTTGTGGTCTGAGGAGTCAAGGAAGATAATCTTGATTGAACTGACGGTCCCGTGGGAGGACGGGTGCGAGGAGGCCTATGAGCGGAAAGCCACCAAGTATCAGGACCTTGTTGAGCAGTGCAGGGCCAAAGGGTGGCAGGCCTGGCTATTCCCGGTTGAGGTCGGGTGTAGGGGTTTCCCGGCGCAGTCTGTGTGGAAGACACTCACAGCTCTGGGTATGGTAGGAAGGGAGAGGAAGGCAGCTGTCCGTAGGTTGGGTGAGGCAGCAGAAAGAGCGTCTTGTTGGCTCTGGAGTAGGAGGGAGGAGTTGAGCTGGGGGCCAGGAGGAGGTGGGCAGTGACTGGCCACCACTGCCGATCCGCCAACTGGAGGATGTTGTGGTTCAGGGTCGAAACACCCCGTGAAAGTTGGACCCACCTGACGACATCTTCTCCTGGCTGAAAGCTACAGTCATGCACTACAGTCAGTGACTGAGTTAGTTAGCATCAGTAGATGTATCCAATAGTGTCTAATATGTCGAAAACGCAAACGTTTCTTGTCTCGTCACATTTATTTTTCAATTAAAAAACAGCAACATTTCATATAAAGTTGAGTAGTTTGCATCACTATTACTGTAGGCCGCTTGATATTTCTATCATAAAACAGTTGTTTAATACTTGCATCCACTTACATCTTTCCACGAACACTCGTTGCGTTGTGACAGTAAGGCCCGCCTTCTTTGATTTGATTGGCCATCTCGATCTCGATTTTGACATTTACAGCGCTGTTAGACTACTGAGGTAGAGCAGCTTAAAATGTACTCAGCCTAAAAATGGTAAAAATTTAATTTGAAAAATTCCTAAAAACAAACAGCTTTACTCATTCTACGCTAAAATGATAAGATAATACAAATAAAATGAGAACATATTGTATTATTTAAAACAATTATTCATAGCTCAGACAAAATCATTGGCTCTGGTAAAACTACCACCGCTTGATACATTCTTGAATGTAGGCTGTAAGAGGTATATGACTCTAAAGTTATTTAGGCTTTGTTTTAAAATCACTGATATTCTTGAATTTTTTGTTTGATTTTTGTTTGTTTTCACAATTTAGAGAGTAGCTACTATAGTTCAAAAGTTTGGGGTTGGTAAGATTTTGTAATGTTTTCTTATGTATCTTAAAGTATCTTATGCTCAGCAAGGCTGCATTTATTTGACCAAAAATATAGTAAAAACAGTAATATTGTGAAATATTATTACAACTTAATAACTCTAGTTATGTAATGTATTCATGACTTGTTAGACAAAGCTGAATTTTCAGCATCATTTCTCCAGTCTTCAGTGTCACATGATTATTCAGAAATCATTTTAATACACTGATCTGCCACTCAAGACATATTTCTAATCATTATTAATGTTGAAAACTGCGTTTCAAATGTTTGTGGAAACCATGATACATTTTCCTTCAGGATTCTTTGTGAAATAGATAAAAGAATGGCATTAATTTGAAATAGAAATTTTTTGTAATGTTTTACAGCTGAGTGTGCTGCGGAATAACCAAAAGTCTGTTGGAATGTGTGTGCGAATGAATTAATTCACTAAAATGATTCAGTTTATGAAAATAAATGCTGGAAATAACCGGACAGTTATTTCATTAATAGATATATTGGTTCTTTTAAATTGTTTTGGCGTATAGGACTATATTAAATGCTACTAAAATTAAGTAGCTAAGTAGGTTGTCAAAAGTATAGCTTATAAAATAAATAAATAAAACAAACTCATATTTCCTGAGCGTTATCATCAAATCTCTAACCAAGTGCATAGCCATCATTTCAGGCGTGAGGGGGACAGAAATGTCAAGTATATACCAGTTTGACCTTCGTCTAATTGACAGGTTTTATTTTTTCTTATCTCTTACTTTTAACTGGATAAGAAATCAAATACACGGCTGAACAATAACCAATATCTTTTATTCTATAATATATATATCTTTTTTCCTATATTGTCCTAATGACAATTTTATGATTGGTTTGTGTACTACAAACACTTATGCATTAAGTCATCATGGATTTTATGTAAAATAATTTATTTTTATCATGGAATAAGGCAGAAAATATATTTGATAGTTTCTGTACCGTAATAAACATTGTGTTTATTGTCTTCACGTTTCATCAGTCAAAACGTGTCTGGGTTTTATTCAGCTACAGCGATAGCTGGATGCCTTTGTCCATAAGTGATTTCCTGGAACGGCATAAATACCGCTATGAGTCCGTCTTGGACTTTCTGTGCGAGGGCTATCTCCGGCTTTAAGTTTGAATCAAAAATATTACATGAGAGTGTTTAACGCTCCATAATGTTCACATCACATTTGGGTAAGAATAAAACTTCAGGTCATGCATAGACTATCTTGTCTCTTTGAATTTAAACCACCTAGATTTATTCACATTGGCCCATGTGAACATACTTTCCCGAAAAAAGTATTCTACGGCCATGTCTCTAACATTCATCTTTATTTATTTACCAAGCCATTAGATTTCAATTTAGCACTCCTGGAAGAGTAGCGCCCCACACTAAAAAATAGATCAATGATGCTTTGAATTGTGGTTGAAAGGTAGCAGTTTATTTTTCTTATTTTCCCTCACACAGTTAGCTTAATCAGTGTTGAATTGAGATAAATGAGTAAATCTCCTTGTAGGCGGCTGAAGTGTACAGAAAGCTTTTGACCTCAACAAAGTGGATAACGTTCAGGGCAATTACCTCTGATGCAGTGAATAGACATATTCTTAACATGATGTATACTAATATGATTAGATGTGATAGCGTTAACAAAAAGCTTGATAAAATGAATTAATTGCCTCTATCTTTGCGAGGTGATGGTCATTTAAGGAACTAGATGAAATCTATCACATGAAAATTGTATTGTTTAAGTGTTTAAGGTGAGCATTAGAACTCTGTCAGTAGCATTAACTAACCCACACAGATCACAGCAGAGCAGAGGATGATGTTTTTTTATTGAGTCCCTTTTATTTGCCATGTCATGTCTAAATGGAAAAAGCCTTGTTCACTTAGGTATCATTATGAAAAAAGAGACACCTGTGGAAAGGTTCTCTAGCTCTGGATTTAAGTGTTTTTGCATTTGACCAATGGCTGATGGATCGCTTAAGATGTGATGGTGTCACATGCTTTATCTTATGTAACATCCCTGGGATCTGTGTATCCATCTTTAGATTGTATATAAGGGGAACCCATATGCCGAACACAATTCCACCTCTTATGCGACGTATGAGAGAGGGGTTGAAGTGGGCTGCTGGGGCCTGTGCATCAACGCTGTCTCCTCTGCACTCTATTCATGTGAGTAATATTAAACCATATCTCAACTGTTCATTCTTCTTGACTTTATTAGACCTGCAGTCTCTTAATGCATCCAGACAAAAGAAGACTGTTCAATTACATTCAAATAATACATGGCCCTACCAAGTCAGACTGGGATTGAAATTGTACAATACACTTTTTCAGAGTGTATGAGAGAATATTTGATGAGAGAATCACAGTCTCTTTCAACATCCGGTCAATCTAATTAGTGCTGGAAGTCATGCTATTGAAAAGGCCATTTCAGAGGCCTGATTTATCAGTGATATGAAAGAGTCTGGTCAGTTAATCTGTCTTTGCTATTCATCCGATTCACCATTTGTTCTATATTAAAGGCCATTGTTGCAGCCTTTTTTAAATGATTTCCATATGTGTCCATCCAGATGTGCAGAGGCTGCTCCTGCCATATATTGGCCTGAAGGGACTGTACTTCCTAGGCTACTTTGTGTTTGGTTTGGGAACCGGTTTGATCGGCCTATTTCCGAACATTATAGCCACGCTGACGCTGTGTAGTGTGTTTGGAGTCATGTCCAGCACTCTCTACACCATCCCATTCAACCTCATCACAGAGTACCACAAGGCGGAAGAGGTCAGTTTCAGAGTGTTACATCAGGTCAAAAACTAACAAACTGGGGGAAAACAAAATGGGCCCAAGCCAAAAATCCCAAAATATTGTATGGTCTTTTAATGGTCTTAACCAATCATGGGTCAAGAAGTCAGCAAGAATTGCACAAATGCTGTAGATAAAGTAACTTTGCACAGAATAGTCCAACTTGCAAACAGCTTTTTACATGAAGAAGAGTCAGTGTTGTTCCACTCAATGTTAATGACTTCAAACAATTCATGAGTAGTTGAAAAATGTCTCCCAGTTCGTTTGTGTTTAATGTGAGACCAAATATTCACTTTAGGGTTCAAATCTGGACTCTGACTAGATCAAAACATGAGCCTGATGGACTTGTTCTCAAGCTGTCTAAAAAGACTTCACTGTGGTAGAGATGTATTTATTATATTTCTCACCAGAAATCCCACTCATGCAACTTGTGTTTTATTGTGATTCATCACTCCACACACAACTTATTCTTCCAACTTCATTCTGTATTTGACGTTTTTCTGAGACCGCAATGGCTTTTTAAGTATTGCATTTGCTTAAATTTTTGCTAGTTTTCTGATCAATAATTTGTGGTTAAGACAATTAATGTTTCCCTTGTAGTCAAAGATTTTATCCTTTTAAACACATCTTTGATCACTAAAATAAGATATATATTTAAAAAAAATCCTGTGAAAATAATTTTTCATGCTTTATTTAGTATATGCGCATCCATGAATATGCATATTAGTTCATATTAGAGTGAATTATACAGGCTTGTCTACAAGTCGACGTATCGGAATGTTAATGAGTTTTATGTTTTGCTCTCTGTCTGACAGTAATTGATATTATTAGCCTTTTGCTTGACTATGTAATCAAAAAGCAAACGTGTTGCTAAAGTTACACAAACCATGTTCCCGTTCGCCACCTCAGAGTCGTACAAAATCAGCCTTATGATGAAAAAAGCCTTATAAAAATCAGTATCTTTAGAAACGCTTTGAACAACTTAGAACAAGAAAGTCATATTCTCCGTCATAACATTGTAATATACATTATATACATAATTCACCTGCTATATTGCTAAATGTACCCAATTTTTCATATCAGCAGAATAATATTTCTAAAGGATCAAATGTGACACTGAAGAATGGAGTAATGGCTGCTGAAAAGCTATTACAGGAATAAAATACTGTACAGTTTAAAATATATTTAAATAGACAATAGTTATTTTACATTGTAATACATTTGTGGTTGTGTCTTTTAAATAAAAAAGTAAATTCTGGGTTTTTTTTGTAATTCCATCTAATGCAAAGACTTGTAAAGGCCTGTCAGTAAGGGCTAGTGTAAACTCAGACAGTCGTTATCACAAAATAAACCTGATTGTAAAGAGGGTGGGTAATTTATTATCCTCGAGTGGTTTATTTTGTGATTAAAAACCATCTTACTGGACATTATTCTCCTTATTACATGGCTACAAACAAGTAAATACATAAAACTGTAATGACTTAATTGATATTGATAAATATTGACTCAAATTGAAATTATTTTATTAGATTAAACATAAGATGAGCAGTCAGTTACTATACACAGCCTTGCCCTAGACAACAAATGCTGCGATTTGACCAATAAGAATCAATACATTGTTCAGTAATGTTAACGTAAGGCAGACTTTATCTGTCACTAGCGCACACCAAACTGTGTTTTGTATCTAAAAATTGAGCTGTTTACCAAGAACATTTCTAAATTCAAGATCGAGTTCTTAGTTTAAAACATTGATTTTCACTTTCTAAATCATATATGGATTTGTTTAGCCTCTATTTAAAATCCCTGAGATGTCTGAAGCATTAATGAAGTAGCAAGGAAGATCAAATCCCTTCCTGGAACTCAGACTGAATTATAATCAAGATAATGATTAAATCCTGCTAAAATGCAACTTTGATTTTGTTTCTTGGATGTTTCTTCCACTTGCATTGTTCTGTGTTTGTTCACAGAGCTCAGAATTGTGCATATAAACATGCTTTCTTAGAACCGTCAAAAAGCAAACACAATGCTCTCTGCAAGGCTTCATGATCTGTAGATCCACAGTGTTCTGCTCATTATAAATTACTTCAGATCTTTATGATCTTCATCCTTTTTGGAATGCTGTATAGACATTTTCTGATCTTTAATGTCCGTGTGTAATATTTAGTTAACAATAGCCCTTTCTCTCATGCAAAGCCTCTCTCTTATCATAGGAGCGAAGAAAATTGATCAGTGATGAACCAGCTCTTGAGAGCCGTGGGACTGGCATGGACTGCGCAGCTCTTACCTGCATGGTGCAGCTGGCTCAGGTCATAGTGGGAGCTGGACTGGGAGCCCTGGTCAATCTAGCAGGCAGTGTGATTGTGGTGGTGATCTCTGCCTCAACGGTATCCCTAATTGGCTGCCTCTTTATTGCGCTCTTTATGTGATGTATAAGCCTCAAATAAATAACCTTTCTCTATGTCATGGTCCGTCTCCTCTAATCACTGAGAACGAGCAGGATACTGGGTACTGAGCCAGACTCAAGTCAAGTCTTTCTCTTTGCACTCCAATTTGCATGCCACACTCTCAAATAACAGCCTTCATCAGTGAAGTTGAAAGAAAGATTAGATGTACTCGAGTAAGAGTTGACAAAATTGCAAGATTTTGATGTTTTATGCAATTTAATTATTAATTTATGTTGAAATGTTTTCACCTTAAAAAACCAATGAGCATTATCATGTTCATTGTCAAACCCCAATAAATATTCACGTTTTATGCAAAACAATAACTGGTTTAAGAAATGCTAACATTTTATATTATCAATTGACTTTATTTCTGTGATAATCAATTTACTGTTGGCAGAGAGTTGTACCTCAGATGTAAACTGTTTCAGCTTGTAATTATTTTATGTATGCCTTTTTATATAGATTTAATTAGGACAAACATCTTTATGCATGTGGTGTCATTTTTTTAATCTGAAGACAAAGTTGGACAAATCAATAAAATCAAATGCAAATAACTGACCAGATTTACACAGTCACAGTTATAATGATAACACAGCAGTCACTGGATCTTTACTCTGCTAAAAAACATCAACCAGCCTAAGATAGTTAGCTGGTCTCAGCAGTCTTAACCTGGTCAGGCTAGTATATTGGCTGGTTATGGATGTTTGTTCAGAGGATTTTTTTTCTTACCAGCAAACTCAACGCATTACTGGTGGATGTAAGATGATTATCAGCAGGGTAATGGTTTGCTTGCTTTCCAAAAGTACATATTGTGCCATACTGTTAGGTAAATATAAATCGGAAATTGTTGACACATTCATGGTGAAAAACAATGCAAATTTATATTTCTTTGTAAACCAACTGATACATTATTAAAGTATATGGATCCACATATTGTGCTCTGTAGATAAACTAAAGTATTACAATTCTTTATACAACACTTTTGCTCTCTAATTTGATTGTTTTCACAGTTCCAGAATAAATCTGTAAGCAGTGCTGAGAGGAAGTTGAACAGCCCTAGGAAAGGGTTTCTCTTCTCTTAATAGTGAGAGGGGAGTGTGAAATTAAACTCGGATTAAGGACCATTCAGGTCCTTAATTACAGGTCCTATAATTAAGGTCCATTCAAAATGGTCCTTAATTACAGGCTCTAAATCCAATCCGAGTTTTAATCCAATCCGAGTTCCCCCCCACCCCCACCACACACACTTCTAAAAAGTGTTCCAGAACTGCTTTTAGTCTGCGCGTTGGTTTCTTTGAGAACTATTTTAGTTAGTAGGCAGAGAAAAACACCGTACAAGCTAATTAATTTACTTATTTGCCATTTTGTTTGAGTCTGAAAACTTACTCAACATAACTTCTCCTTATGTGCTGTTAGGCAGAAGGTCGTTTCTGCCGTTATAGATGGCCGTTCCCGGGGGATAGAAAATAAGCGCGGGCTCCGCAGGACTGCGAGGAACCAGCGCGGGACCGTGTTCATCCTGCTCGGGCTTTGTGGTGGCGGTAAACGGTCTCATGTTCGTCACAGAAGGCGATGTAATTTGCCAAAACAGCTTTTTCAACGCCTTTCTGAATTCCCTTCTCATCAAACAGTACAGAATAGGATTGAGACAGCTGTTTGAATGTGCCAAACAGACTGTGACTGGAAATATATACACCTGTGTGGTGTAATACTCGTAACTGAAGTGCACTACATTGAGTTTTATTAAGATACCCCACGCGGTTAACGCCTGATTCGGCAGCCAGCACAGGAAAAAAGACAAAACGACAATAGTCACAGATTTGGTCACTTTGGATCGCCTCTTAGCGCTGGAGGTGTTCACATTTTTGTTAGTTATGAAGCGCAAGAGGAGCAGGTAACAGATAGTGATTATTCCGAGCGGAATGAGGAACCCCAGAAGTACTTTTTGCGCGTGGTATAAACCTAGCCAAAATTGCGCGTCTCCGCTCCTGTCGGGAAATTTCACCAGACACAGTTCCTCGTTGGATACCGTGGCGGTCGTTGAAAATATCGCGTTTGGCAGAGCGGCACCGACCGCTGCTATCCAGATGATGATAGTCATCCATTGCGCGGAGAAACGCAACCGGCGCCTCCTACTTTTTAACGCCGAAGCCACGGAACAGTATCTCGCGACGCTCATAGCCGTGAGGAAAAACACGCTGGCGTACATGTTCGTAGCCGTGACATAAGACACTATCTTACACATAGCCTTCCCAAACAGCCAAGTGAAATCCATGGCGTTCTCCACAGCCCAAAAGGGAAGCGTCAAAACAAACTGAAAGTCAGTGACCGCCAAACTGGTCACAAAGAGGTTGATGCAGGACTTCTTCCATGCTTGTTTTGATTTCATGAGATAGAGGACAAGGATGTTTCCGATTAAACCCAGTGCGCACACAACCGAGTAAATGACAGAGATCATTATTCTAAGGATCGCAGATCCATCTCCCATATAGTCGGGTTTATCCAAATCGGCGAGATCCTGAAAGTCACTCCACGAAATATTAGTCCTGTTGACCATGAAGCTCGCGTTGTATTCACTTAACGGGAGACTTCCAGACGCGTACTCAGTGCGCTCGTCTTGCATCTCGGGATTCTGCATTGCTGTTGTTCAGTGTACTTTTCCCATCCTGTTCCGAGTTACTGATCCTTGAATCTTACCATTCCAACTTCTCCTCTCTCCACTGTCTTATGGTTTTCCTTAGACAACGTCTTTGCGCACACATTGCAGCGGTGATTTATAAGACCATGGGGATCTAAAATCGATGTAAATAAATCGATCTTAGAGGGGGCATTTAACCGCATTTTAGAGATGTTTATCGGACAATTATGTTGTATGGTCGTAGCTTCACGCGCACTGACAGCTCGCTGCGTTTTTATAGAGCCTAGTGTCAATGGATTGGATGGCGTGCGCTTTTACGCAGCACAGACAGTGGTAATCCCTGTGATGCGGTGCTCTGAATGGTTCAACAGTGTGGAAATGTATATATTCCGCAATATAAGTTTGCAGTATCTTAAACTTCATTTACAATTATAATTAGTTAAGAATTGATCCACTGTATGTTTTTTAAGCAGTATTATTTAAGCATACAGAGGAGACGGGGCTAGTTGTCACACGGCGAAATTGTCTTTTGAGTGAACAAATCAGTTACACAAATGCTTGTTTCTCTAGCAGTGGTTTTGTGTGCGTGTTCAAATTGGTATTATTTGCCAGTTGCATAAACGTAGCCATTTTTTGAGACTGTGTTTTAGTCTGATCAACTGGCAGTTAGTCAAGGGGTAATCAGTCTTAGTTTTCTACTTTGTTTATGTAAGTGACATAAAAAGTTATAACCAGTATGCTTTTTATATTATATATTATTTGTGAATTGTGTTGTTTTACAAATTTCTATTTCTATTTCATTTTTAAAATTTCTTTAATAATAGAATATGCCAGTTTCCCACTGTGACAACATGCCCCACTATGACAAAAACTTGCATTCCCCTGGTGAATACTGTGAAATTATGAAATTAAAAATTAAATGTATACATAAATTGACTTTCAAAAAAATAATTTACCCAGAGATACGTATATTTACTAAAATGTTACAGTTTATCACTAGCCCCTGTTTTTGTTTTTGAAATGATACCTTTTTTAGTGTGATATAGAGGTCATATATAGAGACAGACTGAATGTTCTCACTCATTTTCACACCGTTTTTTTTTTTTTTTTTTTTTTGTGTGTAATTTATTTGATTAAACACAATTTTTATATTTTTCATTAACACAGTATTGGTCATATTTGCATTGACAGATGAGAGCTCAGGCTAGCCAAATCATACCACGTTGACATGTTTTCTGTGACAGTTCTAGTTTATTAGCATCAGGCTCCTTTAAACGTTTTATCATGTTGCCTTCTGCTATCAAATGCTCGAGGGATGTTTCAGGTCAGCTGCTGTATCAGGTCAAATCTAATGAAGTGACCTCTGCCCCTCTCCAAATCCTCATTATCAGCTTGTGATGGTGCACGAAAACAGTTTAATGAAGCTCTGAGGTGCCTGCGGGATTTATGATTTGATCTTGGAATAAATGCAGTAAATGTGTTTGGTTTTGAAAAAGATTATTACTTTAAAACAAAATTTTACCTAACATTTTTTCTTTAAAAAAAACAGTCCTCAAGTAAAATAATCTGTTTGAAGCTGCATATATTCCAAGGTCTAGATTTTAAAATGCTGACCTGAGATGTTCCACTGCAGGGTTTTTCGTAATCTCTCATTGCTTACCAGAGTCACTGTCTTTAGGCATTTTGTGCTCAAGTAATGGGACTCCAACAGCTTTCTAACGGCAGCTTACCTAGCAAAACAGTTTCTTGGCAACCATGTTACGTCAACTATTGTCACAACTTCAAAGGTCAGTTTGAATCAGTCTCTTCCTAACATAGAACAGGCTCAATTTCTCGCTTTGGTTGCCAGTGGCAGAGCTTGCCTTTTCAGGATGTAGTTGCAAGTGAGAAGTGTTTCTCCAGAAATTGAATAAAAGAAATTAAATTGGAACATGGCCCAATATTCTTCATTATATATTTATTTATTATAATAATATAATTAATAATATAATATAATATAATATAATTTGTTATAAATATTTTTCATTAGTATTTGGGCATGGGACACTTATGGCACCAATTAAAGCTCCACTGTAGTAGGCATTCACATTTTTTTCAGGCAGGTGCTGTAGTTTAGCAGCAAGGATAATCGGTATTTCAGTTATGCTTTTGAAATAGTCTTGTACTAGAGGTTCAGTTGTTGTCCTGCTTCTATCCTCAAACAAGGTCAGCTAAAACATTTCTTTTACCCTGAATCTGGAAACTATATATCTGGAATAAGCGAAAGGTGGAAATAATATCTGACATATCTAATTCTTCTGACGTTCTAAAATCAATTCAAAATTGAGTCAAATGCTTATTATTAGGGGGGTTATTGACTCGAGCAGTACACAAACAGTGCACTTGACCGGAATTCTATTAATCTGAGTGCATATCTAGAATGTAGATGGCCAGCGATCAATAAATTAAGTCTCCACAGCAGCCGGTTTTTTTTTTTTTTTTTTTTTTGCTCATGTAAATAATTAATCAGACCTCCAGACAAGGGAACATGGACATCTGAGGGTGGAGCACAACATTCTTGCTCCCTCGGAGCATTCCCTCTGTCCTTTTTGAACATTACTGTACACACACGTGGTCCCAGTTCATGTTTTCAAAGTGGAACACAAGCCTATTTCTGTTGTGCTGTGGGTTCAAACCTAGGTCAGACATTTCAGGTGAGTCTTGGGAAGATTTCCTGATGTGACAATTCAAGAAAGACCAAAACAAACATCTATTGATGAATATTTCATTAAACATGACAAGCTCAAATGGAGTGAGAAGGAAACAAAATTTCATGCTGCATGAATGACAGAGTGTTATGCTTAAAAATACTTCAAATGCAATATCATGTTCACTTTTCTTTTTTTTCTTTTTTTAATTAGCAGACTGTATATGGAGGAAAAGATGCATTAAATTAATTTTATGCATACAATTTCAGCTACCATATGTCAAACCGGCTGGTTCCAAGGAAAGTGTTGAAACTCATAAATACTGTTTCCCAGGTAGTCATGCACCTATTTTTTTTTTTTTTTTTTTCTCTCTCTTCTGGGGGGCAACAGTGATGCTCCTCTTAGTGCCCTAGGCAAGATAAGACATGACCAAACAAAAGAGATCTCAAAAGTTTCAAGTGATTTGACGATTTTAGACACTTTTTATGTTTAAATGTACATTTTTAAAAATTCACATGTTATGTTTTTGTCACATACAATTGTTCTGAATATTCCCTGTTCCACCTACAACAAAAAAAGCCTTGTCATTTTCAGTTCGACTTAACTTTGATTTCATGCATTGTCTTAAGGCGTAGTTGGCTTTGTTTTTTGCTTCAGGCTGAGTGATGGATAAGTCACAAACTTGTAGCTGCTCAAGTCTGTGCCACATCTATTTTTCATTTAGTCGATTGATTCACCATTCTGTCATTTTATTTCCCAAAGGAAACCTATTTCCAGTTGAAGCAAACAATGTTTCTACTGGATCTACATTGGTGGGTACATATTAGCACTTGATCTCAGATTCTTTCCTTATCCAGATTTTGAAAGTCTGCACAGCAAAAAAATTATCATGAAATCGTATTTTTTTCAAATTTGATTCAAACCCCTTTTGGAGGTGGTTAGAAATTTAATTCCATTCAGTCTGGACACTCTGCCTACTCAAATCGGATTTCAAATTGCCTTTTGCGTCACTCTTAATGCCACACACAATGATAACATCCAAACCTGTTACAGGAAATGCCGGAAGTATTCATACATACAGTATATATACCAGTGTTTTATTGTACCAGTTACCATACCAGTTTTTCTTGTGCAACTCGACAGGGCGCTTATTTGGAGAGCAATATACACTTCCATTTTCCCTGCATCCATTTTGAAAGCCTTGTCACATGGGTGCACCTATTGTTTCCAAAGCAACCCATCTAGGTTGGTAAGCCTATATCTGGAGGACACACAAATCTTATTTGATCACTTGTGATTTATAGTGTGGACAGTCTTTAGAATAAAATCAGATTTGCCAGCAGTCTGAACGTATAGCCTAACTATTTGTTCAACAGGTGAGTAAATCAGATGTACTGAAACTCAGAATTTCTATGAAAATGTTTGCAGGTTAGACTGAAAGATATAAAAGAAGAAGTAATACGTGGATAAAGAACTGTGAAAAATAAAAATTAATAGAGGTGTTGTGGAAGTTGTTGCTGTGTCATTGGGTCGTTGTGACATTAGCATTTCTTTCTTTCATTGCTAGAACAAAAAACAACTAATTTACTCTTCTTTCCCGTACTGTTTTATTTCTGAGTAAACATTTCACCACATAGACAGAAAAACTTTAAAAAATGTTTCAGTGTTTTTTGTCCAGATATTCGAATCACCATTCGGTGCCTTTGACTTTCTTTGTACGGATAAAAAACTGATGAAACATTCATTATAGTATTTTATTTTGTGTTCCACAGAAGGAAGAAAGTCATGGAGGTTTGGAACGACATGAGGGTGAGAGAATTTTCATTTTTGTCTCAGGAGCCATGAAATGAAAACCTTTTTTTTTCTCTACTAAGGTCAGATCACTGTCACTATAGGCCATTTTCTCAAGCGTCCTTTTAAAAAATCACTTTAGGTTCAGTAAATAATTACAAACAAAAACAAATAAATACACAAGTTATTTTTGAGAGATCTCATGGAATAGCCTTTTAAGTAAAGGCTGTCATGCCAAAGACATGAATTAGATAAAGCCTCTCGGATTTTCACACCCATGAATAAATACGCTGAAGGTGCTTGGACTCTGTAATTATGCCTTCAAGCACAAGAATTCCTTGATGAAAATGACACATCAAGGGCATTTATTTGAAGCTGCCTGTGTGCAGACGTGTGCTAATGGAGTGTGTCCATTCATTAAGATCTGAATAAGGAATCATGCTAACAACAGATCTTCCATTCTCAAGGATCTCTTTATGACTTCACGAGAGTTTATGAATGGAGAACTCACACCGACACATTTAAAAATAAGCTATATCTACTCAATAAAATTGTGGCAACAGATTACAAGCAATATTATTAATTAAATTCAACAACACGTGAGAATTTAGTAATTTATCCAATGAGCTCCTTACAGATCAACCATTCAAAATGAATGAACCATTCAAAATGCAGATAGCACACATAGACTACAGCGTTTGACAGCTTTGAAGCATCAAGCTCCAAGAGGGTTTTTAATACCTCAAACGTATACTTTGGAGGCCCGGATAATGGAGATTCAGTGTCAAACCAAAGAGGAGACAAAACCTTTTGGGCCTGTAAGTACTTTCATCCCCTCTACAACTCGATTCCAGTGTCCAATGGGCTGTCACTTGTAAAGCTCCTTTCTTTGTTGTTGAAGCTCCTGTGCTGCTCACAATTACTGCCATCACAAGCCATTCAATTCCTGTCTGTTCTTCATTGTCCTGCAACATTAAACAGCAGAGAGATTCAAAACCTAAGAAATATTGATCAAAAGAGAAAATATGAAACTCAGTTTGTTTGAGCAGTGTTACAGAGACATAAAGTCAACGAAATTATGGCCTCTTGGGGAAGTAACCAACAATAATTTTGATTTAAATTCACACATCTGGTATATTGAAATTAAGATTGCATACGTTGAATTCTTTGATGAGGTCTCCTGCTCCACAAGGAATTATATTTGTCATATGAACAGAACACTGCTCGTACTAAAATAAATAAAACATGAATTAATTATATCTCCTCCTCGTAGAGGTTTCTTTAATTTAGTGGGGTAATATACTGATACCTTGATATGTGTGCAGGAGAGCAGTCCAAATGAAGACACCACTGAGGTTCCAGTGTTGTAATCTGTAATGTTGTAAGAGGTCACCCCTCATTGCGTTATACTTGCATACTTTAAAGCTCCACTTCATTGGAACTATTACTGTAAATAAGACACATGAGTACATATCACATTTGAACTGATATCAGAAAATATACAGCTACATTATTTACACATTTTAGAGTGGCCTTTTATTGTGGCCAGCCTAAGGCACGCCTGTGCAATAATCATGCTGTCTAATCAGCATCTTGATATGCCATACAGTGAGGTGGATGGATTATCTCGGCAAAGGAGAAGTGCTCACTAACACAGATTTAGACAGATTTGTGAACAGTATTTGAGAGAAATAGGCCTTTTGTGTACATAGAAAAAGTTTTAGATCTTTGAGTTCAGCTCATGAAAAATGGGGGCAAAAACAAAAGTGTTGCATTTATAATTTTGTTCGGTGTATATATATATATATATATATATATATATAATAAAAAAAAAAAAGTAAATCGTTTTACAATGCTTAAATTTACTTCTAGTTTAAAGTATTGAATAGTTTTTTAATATCCACTTCAGCCATTAATCGGTGTAAAACACGATTTCCCATACTTTATGAACAACACCCAAGTTCAAATGAACAGAGCCAATACAACATGGGGATATACAGTAGGACACAAATTTAGAATCCATTCAAGAATAAGCCATTCATGCATCAGTCCCACATCTTAAGACACACTCCAAAAAATCGTTTTGTGGCACTGTTCTTTTTACCCAAATATTTTTTGTTAAAGTAACACACACATATTTCTTTCACCACCAAAACACTATTGTATTGCATTTAATTAACTTAACCTGTATAATTTTCCACTATACTTAATTGTCAATCGTTAAACGAATGTAAAGGGTTTGATTTTGCGAAAAAAAAAAGAAAAAAAACGTATGTGACGATTTCCAACATATTGGATGAAGACGGCATGCGAAGATGGTGGCAAGGTGCATAGCGTCAGAGAAAATATAAAGTTAATCTGAACGTCAAGTCTTTCATTTCTGTTAGTATTTCAGAAAGTCTGTTCTGGAATGCTTTTAATATATCATCTGGGCAACACACTTTAGAAATCTGAAAGGCATTAATTGATTGTTAGCTTTCTCAACTCGTAACCACGTGGGAATTCTAGGAAAATCAAGTTCAAGAAAAACAATTAACAGTCAAAGGTCTATAGCGGGTGTTAATCAAGATCAATTCTGTTTCCATGAGATCAGAGTCCTATCATTTGGCTCTAATACCCTTTCATCAGTGATGAAAGTTTTTGCAGCTTTTGGAATCCATCCCATCCGATGATGCCTTTGTAATAACTGTTGCCAGCAGAAACTTTATGACAGATGGGTAATGTGGCCTGAATAATGTTGAAACCCCTGAGGATCTCCTGTTAGTTTGGAGTTTTAATCATATCCACTATTGCTAGGAGCTTGTTAAATTGAACAGTCTTGTTCCTGTGTTGATATAGGATTGGGGCAGGTGTTGCCTAATGGTTTGAGAGTCAGACTGGTAACCTGAATGTTGTGAGTTTTATTCTCAATACTGGCAAGCAAAGACTGAGGTGCCCTTGAGCAAGGCACCAATCACAAATGGCTGCCCACTCCTCCGTGTGTGTGTCCACAGTTTGCAGTGCGTGTGTGTTCTCTACTCACTGCTCCTATTGTGTGTGCACTATCGATGGGTTAATGCAGAGGCCAAATTCCAAGTATGGGTTACTATACTTGGCCTTCACAAACACTTTCACTTTTCACTTGATGTACAACATCCCCAAAAATAATGATAAACTCTAATTAAAATGAATTGTTTACATGTCAGTGTAATGTCACACATGTAAGAACTGATTTTCCTACTAAGACAAAAACTCACCCTGCAATAAAACCATAAAATGCACCCTGGACAGAAGATAGCAAAGACAGAGCACAGGACGTTGTCTGTCCAAACTTTTCTTCTTCCTTATCTCTGCATCCCCCTCTCTCTCCCCCTCTCCCTCCTCTTCTCCCTCCTCAAGTGTTGCCTCAAGTCACTGAAAGTTCATTAAGAATGTCTATATAACACATATAATGTATCTGGTGATTATATTGTTTTTTCCTTTTCATGTTTGGTATCATTTTAAGTGTCTCAGTGCGATTGGTCTTGGTCTTAATTTCATTGCAGTCATTGGTTTAATGAGAAAGATTGAGAACTTAGGAGAATCCTGTTTCTCCTCTCTGGGTGATATATCTTTAAGATATCTCAAGAAAGCAGGTGCTACCCCCTGGGGTAAATGGATTGGCCCAAACAACTCTAAACAATATTTGTATAACCCTTTTGTTCTCGTCTGGGTATTTAAGGCTAGGTGTCAGAGCAGTCTTTGGGACCCTTTACCAGGCATCCCCCATACAGTGATGTCTCAGTGTTTTCCTGTTGGAGAGCCCTGACACACCACTGTGTGTCTCTGTCAGGAAAGCATTATTTACTTTTAGAGTCATCTTTGAGTAAATTATGTCATGTATTTTTCTGAATTGGCTTTTAATCATTTACTTCTGTAATTGGCATGATACATTTTTACCTGACAAATAAATGTTACATCTTGATTTATTCTGAAGTTTTCTGAAATCATTATTTTAGTAGACTATGAGGAGGCTGGTGCTACCGCAGCTCTGTGTCCAGGATAGGTCAAACTAAAGGCGCATATGAACGGAGCAGTAGGCACGTCATCTGAAGACCTTTTGATTTCTGTCTATCACTGACTTGGCAAGTTGTATACGGAAGTGGCTAAATAAACGACACTTTTTTGTATGCGTGAGCAGTAGGCAACCGACTTAAGAGGTATTAGCAAACCCTGCACCCTCTGACCAAGATCAGACTGGCGAGGCTGTGTTCGGGAGATCCACGTAAACCCCGGGGCGTGTGACTCTGTGCGGCATCGGGTCCCTTAGTGAATTAATAATAATAATAATAATTTGTTACATTTATATAGCGCTTTTTCTGAGACCTCAAAGCGCTTTACATAGAAGTGGGGAATCTCCTCAACCACCACCAATGTGCAGCATCCACTTGGATGATGCGACGGCAGCCATATTGCGCCAGAACGCCCACCACACACCAGCTTACTGGTGGAGAGGAGACAGAGCGATGAAGCCAATCAGTATATGAGGATGATTAGGAGGCCATGGGGCAAATTTGGCCAGGATGCCGGGGTTACACCCCTACTCTTTTTCGAAGGACATCCTGGGATTTTTAATGACCACAGAGAGTCAAGACCTCGGTTTAACGTCTCATCCGAAGGACGGTGCTCTTTTGGCAGTATAGTGTCCCTGTCACTATACTGGGGCATTAGGACCCACACAGACCACAGGGTGAGCACCCCCTGCTGGCCTCACTAACACCTCTTCCAGCAGCAACCTGGTTTTCCCAGGAGGTCTCCCATCCAGGTACTAACCAGGCTCAGCCCTGCTTAGCTTCAGTGGGCAACCAGTCTTGGGCTACAGGGTGATAAGGCTGCTGGCCTTAGTGAATTAATAATTGAAAGTATGGGATACTCAGAATAATCAAAGATCTAAATGAATTCATAATCAATATTTATGATTATTTTCTAATCGGAAACACAATCTAAATTTGGTTATCATTTGAAATTAGAGTCAGATTAAGCG
This sequence comes from Leuciscus leuciscus, assembly GCF_965113295.1. NCBI lineage: Eukaryota > Metazoa > Chordata > Actinopteri > Cypriniformes > Leuciscidae > Leuciscus > Leuciscus leuciscus. The sequence goes on along the minus strand of NC_138740.1, from coordinate 25,047,545 downwards.
TGGAGCTAAAGTAATATTGAAACTAAATTCCAATAAATTAAGTGAACTTCACTGGAGGGCTGAAAAGACATACATGCATTATTCCTTCACCAGGCCGTTGGATTCCGTCATTGGGCCAATGGGTGGTCCTTACACACATCAACTGAATTAACTGAAATGTACTCTTTTTTTGTACAATAAAAATTTGTTTTTTTCTAAATTAATTTATTTCAGTCTAACAATCTGTAGTTTTATTCCAAACCTTTTTAGTGCAACCCAAACACAGCTTACATGAAAAAAGAAAATGGGAAAACGTAAACCTCAAATTCTTTTCCCTGGTCTTTTTGTTTGTCATGGTGGTATTTTGATGCATATTTTGCTCTTTATTGTGATCCTCAGCAGATGTTCAAAAGGTGTTCATAAATGGTTGCACATCTGGGCAGCATCGTCTAGAAGAATGTACCAGTGTGTGTTTGTTCCCAAGACCACAACATTTTAAAAAGATGAAAATATGTGTTTCGTTTCCTGTGCTAAAAAAAAGCTTAAATTTCCCAAAGTTCCACTCCAGGAGTTATGTATTGTTTTTTCTTCCTCCATATTCTGTATTATAATCTAAATTATTGCATTATGATATTATAATGATAATGTGAACATCAATGATAGTTAACCACAGCACAGTTTGTTTCTGTTTCAGTCGTCTTGAAATTCTTCACAACATTAGTTTTTCCAAAAGCTCTGTATTTGTAAATGTCAAGTTAAAATATTCTTTGCAAGTAGTAGCCTAACTCATTTTATAAAACAGTTTCATTTTCTCTCCCAAGATGTTATTTTCTCTCCTTGACATGAGGTTAAATAAAAACCTCTGGGTCTTCATTTGAATCTCCAGCTGTGATTCACACTTCTATAAGGTTGGCGCATCAGGAGACTGCAGCCGTGCATTTTACTTTGAAGCTTCTGCTTTGCTTCTAGAGGTGTAAAAAAAACGTTAGTCATTTTAGCTTCACATAAATCTTTCAGTGAGGACTACATGTACCCTGATGAGACTTTTACTTTCAAGACTCATGTCTGAACTCATGTCACAAAGGTCTTATTTTAATAGGGGAAGGAGTACAAAAGGATGTAAAAATACTGTATCGGTTTACTCGAAATGGTGCCATAGTTGGACTCTTACGTTTGATCTACAGCATTGATTAATGCAGAAAATACGAGCTAGTGTTATAGTCCCATAGAGTTTTGTAAAGGCCTTTCTGACAATGTAAATATATGGTATGGGTTACAGTTGGTTGAGCTTGACTTTCTTTAAATAGCTTTTACAACTCGCTCTTAGCTTTAAAGCACTTTTATTTTTTTAAGTTCTGTTTTCTCATGTAACAGCATTCACAGAAAGTGTTATGACAGTAGATTATAAGGTATTGTTCAATAAGTGCATTTTTCTGTTGGTTTTGGATTCTTCAAACAGAGATGAACTAAATGTCAACTTGTTAAAATTTGCAAAAACAGATGCATCACATTGCATGCAAACACTCCCACATATACACACCTTTTGATTCTGCTCTGACCACAAAGCAACCAAACCGTGCATTGAAAAACAGTTATTTCCTCATTGCTCTCACACTTGACATTGTTGGATGTCTGAGGCAACACATTGACTTTTGGCTGAGAGAACGGTCGGCAAGATGGATGTTTGCAGATATTTGATTGTGTATCACTTCCTGGCGTTCACCTTTTTCAAAGTGGCAGGTAATGGTTATTTATCTCTCACAGAGTTTGATTAGAAAGTTTACAAAACAAAATCATCTGTTGGTTTTTGTTAAATCTGTAAATGCATTTAAAATCTCCATTCTAGCTTGCTCTGAGGTGTCCATTATTGGAGGCAAAGATGTCAAAAAACTTCAGCCGTGGATGGTGTCCATTCAGAAGGACCAGATCCATGTGTGTGGGGGAATCCTCATTGAAAAACAATGGGTTTTAACTGCAGCATATTGCGAAGAGTAAGGCAACCACTTTGAGCATACAAATTAACTTGCAAAACCTATGTGAAGCTTAATATAATCTTTCTGTTTTCCCTCATTTTTATAATAAAGTAATTGTCCAAATTAAAGATACAATTATTATTTAAAGAATGTTTATTAATTTATATATATATCTTTTTTTTTTCAATTTATTGATCTATTTGGTCACACTTTAAGTACACTTAAAATGTTAGTACGTGTACAAGTACTTTACTACCCACATAGTAAATAGATACCATAATAAATTCAGCTTTAACAGGAGGGAACAGTTTTATTTTATTTTGATGCATGGTCTCTTTAACAAATTCTGTTGACTCTAAAATGTTGTGCCTACTAACTCTCATTGGAGTGTTAGTAGAGTGTTAGTAGACTGGTAGGGTTAGAATAGGTTGACATGTAGCCTAGTTGCAAAGTTAGTAGAATGTCTGGGACAATCATAATAAAGAGTTAGATATTAAGCAGACTGTTTCATTCTAATGAGAGTTAGTTGACATGTAGTTGCAAAGTTACTTATAGCAACAGAACGTTCAAAATTGACCATCACAATTATCTGTGCATACAAACTCTTAAAGGGATAGAAAGTTACCCCATGATATCCTAGGTGTATATGACTTTCTTCTTGCAGACTAACACAATCGGAATGCTGGATAAATACAATTCTATTAAAACATGTATTTGCACTTTAAAAAGTAGTATTAGGGACATTTAACCAGTCACATTTTTTTTAAAAAACCTAAGTAAATGTAAAAGCAGGAATAAGCACAATAAGTGTATCAAACGTATCAAGTGCGTTTTATTTCTTGGGCAATAGTGAGGATTGAAGGAATATTGGTGCTCTTGTGCTTCTGTTGTGAGAGTGCTGGAGAAAGTGGAGTGAAGACTGCAAACTTCAGCCAGACAGCAGGGAGTTAGCTTGACCAGCAGAGAGTTCTATCAAGGCTTCCAGATTGCTTCTCATTAATCACTCTCAATAAGAGAAAAGGATAAACAGACATTAAAGAATGTGGGGGGAGATCAAAAACTAAACTGGTCTTTCTTCACTGGTGTTTATATGGCCCCAGTGATGAGTTGGTCGATGGCCGTCAGGTGTGTGCGTTGAGTCAGCTGCTCTGTATGTGTTGCCAGGGGCGACTGATGTCGGGATGAAGGGAGATAGCTGTCAGGTGTGTGCGTTGATTGCTGGTCATTTGCTCTGTGTGTGTTGCCAGGGGCGACTGATGTCGGAATGATGGTAGTCCCGACAATATATTTATATATACAGTATATATATATATATATATATATATATATATATATATATATATATTTTTTTTTTTTTTTTTTTTTTTTTTTTTTTTTTTTTTTTTTTGCTAATTCACTTGACCAGGACACATACCCCAGTTTTGTATGCTAATCCAGCCAGCATCCCTCAATTTCTTAGGGCGTTTTTCCACTGGGTTCGTTTGCTGCGGTCCGAACCCGAGTGCGCTAGTTCCCGGCGCCCCCCGCAGCGTTGGTCTGGTTTCACACTCAATTAGTTGTATCGAACCCAGGTGCGTTTGCAGTGATCTTACGTCATCGCAAACGCAATCAAACAATGATATCGACAGTGATACGCATGCGCGGGATACTATACTTCCTGAACAAGTGCGTATGAGGAGTGGATAGTGCCACGGATAACTTACCGAAGTCGACAGTCGTGTACTTTTACGTGACAGAAGGGGTACGCCGCACCACAGACGCGTGTCACCAACGCGTGACTCCAACGTCGCACCACAGCACGCCGCACCACAAACGCGTGACACCAACGTGTGACTCCAACGTCGCATCACAATAAAATAATATCTATTTTTCCCCCTAGCTTTTCTTATCTTTCCTTTGTTATCTTTCTAATCAATCATTCTTTTCTTGTATTCTGATGACATTGAAAATATCACTGATACAAATTTTGTATTGTATACAAAGTTGTGTATGTCATTAATGTCATCTCTGAATGGTTTACAAACATAGTATTTAAAAAAAAAAAAATTCACTCACTTTCTACTGGATATGAGGACTATGCAAATTATACCGCATCAAAGTCACAACTTTTTGCACAATTATTAACAACAACTTTAAAGTTGAACAGATAAATTCATTAATTGTAATCTATAAACATAATATTCTGGAATGTGTCATTCTGAGTTTTTACTTTTGAAGGTGGTAATAATTTTAATTTACACAGTTGACCATAATGGGCGAATACACAATATGAAACTATTCACGATATTGTTTACAGGAGAAGGTGACAAGAAAGTATTTTAATAGCCTATTATTTTCAAGAAATCAACAATGAAAAAATATAAGACAGGGAAATAGTCTTTTAGTCACAAAATGCAAAACAATGTAGGTTCATGTTCAAATGTTCAAAACTAGGGCTGTCAGTGTCGACTATTTTATTTATATATTTTTTGGTCATAAAGATAGATCTGAAGTGAACAATAGCCTTTATGACTTAAATACATATTACAAATGAGGCAATATAATTGGTTCAAATAAAGTAGGGTATTAAAAGTAATTAATTATTTTATTTTATTTAACAACACTATTAAAATACATGAAGAAATATATAAACAATGAACATATGTATATTATGTACAAATGCCAACAGAGGGCGCAAGAGGGCTGACGATAATTGTTACACTTTACATCAAGAGCAGTACTACGGTGACGCATAGCTGCTGCCACATACATATAATTTTTTCCCCTCAATTATGTTGTAATAACGAGATCTTGTGTCGTTTTAACGTCATCTTTTGTCGTAATAACGTGATCTTATGTCATTAAAACGACATATTTTTCTCGTAATAACGAGATGTCGTTAAAAACGACATCTTTTTTTTGCCTTTATAAGGACATGTGTAGTCATGTACAAAATATGCCTTTATCCACATAAAATTGACAGCCTATCGCGCCTTTATCACACTTCTACGTTCAAAAAGCTTAAGCAAATAGTAACAGCCCCCAATCAGGCAAAATTAATCAATGAGGCCCTTTTTTTAAATATATTTTATATAGGCCTATAAGTTTTTTTTTTATATTATATATTATAATATAGCCTAAGATTTATTTTTGTTAATAGGCTATATCTTCATTACCTAGAGATATAATTAAACAAAAAGTAGTCAAAACACATCTAACAGAACGTAGCCTAAGTTGTTTATTTTTTACAACATTGTGTTCTTATTTTGTTTAATTAACGAAATGTCAATCTTCATCTTTATAACAGAAGATACAATACAAAAATCTTCAAGATACAGCCATATAGGCTACAATCTTCACATGTATAACGGATTATCACCTTATAAACAGTCCTTTGTGTGGTGGAATAATCAATGCTATATAGAAATATATGGTTACCGGTAGTATAATTTAAACTTTATTTTATTATTTTATTTGTTCATTAACTAATTATGCTAACTCAACTAATTTAATGTAAAGAGCTGGATACTAATTACTAATTAAATAATGTCAAATATTAAATGTAGGCTATTGATTAGAGTTGCCATAGACTGAAGGATTTTTCTAAACTAGTAGTAATTTATTTAAGCAATTAGGACTAATCTCACGTTTAAATTCAATCCTGGGTGTATGGCTATTCCGCGCTCAAGCGCATAAAACTTGCCGCAAAGCACCGGCAAAAGTAGGCTAATGATATAATAAATGTGTCTGAAAAAAATAATGAAGCATTTTAATTGTTTATTAATGAACTAGTCTTTTCTAAATCAGTGTAGGCTGCCTGCAAACATATCTACATCTCCGCTGTAATTTAGCCTCTAGAGATGCGCCTTTCATACGGACAGGATCACATAATCAGATGGTATACCGTAGGCTATTTGCTTTCGATTGGATGTTTTTTCGTTGGTGGATAACATTTTTTTTTTTTTTATAAACTTTATATAGATAGTTATATTTCTCATGTCTGTGAGGCTTGTCTATACACTGTTTTTCGGTTCATTTTTGAGACGCGCTCGAAGAGATCATGAAAGCGCGCCCTGTTCGTTTTATTTTATTTTACAAAAGCACAACGTTTTCTTGTTGTAGAGAGTTTACACAAATAAAAGTAGTTGCGACTGATGTATTATTCTTTTCTGTATGACCAGAAATGATGGAGTATTTAAGTTGTTTCCACTGTTGATAGGAAAATGCGAGTGATGGCACCGGCGCGTCCATGTCATGCAGTGCGCGCTCCACACTCCGCGCTCCACACTCCGCACAAACACGATATGCGCTTAATAATAGCGAACATTTATCTAGGTTAACGTTAGAGCGAGCGGCCATGCCAGACTGATAAGTCTTCTTCATGTTTAACAAATCAAATTCTGTTTTATTTTATTGCGCCAGTTTGAAAAGGATCGACGACTGAAACACTTAGCAGCCTATACAGATAAACGCCCAACGCTGGTGTTTTTCTTTAAACAAATTCGTTTAGTCTTTAAAATAAATATTGTTTGTGGGCTAATTAATGCCACAATAACTTGTTTATTTTATTGGCTACTTTTATTTTTCATTTTTGTTTTGCATTGAATACCATTTAAAGGATTTGCTGTGCACCGCAATGCCATCCTCCCATAGAAAGCCACGTTAAGAGCCACCTTTATTTTCTTTATAATAAAGGGTTTCTATCGGAAAACGCTTAACGCATAATTAAATGCATTGCGTTCATATTCTGGGCTCATCTGCTTTTCTGTAGGATAGTATGGTTTATTAATAAGGTGTGTAGGCTATAGCATTTGATCTTTATCACTGAAGTAGCCTATTAAGCCACATTAAGCTTTTTCTTTATTATAAGGGTTTTCTATGGGAGGAAAATGCTTAGCCTAATATGCAATTAAACACAATGTTCGTATTCTGGTAACATTAATGTCCGTTGGGGGCTGTTATTTCTTCAGCTTTTTGAACGTATGATAAAGACATGATTGGCTATCAATTTTATGTGGATAAAGGCATATTTTGTAGCCTACATGACTACACACTTGAGTGGAAAAAATTATATGTATGTGGCAGCAATGCGTCACCGTAGTTTTTCATAAACTTCGATTTATGAATAAAGAATTTTCCAAGCAAAATTATTAAGTTGACTATATATTGTACAGAGAAATTTGAGTCAGAAAATTAAAAGAAGATATCAAAATTAGATAAATGTAGGCTATGTTTGAGCCATGTTGTCCATTAATGAAACATTGGCTATATCATTCCACAGAGAAGAGCTATGTGAGCAATTATAGAATGGTCTAACGTTTCCGTTTCCATAAAGCAAAAGCTGCATTTTTCGTCTACGGTATAAATTTTTAGATAATCTTGTTACAGGGGTAATAATGGTAAATAATTTTAAATGATATTTCTTTTACTTTGTTTGTAATTAAAAATGTATGTGGGTTACTCCATGCTCTACTCCAATTAATATTTTCATACAAGGGCCATTTGTATCTGGAGGCAGGGATAGATTTAGCAAATAAAATATTTTTTATTACTTTGTTGTTAACTTTTCTGTCTAGAAAAGATAGACCATTTATTTAAAAACACTGCTGTAGAAAGACCAACAAGTTAGAGCCTGTTTATGGAATATTCGCTTCTTTTTTGATGACAAATTTAAAATTAAGATAGGCTTTAATATTAAACAAAAATTCACTTTAAAGAAAAGCTTCCTACAAAACAAAACAAAAATCATGTCTCCCGATAGGCTATAGCCTATTGCAAATCCAATCTTACTCATGCTATTCACTTTTCGTTATCAACATGGGAAAAATAACATTATATTGGGACGACGTGTGTATCAGGCGTCTTATTAGGCGACGTACTGAGGGACGACGTGTGTATCAGGCGTCTTATTAGGCGACGTGCCTGGTTCAGACGTTATGATTTTTTATACATTTCTCACGTATGCCGTCGCCACGTCGCCGTAAGGTATACGTTACTACTGTGACGCCGCCGTGACGTCGCCGCCGGTCTGTCGTCTGACGTCTCTATCAATCACATTCAAAAATAGACACGGACTGACGGCGACGGAAGGGTAGACTGCTCCTTCGCCTTCTTCAGGGTAGACTTAGAAAAGGCATGATCTACCCGCCATCCCGAGTCCGTGTTGCTTGCACATTAACGCGAACCGCACCACAGTTCGGGAGCAACCGATCTCAGACCACCTCCTCCAGGTAGTCTCGGGTTCGGTACTCTAGTGCGCACCCGGGTCCGATGACAGCGTTCACATTAGCGATTTTTCATGCGAACCGTGTATGGCGAGTGGATAATGCCTTTTCTAAGACTACCCTGAAGAAGGCGAAGGAGCAGTCTACCCTTCCGTCGCCGTCAGTCCGTGTCTATTTTTGAATGGGATTGATAGAGACGTCAGACGACAGACCGGCGGCGACGTCATGGCGGCGTCACGGTAGTAACGTATACCTTACGGCGACGTGGCGACGGCGTACGTGAGAAATGTATAAAAAATCATAACGTCTGAACCAGGCACGTCGCCTAATAAGACGCCTGATACACACGTCGTCCCTCAGTACGTCGCCTAATAAGACGCCTGATACACACGTCGTCCCAATATTATAATGTTATTTTTCCCATGTTGATAACGAAAAGTGAATATAGCATGAGTATTGGATTTGCAATAGGCTATATCGGGAGACATGATTTTTGTTTTGTTTTGCAGGAAGCCTTTCTTTAAAGTGAATTTTGTTTAATTATATTTTAATTTTAAGCAATTTGTCATCAACCAATTGCATGGATTTATTAAAAAAGAAGCGAATATTCCATAAACAGGCTCTAACTTGTTGGTCTTTCTACAGCAGTGTTTCAATAAATGGTCTATCTTTTCTAGACAGAAAAGTTACAAACAAAGTAATAAAAAATATTTTATGTGCAAAATCTATCCCTGCCTCCAATGGTCCCCCTTGTATGAAAATATTAATTGGAATAGAGCATGGAGTAACCCACATACATTTTTAATTACAAACAAAGTAAAAGAAATATCATTTAAAATTCTTTACCATTATAACCCCTGTAACAAGATTATCTCTAAATTTATACCGTAGACGAAAAATTCAGCTTTTGCTTTATGAAAACGGAAACGTTAGACCATTTAATTGCTCACATAGCTCTTCTCTGTGGAATGATATAGCCTACAATGTTTCATTAATGGACAACTTGGCTCAAACATAGTCATTTATCTAATTTTGATATCTTCTTTTACTTTTCTGACTCAAACTTCTCTGTACAATATATAGTCAACTTAATAATTTTGCTTGGAAAATTCTTTATTCATAAATCGAAGTTTATGAAAAACTACGGTGCGCATTGCTGCCACATAGGCTACATATTATTTTTTCCACTCAATTATGTCGAGATCTTTTGTCGTTTTAACGACATCTTTTTCTCGTAATAACAAGATCTTATGTCATTAAAACGTCATATTTTCTTGGACTTATAAGGACATGTGTAGTCATGTACAAAATATGTCTTTATCCACATAAAATTGATCATACGTTCAAAAAGCTGAAGAAATAGCAGCCCCCATCGGACATTCATGTTAAAAGATCACATTATGTACACACCTTATTAATAGCAGATGAACCCAGAATACGAACATTGTGTTTAATTGCATATTAGGCTAAACGTTTTCCTCCCATAGAAAACCATTATTATAAAGAAAAAGCTTAATGTCGCTTAATAGGCTACTTCAGTGATAAAGATCAAATGCTGTACACACCTTATTAATAAACCATAGGCCTACTATCCTACAGAAAAGCAGATGAGCCCAGAATATGAACGCAATGCATTTAATTATACGTTAAGCGTTTTCTGATAGAAACCCTTTATTATAAAGAAAATAAAGGTGGCTCTTAACGTGTCTTTCTATATGGGAGGATGGCATTGCGGTGCACAGCAAATCCTTTAAATGGTATTCAATGCAAAACAAAAATGAAAAATAAAAGTAGCCAATAAAATAAACAAATTATTGTGGCATTAATTAGCCCACAAACAATATTTATTTTAAAGACTAAACGAATTTGTTTAAAGAAAAACACCAGCGTTGGGCGTTTATCTGTATAGGCTAAGTGTTTCAGCCGCTCTTTTCAAACTGGCGCAATAAAATGCAACAGAATTTGATTTGTTAAACATGAAGAGGACTTATCAGTCTGGCATGGCCATTCGCTCTAACGGTAACCTAGATAGGCTAAATGTTCGCTATTATTAAGCGCATATCCGAGTGTTTGTGCGGAGTGTGGAGCGTTGGACACACATGGACGCGCCGGTGCCATCACTCGCATTTTCCTATCAACAGTGGAAACAACTTAAAATACTCCATCATTTCTGGTCATACAGAAAAGAATAATACATCAGTCACAACTACTTTTATTTGTGTAAACTCTCAACAACAAGAAAACGTTGTGCTTTTGTAAAATAAAAGAAAACGAACAGGGCGCGCTTTCATGATCTCTGTCAATTGGAGCGCGTCTCAAAAATGAACTGAAAAACAGTGTATAGACAAGCCTCACAGACATGAGAAATATAACTATCTATATAAAGTTTATAAATAAAAAAATGTCCACCAACGAAAAAAAATCCAATCGAAAGCAAATACGGTATAGGCTACCATCTGATTATGTGATCCTGTCCGTATGAAAGGCGCATCTCTAGAGGCTAAATTACAGCGAAGATGTAGATATGTTTGCAGGCAGCCTACACTGATTTAGAAAAGACTAATTCATTAATAAACAATTAAAATGCTTCATTATTTTTTTCATACACATTTATTATATCATTAGCCTACTTTTGCCGGTGCTTTGCGGCAAGTTTTATGCATGCGGAATAAAGGCTATAGCCATATATAGGCCTACACCCAGGGTTGAATATAAACGTGCGATTAGTCCTAATTGCTTAAATAAATGACTACTAGTCTAGAAAAAACCTTTAGTCTATGGCAACTATAGCCTACATTTAATATTTGACATTATTTAATTAGTAATTAGTATCCAGCTCTTTACATTAAATTAGTTGAGTTAGCATAAATAGTTAATGAACAAATAAAATAATAAAATAAAGTTTAAATTAAGATACTACCGGTTACCATATATTTCTATATAGCATTGCTTATTCCACCACACAAAGGACTGTTTATAAGGTGACAATCCGTTATACATGTGAAGATTGTATATGGCTGTATCTCGAAGATTTTTGTATTGTATCTTCTGTTATAAAGATGAAGATTGACATTTCGTTAATTAAACAAAATAACACAATGTTGTAAAAAATAAACAACTTAGGCTATGTTCTGTTAGATGTGTTTTTTTGTTTAATTATATTTCTAGGTAATGAAGATATAGCCTATTAACAAAAATAAATCTTAGGATATAATATATTATATAAAAAAAACCTTATAGGCCTATACGCCGGTTATATATATAAAATATATTTAAAAAAAGGGCCTCATTGATTCATTTTGCCTGATTGGGGGCTGCTACTATTGCTTAAGCTTTTTGAACGTATGTGTGATAAAGGCGCGATAGGCTGTCAATTTAATGTGGATAAAGGCATATTTTGTACATGACTACACATGTCCTTATAAAGGCAAAAAAAAAAAAAAAGATGTCGTTTTAACGACATCTCGTTATTACGAGAAAAATATGTCGTTTTAATATGCGTCATCGTAGTACTGCTCTTGATGTAAAGTGTAACAATTATCGTCAGCCCTCTTGCGCCCTCTGTTGGCATTTGTACATAATATACATATGTTCATTGTTTATATATGTCTTCATGTATTTTAATAGTGTTGTTAAATAAAATAAAATAATTAATTACTTTTAATAGCCTACTTTATTTGAACCAATTATATTCCCTCGTTTGTAATATGTATTTAAGTCATACTAAAGGCTATTGTTCACTTCATATCTATCTTTATGACCAAAAATAAAATAGTCGACACTGACAGCCTTTTGAACATTTGAACATGAACCTACATTGTTTTGCATTTTGTGACTAAAAGACTATTTCCCTGTCTTATATTTTTTCATTGTTGATTTATTGAAAATAATATTAAAATACTTTCTTGTCACCTTCTCCTGTAAAACAATATCGTGAATAGTTTCATATTGTGTATTTGCCCATTATGGTCAACTGTGTAAATTAAAATGATTACCACCTTCAAAAGTAAAAACTCAGAATGACACAATTACAATTAATGAATTTATCTGTTCAACTTTAAAGTTGTTGTTAATAATTGTGCAAAAAGTTGTGACTTTGATGGTGTATAATTTGCATAGTCCTCATATCCAGTAGAAAGTGAGTAAAAAAATATATATATATACTGTTCATAAACCATTCAGAGATGACATTAATGACATGCACAACTTTGTATACAATACAAAATTTGTATCAATGATATTTTCAATGTCATCAGAATACAAGAAAAGAATGATTGATTAGAAAGATAACAAAGGAAAGATAAGAAAAGCTAGGGAGAAAAATAGATATTATTTTATTGTGATGCGACGTCACAGGTTGGTGTCACGCGTCTGTGGTGCAACGTGCTGTGGTGCGACGTTGGAGTCACGCGTTGGTGTCAAGCGTCTGTGGTGCGGCGTACCCCTTCTGTCACGTAAAAGTACACGACTGTCGACTTCGGTAAGTTATCCGTGGCACTATCCACTCGCCATAAACCGTGCCCCGGTCCGCACTAAACTGCCAGTGTGAAAGCGCCCTAAGTTTATACGCATGCGTATCACTGTCGATATCATTGTTTCCTCACACACGACAACCATGAGTGGCAGGGGAACGTTGTGGGACACTGAAGAGGTGATGTCTCTCACTATGTTGTGCATAATAGCACCAAAAAAACAGACAAATTACAGCTATGCTCAGTCGAGTTGTATTATCCATGCATTTTCCGTGTGCGTTTGCGATGACGTAAGATCACTGCAAACGCACCTGGGTTCGATACAACTAATTGAGTGTGAAACCAGACCAACGCTGCGGGGGGCGCCAGGAACGAGCGCACTCGGGTTCGGACCGCAGCAAACGAACCCAGTGGAAAAACGCCCTTAGGTTCTCGCTGTAAAGTATCTGCACCTATGCACATCTAAGTCAGTTTTCTTTTTCAGAAAACCCATTAAATCTATGACAGTTCTCATAGGATCTCTGTCTCTGAGTAAAGGCTCTCAGCGTGTTGGCATCCTCAGTTATGAAAAACCTAAAACATTCAATGAAAGGACTAGACAAGATGACATCATGCTGATTAAGGTAAGGATGAATTGAAAGTGGTTGTTGTTTAGACACGATGACCGTATGATGTTTTTCACAGTATGCATTTGAGCATTGATTTTTCTTTTGCAGCTAAACAAAAAAGTGAAAGCAAAGCCCAAAAAAATCCCTAAAAAGGAAAAAGATGTTCCATCTGGAACAAAATGTGTTGTGACAGGTTGGGGAACTACTAATTTGAATGTCCAGGAACCTTCTGATAAACTGCAAATGTTAGAGGTGACGGTTGTGGACAGAGATCAGTGTAACCGCTTCTACGAGAGCGATCTTGTGATCACCAAAGACATGATGTGTGCAGGAAACAAGCAGGAAAAGAGAGGCACCTGTTGGGTATGTCATATTGTTGGCTTTGATTTATGGCTGTTGCAGGCTTTTTGAAATCATCCCTTTACTTGTCTGAAGGGAAAATAACCTCTTTTTTTCTTTTTCAGGGAGATTCCGGTGGACCTCTGGAATGTAAGAAAAACATGGTTGGATTGGTATCAGGGTCGAGAGGATGCGGTAATCCCAAGAAACCAACTGTGTACACATTTCTCTCCAAAAGACATATCTCCTGGATCAATAGCATACTGAAAAAGCAACTCAACAGCACGACTTTTTAAGAACCTAAAGATTTCCAGCATACTTTTGTTCAGATTACTGTAACTTTAAAATGTTATGCTTTTGGAATTGGGTTATATATTCACAAATCAATATCAAACTTTTTTCACAATTTTAATTTTTTAAACAAGTAAAACAGAGCTAAGTTAAGATCGTGTAAATGTATCTGATATTGCATTAATACATGAAGAATTCCCACTGTACTTTATTGATTGACACAAACATGGTTAAACAAACATTGGAAGATGATCTATTGTCTGGTGAAATATGAAATGCATCATATTCCTTTTTGTGATTTGTTTGCAAAACGAAGCTAAAATAAATTTTATCCTCAATTTAATGATTACATTTTCTAAACTCCACTAGTTAATGACTGTGGATTTGTTTAATTATAATGGATTCTGTCTTGTTTTTTTCCGTTACATTGAACACATTTCACATTAACACCAAAGTGCATCAAGTAAACTCCCATTGCTTTATGATATTTGTATTCAAAACACATTCAGACACTTCCTCTAAATAATTTAAAGTCTCAAAACGAATTGAGACCAACTGGTGAGGAGACACAACAAATCTCATTCAAAGTTCAGGACAGAAGTGTACACTGGGACTGCATCCGAAATAATATACTCTATTGAGTAGGTATATTATTTTGAATAAGTACGTCAGGGTTCTCAAGTTTTATCAAAAGCTTGGAGTGAGATCACATGCGGTTAGGGGAGGAGCCCTAATGGAGGCCCGCCCCCGCCTGTCCCCGCCCCCCAATTTTACCCATTGTTCATAATTAACCAGCACATATTGAAATTATATCAATTGGTAAATCTGATAAATGACAGAGCAATTCATCACATCAAATATACTATTTAATGTTATATTTCAAATGACAAATATACAAAAATATAACAAATTGCCCCCCGTGAGAAAATTTTGTGCATTTTAATGTTAAATCCATCAATCTGGTGCACTTTGAGAGTTCAAAATTAAAAGCTCCAAACTATATTCAGTGTGCAAATTAAACAAAGAAAAATTTAAACCTCTTTTAGTTACAGTGTCTATTTACATTACACCTACTACATAATAATAGTTATAATATTAATCCTATGACCGTAATAGCCATATTTTGTAAAAACAAATGCACTAAAAAATAAAGGACACTTTCATAATTAGATTTGTACCTATTTCTATACTTGAAAGAGATAAGCACATGATTTTTTAATTTTGACGCAAACTGCATCAAGCTTTTATTTTGGCGGAAAACATGGTTTACAAACGCCTCTCATTAAATTTCTAGTGAATTGCGGTAATCGTCAAATATGCAGATATGGAAATAATCTGTAACTGGGTTATGGGTTCCTACACTCATGACATGGCCTAAGTGTTTTGAAAGTAGTTATGCTTACCGCGGATTACTCATCTCTCTCCTGATCCTCCTCACTATCATCATCATCACAGGAGCTGATGAAGGGCAGAAAACATACTGTATATTTTGACACAGTTTACAGTGTCTGCTTTAAGGGCCAGTTTCTATTGTTTCACGCTATTTCTCTGCACATTCCTTGCGTTTCTTCTCCATCTCGCAGACTATTTTGACAGATACACACTGACACTGCTGCACGCTCGCTCACTCGTTTAAAGTTGTGATTGGGCCAGCCCAGTGTCAATCAAGAAAATAACCAATGGGCCGCTGATCTACATGTTTCATGGGCTGGTCTGTCAGAAAAAAAAAAACTACTTTTTTTGACCAATGCATTACACCAGCACAAACCCAGCGCGTTCGCGCGATGTTGTTGGTTACCTAGTAACGAACGTACGGTGCGTGTGCGTGCACACTTTGTGTGCGTGCGCCTCGTACACAACGTTACAGCTTGCAGGACAACTTGGTTGGCATTGCCTTTTCAGCGTGAGAAATACATGGTGTGGCGTGTGAGCGTGTGAACTGGTTGAATTGCGTGTGTCTCACGGCCAATGCGTGAGACTTGAGAACCCTGAGTACGTACTTTGCGAGCGCTAAAAAAAAGTACATTCTATGCATGAATGTGTGTAGTATGAATGAAATTCAGATGTACTACATAAGAGGTGAAATGTATTCTGATGGATAGATAATTTGCTTGTCATCAGAGAGAGAGATGACACTGTAGAAAGCCACAACACCTATACATATTAACATTTAAAACAATCATAGACATATTCAAATAAATAATAAAAAAGATCATACAACAAATGCGAGAGCATGGATGACAAATCAAAGGCTCATTTCTATACAAAACTTATATAACTAGTAGGCACTTTCTGCCTACTATGAGTACTGTGAATTATAACATACTTCTTTTGTCAAATACTGTTTTTCGCCTACTATAGGCCTAGTAGGGAAATATGCGATTTTGGATGCAGCCAAGGTTTGAAAGTGCATCTGAAAATTTGTGAAACAGATATTAGATAGCCTATTTAAATTTAGATATAATTTTTTTTTAAATGCAATGTTGTGTTTGCTTGTAGCTAAAACCCATGGAAATCAGTAAAAATATAGATTCACTGGCTAATATGAAATTCTTATGTCATACCATTAAACATAATGTAAAAAGACACAGTCTTTGTGTAATTATGCAGCAGCCTATATTTCTTGGGTTGCTCAAATTGTTTTGCTGTGGATGCTGTATTGTAAGGACTTTAATCAGTATAAGTGGAGACACAAGTCACCCGTGAATATA
Organism: Leuciscus leuciscus; assembly: GCF_965113295.1. NCBI lineage: Eukaryota > Metazoa > Chordata > Actinopteri > Cypriniformes > Leuciscidae > Leuciscus > Leuciscus leuciscus. Next base: position 25,030,969 of record NC_138740.1, on the reverse strand, counting down.
TTCAGAATATTTTGTATGCTTATGTACCTGTGCTCACTGCCAGGTTTGAGCTTAAAGTGGATAGCATTCAAAGGTCTTTCGTTGAAAGCGTATGATGAAAGACCCTCTTCAAATCTGCTCTTTAGCAGAATGATGAGCGGGGAGAGGATGCCAGAAGGTTTGAGTGAAATTGAGTGGTAGTTATAACAGAACAGTACTACCCCCTCCTGGACAGAGAACTTCAATTATCAAGCATGTACTTGAACTCGTTTTAGAGAAGATTCACTCTGAGAGATGAGTTTATTTAAATGCAGTGATCCTTGCCTGACATATGATTTCTTTACACTTTTAATTCAGTACAGGAACCATCCACCAAACGTAATCCAAGCCGAGTGTAGTTACTGATGACCTTATTTGTCTTTCAATGTTGTCTTGTCTTAACATCTTTCATTACAGTTATACGTCATTTTTAATTCTAAACTGTAATCAATGTAGGAGTGGATGTACTTGAGTTTTTGGCATGCATATAAAAATACTGATTTGCATATGTGTGCAATATATTATTCATGATGCGGGAAAGCAACGAGATTCATCATTACTGACATATTTACTACAACTGCGTAACCAGTGGACACGTTGTCAGCACCAATGGAAATCATAAGCCCATTGAAAGTAGTGGGACCCTTCATGAGATATTTTGAGCCGGAGAAATTTTATGATGAAAAGCTGAGCTTTATCCTATTTGGTTTGTGACATATAGCTGTTCCCGTACATTGCCAGCTCAGTGGAATCTTCAGTTATTGAAGTGAGGTTACGGGTGTCACCTCTAAGCCTACCTCCAATCCAAACCTTTATATAGCCACTAAATGAGGAGATAAACCAGTATATTGGCCACAAGGATGAGTGTGGGGGAAACATAATAAACAGCCCTCTGCAGATTCTTGTTTCAATGAATATGCAGAAACACATGGCTTTGCTAAATGTTCCAATTATTCTGTACTGTGTTCCAATTATTCTGTACATTTGGTATCATTCTGTGTAAGGCTGAACAAATGTTCTTGTCCTTGGTTGTAGGTGACAATTCGGTTGTTAAGTCGTGACGTAACCACTCTCCGATTATACTCTTTCCGGGTCCAAAGTCCAGGTCCTCTCTACCTACCTACCGCTTTCGCTAGTGTTTTGGTTATTATTGAGTGTTTTTACAATGCCGCAGTGCTGTGTCTCATGTCCCGAGCTAACTCACTTCAACCTCGTAAATCTTCTTTTTCATTGATGCCTGGACTCTACCCTTAATTATGCCACCTGAGTGATGAGCTACACTAACCACTCTGTTGGTGTTAAAGGAATTTAAACCCTTTTTGACCGCCAAGGGTGCCTCACTAAGAAGGACGTGATCGTAAATAAATGTACAGGTTCCACCATTGTTATTTCTAGACGAGAGGAGCGCTTGGACCCGGAAAAGGCTAAACGTGACGTGTGACGTCAGCCTTAACAATCGGATAAAGATAAATAAGCAGGAAATGCTGCACCTTTTAATAAGTATGTACTTAAAACCCTCTTTATTATAATTCCATTTGCACTACTGTATACTGTACTGCACTGCTAACCACAAACTGTGTATTACTTCTGTGAATTGTTTACTAATTCTCCGAAGAGGTGAATGCACTGTGGTTATTGCACTTTCTTTTTACCTAGAAGTCCTCATACTCTGTGTATAGTATGTTGTATATTGTTTACTGCCTGTTTGTGTCCCATGTATTCTGTGTATACTGCAATATGTGTGTCTCTACCTGTGTCTTATCCTATACTTGTTATCCATACTGTCATGTTGTGGAGATTGCACCAAAGAATTGTGAATAAAGTGATTTTATTTTATTTTATTGTAGGGCAAGTTGTCATGTCTTAAATGACATGTTATAAAATTAAAATATAAAAATGTAGTTACATTGTTTGTTGGATGAAAAAATGGTTTGATCTTTTTGTATGTTATAAAATACTATATTTTTTCATCAATTTCTGTGTTTCAGTGTGTTTTATATATATGTTTAGGTGTTAAATATGTACCTTTCAAACAGGTTGGTAAGATGTTTTGTTTTTTGAAAGAAGTCTCTAATGAAGTGGGGAAAAAAACGTACTCGGTTACTAACGTAACCTCGGTTCTCTCTAGAAGAGGGAACGAGTACTTGCGTAAGTATCTTACGCTAGGGGAAAACCTCTTTTCCTCGAGATATTGAAGCCAAAAATTATCCTTAATTTTGCAATAATGTAAAACGCATTGCAGCAGCATGCAGACATGGGCGAGACAGCTTGCGCGCCCATTGGCTGCTCTGCGGCAACTGCACCAGCCTATCGATAGAGGCCCCTCATGACGTCAGAACCAATGAGGGTGCTTCGCGCCCATTACGTCATGTCCCGCAGAAAGCGGGTGGGGCTAGGGCTATAAATACGGCCCAGAGAGGCTGGTTTGGTCCGTTTTTTCATCGCTGAAGCGAATCAGAACGTGACGCATGCACGGCAAGATACGCAAGTACTCGTTCCCTCTTCTAGAGAGAACCGAGGTTACGTTAGTAACCGAGTACGTTCTCTTACGAGAGGTTCTCTCGTACTTGCGTAAGTATCTTACGCTAGGGGAACACAGTGTAAAACGCCGTGCGTGCTTGAGACATAACACTAAAGTCCCAAGGGCAGGTGCCCGGGGCTCATACAGTGCCTAATCACAAGAGGCTAGAATAGCATCATTCCTGTAATATAGAGCTCTGATAAGAGCATATTATATCAAGTGTTCCACACAGCCAGGGCGAACTCGGCCTGGACTAATAAATATGGGGGACTTACGCACTGCCCACAGAAGTATACAGACGATCAGTGATCGACGCTCTAGCAGTTTCAGCATCCTGAGCCGATAGCATCGGGCGGGCAATACTGAAAAATTAAACCGAGAGCAACCTAGCTTGTAAAGCGGGAACCTCGAGGTTATAAAACCTTATAAATGTAGACGGGGAGGCCCAGCCTGCCGCCATACAGATATCTTGCAAGGCAATCCCACTGGACCAAGCCCACGACGAGGCCATGCCTCTTGTGGAGTGCGCTTTGACACCTATCGGGCATTGCAGGCCCTTGGATGTGTAAGCTAGCACTATAGCATCAACTATCCATCTGGATAGACTCTGTTTTGATGCAGCTAGTCCCTTAGAACATCCGCCCTAAACAGTGTATTGAGGGATTTAGGAACATATCCGTGCTTTGGTTTGAGTATGACTCTCGAGTCATTAGGCCCAAACTCCATACACGTCGCGCTCACTGAGAGCGCTTGCAAATCGCTTATGCGCTTCACTGAAGCGAGAGCCAGAAGAAACACTGTTTTGAAAGACAAGAGTTTCAGGTCTATTGACTGTATTGGCTCGAATGGGGCACCTTTCATGGCTTCCAGAACCGTGGAAAGGTCCCAAACGGGAACTGAGGGAGGTCTGGGAGGGTTCAGCATCTTAGCTCCTCTAAGGAAGCGAATGACCAGATCGTTCCTTCCTAATGACTGGCCAAGCGGTGGTTCAGCGAACGCTGCTATGGCCGCCACATAAAGAGCTCTTGTAAAAAGGAGAGAACCTCCGGCACCCCACAGCGTGAGGGTGAAGTGCCACTCGCTGTACACCAGCTAGTGAACACAGACCATTTTGAGGAATAGAGCCGCCTCGTAGATGGAGCTCTAGCCTGTGTGATCGTGTTTAACACTCCCGCTGGGAGATTAACGGGTACCCGTTGATGGCCCACACATGTAGGGACCAAAGCTCCGGGTAAGGATGCCAGATCGAGCTGTTTGCCTGCGAGAGGAGATCCCTCCTCACCGGTATCGGCCACGGGGCGGTACTCGTCAGCTGCATCAGGACTGGAAACCAGACTTGGTTTGTCCAAAAATGGGGCGACGAGTAGCACCGTGCATCCACTCTCCCTGATTCGCTCTAACACCTGGGGTAGGAGCGTGACAGGGGGAAACGCATAGAGCGGGCAGCGGGGCCACGTGAGCCAGCGCATCCCTGCTCTTGGAGAAAAATTCCTGACAATGAGCGTTCTCTTGAGACGCAAATATGTCTATTTTCGCTCTGCCAAATGTCCTCCATAGCAGTTTGACTGTCTGTGGGTGTAAAGACCATTCTCCTGCCGGAAGATAGTTTCTGGACAGTCTGTCTGGTCCCACATTCAGATGGCCGGGCACATGCGCTGCCCTGAGCGAGCGCAGATTGTGCTGAGCCCAGACCAGGAGGTGTTCCGTCAGCCTGTGAAGGATTCTGGATCTGATACCTCCTTGGTGATTTATATAAGCCACCACTGACATGTTGTCCGAACGGACCAAGACGTGGTGTCTTTTATCTGGGGACAAAAAGCGCCTCAGCGCGTTGTCGACTGCCATCATTTCCAGGCAGTTTATATGCAGAAGCTTCTCCCGTTCCGACCACTGGCCGAATAACGGTCTGCCCTCGAGCAGCGCTCCCCATCCCGAGGGTGAGGCGTCCGTAGACACCACCTTCACACTCGAGGAAGTCCCCAGGCTTACTCCTGACCGGTACCAGTCGGTCACTGTCCAAGGTTTCAGAGCTGCGACGCATTTCTGATCGACCTTGAGGCGCGCGAGACCGGAGGTCCAAGCTCTGCGCGGCGCGCACTTTCAACCAATACTGCAGCGGGCGCATGCGAAGCAGACCCAGCTGAAGCACTGAGGATGCTGAAGCCATGAGACCCAGCATCCTTTGAAACTTTTTGAGCGGGACTAAAGCGCCGTGGCGAAAAATCTCTGTCATGCGCTGAATACTTAGTCTGTGCTGCGGCGACAGCTGTGCTGTCATAGACAGCGAGTCCAGATCTGTGCCCAGAAAAGATATTTTCTGACTGGGAGACAGCGAACTCTTCGCCCAATTGACTGTGAGACCTAAATTCTCGAGGTGATCGAGTAATATGGTCCTGTGTTCTATGAGCTCCGACTGTGATCGAGCTAGAACCAGCCAATCGTCCAAATAATTCAGCACTCGTATTCCTCGGAGCCTGAGGGGTGCGAAAGTGCATCCATGCACATCGTGAATGCGCGAGGTGCCAGGGATAGGCCAAATGGCAGGACTGTGTACTGATATTAGGACCAGCGGGCAGCATACTAGAGGCACGCAGCTCGCAAGTGGTTTTCTCTAGAATACCTTGTTCTCCTGATTTTTCAGTGCTGTATTTTAGTCAAGGTAAGGCCATCTTCGATTTTCTTGTTCTTTTGTAATTTTAATTTGACATAATCCTGTATTTCAGTTAGACGCATTGGCACTTTAGAGAAATAGCCGCGAACGAAACACATGTAACTGTTTATAGCAACCTAATTTGCACGTAACTTAAGCCGTTGCTCCTAGCACTTTAGATTTGACACATTTTGCCGTTATTGACTTAATTGCCCGAACGAAACAGCATCTGTGAAAATTGATAGATATAAATAGAAGGGCTTTCAGATCACTTCAATAGGACCAGCGGGCAGCATACTAGAGGCACGCAGCTCGCAAGTGGTTTTCTCTAGAATACCTTGTTCTCCTGATTTTTCAGTGCTGTATTTTAGTCAAGGTAAGGCCATCTTCGATTTTCTTGTTCTTTTGTAATTTTAATTTGACATAATCCTGTATTTCAGTTAGACGCATTGGCACTTTAGAGAAATAGCCGCGAACGAAACACATGTAACTGTTTATAGCAACCTAATTTGCACGTAACTTAAGCCGTTGCTCCTAGCACTTTAGATTTGACACATTTTGCCGTTATTGACTTAATTGCCCGAACGAAACAGCATCTGTGAAAATTGATAGATATAAATAGAAGGGCTTTCAGATCACTTCAATAGGACCAGCGGGCAGCATACTAGAGGCACGCAGCTCGCAAGTGGTTTTCTCTAGAATACCTTGTTCTCCTGATTTTTCAGTGCTGTATTTTAGTCAAGGTAAGGCCATCTTCGATTTTCTTGTTCTTTTGTAATTTTAATTTGACATAATCCTGTATTTCAGTTAGACGCATTGGCACTTTAGAGAAATAGCCGCGAACGAAACACATGTAACTGTTTATAGCAACCTAATTTGCACGTAACTTAAGCCGTTGCTCCTAGCACTTTAGATTTGACACATTTTGCCGTTATTGACTTAATTGCCCGAACGAAACAGCATCTGTGAAAATTGATAGATATAAATAGAAGGGCTTTCAGATCACTTCAATAGGACCAGCGGGCAGCATACTAGAGGCACGCAGCTCGCAAGTGGTTTTCTCTAGAATACCTTGTTCTCCTGATTTTTCAGTGCTGTTAATCTATAATCTACTCCAAGATTTCTGACCGATCTTGATGGGGTGATTAATGATGACTCTAGCTGGATGGTGAAGTCGTGCTGTAGAGACGGATTGGCAGGGAGGACGAGAAGCTCAGTCTTTGCCAGGTTGAGCTGCAGGTGGTGTTCCTTCATCCATGTGGAGATGTCCGCCAGACAGCTTGAGACCCGTGCAGCTACTGTGGGATCATCTGGTTGAAAGGAGAGGAAGAGCTGTGTGTCATCAGCATAGCAGTGGTAGGAAAAACCGTGTGCCTGTATGATGTGTCCCAGTGATGTGGTGTAGATGGAGAAGAGGAGGGGACCAAGAACTGAACCCTGGGGAACCCCTGTGGTCAGCTGATGTGCTCTGGATACCTCGCCTCTCCATGCGACCTTGAAGGACCTACCTGTGAGATAGGACTCAAACCAGTGGAGTGAAGTTCTTGTGATGCCCAGTGATGAGAGGGTGGACAGAAGGATCTGATGATTCACCGTGTCGAAGGCAGCAGACAGATCCAGGAGAATGAGGACTGAAGATTTGGAAGCAGCTTTTGCGATCCGTAGGGCTTCTGTGACTGACAGTAATGCAGTCTCAGTTGAATGTCCTTTCTTGAATGCGAAGCGCGCTCTGGTCGCTCAGCGACAGAGGGGCTTCAGTGTGCTGTAACATAAGCGTCGCGCTTATGACATTTGAGGTAGGGGGCGCGCTGATAACAGCGGGCAGATTGCCCGCGCTCGATTCCTCTGCGGTGGTCAACCGAGAGGGGGAGGGCTGGGCGAGTCCCGTAAGACCTGTCATGTCTATGTGTGAATGTGGGCGTGGGATAGCGGGCACATTTACAACACTGAGAGCATTGTCCGCCTGAGCAGAGCGAATGCATGTTGGTTTCGTTTTACAGAAACCTTGAGACATGCAGAACGTAGTGTTTGTGGGCACTGGGCAGTGGGCACATTTACCACATTTAATGCGCAATCGATCTGGGTCGATTTCATGTGCGCGAGCTCTGTGTGACGGGCTGTGTTTCTGTGTAGGAATGAGCACTGGGCACTGGGCAGTGGGCATTTTGTCTACACTCATAACACCATCGGCCGTGGCCGGAACACCAGAAAATACACTCTTATGGGATTTATCTGGGTAGCCGTAAAAGCGGCGTTTGTGTGCAGGCAAGCGGGCTGTGTCGCCGACTTGTTTACTGCAGAATACACTGGAACAGTCGCATTTACTGGAACTGAACGAGCGAGAAGTTGCCATAGAAACAGAGAGCGTCAACATGCTGGCGTTTGTTTGCAGGTGTGCGTGTATTACAATAGGCTCGTCCACTGCAATATTGACATTTTCAGAGAAATGTGTGAGAATGGAGGTAGGTCCAGCCGCAGCTGGACTAGGAACACTCTCTTTTCTCCTTTCGCCAGTGACGCATGGAAACCATAGAAACGGTGCTTGGGTGCAGGCGAGCGGGTTGTACAATGCGCTCGTTGGCTGCAAAAATACACATCTGCAGTCGCCTTTTCAGGGAACTGACAGAGCGAGCATTGACGGCATAATTTTATCTGCCGGTAGACCCGGGATCGAACACGGGTCTCTCACGCGAAAGCCTGAGAATGGGGCGCAGGGGCAGGGTAGCTTTCTTGTACGTAAAACTAACCCCGACCGTCCGCTTCCAGCCTCCCCTGTGAACGGCGCAGTTTGCGCGGCTCGAACAGGGGGAGAGAGAAAGCTAGCCCCGTGACCGTCTGCTCCTGACATCCCCTGTGAACGGCGCGGTTTGCGCGGCTCGAACAGAGGGAGAGCAGGTATCATCCTCCAAGCAGGCAAGGCAAGCGGGCGCACCGGCAAGCTTTGCGGGTTGGGGGGGCGGGGGGCGGAGGCGCAGTCTCGGAGAAGGATGCCAGTTGAGTCCGCAGAGTCACCATAGGCAGTAACTAGCTCGCAGTGAGGGCAGTCGCCGTCAGCGAGCGCGAGAGCTGCGCGTCCTCAGGAAAGGGGCGACTTGAAAAAGACGCCCGGCTCTTTTAGTGCAATGAGAGTGTGTGTCGCGGCGGCGAACACACACATACACAAAACACAGTAGCAGAGAAAAGGATATGTACGCCGGAAAGCGTGAGCAGGAACGGCGACTGAAGGCGGCGAGTTGTTGACCGGCAGCTTCAGATGCAGAACAAATCCCGCTGAGTGCTTGAATCAGACGGCGCGGCTTCCTCTCAGGATCCAGCGATGCGTAGGCTCGCTGAAGAGATGAAAAACTGACCAAACCAGCCTCTCTGGGCCGTATTTATAGCCCCACCCGCTTTCGGCGGGACATGACGTAATGGGCGCGAAGCACCCTCATTGGTTCTGACGTCATGAGGGGCCTCTATCGATAGGCTGGATGCGTTTTACATTATTGCAAAATTAAGGATAATTTTTGGCTTCAATATCTCGAGGAAAAGAGGTTTTCCCCTAGCGTAAGATACTTACGCAAGTACGAGAGAACCTCTCGTAAGAGAACTGTAATATTATGACATATAAAATCTTACAATTTGGTGCACAAGAAATATTTCTTAATATCAATGTTAAAAACTGTTGTGTTGCTTAATATTTTTGTAGAACCCATGATATATATTTTTTTGTATTATTTGACATTTTTATAGAAAGTAAAAAAAAACTGAATTTATTTGAAACAGAAACCTTTTGCAACATTTTTACTGTCAATTTTGAGCAATTTAATGGATCCTTGCTGAAAAAAAAAATATATTAGCCTACTTAAAAAAAAAAATCATTCTGATCCTAAATATTTGAACAATAGTGTATATATATACACACGAAAGGAAAATAAGCTAAACTTGTGTTGCAACTTTGTCTGTATCCTGGGGCTGTGTTGCTTTTAATATGATCTTTTCATATTCCCATAATGAATGTTTTTTTCATGATATAATAGGTAATAACCTGTTGTTTAAATGTATTGTTGTGTTTATTACTCTGTCGCTTGTAGCAGTGGACCACCAAGGCACAGACCCACCACTAACCAAAGAGACAAGCGTGGGATTGGTGTTATTTCTTCTTTCTGGTGCTGCATCACCACAGATATATTGCAGCAGCTCTGAGGAAATTAAAGGGCGGGCTTCTTGTCAACTCCATTAGTCCTACTTTCAACTTATATTCTACAGTGAAAGACAAAACTACACAATGAAGCATGAATGTGCTTGATGTTACAGCATTGATTATAATACAAGCCCTTTATTTGTCCCTAGAGGTTTATTTGGAAAGAAACAGCAAAATCTCAGTCTGTCAGCAGCAAATTCTCTTCCCCAATATGAGTCGACGGACCACACAGTTCGGTTTGATGCCATGTTCTACTATAAACTATTATCAAGCCATGATTTTGCATGGACTTGGTCTGATTTAGTATACGGTACAATGGCAGCATAGGTAGGTATAGGCCTACTAAAATCGTTGGACGTGTCCACCTCGTGGCGCCCTTCCCCAGCTCTGCTGCACCGGATAGGTCACTATATCGAATCAGCACGTTTGGCTTAAGAGTTCAGACCCCGAGGACACTTTCATGGTCTCAGTGGAAAGTAGGCTATTGCATATCGCTCACAACTTCTAGCTTATTTATAGCCTATATACATCATCATAAAGATATCTGCTCTCGAGCGATTACTGACGCTGGTTAAATTCTTTCCCCGCATAGAATAAAATGGTCTCGTGAACCTTGGTAATTGCTAGTTTGTTACAACGGTAAAAATAAATAAAAATTAAATTAAATTCGTATACAAATGAACGTAGTTTATAGCTTTAAAAATTAGGAATAGCTATTTAGCCTATGCCCTTAATCGATTATTTGAATTCATTCATACGCGTTTAATGTGTAATGGTGGCTATAATGACCTTTGATGACATTTGTTTTTCAGTAGTTTAGGCTACTGAAGGATTTCCTAACGCAACAAATTTGTTTTGAATTAAAATGTTCAAATGCTGGCTGGTTTGATTATGACAATAAAGATAGGCTACTCAGAACACGATGTAAAAAATTAAATAATAATTTAACTTTAATTAGTTAAATTAATTATAAAAACAATATTTAATTAATTTAATTAACCTTTTTTTTTGTGAAACAAAAATTACATTTATTATAGAGAGAAATTAAAAAAGTCTGGGGACATCCTAGGGGACATTATTAAACTTATTAAACAGTCACACGGATATTTTGGTGATCAATATTTCTAGCATGGTAAACATTTTGTGAGGGGAATAAAACATGTCTCATGTAGTTACTGTAAGTATACAGTCAAGCTCGGTAGTCACGAGGACACATCGGTGGTGACGTCACTCTATCTGCCCGGGGAACAATCAGAGGCAGCGCGAGCGCCACTTGAATGGATTGTTGTCGGTGAATAACTTTGCTCCTGGTTTCTCCCCTTTAGCCCACCGCTCGTATTTTCCACATTTTCCCCCTAATATTTACGAGTTCAAATTGCACTAAATGGTATATGAAGCACTTAACACCACTCGGAAAAGTGTGTTAGCAACAAACCCCTGAGGTCTGTGTGTGCGGCTTAACTTTTGCAAAGTGGGTAAGTGCAGAAATCTAAACACTCTTTTCCCGTGTATTTTTTCCTTCCAATGTTATGCTATTCCAAATGGAACTCTGCTGAAATTTAGAACGAAACATTTCAGACTTCACGCTGCCGAATAAAATAGTTGTAATTTCGCTTCAATGTTACATGTACATGCCAGTGTTTACAATCATCATTCCTGTCAGCTATAGTTGCACACAATGTTGCCATTGTTCTTCAGTGAAGCGCGCGGTCATTCCTGTTTGCTTTTCTTATCTTGTTGGAGTCTTTCTGAACACTCCATCTAAACTTTTCACTTTCCCGTGGAGACTCCTCAGGAAGATCCAAGAATATCAGTGACCCCAGTTTATGTGTATTTATGGAGTTTATAGAGTGTCTGGACGGAAGTGTCTGGAAGGAACTACAAAATACTCTGACATTTTAAAATGTGCACAGTGAACATGCATTAGATTGAGTACTACTGCCACTGGAGCCACTGTAACTTGATCCACCCTGTTTTGCCTCCAAAAGCTTGGTCTTGCCATTAATAACAGTGCTGCTGACCTGATCCTTAGTTTCCGCCGTATTAAGCAACACATTGCTTTTGGAGTATGTGTGTATGACTAACTAAAGTCTGATTTTATTCAGGTGTCTTGGGATCTGTTAAAATCTGAATGGACTAATATGAAGAGCCTGAAGGCAAAGTTTAGGAAGAGTGATGTAAGTATGACCTAGTGTACTTTCAGCTGGTTTGGAACTGAATGGTGTTGTGCTGGTCTTGAACGCTTGTATTGAGAATCATATAAACAGTCCCTCCATGATAAAGAAAAGAAAATGTAACACCATATTCTTACGCACGACATTCACAGTTGTCTATATTTTCATTCATTTGGATTCTGAGGTAAAGTTTCATAGTCAGCCTCTGTGAATGTTCTAGACTGCATGATGAGTGAATGACTCAGAATCAGACATGTCTGCAGCTTTATTATGATGACTGAGTCATAACTGGGAGTATAATTTTAAGGCAGAGAACTTCTGCACTCCCGAAGAAAGAATGAAAAAACACTCCTCAGAGGAGCTTCCTGCCACCAGATGTGATTCAGCAATCATTTCTAAGCCTATAATAGAACAAAATCAGTCTCAGGCTGAAGTATTGGAATGTGCACGAATGAAACGCTATTGCTTATAATTTCATGTTTTGGCTTGCCAAACCATTGCCACTTGGGCTGAGTCAGCGGATAGAGATTACTGTGAAATTCTATGTGATCATCAAACCACAGAACTAAGCTGAGTTTTAATATACTTTCTGCCAGCACATGGTCACAGTGGCATTTTGGACATTTGCACGGAATGTTGTTAAGAGCAAGCTCGCCATAGCCACATTCACAGTTCATTATATTGATTTTCTCCTTGTATGGAGGCTAAGTCACGCATTACTGTTTTTATGTTTTGTAATTGGTGGGTGTTTGCTTGCACAACAATGTGGTTGCCTAGAAACAATGCATAATTTTATAGAGAAATCTACTCACTCAATTCATAGGTAGAACTTTGCATGTCTGTCTTTGTGCAAGATGCGGCATTGGAAATCATAGTATGGCATTATATAGTCCAGCCAGTTGGTTGTTACTCAATTTTTTATATAGAAAAATATTTGTAGTAATAAAAAAGAAAAAGGAAACTTCCTCTTTAAGTTTTTGGTTTTGATTCCTTTTAGTTGTATTTTGTCATCACTTCTGCTTGTATCAGTTGTAACCTGTACATTCACCAATCAAACGTCTTGTTTCAGTACTTTGCCATACAGGGTGTTTTCTGGAAAAAGAGGTAATCGAGAGAGAACAAGAGAAACAAAATATCCTCCTGGTTCTATTTGGGGTTTTGTGTGTCAGTCCAGAACTGTACAGGAATGTTCATGTAAGGCCAGGCTTTCATTCTTGTGCAAAACAGGAGACCAGAACTGCCAGGATAAATACTTTTACAAGAGTGTCTGATTGCCAAGTTCTTGTAATATGTGATGTTACTTTACCAGCACTTCATGTGTTTGTAGTCCCATTTGAACCATTCTAGTGTACCCATAACTTATTGCATAACAAAGAGCGAGAGATAATGCTATTATTACATTTGTTGGTATTTGTGGCATGTTTGAGAGACTCATAAAATGTTTTTTCTTGCTTCTTGCTCAGAGTTGCATGAAATTCCAGTCCTTATGTGCAAGGCACATGGCATTAAAAACAGCTTGTTGTAGACCAGGTTTATTGCATCTCAGTAGGATAGCGGCACTATTGACTTTTGTCATTCACTTGCAAAAATAGACCTTTTGTGCACACAAATCAATAGCGGCACATATCTAAATTTGCTATGTTTACATGATGAGAGTTGTCTTTTATCTGCTCATGGATTGACTCACTTTGGGTCTGCTTAAGTCATTGAGAATTTGGAAAACCTCCACTCCTGCTTGGGGTTCTTTTCCCATGTAAGCATCTAGATGTAAGTTGATGTTTTGCAGGCTGCTGATATTACTGTATAAGCTCTTTATTTATTAGCTTGTCTCTAACAAGCATTTTATCAATTAACATTATTATGCAATGTAGTTCATATGGTTCCTGGTTTTCTTATTTAATCTCATTTAGTTGTTAACTTTATTTCAGTGATGCAATGGAAAAATTGTATCACAAATTGTTGGATAACATTTAAGCGCACATTGTGGGCTGAATGCCCTTTTAATTGCTTAACAGACAGTTTTGCAGATTGAAAATTGCAATCTGTTGATGTTATATGGGCTTTTATCTAGATTTAGGCCTATCTAGTTATCCAGAGTATTTTAGGTTAAGTTGACGCATGAATAAACAGGAAATGGAAATGAAAATTGCCTAGATGCTCCTTATTTAGCACGATTGTGTCATTTTCGCTTTAGATCAGATGAACTTTCAAGTGTGGTTTTTCCACCCGGTCTCATGAAAAGTCATGAGGAGACTGCAAAAGCATAAGAAATCAGAAAGAAACTGTCCATAAAGAAACTGCCCAAACCTAAACCCAACTCCACAACCCAGCCTTAAATATGTTCTGTGAATCTTTAAATTAAATATTTGGAGAGAGCCAATATTAGTCACCAAAACTGGTTTCCAACAATCTTCAAAACATCATATTTTGTGAAGAAAAAACTGTGCGACAAGTAAAAGGAGTTTCGGTTCATTTTTGTGACACGCTCTACAAAAAGTTCATGGAAAAGAAACTGAGACGGCAGAAGCGGCATCTTGTTTGTTTTCTTTATTTATAGTAAAACCCCTTAACTGTTAAAAGGACTAGATATCACTGCGGACATTCAAACTGATTTTTTTATTATGAATATAGGACTGACCTGAAGGAAAATGCTATATCTACTGTAAATGCAGGTACACTTGCTTACTCAATCTCTCACAATACTCTACTCTATAAGCTTCAATGAACAATATCAATGAGAACGTGTTTAAGTTGCTAAGAGTGGTTGCTAGGGGTGTTGTGTAGTGATACATAGAACCTTTGGGTGAAGAGGTCATAGATGAATAAATCGTGAATCAGAATCAAGGACTGGAACTAACCGTTTTATAAAAAAAGTTATTTAAATAATATGTAGTACAATCTGTTGTAGTTTCCCCCTCTTTTCCACCTCGCTTTTAAATTGCTTATGAAAGCCCTGTGGCTGTGTGCATTTTATATCGAATTGACAGCAATTCAGGGGTGGCAATTGCTTGAATGCTGGGTTCATTCTTCTTCTTATTGAAAACAACAACAAAACAGTACAATGACAAACTCGTTTGTATTAAACAGAACTTTTATTTATATAACAATATAACATAAACGAATATTGTTTATATAACAAAACGAAGAAGACTGCTTTATTAACAAAGCATGGCATACACCATGCTATGCAGGGAACTATTAGCATTGGGTTTAAATCCAAAATATTGGCAAATAGGCACTTTTACATTTTGCTTTGAAACCAAATCTTACGCCAGCATCTTGTCAGTGAGCTCTCCTCACTTTTGTCACGTGATAAATGAAATCTGACTCCTGCTGCTGATCTGTGTTGCCACTCTCGTTCGGCTCACGGCACGCTGAATTAAGCTGACGCGTTTTTAATTGTAATGTATGCTCTCCAACTGAACTAAATAATTGTATTACTATAAAATCAAAACGACAGTGGGCAGGGGTGGGCAAGTGATTTAATCGGTGTGTGGCTAAACACTGTGTAACACCGGTAACACAGACTATTGCAGCATGTCTAGTCACAAGACTGTATTGGGTTTTCTCTATGCTTAACGTTATGCTGGTTTATTCGAGTCGATCTTTTTACTAAACATTATGTGTGGCTCACATTAACGATCAGGTCAAAATGTTAATGTAAAGCTAAACGTGTTTAGAAACATAATAGTTGTGTTAATTTATTTTTCTCTACCAAGCCTTTTCCCTTAAGAATGTCAGTTCACGACAAGACTCCTAGCAGACTGGATTTATCTCATCTGGAACAAAGTCATGTCCACGGCTCTTAATTAGTGTCCTTACCCTTTTCCCCATTAACTACAACCTTCAACATGATGAAACCCTCAGTAAAATCTATCCTGAACTGTCTGAGGAGATAAGAACTCATTTTACTCTTCCCATAAAGTCAACAGAAAAAATGTGGATTAATGGCATCATAATGTTGTTAATGGTATTTTGGTTTCACCTTAGGTCAAAGCGTCCATTCTGGGAAGAATCCGATGTGTCCAGTGCCGAGGTTAAAGTGGTTGAGGAGGGAGGCAGGATTGTGATAAGGCTAGCTGTGCTTTTGTGGAATTACCTCATCAGTAAGATATGGCTGCCAGGGGATTTAGAAACAGGGTCTCTGCCATGTGAGGGTAAAACACACAACCCTTCATTACATTGTATAACCTCAAATGGCAAAGACAAACGTCTCCTGTGCAATATTTATTTTGTGGGTTGAATGGGAGTCTACACTATTTCACATGCCCTGTAAAAGTATTCGCAGTGAACACGCATGTAGCATCCCTTCCCCCTCTCTTCTCTGTGTTTAACTGTATTCGCTTGGCCGTAGCAGACTGCCCAGACGCTAATTCCTTTCTATCCTTTGTCATAGACCGACACCTTTCATACACGCAGTCGTTGCTGCTTAATTCCAACCTTAAAGGGAGTGGATCATGGTCTAGGCTGACCGAGTAACCATCCTGTAGCCTTTCCAAAAGTAGTTTGCCTTATAAATAGCACCTTCTATTGACAGTGCCAGGTGTGTATTAATTTAATATGTTTAGTCGTGCCAGCCAAACATTAAAATGACTGCTAAAAACAACATCAGTAAAGGTGAGGTCTAGTCAAACAACTGACCCCCATACCATCTCTGTTTTCAGTTCAGATTTCAGTGACCAATCAAATGTTTACAGATCTCATCCATTTGGTCCAGGACCAATCAGATAACCTCAGAAAAAGCCCCAGATGACCAATCAGAGTGAATCTGGCAGCAGTGCTGTAAAGCGGATGAGAATGGGCACAGCAGGTATCTGCAGTAAGAAGAGGGTTTCTGTATTAGCCCAGACCCAGCTGCCCAGCTCTCAGAGATTAACAAATCTAGCCCCAATACCCCCCTTCCCTTTAACCTCAGCCCCTTTAGTTCACATCCCTTCTGGTATACATATTACATCCTCCGGCCTAATACATTTATCCCAGACTCCAATTTTCATTTGCCTTGTTTTCCCTGCATGTAATTGTGGTTTGATTAAGTGCAGTCCTGATAGTATAAGATGGCTCATCTGCATCTCCTCAGTGAGTTAAGACATGCTGTAAGCTTCTGTAGGCATGAGTTATCTCAGTAACAGTTGTTGTGGTGAAGTAATGACAGGCTTTACAGGTTGAGAAATTAGCTGTCAGGATGAATCAAACATGCCTGGCTCCCTAAGGTGATTCTTATGGGGGGGATTTTTTTCATTTTGAGGAGGAGGCGCATTTTTTTTAGACAAAAAAAAAATCCTAAATGTTTGCTCACTTATTTATTGTTTTCACAAAAAAAAAAAAAAAAAAAAAAAAGAGTTTACACAACAAAAGGAAGCTTAATTTAAATTTAATAAAACACAAATAAATACATGAAATAAAGAAGACGCGGCAACGCTGAATCACTCATGCGGTTTGTGAAATTGCGTCTCACATAAAGTTTTAAAATGACTGATTTGATTTTATAATCTGTGTGGATTAATTTACTCATACAACCTACATGTTAGAGTGAATGAATCTTTGCGGAAATTTCACACATTATAAACGCAAGACCTGTGGGAATGATTAAAATGATGCGCAATACCCGCAATCCCACGACCAAATTTCGAGCCCTGCCCTGCTACTAACTGTTAGTATTACTGCTTCAGGACTCATCCCAGATAATGGTTTGTTTGTGTTGATTGCTTACAGCCATGCCATTTATTTCAGATATGTTTTTTTTAATCTTTTTTTATATTATCTTAATAAGAATAGAATGTGGGTGTCACCTGGTGGAGAAAAAAAGTAGTGCTGATATTGTAATGTCATTAATTATTTAAAAACATCAATGCAATAAAACATTTGTGCAATTAATCATGTCCACTGAACCATAAATTCGTAATGAAGAGTTATCCTACAATGGTTTAACCTTCATGTTTTTCATCAGGACAGATTCCAGTGGCATTACTCTAGGATGCCACACTTGGTAGGGAACTAAAGTCAAGAAGATAAAATGAAATTCAAATACAATTATGCTAGAAACATTTACCATTTTAAAATGTACAAAACGCTACCTTCACCATGCAAAATTAATCACTCAAAATTTTTATCCAATTCACTCAAATACATACATAACTTTGTTTATTATGGTTGGAGCTAAACTCTACTGGAAAGTGGATCTCTAGGGCTAGAGTTGCCCTCCCCTAGTCTAGAAGTTAACGAGTGCTGGGTTTGAATTCTGTATAATATGAAGTAACTTGTATAATATAAATACTTTTATATATAATATAAATACTGCAGCTGTATGTCAATCCAGACTTTCTGAACTTTCCAGAGTCCTCATGCCCTCTAAACTTTCACTTTCTGCAACATCTTCCAACCCATTGTTTAATCTCTTTTCATAGGCAAATTATCTAGAGTTCCTCCAAGAGATTTGGCACAGGACCCAATTCAAGTTCAAGGGATTAAAGCACATTCTTTTTGAGCGGATGAGTTTGGTGGAATGTGAAAATGAGTGTTCAAAGTTAGGTACAGAAGGTCTATTTTAAGTCTGGTTCGCAGAGTCTCAAACAAGTCATGTGGTTTCTGTCTTTTTAATCCTCATATCTATTCAGACTAATATAAACTACCCCACATTCTGCAATTGATTAAGCAGTTGCAGATGTAGTTTAGTAGAAAAGGTGCATTGTTTTTCGGAAAAGGTTCATATGGTTGGCGTTAGAAAGTACTGGAAGTCATAACATCGCAATTATTTCACAGAGCTATAGATACTTGCCCCCCATATTACGAAGGTCTGCTTTAGATTGCACCTAGACAACATATCTGGTATTTATTTAGAGGTTAGTCCACAGATGGACCCCTTCTATAACAGTTTCTGGCAAAATAAATGCAGTTATTACTGAAATCTCTGGACTTCCATAGTACGTTCGCTTCTGAACTTTGTTAAACAAAAGGAGGCATTTGTACACAGTGTAAAAGTTTCCCACAAAAAGACTCTTTGCTCTTTATGGAAGAGGCACTTGGTTACTTGAGTAGACTATATGCATGCTTTTAGTGAGTGGGGGGTTGGGGAACGGTTCAAAAAACAGATTTTAAAGCCATATCTCAATATGTGTGAAAACAAGCTTTTAGGGAATAACATTAACAGCTGTTGTTTATCTGCACAGACCATTTGCATGAATCTAAACCAAGGGGTTTCTCTCAGAGATCTCAGCAGTTCTATCTGGATGTCTTTTGTACAGATTTGCACTCAGACCATACTAATGGTTAAGCCCTGAATGGATATCCAGAACCTTCCGTTTCAACCCCTCAAGCTCTTCCTTATTCACTGGGGTTTTATCAATATGCCACATGGCTGAAAATCTAATAATGAGATTAAGAGGGAGATTATGTCTTTAGTGTACTTTCACCCTCCTGAACTGGTATCGCTGGTGCAGGCTGGCTGACTGGACAAATATTAAAAGCGTCATGTTTCATTCACATCATCTTTCAGATTTTAGATCTAGCAGCTTTAATGGTCTTTTTGGACTGTTTAGGTAGTTTTGAGAGGAAACTTTTTCCCCCACCATATGACCTCTGCAGAAAAGGTGCTTTTTGTTAAAATGAAGTCGATTAATATCTCAATATTCTAATGTTTTTTTGTTTGTTTTTTTGCAGCAATTGCAGAGCTTACAATATTAGAACTCTAGCCAGATGAGTCAATATTATAATTTTGTATTGTCTCTGTACTTTTAAATGCAATCAATTTTATAATACCTTACAAAATTTGATTGTACAGTTTCAGTATGTAAAATAGATTTTCATTTCAAGAGTCAACAGATTTCATTAAATTATAAGTGCTTATAATGATTAACTTTTGTTAACATACACTTACATGTATATTAGTAATTTACACTACCGTTTAAAAATTTGAGGTAAGTAAAAATCTCATAAGAAATAAATAGCCTACTTTTTATTCAGCAAGGATGTATTCAATTGATCAAAAGTGATATGACATTTATAATTTGATTTCCATTTCAAATAAATGCTGTTCTTTTGAACTTTCTATTCATCAATGAATCCTGAAAAAATTTATCATGGTTTCCACAAAAATATTAAGCAGCACAAATGTTTTCAACACTGATAATAAGAAATGTTTGAGCAGCAATTCTGCAAATTAGAATGATTTCTGAAGGACCATGTGACACTAAAGAGGAATGTCTGCTGAAAAATAAATTAAAACATTCAAATAGAAAGCAGTTATTTTGAATTGTAATAATATTTCACAATATTACTGTTTGAACTTTACTGTATTTTTGATCAAATAAATGCCTTGGTGAGTATATGAGACTTCTTATCTTAAAACTTGGTACTGACCCAAAATGTTCGAACGGTAGTGTGTTGTGAGTCCCTAGACCTTTTCGGTGTCTTGGTGTAAGCCTGGGATAAGTGCAAACCTGCAACAAAGTGCAACAAACCCCTGCAAATAGGAAAATTGCCATATTTTATGACATTTATTTAGCTAAAGCTAAATCTTTTAGCTTTTTATTAAGTATTTGTGGACATTTTTTGGATCATGTGATTATCCACAATGTAACAATAATAATAAGTAATTTAGTGATTCTGAGGTTTAAACATTCTCACGCAGGAATGTGCTTTTCCGAGCATTCACCAAACTGCTCTGAGCTTATCATCTCAGGAATCCTAGAAAGAGAAGATGTCCAAATTTTAGCAGTGTGAGTGTAATCGGTCAAACTGAGAACACGCCTAGTGCCAGGCTTGAACAGAGACGAGTTTGATAAGAGGTCATAGTCCAGCCTGTTCTCAAGGTGCTCTGCCGCTTTCGAATTTAAGAAACCATTAGTTTGAAAGTCTATGTCTGGTTCACATGGACGTGGTTTGTAGTGTTTGATCCATTTGACTTATGTACAGTCAGTATAGGCTGCAGTATAAGTTCAAGTATATAGCACATTTAAAAACAACCACAGTTGACCAAAGTGCTTAACAATGTCAGGATAGACAAACAAATAAACAAAACAAACACAGTAAAAAAAAAACATTTAACACAGGCCTGTTTTCTATTAATATTGTTGCGCTTCTTTTGCAAAATATTCTGCATGACATGTCAAGGACAATGGTCACAACTTGGCCACACGCCTACATTGTTCTGCCAATGGGAAAGAAAGTAAAATTATCTATATTGTTTATTTTACTTTCGGGAGGTATATCAGTGTATGAGATTATACAATGTGCTATAGAAATATGCTCTGTCCATTGATTCTCAACATCTAATTAATGAAATTGCCATGTTCTGTCCTACTTAGTTTATGAACAGATAACACAAATTCAACATGAAAACCGTTTGATCTGAACCACTTGTCTTGCCTCTGGTTCTAAATATTGCACGACTTAAGAGGACCTTTATCAGATAAAAGTTTAATGCTTACACTGAACGATGGGTGGAGGTAATGTTTGTGCTATGTGTCCCCGTTTTCCACTGGTTATTTAGTCCAACAGGCCCTTTTGAGATAATGTTAAGTGTTTCCTGTTTTTGCAAAGGCCCACCGTGACAAAAAGGAGATCTCCAGCCTGTTGCTGGATGTTTAAAGTTTATTTTGGAAGTTTGTGTAGATTTTCACATCTTTTTATAGCTGGAAAACCTTATGTTTGTTCTTTCATTCACAGTGTATTAAAAACCTATTTATCATATTGGTTCTGGCATCAGACTGGCAGTGATGTTTGTTTTGTGCGGTCCTTTGCAATATTGGTAAAATGCCAGTCATGTAACATCCCTTTTTTGTGTTTGCTATTTTATTCTATGTTGTATTCTGATACATGCTATGCATTCTGTTCAAGCATTGGATTATTATTTATTTTTAAATTGTGCACCATTCTATTCTTCTCTCTCTCCAGAAGCTATTTTGTTCTCAGATTAAGGATATTAATCCAAAACATACAAATCATGTAGTCTCTCTACAGAATATTTCAGTAAGATTCTTACAGAAATATCATAGCCATATATAGCACACTGGTTGATACCAGTAATATTTAACATTGTCGTGTGCTTCTTTTAGCTTATTTTTAACTTTATTTCAAAAAGCTTTACAACAAAAAGACACACACACACACACACACACACACACACACACACACACACACACACACACACACACACACACACACACACACACACACACACACACACAAATACACACACACACACACACACACACACACACATATATATATATATATATATATACACACACACAACAGTTCGTTCTGGTTCTTGAATCTGATTGGCTGAGCGCCTTTTCCAGCCATGCGATGTTCCACCACTATCACCACATTTCACCGTATCACTCTGCTTTCAGTATTTCTCACAGCGAGTATCATGGCAGATGAGCAAACCCACCATCATTTTAGTTGTTGTGTCACAGAATGTAGTTTTCAGAGTTTTTTAGGTTAGAATGTAGTTATTTAGACGACCTATATAAAAATAGTGCCTATTTGACAATTTGTTCAGACGTTTTCAGAGATGTGAGCTCCAGGCTGTCAGCGGCCGTTCAGCGATCATGTAGGCTACCCACCAAGAACAGCTTTATCTCGACCAGTCCTTTGGGAATTTGCCGCTGACTCTAATGTATGGTGTCATTCATATTCGGTATATCAAACGGGGCAATCTTTGGTCTTATTAATCTTTTACTTGTTCCAGAGCAAATCGATTTGGCTAAGGGCAAAGTTAAGTTTAATAACTTGTACAGACGACTTGTACTTTTATAATGGCTATTGCAAAATTTTATTGTTTATATAAAATATTATTTATTGAACAATAATATTTAAATAAATAACAATCGTGTAGAAATTGTTCATGCTCTTATGGTCGCAGCTTGCATTGTGTGAGAGGAATTACGAGCCGAGCAGAGTGCATTACGAGCACCTCCCGACCTCCCGATAATTTTCAAACATTTACAAAAATTCAGGGAGTCGGCTTGATTTTGACCAGTTTACAGGCTGTCCCCTATTGCAAAATCATACACAACCACGTCACATAGGCTAGATCTATGACTATGAATATTATTATAGCCCAGTGGCTGCAACCCTTCAGAGTCCTCATACACTGAGACACACACAAATACACTCTCTAGTTGTTTTTGTTGAAAGGAATGGCTGTGTTGTTCTCTGCTTTTCACCAAATCAGTTGCCCACTTGTCTTTTTATTTCTTTCTTTTTTCTATCTGAAGCTATAGCAGCAACATTGATAGCTCCAGTCTCCGTGTTCAGCATAAAAACTTGTGATTGCCGCAGACTCACCGTGCAGTACAGTTGTGCCGTGTACCAGGTGCTTTGACATGATTATCAGGTTAACTGACTTGTAACCTTTGCAATGCGCACGACCTCCCGAGTGTCCGAACTCAGTGATTGTGATTTCAAATTTAGTGAAAGTTATAAATTATTGAGCCATTAGATTGCAGCAAAGACTGTCTTTATGAGTGAGTCAGTAGCAAAGACTTTCATAGCCTCTTGAGGCCCAGCCATTCATTTTGGCAATATGCTCCACTGTCATATCATCAGCCTGTGAGATAGGCGATACAAGATATTATCGTGTGTGGGCCGGGTGGGGTGTGTGGGTCACGTCGCATATAAATATTTCACCCAAAAGGTGAGCCCGTGGATATCACACAGGCAATTTGCTAATTTTGCGCAAGAGTTACGCCATTGAAGAAGTCTCAAACCACAGTCAATGCACGTTTACATGCACACTAGTACGCTGAAAACGCACAAAAATGTTTAATAACCCATTGTCCCGATTTACATGCAAACCATTAACCCGGCAACGCAAGTAAATGGCGTTTACAAGACTTTGTTAATAAATCAGGTTATTTTCCGGTAGTGAGGTCAAAACATTATCATTTGTGCATCTGACTCCCAGTATTCCATTTATGATGGCTGTTGTAATGTTAAATAAAGCATTAAAAACCGATGAGTATTTCTGTCAGAGGGAAACTTACAGACATATAATATCCTCTCATGCCGTTACAGATGGAGCATTTTGACTGTACTCCTGCACAAGATGAGATTTTATCATTTGTTGGGTCAAGAAATGGCTCGCTCTGTCTGTATGCGCTTAAATGCACAGTAAGGACGCTTTACAGTCATATAGCATATGCGCACTCCAATAAGCCCAAAGAAAGCAGGTTAATGTGTTTACATTCCAGGAGGAATTGGGGTAAGGGGCAAAAATCTATCAGTTTATGCTTAAGCTGTTTATGACTTTACTTCATTTACATGTGAAAGTGAAAGCAAAAACTAGCTGAGCTTTTGGCATCTGATGCTGCATTAACAGTGCATTCTCTCAGAGACGAGAGATGAATCTACCTCAACATAAAATAACGGTAGCCTATATCATCCATCTTAATTTACTGGCTTAATATTTCTTTTCTGGACCATACATTAATGAGAATAATCAATATTTCTTGTTAAACAATTTCTTTTTTTAAGTTGGTGTTTGAAGCCGCTTTTGATTTTCACAGATGACTGATTTGTGCTGTGTTCGGACCTAAAGACTGTTATTAGGCCTATATGATTTTGTTATATTATTAATAATAATAATAATTTGTAATTGTATTGTTATTAGTGTCATTAAATGTTTGTTAATGTGCTATGGAAAAAAACAAAACAAATGCTGACGAACACCGATGCCATTTCCATTTTGGCTTAAACAACAACTGTATAAGAATGATGGGTCTCTTTTATAACAACCACTCTTGACAGTTTGTAAATAGATCACCTTGCAATTCAATTTTGATGTGGGATGTAGTTTTGTAGTCATTTTTAAACATTTTCATTGAGGAGTGCTCAATCATCATACGCGTGTGTTGGTTTTGCAAGTGTGGTGATGTCATTATGAAATTAGGGAAGGCAAATTAATTGTAGGTCCTAATATTGATTTAATAATAATACTAGCCTTATAATAATAATAATAATAATAATAATTTAATACATTAATGGGAAAATGAGCCAGTTATCATCTTGATATCTTCAAAGGCATCAGCCATCGGTGATATGCCTGACTATTGTCTACACACTACTCCATTTACATTCTTCATACTCAGAGGTCGACCATGATCGAGAGCCTCCTCTGTGCCATCATCCTTTCTGGGCCAAAACCAACATGTTGTAGGGTTTTTTAATCAGTGCAAAAATGATTAACTATAGAGAAGTGTTCCAGGAAATATCTTCTTTTTTTTTTTTTTTTACAAAATTAAACAATAAATAATTAAACACACATTCCCAGGATGAGCCAATGCAATTAGGTTCAGGCATTTTACAGCATAGCTTCAGCATTTTACAGCACTGACTGTGTGCTTTGTCTTTCTCCTAAGGTTCATGCCTGTATTGGAAGCGTGTGTGATTACACGAGATGAATCTGTATTGAGCCGTAGAGACTGGAGCCAGTACTCCAGTACTTCCAGCAGTACATTGATGACACGGTCATTCAGAATATATCAATGTAAAATTGTTCCCAATTCAGAACATTGAAGTCCAGTTGTCCGCTAGAGTGGACATGTTTTTTTTAAAATATATATATATATTTAAAGTTATTTTATTATTATTATTCTTTGCAATGTGTTTGTTACCACTCCAACACAGTTGTTTGGGGTCAGTACTTCTATTTTTTTAAAGAAATTGTATTCAGCAAGGAAGGATGCTTTAAATTGATCATATGTGACAAAGACTTTTACATTCTGACAAAAAAAAAAATCTATTTCAAATAAATGCTGTTCTTGTGAACTTTCTATTTGTCAAAGATTCCTGAAAGAGATTTGTTTCGCAAAAATTCTACGAAGGATCATGTGACACTGAAGGCTGGAGTAACAGTTCAAATTGCTCACTGTTCGGTTTGTATCATGGTTTTAGGGGCATAGGTTTTCGATACGGTTCGGTATGTGCTATGTTAAGGTAAAAAAATAACTACTGTTACAATACAGCAAAGATACAAAGAAAAACATTTTTTTCAGGTAGGTCTTACTGTAGTTTTCAGGTACAGAAATTGATCAAGGAATCAAATGTAAAATAACACTGCATTTAATCTTCACTATATAAATTAAAGGTATAGCGGAGGATCTTTCCAAATTTTAGATAAGACCCGCCCTCTCCACTTTTTGAAAAGTTTGATTGATTCACCAGAATGATTGACAATTAGGAGGACCAATAGTTTAGACTACCCACCAGGAAGTAAAACATCCTCCGCTATACCTTTAAATAAAGATTAATTCTTATTCAAGCTACAAACATTACTCAGTCAGGAGCGGTGAGGGATTTCTTTGTTTTTAATTAGGGATGCACTGATACCATTTTTCTCAGAACCGATCCGATACCAAAAATTCTGAGTATGACCGATATTGAACTGATAATCACTCTTTTGTGTGTTAAACACAATCTATTTAATACAGACAACTTCATTATAAAGAAAAACAACAAATCAAAAAAATATATGATCATAATCTGACTATTATAACTGACTATTAAAATTCTATTATAGATTAGATTAGTTGATAATTCAGCTGTAAAATTGAGTCTAGAAAAATCACGAGTGCACAATAATTGTATCAAATCTGAACATTTAGTGAAAAAAACATTATTTAGTGGGGAACAAATAAAAGACAATAAGTGTAGCACTAAATATGGTAAAAAGTTACACATTGCTCTTTGTATTGTTGAGAAATACATTCATGAAAAACAAGATGTATCGGACGTATCGCCTGCGTTAATTAATGCGATATGGCTCAGCTTGTCAGTGAACTACGGCTCTGTGTAGTAAATGCCGCTCCATCTGAAAGCAGGTGATGGCGATTTACTACTAATCAAGGAACCGGCTTTACTGACGAGATGCACATAACAATGTCATGCGATATATCGCCCAGCCCTAGTAGACAGGCAGGTTGACATACTTTTTGTGTAAATTTGTCTGTTTAAGCGCAAGAAGACTTGAAAGCAAACTCAATTTAGTGTTCTCTCGCTGTCTGAGAAGACTTTCCATGTGCGTGCTTCAGATGAGTGCGCACAGAAAACTTCCCACATAGCACGCACAAGTTCTCTTTCGGGTCTTCTTGTGCTTGAATATTTAAATTGGCAAGGCTTAACCACACGCAGATTATAAACTTTGCCTGTTTAAACGCAGAAGGCAGTGTGTGCTGTTCTGTGTGTTCGTTCTCACCTGTGCTCGCCGCTATCAACACCTGGATGATGACGGCGTAAATGACTGGTCATATCAGAACATGCGGCACTCGCATCGAACAAAGTTTACACATCGTTTTATCCAACACATGAGGAACAATGATGTCAGCAACAGAATTACAAAATAAGAGTTGATTGATTATAGCTACTCACGTGAAACTCATTCGAAACGCATTTCATCGATAGAAACATGCATTAGCGGAACTCTGTCTGTTTAACGCATTGTTTTTTCTTTTCTTCTACAAACCATATTATAGATGCAACATCAGATTTTAGATTAACCGCGGTGCAAGTGTGTGCCGAACTGTGGGAGGAGAACGGTACGGTTCGGTTAATGTTGTTTATTTTTTGTTTGTTTATAACCAAGAATTGTAACCTAGTGTATATACATTACTTTTTTTTTGTTAATTCAGTTTGCAAAATGTCATGTGGTTTGACTCCCCAAAAACTTTGACATTGATTTGTTTTATCTTGTAAAATTTAAACTTCTTGAAAATGGCATTTTTTTCAAAACCATTTGAGACCAATATGAATACAAATAGTACATTAATAAGAACCCCACACACATTTTTAACTAGATGTTCCTTTTTTTTTTTATTGTGAAAACACTCTTAAATGTCATTGAGTAACCCAGTAATCCAATATTCTGCAGTGTGGCAGTATAGATGCGATGTGTCATGTACACGGTTTATTTTTTTTTATTTTTTGTTCGTTTATTTCTTTATTTGAAAAAAACTGTTTGTTATTCAACTTTTTTCTGTTCACTTTCTTTTCAACTGCAGTTTCTGGTCTGGTTTTTCTGTAATTGTTCTTACTAAATAGAAAATAGAAAGAACATGTAGCCTACCTCAGAGTAAAATTATCCTGATTTTTCTCCAGCATCAGAGGGAATATTAAAGACCCATTTAAAAAAAATTTTTTTTATGTAATATCAGTCAATGTGTTCTGGAGTACCTCTTTGTTAATGATGTTTGAGCACCCTGGGAAGGCCAGGAGGCTAATTCTTTACAAATGTCTATTTCTTTTACAAAAGATGTTCATTTGTTTCATGGGTTAACTTTAAATAGCATCAGCTGATTGCAGATAGTAGGCCAAAGTCAAACAGCTCCCAAAATAGTGATGGGTTTACTGTGGCTCGTGTAATATTACACTGCATTTTAAAAATAGTGACAGACTTAAGTAGTGGCCTCTGTGTTTCCCCGGCTGACCTCTGCGGTCTGCTTTCAGCTCACTGCCTAGATTACATTTAGAGCAATTTCATTTTGGTTTGTTCAGAACTCAACTTTTTAGTATCTGTGGACTTCTAAGATTTATTTATTTTCTTGCATTGATAATTTCAAAGGGGTCTTCAAACAATTGCTCTGTTTTGCAATGTTCAGCAATTGGGCATTGTTTCACTGTTATGCACAGCTGCAAAGACCCATGTTAACTAGATTTGTCTGGATTTGAATCTCAGTTGTGAATAAGCCCTTGTTAGGAAATCAGTTCCTGTGGTGTCTTAGAGGTTTCGGAAGAACTGGAGGGAAATAATGTGATTCATGCCACAGGCGGTTCATTTTTCCTTGAGATGCCTCTAAATTGCAGGTGAAATTCAAGTGACTTCATCCATTGTTTCATATGATTGCTTTACTTTTGCCTTGACTGATTCTGATGGAAATTGTTCCTTTGTATAGATCTGCAATTGTCAGCATATATAATAGGGAGAGAAAAAAATAACAGTTAGCACAACAATTGCACAAATTATGCAATGATATACAGTAAATGTCTGGAGCAGCCCGTGCAAATGATTTCCAATGCATTTTTCTTGTTAGATTTTATGCATTGCCAGCCCTCATTTGAATCAGATCTTCATTCAGGCACAAATACTGATCCTGTAGCTTGTGGTATCATTGCATCATTAATTTTTTCATGTTCGAAGCAGGCGTTTCTTTTAGTCCTTTTAGTTATTTTAGTTTCTTTTTCTTTTACTCCCCTTTTAGTCATACTAAGAGCAGCTTCTGTGATTGATCCAAACCCTCTTTTGACTTTCTATACTCAACCTCTCTTTGAGTGTGTAAAAGCTCTCTCAACATGCACTCTCATTTTTCCTAAGGCTAGTAACTCATGTTCTTGAGTTTGAATTATAAGTATACATTTTTCAAAGGTCATGGGTGAAGACAAATGGGGAAAGCTGATTGATTACCATTATGGTATTCTAAGGAGAGAGAAACATATGTTGTTAGCTGATATTAATCCTGAACTTGGAATATTTGCTCTTATAAAAAATTCACAGTTACAAGACCAAATTTGCTTCATCTATTAAAGTGAAAAAAACAGTGGTGTTTTAACAGCTCCCATAAATCTTATTTGTGGTGTAAAGATATGGCTTTGTGAGAACGCTTACAAAGATGCACATTTTTATTATTTATTATTGTAAGTCCCTTGTTACCGTCATAGTTCAAGTCTTTATCATACAGGCTACATACAGTGGAGCCCAAAAGTCTGAGACCACCAGAAAAATGTTTGTCTTTAAAATGTCATCACATTTAATTTTGTTTTTTTCTCATTACAAATTATCAGGGCTGGGCTGACAATATCGATCTCTCAGTTTGAATGGATCTTTTAGAAGAACCAATACCATTTCTTAAGTCCCAAAAATGATCTTTTAGTCTGTTCTGTTTTGTGATCAACAATTTAGTAACTATAGAAATGAGAACTGAACTGAGTTGAAAGGAAACATAAGAACATGAACAAAAACGCAACGAAACATAACATAACCCTGTATCGTTTACATTTGAGAAAAATTTTTTCCTTAAGAAAAATGTACATGTACTGTAACTGATTGATATATATATATATATATATATATATATATATATATATATATATATCCAAATGAATTGATATTGGAATCGAATCGAATTGATATAGGAATCGAATCCAATTGAATCAAGAGCGAGTGAATCCGAATCAATGCCCAGCCCTACAAATTATTTTATTAATAATATCTCAATAATAATTTTTGTCTCCCTTTAATAGCAGACCTTGAGCTCAAGTTTTTTAAATTCATATGTGTAATTATAATATCTGTTTAGTTTCGTTTCCATGGACTTTTAGTTTGTTTTGCTTCAGTCACATGTTTGTGACTCATTTGTATTCTGTTCATCATTAACCTCTGTATTTAAGTTCCTTTTAAGTTCTCATTCATTGTTCGGTTTTGTTAGTGTATGCGTGTTACACACGCTGGTAAGTTGCTTTTGCTATCTTAGAGTTTCCTATTTGCTTTGTTTAACAAACTGATCTTTGATTAATATATACCTTCGTCATCCTTTGGACCTAATACATTACACACCTATTCTCAAAAGATTCAATAGCCTTTGTCAAGCTGATCTTGCAGTGCTTTAGTTGTGAGCTGTTTTTAAATGTTTTCAAATTTCTTTAGGCCCATGAATGGAACAAGAACGATGAGCGTCTCCTCAGTGCAGTGGAGCATGGAGAGGCAGATAAAGTCACCACCCTCCTGTCGAAGAAAGGAGCCTGTCCCACCAAGCTTGACAGTGAGGGCAAGTCTGCGTGAGTACTTGACACTGAGGTTGCTCTCATTCCAATTTGATTTAGACATTGACTGCTCTAATTGTGACTTCAGAAGTGTTTCTATAGAATTTCTAGACTGTTTTCTGCAATCCACTTGAGATGTGCATATAAAATAGTTTGCATGAGGGTGTTTATACTCCATCTGAGGGAGAGATTTGAGTTGTGGGGTTTTTTGCATCCATTCTTCAGGGTGTTTATTTAGCAGTAGAAATTATAATCTAACCCCCATTCAAACAAATTTAGTCCATCATTCATCCCATCAGCATTTTGTTTCATAGCATTTACATCAGTCTTCATTTTCACGTATTTAACATAGGCACACAGATCTTCAGATGTGAATGCTTGAAATGCTTGATTTGTTTATGCTAGTCATCCAGTTTTAAAATGATGTGTGAGGCACATTTGAACCAACAATGACTGTAAAACCTCCTGTATAAAACTGATGTCAGAGCTCAGCTTTTCTGACTTTTCCATTTAGCAAATTTGTGTTGTTATGCTTAAGAAGTTATATAAAGGACACTTAAATATATGTTATACTAGTTCAAAGAAGTTTGAATGCTTTGTTTCGTTTTCTTGGAAGAGATATTGTAAATATATATATTTTTTTAATTGGAGCCTGAACCTGAATAATTACATGCTTGTGTCTACATTTTCGGGGGAAAATATACATGTTTTGAAATGATGTGGACAGATTTTTTTGTGTTTGTAGGAATAACAGGAAGTTTAAATCCACCATAAAGTATTTAAAAATCGTAACAAAATATTTGAACTACAGTCGTGGCCAAACGTTTTGCCAGTGAAATAATTTTGGTGTTTCACAAAGTTTGTTGTTTCAGTTGTTGTGGTGTTTTAGTCACATTGTCTCTAGATTATTTGTATTTGGCCCTGGCACAAAATGACCAGCTAACCTTATTCACTAATTATATCATCAGCACATGGCAAGGTGTGAACAAGTACTAGTGATTAGTCATTATTCTATCATTCTTATTGAATTATAAGAGCAGACTGATTGCTATAAAAGGAGGGAAGAAGTGCTTCCAATTATTGTGTTCTTTCTTGTGTTAGCAATGGTTTACTCCAAAGGAAAGTAGGGATGTTAATGATTAATCGGCTATCGACTAATTGTCGATAATACATTTAATTGATCAAACTTATCGATCGTCGATTAAACAGGTTCATGCGTGTGCGTGCTGCTCAACTGCGGAACATGTTAAGCGAGCACGCCGGAGTTATGTTTGGGACCATTTTACACCTTCATCATGACTATAAGTTTGCGTGTGCATTTGCAGTCTTTTGTTTTGTGCAAATGTAAGTTGTAATATTGTGTTTATTTTGTGTAGGCCTATCTATTTCTGATTTATCTCATATAGGATGCATTTGGTTAAGAATTAACACGGTAGTAAAGCGTACGGTGATCATCTTCAGCTTCAGCGCACGCAGCTCAAACTGCAATGCACGACTAATAATGACTATGATTGGGACTTTCATATTACATAA
The DNA here is from genome assembly GCF_965113295.1 of Leuciscus leuciscus. Lineage (NCBI taxonomy): Eukaryota > Metazoa > Chordata > Actinopteri > Cypriniformes > Leuciscidae > Leuciscus > Leuciscus leuciscus. Next base: position 24,999,134 of record NC_138740.1, on the reverse strand, counting down.
CATTATAAAGAGAACAATATTGTAATAAAACATTGTAAATTATTTGGGTTTAGTTGTCATATTTCATTGCATTGTTCCAGGAAGAGCATACACATTCTGACAAGCACGCATCTGAGGCGGCGTTGGTGACACGTTGTATTAACCATTATATTTGATTATTAAATAAGTTATTTAATTAAATAACTTATCACATCAAAACATTTTACAATCCTACTAGCCCTTTATTTAGATTAAAAACCATTCTCATTCATTTGGTGAGGAACATGGCGTTTTGAGCAGCATTTGCACTCAAGCTGTTGGCCATATGCATATGCACTGCAGCAGACGCATATTGCAGTATTAAGGCTAATGATTAATTGATTAATTGGTTGTTAATTTAAACGATGATCGATCATGGGAATTTGTGACAATTGACATCCCTAAAGGAAAGTAAATGTAAGAAAGAGGTGCAGATTCATCACTGCATCAAAATGACCTCAAATGCAAGGAAATTGCTGAAAAGATTATTGTGCCTGAAAGGACCATTTACAGAATCATCAAGAACTTCAAGAAGAGAGGTTCAACTGCAGTGAAGAAGGCTTCAGGACGTCCCAGATTGTCCAGCAAACGCCAGGACTGTCTCCTCCTGAGGAGTGCAGAGCTTGCTAAGTATTGGCAACAGGTGAGTGTGAGTGCATCTGCACGCACAGTTAGGCGAAGACTTTTGAACAACCAGCTGGTGTCAAGAAGGACAACCAAAGTGGCCACTTCTCCCCAAGAAAAACATCAAAGACAGACTGAAATTCTGCAGAAAGTACGTGGATTGGACAGCAGAAGACTGGTGCAAAGTTGTTAGACTGTTAGATTAGAATGTTTGGGATATCTGGAAAATTGATTGTCCAGAGAAAAAAAGGTGAATGCTACCATGAGTCCTGTGTCATTCCAACAGTAACTTAGCATCCTGAGACCATCCATGTGTGGGGTTGCTATTCATCCAAGGGAGTGAGCTCTCTCACAGTTCTTCCCCAAAACGTCCTGCAAGAGCAACTTCTCCCAATGATCCTGGAACAATTTGGTGATAAAGTTCCATGTCACAAGGCAAGAGTGATAATGAAGTGGCTTGGAGATCATCGAGGCCCTGATACTCACAGTGAGGTTCTTTTTCATTCTTCATTCATTCATAAGGACAGCATTTTGATCATAGCAACATGATTATGTTTGCACGAGCTCTGCAATTCAGCACTCTAGTAAAGTCATGTCACATTTATTTATAAAGCACTTTATTCAATAGATTGCTTAAAATCAAGCAGCTTTACCATATTAAACTTGAAAAACAGTGTCAGTGTCTCGTTTCATGAGAAGTACAACTTCATTTTCTACTATAAAGTAGCTCCTCCATTGTGTTCATGTTTTCACTCGTGGACGTCTGACCTCGACAGACTGAACAGGAGAAATGAACCGGAAAAGATTTCCACGTGAAAGAAGACGGAACCTCCGCACCTATTACGTAATCGCCACGGATCAATGGTAGTACAAAGGTGTTGACTAGCCGTAGCAAACTTTTCTGAAAAGTGCGCTTTGGCAAGCAGTTTCGAGTTTCGGTTTGCTAGGCGGTTGCTAGTGTTTTCTGGGTGATTTCTCGCTGGTCTTAGATTTCCTAGACTGTAATACTTTCTAACAGAATGTGTCATGAAAGGCATGATAAGAATACTCTTTCTCATGTTAGATGCAGGTAAATGTAATTATAACATATATGCAACCTTAAAAACATCAGCTATAAAGAAAGTATAGCAACATTCCTTTGAGCAGCACAGCAGAGACAGACAAGTGATGAATGATGAGATGGATGAATGAGCTCCAGTGAATGCAGAGAGATGAGCTTACTCTCTTCACTCTGCAATTAATGAACTCAGACACTGCCGACCTGAATGAGTCTCTAGTGTCCTGCGTTAGGGCGGCTTGAGCCGAAGTGCTCTCATAGGCTCACAATAAATCCTTATCTTATTTGAGAAGTTCATTGTGTTCGAGTGCTTGCGCTCCAGAGGGTTCACGGGCCAGAGAGGCACATGTAGAACACAAAGCCTCGCTGTATCTCCAAACCGTCACAGTTGCCATGGAGATATAATTTCCTTATAATGAAGGAGTCGGACATGAGTCCAGTGCGATTTGGTAATCATGCTCGGTAACACTTTACTTGAACGGGTGTGCATAAGACTGACATGACAGCTTCATAATCATGACATGACACGTCATTAATATGAAGGAGGTTTTATGCATGTTAAAGACAATTGTCATTAAAGGGATAGTTCACTTTGAAATTAATTTTTGGTATGTTTTAGCTTACCTCAAGGGCATCCAAGATGTAGGTGTCTTTTTTTCCGCAGTAATTTCAATTTTGATATTTTTAGGTCAAACCGTTCTTGTCTGTCAGTCATATAATGCAGGTCTATGGTCACCGCCTCAAAGAGCCCAAATTAAAACAATTCCCCGTCGTCCAAATTAAACAATTCCCCATCGTAAGTACACATTGATGGCCCAAGACACGAAACGAGCGGTTTGTGTGAGAAAACGAACAGTATTTATATCGTTGTTAACTCTTATACACAGCCATGTCGAAGTGATCTGATCTGACGTGTACGCAGACTGGTGCATAGATATATACACTAGATGTCGCCTTAAAGACATTCGTTCCAATGAACTGCCGTAGACAAGGCGACATCTAGTGTGTATATATCTATGCACCAGTCTGCGTACATGTCAGATCAGATCACTTCGACATGGCTGTGTATAAGAGTTAACAATGATATAAATACTGTTCGTTTTCTCACACAAACCGCTCGTTTCGTGTCTTAGGCCATCAATGTGTACTTACGATGGGGAATTGTTTTAATTTGGACTCTGTGCATGCTCTTTGAGACCGTGACCATAGACCTGCATTATATAACTGACAGACAAGAACGGTTTGACCTAAAAATATCAAAATTGAAACTACTGCGGAAAAAAAGACACCTACATCTTGGATGCCCTTGAGGTAAGCTAAAACATACCAAAAATTAATTTCAAAGTGAACTATCCCTTTAAGTGTCATTCGCTCAATTATGTCATTTTTAATGCAAAGATGACATTGTTTGATGTCTTTGTTATGACAACTTGCCAAACCAATACATCATAACCTGTCATAAATGTGTCATAAACATGACATAGCAGATTAATGATCAAACTTAAGAAACTACTTAGCTTTATGGGTTAACATTACATTAAACTGTCATGTGGTTGGTTTTGACATTGGCTGTCATGAGGCCATTATAACTGTGTCATGAATATATTTCTGACCACGTTTTTCCCCCCAGTATTCCAGTATTAGTTATAAAATAATTTACAGAATAATAATACAGAGTATGAACACTTAATTACATTTTAATGACAAATTCAATTTGTACCACTGGGGAAAAAAAGTGGTCAGAAATATAATGTAATGTTAACCCATAAATCTAAGTAGTTTCTTAAGTTTGATGATTAATCTGCTATGTCATGTTTATGACATATTTATGACAGGTTATGTTGTCTTGTTAATGTCAAGTTGTCATGACAAAGACACTGACAGGTTATGATGTATTAGTTTATGTCAAGTTGTCATAACAAAGACATCTCAAACAATGTCATCTTTGCATTAAAAATGACATAATTGAGCGAATGACACTTAATGACAATTGTCTTTAACATGCATAAAACCTCCTTCATATTCATGACATGTGTTATGTCATGATTATGAAGCTGTCATGTCAGTCTTATGCACACCGCTTCAAATAAAGTGTTACCCCGTCCCCATGCTCTGGTGACCATGTCATTTACCTTGAAAAGCACTTCGAGAGAGCACTTGATAATATTAATTACAAAACACGGGAGAAATAATGCAGCAAATGTTACTTCTTCTTTCAGGGTTAAAATAAACAGAATCTCCCCTGTCTTGTGGAGAATGCAGTGACTGAACATTAAATTGACTTTAATTAAGGACACCATGTGATTAGGCATCATAATTACCTATAATTTAAAACTTTCTTTAGCAAGTTTTTTTAAAGTTCACTCAAAAATGCAAATTCTGTCATCATTTACCCATCTTTTGTTTTTTCAAATCTGTAAGACTTTAATTATTATTATTTTTGTCAATACAATAGAAGTCAATGGTAACCAAATTTTTACCAACATTCTTCAAAATATCATCTTTTGTGTTCCGGAGAAGAAAGTCATATAGCCTAGGTGATGACTTACTTTCTTCTGTGCACAAAAAAGGGTGACAGAATTGTCATTTTAGTGTTAACCATCCCTTTAAATGTTGTGTTTCAGATCAATTAAAAAATTACTATGTGTGTTTTAATTCTACCGACAACAGTGTAGTTTTTTTTGTGAACTGACCTTTAATAGCATTAGAGTGATATTTATTGTGCTTAAATTGCCATATTTAAAGTTCTTGGTTTGTTCATTTAAAGGTCAGAACCATGTAGCTGTCACAAGTAACATAATCATCAAAGTTATTATCTGGGCATCTTGCATAGCTTTAGTTGTTAGCTTTATTATTGCCCAAAAGAGATCCTTATCCTCCAGAAGGGTTTAATCAATTTTATATAGATTAATTTGTGTTTTTGCTGAAGTTTGTCCTCTAAAGAGCCAACTAATAATGAGATGGTAGATATCAAACCAGTGGGTTTCAATGGAAGCTATTTATTAAGGGATAGAGAGCACTGAACTTTTTAATCACATGGAAAACCTTTTCTCCATTATTCTGTCCCCTAAGGTCAGAGATTTCATGACTAATAAAGGATTTAAAGGAATAGTTCACCAAAACATAAGCAGTCATTAGCTGGGATTCCATTTCCAACCATGTATTTTAATGTGAATTTTGGGATATTATAATAGAAATTATAAAAAATGTGGGTCAATATTGGATGGAAACACCAAGATGCAAATAACATCTCCAAAATATGCATAAAAACATACACTTCTGTTCAAAATTGTCTTTTTTTAAAGGGTCATCGGATGTCCATTTTCCACAAGTTGATATGATTCTTTAGGGTCTTCATGTAAAGTTTGTTACATACTTTGGTTAAAATTCCTCAATGGTTGTGTAAAACAACACCCTTTTTACTTCTTCAAAAACAGCTCTGTTCACAGCGACCTATGTCTCTTTAAATGATAATGAGCAACTGCTCACCCCACCCCTCTCTTCCGTGGGGGTGTCGACACAAGCCACATAAACTGTAGGGGTGTGAACCGACACTGGTCTCACGGTTCGGTTCGATTATGATTATTATGTCATCGATCCGGTTCAATTCGATATCACGATGCATCACGATGCACCGCATCCTCAATTTTAAATTTTACTTCAAAAGTGATGTTTGCGCGCATGTGCTCGCCTGTTCGGGAAGTTGCAGTGACAGAAACAGTGACATTCCAGTTTAAATTTCAAGGGATTAAAGCTTGTTTATGACACTAAGAAAAGGAAAATCTGTCAAATAAATTTTGTTTTAAAGAAATGTTCATTTAAAAGCAGCGCTCATTAATCAGTGTATTATGTTACCATTAAAGATGCGCGCATCAACCGTCGCCGAGTCCGCTGTTGAAAGTGACGATCATCCATTTATAATCACGCGTAACAACACAGAATAATTGTAATTTGACCATCGGTTGCGGATACTTAAATCAGAGAAAGTTATTGGGGCGGGTGGGTGATTTGTTTTTGGCTGCGGATTCGGGTGACGGAGCTCATCCACTTACTCTAAAGCAGTCAGACTCTGCCGGGCGATAACAGCTCGGGGTGAAAACGGCTAACGTGGTTTATCAATTTAGTGGTATTACCTCCTGCATATTCTATTTGTGCGTGACATGAGCGCACACAGCGCGTGTCTTCTGCAGGTCGTGCTTACCACGTTGTTCATAAAAGCCGAAATGTGCCCAGATGTTGGCTTTTAAAGTAACGTTAGTTGGAGCATTTTTAATTTTCTCTCACTCGCGTCTCACCTCCCTCTGCCATTGTATGCTACCGCAACACGTACGCGACAAATGACGTAAGAAAAGCGTCAGTACATTATAACCGGTTATGGTCTATTACTGAACCGATACCGAATCGTCCTCGTCTGCATCGCGATGCATCGTAGAAACGATTAATTTTGACACCCCTAATAAACTGCTGCCTTGGCAACCTGCCTTGGTGGACAGTATACAAATGGCTGAGGGCGGAAATATGCTAATACGGGACAGTCCGTCCGTGGTCGTGGGTGGAGCATGAGCAATATGACATCATATTGCTCAGAAAATCCAAATGGCTTGATTATTGAGTGTTTAGACTGTTTGAGGATTTAAAAAAAAGGAGTGAATGGATTTTTTTCATTTGGTGGTTGTGTCCACACACTGCAAAGACACATTTATATGCAAAACACCATATAAAAGTGAATTTTGCATCCGACGACCCCTTTAAAGAATGCTTTAAAGTGATCAAAAGTGACACTGAAGACATTTATAATGTTACAAAAGATTTCTATATCTATTAAAGATTATTTATTTTTTTATTCATCAAAGTTTTAAGATGTTTCCAGATCAGCATATTAGAATGATTTCTGAAGGATCATGTAACCGAAGACTGGATTAATGGCTGTTGAATATTCAGCTTTGCCATCGCAGGAATAAATTACTTTTTAAAATATATTACAATAAAAACAGCCATTTTTAATTGTAATATTTTTCAAATGTAATATTCACAATATTACGGTTCATGTATTTTTGATCAAATAAATGCAGTCTTGGTGAGCATTAGAGACATCTTTCTGAAACAGAAAAAAAAAGCGTGCTTGTGTGATTTGTGCTTGACTTGCTACACAGAATGAAAAGGATTGATCTAGTGTCACTCATTTGCACTAGAGTGCTTTACAATTGCCTTAGGACAAGCATGTATGCAGAGCATGCCATTGACCTACCTTTTAAATTAAAAAGCCCTCTATTTACTGCATATAGGTTACAGGCAAGTTATACATGACATAAAAACTGGCCAAGTGTGAGCGGCATTGGCTAATCTGCAACTAAAATAACGTGTTAATGACACTTTTTTTTCTTTTTTTCTTTCTCAGTCTGCATGTAGCAGCCACACAAGGTCAAGCTGAGTGCCTTGCTGTCATCCTGGCTCACGGGGCTGATGTTTCTCTGCAGGACGCTTCAGGTTGTTTACAACTAGATCAACATGTTTTCTTGCATTACTTTTACGTTATGGAAGTGTAAATATGTAAAAATGTAAATAACAAGCCTTGTTTCCTTCTCTTAACATCAGGGTTTACTGCTTTACACCTTGCTGCCAAAAACAACCATCCTGAGTGTGCCAAAAAGTTGCTTCAGGTAATATTTTCAAATGATTGTGTATTACAGACTTGAGAGTTTGATGTACACACAGAGATGGAGTGGATGCTAATGGGAACAACAGCCATGTCTGTTGCCATGCTGTGTGCCAGCTAAACAAAGGGAGCAGATTTTGTTCCTGCAGTTTCGTAAACTAGCAAATCCCACGGCCTCCCTCTGTGAGCTTGGAGAGGGTTGCATGTTTGGATTTGTGTGTGGGCAGGTCGGCATGTTCCAAGACTCCCCTCGGTCTGCTGAGGTACCTTCTCTAGCATCTCTTTTATCATCATGGGCGACTCATTCTCCACTCCATGTGATTCTACTAGAGCTGCACAGATCTGAAATATCCAGAGCCTTCCAGCTGTGTTCACTAATAGCTTCAGAATTGGCTTTGCCAGTATGGGTTAAGGGTGTACTAACACTAGGCAATCTGAACCATGCTGGATCACGCTTGCCCCAAAGTCTGGTTCATTTGACTAGTGTGATCGCTCTGTACCATGCCCAGGCGCGGTCTTGGCCCGCTTGAAGATTTGGGCATGGGCGCTACTACCTTTGTGTGCAGTGCACTACTCTCATCATTACGACAACAAACATCTTTGATTACTAGTAGGATGGTACACTTTTTTATTAATTCCAGTATATATTGGTTTATAAAAGGGTCTGGGTCTCACCTTATTGATGAACATGAATTGTAGTTTGCGAGTAAAGCTGCAAATTCCTCCATCAACTTCAGCTGCCTCCGTAATAATCTTGTTAAAATGGATAAAAAATTACCTTTTCAAAATGTTCTGATTTTGTTTCATTAAAGCTCATTATTATTCTATAAATGTTACTTTAACAGCTGCACAAAATACCCACTGTGGTTTGTGATTTATTTTCGAGAATAAAAAAAACGTTTCAAAAACATCCCCTCTCTGCTTTTTCACAAATCTCTCCCTATTTTTTAATCTAATGCAATGACATCTTAAACACCTTAAGAGATACATTTTTGGGGCCACCATACTTCTCCACTGTTTAAAATGCTTAAATATACGACCATGTAAAAATTTGTGTCAGTATTTTTTTACTTAATCATTTTATTTAGCAAATATGCATAAATAAATTAAATAAATCAAGAGTAAGCACATTTATAATATACAATAATTTACAAAATATTTCTATTTCTGATAAATGCTGTTCTTTTGAACTTCTTATTCATCATAAAATCCTAAAAAATATATATGTCATGGTTTCCACAAAAATATTAAGCAACATTGATAATAATTAGAAATGTTTCTTAAGCACAGAATTAGCATATTATAATTATTTCTGAATGACCATATGACACTGAAGACTGGAGTAATGATGTTGAAAATTCCGCTTGCAAAATTACATTTTACAAAATATTAAAATAGGATGTTCTTTTGAATTATAATATTTCACAATGTTTAATTTTTTTTTTTTTTATCAAATAAATGCAGCTTTGTGTGCATAAGACAGTGTGCATATTTCTTTCAAAAGCATTTTAAATATTGTACCAACCCAAACTGGCCGGTGTTGAATTAATTGGCCTTTTCCCCTGCAGATCCTGTGAAACAGAAAATGAACTGCTACACAAATGAAAGTGCCTGACAGTAGTAATTTAGTTTCATCCAGAAGTCCTAAACCAAAACTCCTTGCCTGGCTTCCTAAACACAACAAATGCTCTAATGTACCCAGTGCCTTGAGATTCTGATGAAATGTTCCCTGAAAATAAAAACTTTCTTAGCTAATTTTCTTGTTGATTGAATGTCTAGTCATTTCTAATGACAAAAAAAGTCATTGGCCTCTACTTTTTAAACTAAGCTTTGGAGGTGTATGTACACATACAAGACAAGTTATTGAAGGATTTAAAAGGGACATATGGAATCTCGTTTACATAATAGTAGCACAATGAACTTAGGGTTAATAGCTGGCAGTCAGTAATCACATTTAATGGGACATCCACATTAGGCACATTTTTAGGTCTGATTGGCTACTGCAGTTTAATATATTACACCTCTCCTCGGATGATGCCTGTCAAATAAATGCCTTGTGCCTGTTCGTCCATGAACACTGGCCTGACATGCTGCTAAATGTTTAATAGGAGCGCAAATCATTAACTTTTACATTAACTTAACTTAAAAAGCGTAGCTGTTTTGATTGAAAGGTTGTAATTGATGTCTAGCAGTGCCTTCTGGGAAGAACATGTCATGGTGGTTTTAAATAATGCGTTTGAAGTAATAATCAAATGCGTTTTATTCTACAGACTAAGTGTGTGGTGGATGCACCTGACAGCTCAGGGAAGATGGCTCTGCACCACGCAGGTAAGGTGAAAAATGTCCTTGTTTTAAAGATTAATCTGTTTACTTAAATACTTCTCAACTCAGGAGCCCTTCAAGGACAAGCAACAGACTTTATCTTCAGTATATCTTGTTTTCTTTTACTACTTATTGCTTCTTAATAGTTTGTTCTGAAAGGTTTTTTGGTGCAAAAGTTTTTCAACATGAACCCCACGGCACCGTTATTCCACTCCCAAGCACAGAATGACATGTTATTGTGTACCATTTGCTCCAAATTGCCAGGTAGTGAGGGCAAACCCAAAGAAAAGCATGTTTTTATTTGTGTAAAGACTTTGTTCACAAAATTGCTCCCTAGCAAATAATAAAAAAATGCTCCCTTGCCCATTTCAGTCTGTATAGAAGACAGTGAGGAAAAAAATGACAGCGTTGGCTGTTAATTGAGCCTTTTTGCCAGCTCTGAGGGATTGAACCGGGGTGGGATCGGCCTCGAAGAGCAAGGAGCTTGCAGCCACCTGTAGGTCAGAAGTCTGCTGGCAGGATGTTTTAAGCAAAACATGGTTTCATACAGACTACAAAGCAGAGAAACTGCATTTATGCCAGTCCACTTGTTTGTGAATAATGACCGTGATTGGTTAAGAAACAGGAGACAGTGTGATTTTTTTAAATGGGACGCTAAAATTTGTTGGGAAATAAATGGTGTCACACACTGTGAGCCGGGTTTTGGTCTCTGTGGGAAAGCTTGAAGTGTTCATTGTAATTACTCTTTAAAGAGTTTGTTGGCATGCTGTTAAACCCTTGTTTGTGTCTCTGTGGGGATAAAGAACTGCTTCTTATTATCCGTTCTCTCTTTCTCTCTCCTATAGCTGCCAGCGGAAACAATGTGATAGTTCAGCTTCTGTGCGAGCACAAGTGTCACGTCAATCTTGAGGACTCGGTATGTATGAGTCTTATAAGAAATATTTTAACTGCTGTGAAAATGTACTTTGTCTTTCTCTACATGTATCTCAGAGCTACCTGTGGTCTACCTCAAACATGTGCATTGTCAAGGACAACTTCCCAAAGACTCTGTTTTCTGTGGGTTTGAATCCGTGTTCAGCTGCATTGATTTAAATCCCCATGGCACACTTGAGGTCACTGTTACTGGGAGATTGCTTGTCCAAAGTTGTTTTTTTACTTGTGAGTTTTCTTTTGTTCCTTCAGTCTCTGTTCCAGAGTCTCACAATGCTTCTTTTAAATAGCTTCTGTCTGGTTGATAACAAGAGCACTGACTAGCAGTACAAAAATAATTTGTATTCTGTACTTACAGGTAGTAAGGGATTTTATTTTTTATTTTTTATGTAACTCTAACTACTACAAATATCTCTGGCATGTTTTGGTATAAGAAACATTTAGATTACCATAAAACATTTATATTGAGGCAGTTTCAATCTATTACAAAAGATCAAAGTGTTTAATAAAATGTTTACAATTATTTATAAATTATAAATATGAATCAATATTTAATATATTATAAATTCCTATTTGTAAACTAAATTACCTCTGGCTCGTATTAAATTCAAATTCAAAGTGTGTGAGTCTATGTACATCAATAATTGTGGTTGGCTAGTGTTAGCATCTGCCTAGCTTCATGTTAACGTTTAACCATCATCCTAGAGATAAATTAGATATAGTGTTAAATAATTAAAAAAAGGCTTCAAAACTTTAGACAACAGAAGAAACATATTGGCACATCCGAAACCATAATGTTTTGTTTAAAATGTTTTTGTAAATGATGACTCTACTAATACTCAAGGTTTTTATCCATTGCCCATCACACTGACCTTACTTACTCCTCTGTGTCGGAAATTCATTAATATGCATCTGCATTATCTGGGCATCTTTAAGAAGTAAACAAATTATTCTTATTCAGCATTCATTGGATGGATTTAGCTGTCCCTGCAGTGTTTGTTCTAATTAATCCACATTTATTCACAAAGATATAAATCCACAATTATTCACAGTTATCCTTTAATAGTAGTGTTATCTGTTAAGACCCACAGCGCTATTATCCCAGAGATTAGACTCTGACTGTGGTGAAGGATGAACGACCCTGATGCATCTCAAGAGAAACATTTCATTCTAATAATGCATCAAATATGTTCTGTCAGGGGAGACCGCTGGAAAAGAGGCAACGGCTAAACAACCTGTATTTGGTAGGGCTGTCAAGCGATTACATTTTTAATATCTAATTAATAACATGATGTGCAAATAAATTCATCTAATTAATCGCTAATTAATCGCACATCAAGTTTGGCTGTGAAATTACCCCCAAAAGATTATTTAAAGTCATTATTGTGTTAAATGAGGAAAGCATTAAATATACATTCCAAAAAGTAGATTTAGAAGTAAATGTTTGATTTGATTCAACATATCATTTATTACACATAAACTTTTAGGCTACAAGGGCCATGATTTTTTGTTTCAGAAGCTGCATCTGAACTGACATTTTGATATGTTTACAAACCATAACAGTTTGGTTACCAACATTCTTCAAAATGTCGTTTTAAACCTGTATCACTTTTTCATTTGTGAACCATTAAAGAATATACAAGTAAATAGTCATTGAATCATTAATTCATTCAAACAGCTGATTCTTTCAGGAATTAAGTAAATGTGACCCTGGACCACCAAACCAGTCACATGGGTAAAAAAAAAAAATTCAATTGAGATTTATATAACAAAGCTGAAGAGATATAACTATTTGAAAATCTGGATTCTGAGGGAGCCAAAAAATTTAAATATTGAGAAAATCACCTTTAAAGTTGGCCATTTATGTTCGCAATTGTGCTGCATTCACTCATAAAAATAAATATTTATTTATTTACGGTAGGAAATTTACAAAATATCTTCATGGAGCATGATCTTTACTTAATATCCTAATGATTTTTGGCAGAAAAGAAAAATCGATAATTTTGACCCATACAATGTATTGTTGCTATTGCCACGAATATACCCGTGCTACTTGTGACTGGTTTTGTGATCCAGGGTCACAAATGGTTCTCTTTATGAATAGGCCATTGAATCATTGGTTCACCTGATTTATTCACTCAATACATTAATTCAATCAGAAAAGAAACGCTGACTTGAAGTGGCGCTGCGCTGACCAATTGGTGTATGACATAAAAGTACGGAGCCGCCTGCTCTCTAATCGCTCTCGCGGTACTTACTGTGGTTCTCGGAGATGCACAACAGGTCTGCTGTGGCTAATGATTTATAATGAGCTTCTTTGTTATCAAGACAACAGATGCATAACTTGTTTTAAAGTAAAATGTTTTTATCCGTTTTTGCATGTAGCAGAACAGAATTAATATTTTTGCATTTTGCATAAAAAGATCCCAAACCTCTTTTACGTATATCGAAAGCATGTCTTTTTCATAAACTTTGACTTAACCACTGTGCCTGCATGTCTGCTGGATAAACAGCCTTTGTCTACCATGCGACATTATCATTATCATTATCATCACTATTCTCTAATTCACACTCTCAATTGTCATAATGTTAGCATGCAGCTCCAATGAAATGAACCGTTTTTCTCTTTTCAAGCTATATGTTACTGAGAGACAGATGGCCGGTGTGGGAGGCAACGAACCCTCAAGCTGTGGCTCTCTCATTTAAACAACCATGACTAAAGAGCTTCAGCAGTCAGAAAGGAGAACGAGAGAGAGAGTCAAAAGTAGATGTGAATCAGAGGCTGCTTCTGCTTACGGTCACTGATTATCCACCGTCGTCATCCTCTGAGGCAAGCTTGGCACATTCATGCCCACTCAGCCCATTGCTTTGAACATGCGGAAATACCTGCTCTCTCTGCTAAATTATTAAGCGTAGGCCAACTAATGTCGCAATAGCATTCTGGGCTCAAGCACAAATTATTGAGCTTTGATGCGCACTCAGAAAACACTGGGCCTCATTTTTTTAAAACTAGGTTGTTAGTAATGAACGAGTCCAATGATGTGTGCCTTTTTTCTTTTTTTCATTTAAACTCATCTTGGAGTTTGCCTTTGAGCTGATAAATTGATGGAAATCCTTCATCCACCAACAGCTTAGCAAAAGCCACTCTGTCTAATTTAGAAAACTCACACCTGGTTATTTACCTCTTATTTTCCCTTGCAGCATATGGGATGCTGATATCCTCAGGCGCATATGGAATGCAGTTTGTGCACTGATTTTTAATTTAAACTGCAAAAATATGTTTAACTTTTAACAGGATAGTTCAACCAAAAATGACAGTTTTGTTATCATTTACTCTTGCTCATGTCATGCGAACTCATATGACTTCATTTTGAGGGCTGTTTTTCATATGGTTTTAATGAACAGGAACTGACGCACAAAATCACCTCAAAACACATTGTGTGAAAAATTGCCTTTCTTGTTTTGTGTTGCACAGAGGAAAGGAAGTCTTAGGGTTTATCTTCAGTTTTTTTCTTTAAATGTCCATTTAAGTGACAAACTGTTGTACCTCTAAAGGTATAGTTTTTGCGTATTTCCTTTTGTGAATGCAACAGCTTAAGATCTCCTAGCTTGAAGAAATTAATATTGAGGACATTTACAGGCTTTCTTTGAGCAACACCTTATAAAATGGTTTGTTAGATACAATGTTTTCTCAAAACCTTTTATGTTAAGACTGATGAATTCCTCGTTATGTAAACAAACCAATCAATTCTGCTATAATCATTCTAATGTTTCTATTACAGTGACCCAGCCATTGCAAAATTGGCTCAGTTGTGAATGCCCATGAGGTGTATGTTGTAAACAGACTTTCTCCACAGCAGCCTTGTGCTGTGTTTATCAGTGCTGAATGCAGTTATAAACAAATTAATTGGGATTGTTGTGGTTTGCTATGTGAAGAGAAATAATGTTTCTCAACTTAAAGGCCATGTGAAATTATGTTTTGAACAATTATATTTTCACCATAATTTGTCTAGAAAATGTAATTTAACTTAAAGGTCACTCCCAGAATGTAAAAAAAAAAAAAAAATCGTCTTGATGGGATGTGTAATAGCTAAACAAAATATGCAATTATTTCATCACTCATATATCGGGCATAAAGATGTTCCTGTTAGTATAATCTATAGTTATAACATCCCCTGACCTTCCAGATGTCTTAAATGTTAGCTTGTTAAATTTAATCTTGTCTTGGCTCTTCAATGCATGCCAGGGAAGAAACCAGCCCGAGCATACAGTAGGATTGTATTTAATCATTTCATATTCTCTGCTTGATGCCATATGAGCTCAAATCACCCCCTGGACTGCTATGACTAAGCTCTTGCAAGTTAAAATGCAAATTGAAAAACATCTAAACCTTTTTTATACCACAAACATGCACAAGCTTTAAGATCTTATGCATAAAGGTTGTGTCTGTACCATAAATTAGCATCAACACAGTCTCAGATTCCTCACACTTCCCAGGGAAAAACCGCACCATGTTGTGAGCTTCCACAGAAAGTCTAGATCTGCACTTCTTGCTTCCTGAAGAAGAAGAAAAAACTTTTATGCTTTTCTCTATAAATAATTCAAATATATCATAACGTCAGCAGAATTGAAAACACTACTGTGTAGTTCACAATGTTTTGCATGCACGGGCTCTTTTTTGTTTTGTTTTTCTAGTAGTAGTTTTATCTGAGAAAGCCTAAATGCATTGAAGTGCTGTACAGAGTTGTGGTGTAATTTTCAGGTTGCAGCTCAAATTTAGCCTCGTCATCCTAAATGTGCTTTTGATGAGGTGTCAGGTTCTCTCGCTCTGGAATAATTGGCCGAACCCCCCGTGACCTCTGGGGTCGCTTGCAGGAGGTGTTGAGCTCTGTGAGAAGATTGTTTGCCCAAGGAGATTAGGAAAAGAAGGGGGAAAAGTTCACCTATGTACTTTAATATCATGTAGATTTTAATGCATCAGGTTTCACTTCTGTTGATATTAGATGTCTGAAGCTCTATTACATTTTGATGATAATTCAGTGTCTTCACTGTCTTGCTGTTTGGTGCCAGTTCTGTCTAATGTACTGTCTATTCCAATAACGTAGCCTCTTAACATGCAGAGGATGGTATTTGAAGGAAAATGATGTTGATATAAAGCTCTTTTTCCATTTAGGACGGCTTGACGCCCCTGCTTTTGTCAGCTAGACATGCACACGCAGAGGTCTGCCGGAGCTTATTGGACTGGGGTGCTGACATCAATGCTAGAGACAAAAATGGCAGGTATGTTTCTAGTTATCAGTCATAATATAGAGAGACTGCTAAAAGAAAAGTTTTTTAGTTTGTGGTTGTGAGCTCAAAAGTGAGCTGAGTACACTAAATTGGAATGCTAACAGTGCAACTAAACTGTGCATATCATAATCCATTTTTATACAGAACACACTACCGTTCACAAGTTTGGGATCAATATGATTTTTGTTTTGTTTTTGAAGTGTTTTATGGTCACCAAGACTTAATTTGTTTGATGAAAAATATTCCTATGATGGCAAAGCTGAATTCCAGTCTTTCAGAATCTGTCAGAATCTGTCGGAAATTATTCGAATAAGCTGCTTTGGCGCTCAAGAAACATTTCTTTAAAAAAAAAAATCTGGATTCTTTGATGAATGGAATGTCCAAAAGAACAGGATTTATTTCATTTTTATGTGAAATAGAAATCTTTTGTTCTAAATGTCTTTACTGTCGCTTTTGATCAATTTAATATGTACTTTAATGCACAGTTTAGCTAAATAAAAGTATTAATTTAAAAAATATCTATTATCCAATCAGAACCGCAGTGATGTTGGCCAGTGAGAGCAGCTGTCCGGCGGCTGTCGAGTTTCTGGTGCAGAGGGGAGCTGACCTGCACATGGTGGACTCGCTCGGCCACAACGTGCTACATTACGCCAAACTGTCTGGCAGCAGCGAGGTCCGAACCATTCTCAACAATGCCCTCCACAGACAGCAGTCGGAATCAGGTAATTTAAAAGTGAATATCAGTGTGATGTCAATTTAAACAATTTAGCTTTGAAGTTGTCATTTCAGATTATGATTAAAATACCAATGGTCATACTTTACAGGTACATTCCTCTCCATGATGCTTAAAGTCACCATGAAATAAAAATGGAAAAATTTTGGGGAATATTGCAGTATTCACTATAAATAATTGATCCGTGCACATTATTTTTGTTTTAAATCATGTGCCCTCATAATCTTTAATCAAAATACCTTCTCCCTCTTGCAACGACACCTCTTCTCTGCTGGTGACATGGTTTACTGGTGCGATCAACCCTATATTTTATTCTGGTTTAAACAGCCGTTTCACTCGAATATACATCACAATAGGGAATAAAAGACTAACGCAACTTCCATTTCATGACGACTTTAATTAGTGCTGAATAATACTAATGAAATACATGTATTTGACATCTATTCGTTTTGTGGAGCTGCGTATAATTCCGCATAGTACGATTACTAGCATGTAGTTATGTGTATCATGGGCAGTATAATGTAAAGTGTTCTTGTTCTGTAATAACCAGAAGACCTTCCACTCAAAACTGAAGAACATTAATGGATTTCTTCACAAACTGTTGCAAGAACCGTTGTTTGCTTAAGCAATTTTGCACAAGCTAGAGTGCTGCTGTACTGAATATCACATCAGTGCAGCTGTGATTTGGCTGTAAGCACAAGGCAGCTGTTGGTGAATGTAAAATATACACTGGGATACACTGAGGAAAGCTTGAGTGCCGAAATGTCAGTTTTTTTCCCCCAATGGCATTTAATAAAAGAAACCAGTTGATAATATTTGTGCATGTATCATCACCTTAAATGTTAGATTCTGTTTTCTTTTCTGTCCTCAATTTACACACAGCTTATTGGCTCAACATTGCCATCTAGTGACATTTTCTTTTCTTTTTTTAAACCATGCTTTCACACATCCAACTTTTTGCAAAATTTCTCAGATCTGCTTGTGAAATAATGAAAAAAGGAAAGATTAAGACTGAATAACAAATGTCAGCACCAGGCAATGACATGCCATTTTCATTTTCCCCTCATAACCACACTCCATGTTTTCCCCTCCTGTATCTTTGCATGAGCAGATAAGAATTCGACGAGAACCCCTCAGGTAAGCAAGTTAATTTTCATTTCATTCATTTTCATCCCCTCAGACTTTGATGGTTTTCCTCATTTTTTGATTGACAGAACCTGCAAGTTTCTCCATAGACAATTTAAATTCACATTTTAACTGAATGCTTAGTTCACTTGGAACAGTAGTGTCAGCCTCAAGCCAGGTGTTTTGATTGAATATTCCTTTATTTTTACATTTAACAAACATTCCCACAATGCACTTTTAGAGAAACCTGCACTGGCATTTGCCTCACCCTGTAGTGATAGTCTTCTTTTCCCAAACTAAGTGTGCAGTGTTTATTTCACTAACCACTTAAACACTTTACTTCGTCTTTCTCTTTCTCTCTCTCTTTTTGCCACTCTCTTTATCACGCACACAATCTCAGCATGGTCAAAAGTTAAATGAGGACAGAAGCTCCACTCCCAAAAAGAGAAAAGCACCTCCTCCTCCCATTAGCCCAATCCAGGTAAAGGCACACAGTGCTGAATCTGTAATCGCTAATGATCTCTGCACTTTCTAAAAGCTTTAGACGCAGTTCTTTATGTAATTACTTCTGAATATTCATCTGATAACAATTTTTCTGTATCCATATTGGCTCTTACTGTCTCTAAGCTTAGCCTCACTTTTACGCTATCCTTTGTCTTATTTTTCAGTCGGCTGGTATCATCTCACCACCTTATTTTACTCCAACTGATACTCCTTTGTCCAGCAAAAGTGATTCTTCCAAAAGATTCAATTACAAGGTAAAATATGGAAAGAGCATTAATGGGTATTAGTATTAATAAAATATATAATGTATGTATAAATCAAGAAAATATTTATTATAATATTGATTGTAATCATTTGTGCCTTATTATTTATTATAATATTGATAACAATAAAAAATATAAATAAAAATATCCTAAAAAATTATTTTGTAACTAGTAAAAAAAAAAAAAGAAAAAGCTTAGTCTCAAAGCTTAGTCACTGCCTACCAAATTTTACCAAATAGCATTTGAACATGCCTATAATGCCCAAAATACTGTCTAGGTAGACAGCTTATTAGGTTTTGAAATATTGTCTGTGGTGAAAAAAAACAACACCTGTGTTAGATAGTTAATCCATAGGCATGTTGCGGTTATATTTTGTTCATTATTTAATAACCTGATTAACTGGGAGTTCTTCACTTCCTGTTTGTTGAGGAGGAGGAGCTGAAAAGTACTGTACTGAAGGATGAGATCGAGAAATTGCATGAGGAAAAGAGCATGCTGCTAGAGACCATTGAAGATCTGAAGCAGATTGTGGAGCAGACTGAGCCCAAGGCGAGTACCGCACAACCCTTTAATATTCCTTCATGTGGCAGCTGCTTTGATCTTCAGCCACTTTTGCTCTCTGGAACCCATTTTAACAGCTGCATTTTTACTGGCCCTGGCCAGGTGAAGGACCTTGCTTTAGGGGACACAAAAGCAGACTTCTCATCCACACCACCAGTCTTGGCCTCGAACTTGTGGATGAGTTTTGTTTAAGTTTGTGCACTCTGTTTGAATTTCGACTAGTGACGCAAACCCGTGGGTCTTTTGTAAGCATTGAAAACCTAAAAATCCAGAGACACTGTGTTTTGTGTTCAGTAATGATGTTCTTCAAAACAGCCTCTTATGTTATGGAAATTTTGTGGTGGCCTGCATGACTTCTCTTAGTGTAGTATCAGATCGTAAGGAATCAGTTTGTCGTTCTCAAGTGAGATTTTGATGTCTAAAGCCCAATTAAAAGGATATTGTAAAATAATCTCTTGATGTCCTCCTGTTTTGAAACAGATGGAGCAGTCTGAGAATGCAAATTTGTCGTTGATTGCAGCACTGCAAGCAAAGATAGCCTCCCTCTCCCTGGAAAACCAGCAGCTTGCCCAAATAATAAAGGTAACTCACTGTAAAAAAAGTCACCTTAAAGCTGAAATGTGAATTATAATTTTTTTCGTAAAATAAAATAAAACGTTGTCGGTTACCTTCTTTTTGAGCAAGTATTGCCATGTCGTGCCAGTCATTGCCATGTTAAACTGTCAGTGGCCTGAGTTTGGGGCAGTACTGCCTGTATACATTTTTACAAATCTGTTTGGTGGTTGGAAATTGCACAAAGCACTTTTAAGTTATGAGTATTTGGAAATAAAGATGTGCATTGCAAGTCATTATCTTGATTTTCAAGAACATTTATCTTTTCTCACCGAGCAGAAACGTCCAGCTCCTCAAGGAGAGGAAGGCCATGGAAATTCCCGTCCAAACAGCATCGAATCCAATGCCTCGTACCACTCCACCCGTGCTGATTTTGAGCTCTCCAGTGATCTGCACATCCACACCGGTGATGAAGAGGATCTTTCGGAGATGTCTGCTCTGGACATTAGCAGTTCCTCAATCAAACATGAGATGGAGGAGGATGTGAGGTTGAGTACAGATAAAGAAATCGGACTGCTACGGGATGCGCTGGAGAATCTGCAGGCTAAACTTCTAGAGTCCAGATTGGAAAACCACTCCCTTCAGGCCAGACTCAACACTGACTTTGAGAAAATTGAAGTTGCGTCTAAAAGCATGGACGAAGATACCCAAAAATACCAAGAATCTTTGCAAGAGTTACAGCTGAGGGGAGATTCTGTGAGTCCACAAGAGGACAATGTGGTGCAGAAGTTTCAGTATTTGAAAAGCTGCCTGGAGCAGGAGGTCAAAGAACTGAAGGGAAAGTTGGCCAGATCACAGGAGGAGCAAAAGCAAGATGCTTGTTTGATAAGGGATCTTCAGGCTCAGCTCAAAAGTGTCAGCCTATCCGAAGTTGAGCGTCAAGAACTAAAGAACACCTACAACGCTTTGGTGGAGAACATCAACCAGGAGAAGACACTGTTGATTGAGAAGTACAAAGAGTCTCAAGAGGAGATCAAGATGCTCCAGGAGGCCCTTCGTGGCACTGTGCCAGTGGAGGCTGCTGCCAAAGACTTCGAGGAGATGAAGGCAGAGCTCGGCGAGATTATCGATGGGCTGCAGCGGCGGCTTTTGGAGCTCTCAAAGTCATACAGTGAGGCCAAAAGCGAGCTTAGCGCTGCCCGCAACCAGCTGCAGGCCAAAGAATCAGAGCCTAAGGACAAGGCAGACGTGGTCTGTGTCACCAAGGAGGAGCATGAGCAGAGAATTCAAGAGCTGACGTTCAAGATGAAGGACATGCAGAACGTTGTGAAGGACACTGAGGCTAAGCATCAAGCAGCGCTAAAAGAAATAGCCCAGGTTAAACAAGATGCCGAAAACCAGGCTCAATCGTCTGTAGCCATTGCAGACCACACACAGGTCGTGGCATCCTTGGGGAACGCTATCAAGAACCTAGAGTTGGAAGTTGAAGTTCTTAAAGAGCAGCTCGCCCAGAAGACCTTGCAGGTCGACGCTTTGCAGAACAGACTGACAGTTGAGAAGGATGTAACTCCAGATGATTCATTATCCCGGCTGGAATATGAGCAGATGAGGGAGACTCTGGAGGGTGAGATAAGTCACCTGAACCACCTACTGAAGGATGCTCTCAGGAAACAGGATGAGATGGCCCTGGAGGTGACCGCTGCTTGGCAGGAGGTGAGGGACGGCAGGAATGAGAGAGAAGCGGCGCAGGAGCTGGCGGTTTGCAGGGAGCAAGAGTGCAGTGCATTGAATACCAGGTACAAGGAGGCTCAGGATATCATTGTCCAGCTGAAGAAGCAGGTTGAGAACCATGTTATCTCAGAGAGAGAGAAGAATAAAAAGGTGCTGATTGTTCAGTTCTGTCTAAATTGATGCAGATGGTGTCATATTAAAACCTAATGTGTCATGTTTGTTTATTATCTACAGATTGATGATCTCTCAAAGGAAATCATGAAGTTGAAGGATGCTCTGAACAGCCTGTCACAGCTGTCGTACACCACTAGCACCCCTAAGAGACAACAGAGCCAGCAGGTGGACTCGCTCCAGCAGCAGATCAAACAACTGCAATATCAGCTTTCTGTATGTTACTAATCTTGTTCTGCCATAAATTAGCAAGGAATCTAATGCTCTGTTTCATTAAAGATAGCAACTCAAAGGTTCAAAAGTTTGGGGTCGGTAGTTTCTCATGCTCACCAAGGCTGCATTTATCTGACCAAAAATACAGTAAAACTGTAATATTATAAAATATCATTACAATTTAAAACAACTGTTCTCTTTTGTGAACATATATTTTAAAATGTGATTTATTCCTGTGATGGCAAAGATGATTTCTTTAGCATGTCACATGAGCCTTCAGAAATCATTCTAACATGTTGATTTGGTGCTCAAGAAACATTTCTTATTATTATTAGTGTTCACAGTTCTGCTGTTTAATATTTTTGTGGGAGCTATAATACATTTTTTCAGGATTCTGATAAATAGAAAGTTAAAAAGAACAGCATTTATGTGAAATTGAATATTTTGTAACATTATAAATGTCTTTGTCACTGTTGATCAATTTAGATATAAAAGTATCATTTTAATTTAATTAATTTCTGGCCCCAAACATTTGAACGATAGTGTTTAATATATAGCAGCATAGAAAATGTTGTTTGTTGTTTTTTATGAGCATGACAGATGCATCATACATTCAATTTAGGGCTCAAAATAGCTCTTCAAACAAATAACAGTATTTGCTTTTTTTGTCCTCTAGGAGTCCAAGAAACGCCATCATGAAATTGTCTCAGTCTACCGGATGCACCTTCTTTATGCTGTCCAGGTCCGTATTGATTTCTGATCAGTTTTTTATTACAGTGTGTACACATGATATATTGACATTTAAATGTTTCCTCTGTTAAAGATACTGCAATGTCATAGTACCACTGTTATAACAATATTTTATATATTTATTTAATAATATTGCACTTATTCCCATCCATATACTATAGTAGTAAATTATTTCAGTTTTTTTCTCACAGTTCAGAATATAACTTTTAAACACTGAAACCTTTCCTTTTAGGGGCAGATGGATGAAGATGTGCAAAAGGCTTTGAAACAGATACTTGTAATGTGCAAAATGCCAACCGAGGCCAAGTGAAGGAGCCAGTATTGCAGTTGTTCATGATTTGCCAAAAAACATTGATCAAAGGAAATTCATCTGAGAACTAAAGCCCAGGATCCATCAATCAGAATGACACATGTTGTCAAGCATTGCAATTGAAATCGTCATTGGCTTTCCCCAGATATTTTGGAAACTTACAGCGAACTTGAGTGATTTACGAAAACAGGAAGACCATTGATGTGCGCACAATGTCTTACCTCATGCAGTGCCAGACAAAAACACAATCTACAGTCAATGATTTTCTGAAATCTATTTTGAAAACAGTTTGTATTTTTGTATATTGTCAAAGAATTTGATCAGTATTTGATCCTGTTGCAAGGTAATCATTTTTTTGTCAGTTTGCATTGAGGTAGAATGCAAAAACAAAGCACAATGTTCTAGTATGTTTGCCTGCAGATCAGTTCATCACAGTGCACCTTTTACAATCATATTTTCTTTCTTTTTCAGTTGTAGGATGTGGACTTTCTCAAATTGCAGCTACCTGTAGTATCTACGTGCTGTGAAAGTGAAGTGGCTCAGTGTTGTTGGATATTGTGACCCTTTTCAGTAGTTTTTCAGAATTCTCCACTTTTTCAGAGTATGTGCTTTACAAAATGTCTATCCGCCAAATGCACTTTCTTCAGTCAGTAGTCAGTCTTTCTTTGATACCAGTATTTACCTGCCATTTTCATGACACCTGATGGGCTGTGTCCATGTGCCTCTGCTAATTTTTTCGCCCATGGTAATGTTTTGGAGACCATAACATTTGAAGCTGCACTATCTTTCTTTTGCATTCTGCTTGGTTCAAGCCTTCTGCACTAAAACATTTTAGTTTTACAGTTGAATTTGCCTGCACATCCTAAATATGTACTGTAGTCTGTAATGGTAATGAAGTCATCACACCTTAAACAATTACTGTAGTTAGTTATAAACTAAAGGCTTCAGTGACACAGTGAGGGGTGAGTTAACCCTAGCACTTCAGTGTAGTTGTGGTTTTTACAACAAATAAGGTTTGGAAAAGAAGAGATTGTAGTTTGTCAGTTTAAGGATAAACACACTTCCCCAATTTAGGAGTTACTTAAATGTGGGTCGTACGAAGGATTTTTTGACACCTAAAGAGTAAACACGCTTTATTAGTTACAAGAAATATACAGTAGCACTTGAAAACACGCTATTCACCTGTAGAGCATGGTTTAGATGTTATTTTGTCCATGCACTAAAGCCTTGCTCATTACCTGGTTTAGTATAATTTTGTAGCTTTTTGAATGTAATTTGAGGAAAGCATATAAACCTGTTTATAAGGAGTAATTGCTTTCATAGAAAATATAGCAGAGTTTTGTATGACGTGTATTAGGTGTCCATTACCTATAGAATTTGCCATCTTTGCTTTTTGTTTATCCGTTACCTTTCCTGAGAACCATTGCATTACTAAACGAGTTCATAATATACAAAACCACATTTGTCAGAGATCATATAGCCCCAGTTACATCAGAAAATATTTCACAAGTATCTGAAGTGAAGAGTTTGCATGAAAAAAAAAAACCTGCCTTGTTGAATACCTATGATATTGTCATTGAGCTCTTATCTATCATATTTCATGATCGGTTCATTGTCAGTTGAGTGTTTTTGTCTATTGTATTTGTTATTGACTCAGACAAAAAGTATTTTTGCTTAGTAATTAAACTTATGAATTGGTTCTTTTTTTGTTGTCAAAGTTTTTGTTATCAAAGTAAAAAAAAAAAAGCATAAAAGATTGTTTCAGGCTTATGTAAGACCTTTTTGTGCACCAAAATTCTTTTCAAGTATTGATTCTTAATTTGTATTCTACAAATGTGAATACAGCTTGAAATACAGATTGACAGCTGCAGGAAGAGCACAGACCTGGCTTCAATTGTATGGCAAATGGTGATTCTGCATTGAGTTTTTATTGTTATTGTTTGGTTTTATTGTATATCGGCTGGAACACATTGTACATTGATGCTCATGTGCTTCTTGTGCGTCATCAATTGCTGTGAATTCTAACTAGCTCTTAGACCTTAGGAGTAACAGTTTTGTTGTAACACTTTACAATAATGTATTATGTTAGCAGTTAATACATTAACCAACATTAAGTCACAATTACAGTACTTCTATAGCATTTATTAATCATATGAATCATTTGCATTAACAAAAATTAATAAACACTGTTAAAAATATATTGCTCAGTGTTAATGTTTGCTAATGTTTTTGCATATGTTGACAAAAGAGATGTTATTGTAAAGTGTTCACAATTCGGTAAAGCTGAAGTAATGGCATTGCTGTCATATTTAGAAAGTTGTATAACAATTTGAAAACATTTCCTTGAGCTGCCAAAATAATACTGTACAAATTGAGGATTTTCATATTTTACATGCCTCTATTTTGCAAAGGTCTCAAAGAGAAAACAAACACACGAACTACAACAGGCCAGCATGTGAGTTCCATTTCCTGTTGGTAATTTCATGAAATTGCTGCTTTGGTGAAGAAGGCCACTGTCAATGTTTTTTAGATGTCATTTTGGCAAGAAGAGAAGCTGTCAGCGCCTGAAGGCCGAACCAGGGACAATAGACCATCTCACTCTGAGCACACAGCATCAGAATGTTCTTAGATGTCATGCCAACTGAATTCTGGGTAATGTCACCATGGTACCCTGTGGTATGACTCCTTTAAAATGTTCCTTTATAGCTTTGTCCTTAGACAGTATCATCTTACTCAAACAAGTGGACACCACATTAGAGCACAAGCCAAGGCAAAAATAGCATTAGCTTTACTTGGACACAGATTAGTTTTAAGATTTTAAGCTATATTATTCTTCTCCTGTCCCAAGAATGTGCTATAGCTTAATGTAGTACAGTACACCAAAAGTAATTGTTGTTTCAGCTAGATGGTGCTGTTGATCAATATTACTTAGAAAAGCACTGCAGGCTACAATAATGATAAAGCATTAAAGTCAAATATGCAGCCATTCAAATAATATTCAGAGGATAACGGAGTTAAAAATAAATGTTATTGTTTTAATTTATTTTTTATGTTTCATTTTATCCTGGTATGTCCATGCTGTATTGTTTTAATATATTATTTTATGCATTTAAAAGCAAATATAACAGAAAAGCCCATGCAAAATGAATTTGAACATTTAAAATAGTTAAGTGTTTTTATAATCTTCGATCTATGTCGATAAATAGCCTATATGTAAGCAATAAGTTACCGAGAGGTTGACCGTGCTGTATCGTGAATAAGTCACGGCTTTAGGTGCCCTGCAACCCCTTCAGCCGTGACCTAAAGTACTAGCAATTGAGTAAGTTACCTTATTGCTTTTAGAAAACGGTTAAGTTACCACACAATACAAATACTAAAGCCAAAATATATTTATCAATGCAACTTTCATGAAGTAAAATCACTAAAAACCTTCCTTCGGCTGAAAAAAAAAAAAAAGAGTCACTAACCATGAACAGCAACAGAAGTTACATTATTTCGCTATTAGATGCAACAAAGACTGTCTTTATTAGTGAGTCTGTCAGTAGAGAATACTTTTATATTGAAAGGACTGAAACTTGTGAACATGGAGAAGAAAAACACAACTGACTAATGTGTCGGGGCACGGGAAACCTCTTAACTGTAGCCTAGCCCTAGCCTACATGATATTGCAGCGGACATTCAAACAGATTTTTTATTACAAATATATAGGACTGCCAATGCTATACATCTACTGTAAATGCAGGTAAACTCATTTACTCGATCTCTCGCAATACTAAGCTTCAATCATGGCTTCAATGAACAAAATCAATGAGAACAAACATTTGTTTACTTTGCTAAGAGTGGTTGCTAGGGGTGTTGTGTAGTGATACACAGAACCTTTGGGTGAAGCGGTCATCATAGGCTCCGTGTTTTATCGTGAATAACCTCGGCACAGATTTTAAGAGTCAAGACTGTTCTGAAGTTTGTAGCTATATATTTTCTTATAACTGTCTGTTACTGATCGGACTTTCTGGTTTTCGTATAAACATGCAACCATGAAAGATCTCATAGAGATTACATTGGCTGTAATACTAATGCTGTCCTACAGAGGGGGGGCACAGGATAAGAAATCTTTTATGGCTAGGCTACTCTTTTACTAGCCTGACTACGTCAGACTTCGTACTTCCGCTCAATTTCATTTCGCTTCTGTACTCAGTCTGAGACAGCTTCATAGCTTTCCGTTTTCCTCTGGCCTGAAAACAGCCGGCCAATCAACGAACAGAGGGCGGGCTGAGAGCCGTGACGTAGACGCTGTCAGGAGAGCAGAAACTTACTCTCAGCCCTGTCCTGTGAATTATCAATAAAATTGACAGTGCTTGAAGTGGAAAAAAATAAAGTGCCGGTACTTCCCCGCGGGGAAAAGTGGGGCAGGGGGTATGATTAAAAAACATTTAACATATTGATTGTATACTAGGGTGGGCAGGAACAATGCATACAATAGGTTCTACATCAAGTCAATCCCTAAATATTGATTTAATTTCAAATCATTTTAACTAACCAGATCATATTCATTAATATTCATTTAGAATATAGACAAACCTTGGGAGTGCTGTGTGCCACTGCACTGTAGATACCAGTACTATTTTGAGTTTCTGTTAAATAATCTAATCTCTTTCTTTGTGTCAACTCAAATACTTTGTTTAAATTAACTCAATTCTAAGGCTTTAAATTAAACCAACAGATCATGTCATGACGATCTAACGATAAACACACATTTTCGCTTGTTCTCTGCTTCTGACACTGGCTCTGCGCAGCTGTGGACTGAAGAACACACTAAATAACGTTGATTTATAGACGGAGAGGAGCCGAAGCCTGCCTCTGTTTTCATGAGGTTTAAATGGGACTGAGGTGATTACATATTCGTGACGCCCCTGGTACCAGCAACATGTGAGAAGCGAAAAAAGTGACCGGTTTGTCTGACCAGGTTCACAAGGATCATTAGGTTCATCACTAACTGTATCAATGCAAGTCCTCCTCTCGTCTATGACAGGGGTGCTGATATCCTGCGAACTGTGGTTTGCTTCCTGTCGCCGGATTTAATTCGACTGACTTGACTGACTTTGTAAGAAGTACTGATCAATGCGAGGCCCTTGTCCCTTCTTCCTCAAGCATTTCATTCTCCCATTGCGCAGAGCTGAGCGCCTACGGAAACGCTACAAAAAGGAGCGTGCGAGAACTAACTTTTATAAAGACCCATTCAAATTTGTAAAGAAATTATTCACCAGTGAGAAGAATGGCACATTAAAAGCATCTACGATTGAGCTGGAGAGATATTTGGAGGAAACACATACAGATGCAAAAAAGGCATGAGCCTATGTCAATTCCGTCCACCTATCAATCCACCAGGATACCAAATGGAGGACTGTGCACCTAAGTGGAAAGAGGTGGAGCAGGCTGTGAAAAAGGCAAGGGCTTCATCATCTCCAGGGCCTAATGGAAGCCCGTATAGAGTGTACAAGAGTACTTCAGGAGTTTCTACGAATTCTGTGGAAATTGATGAAAGTGGCATGGGAGAAACAGGTTGTACCTAGAGCATGGCTCTGAGCAGGTGGAGTCTTTATACCTAAAGAAAAAGATTATACAAGCATCATTCAGTTTCATCCTATTTCCCTATTAAACGATGAAGGCAAGATTTTCATTATTACTCAGAGATTGTCAACTTACCTATTAAAGAACTGCTTCATTGACACTTCAATACATACAAAAAGCGGGCATTCCAGGCTTCCCAGGATGCTTAGAACACATCAATGTGATCTGGCAACAAATTCAATCAGCTAAAAAGGAGAGGAAGGAGCTCCATGTGACACTCCTGGATTTGGCTAATGCATATGGTTTAGTGCCACATGAACTTCTTTGGGCAGCATTTGATTTTTTCAGTGTACCGATGACAATAACAAATTTAGTGAAAGCCTAGTTTGGAGATTTGCAATTTAGTTTTTCAACTTCAGAATGCAGCACTACATGGCAATGCCTAGAGGTTGGAATAATGGCAGGATGCACCATTTCTCCACTGGCTTTTACCGTTGCAATGGAGGTAATCATTAGGGCATCAAAATGGGTAGTAGGAGGAGAGCGATTGGCTTCTGGAATGCGACTACCACCAATTAGAGCAATCATGGATGACATGACAACCATGACTACAACAGTAGCCTGAACTAAACAGTTATTGGGTAAATTAACCAATAACATTGAATGGGCACGAATGCAATTTAAGCCCACTAAATCAAGAAGCATCCGTATAATTAAAGGCAAAGTAGTTGATAAAACATTCTTCATTAATGGTAAGAAAATACCAACAGTGTCTGAGAAGCCTGTAAAGAGTCTTGGGAGATGGTACGATGGGGATCTAAAGGACACAGTTCGTGTGGGAGAAGTTAGACAACAAGCAGTGGAAGGGTTGAAGAGCATTGACAGCTGCGCTCTACCAGGCAAACTAAAACTCTGGTGCTTTCAGTTTGGTCTATTGCCGAGGTTGCTGTGGCCACCGACTGTGTACAAGGTTTCTTTGACAATGGTAGAGAAGCTGGAAGCTTTAATCAGTTCATACATCAGGAAATGGTTGGGAGTTCCACACTGCCTCAGCAGAGTGGGACTTTATAGTAAAGGAATACTGCAACTACCAGTCTCCGCTTTAACTGAGGAGTTTAAGTGTGCCAAGGTCAGACTGGAAATGACATTAGTAGAGTCATGTGACAAATGCGCAAGGGAGGCAGCACCTGTGTTGAAAACTGGAAGAAAGTGGGCAGCAAAGAAAGCTGTGGAAGATACAAAGGCTGCCCTTCGAATTGGTGATATCATGGGGCAAGTTCAGCATGGAAGAGTGGTCTCAGAGCAACTTGGTCTCAGTTTAGCTCCTCCTACAAGGCACAAGGCAGCCCCAGCTCAAAGGAGGAAGCTGGTAGTCAACGAGGTGCAAAAGCAGGAGGAGAGGATGAGGTGTATAAAGGCCATTTCCCAGGCCAAGCAGGGAGAATGGATGAGATGGGAGAGTGTGGAACAACGTAAGATGGGCTGGCAAGACCTATGGTCAATGGAACAGAGTAGGATCAGTTTGCTCATCAGGTCAACATAAGATGTTCTCCCATCACCACAGAACCTAAACCTCTGGGTAGGAGAGGATCCCTCATGTCCTTTGTGTTCATCACCTGCAACATTAAGGCACATTTTGATAGGATGTTTGGTGGCTCTTAGCCAAGGACGGTTTACTTGGCGCCATGACCAGGTGCTGCAATGTTTGGCCTTAGCATTGGAAGACAAGCGTAACATGACCAATAAGTTGCCACCTGTTCTATCAAAACATTACACACAAAAGACAACATTCCTCCGCCCAGGAGAGCAATCACCAAGAAAAGGTGTTAAAACCAATCCTCACCCAGGACAACTGGAAAATACTGGCAGATGTTGATCAACGGCTTATTTTTCCACCTGAGTTTGCCACACCTAACCTTCGACCAGATATTGTCTTGTGGTCTGGATCAGCACGCCTTGTTCACCTGATAGAGCTAACAGTGTCATGGGAGGATTCTGTAAATGAGGTGTATGAGAGGAAGAAACTGCGATATGCTCAACTAGCCACTGAAGCGGAACAGCGAGGATGGAGAGTCCGGGTTTACCCAGTGGAACTGGGTTGTCGAGGATTTGTGGCACACTCTACAACCTGGTTTCTCAGAGACGTCGGATTCAGTGGCCAAGACTTAACTGAAGCAGCAGAGAGGAGCAGCAACTGGCTGTGGCTGATTCATCAAGCACAATAGAAAGAAAGAAACGCTGATGTACAATAAGTAAGCTGGGCTGAGTTGAGTGGGGGACGGAGGGGGTTGATGCTGGGACGCCAGAATCACTGTCGAGCCCTCTTGAAGTGTCGTGGGGTAGATGACGAAACACTGAGGACGTAAGGTGCCCACTTGAAGACCCCAGAGATGTACCCTATTTAGCTTAATCCGTTGGGTGAGTTGATGCGCCAGGGAGAAAATAAGCTGATCCCTGGAGCCAGCAGTATACTTCAGCCATTAACACCAGACAGAAGAATATTTACATCATCATATAGAAGGAAACGTAAATGGATGGAGACACATATGGATCACATTAGTTTACTATAAAGCTACGTCTTAGTTGGTACTTATCTTGGTGAGAGCCGAGTGCAAATCAGCATGAAGTTTTAACATCTACTCTCGTGTAATGGAAATCTTAATCTCATAATAGGTGGGAATTATGGGAATACTGGATTCTAAGCAACAAAGAAATGCCACAATTTATCAAGACCTTGAAGCAGATAGGAGGGAGAAACGCCCATAAACACCTCATATGTGGTCGCTCCCAAGTATAAAGGCCCCGATACTCACGGCAAAGTTCTTTTTCGTTCTTCGTTTTAGGGTAAAACAAAGCGATTTACTGTTATTATCGAACATCTGACACTGCCCACACTGCTGAGAGCGACTGATAGATGAATATGTAAATATGTGCTGTGTGCTTTCCTCTCTGTAACAAAATAAACACAACAAAACTAAACTAAAAGAAAACGGCAAGCATTTTTTAATTAAGCATAAAAAAAGCATTTGATCATAGCAATGTGGATATGCTTGCTCGAGTTCTGCAATTCAGCACTCTAGTAAGTCAGGTCACTTTTATAATTTATTATGTTTGCCACCCCAATGAAATCAGTCGGTCGTACCTGGCCACCCCAGAAAAAAGTTCTGGCTACGCCCCTACTCTGACATATGCCGCAGCTGTGCTTCAGGCGACTCAAGTTCAAGTCCTGGCTTAAGGTGCAGGCTTCTCAAGCCAACATCAAAGTTTGTTTACAAATTTTAGCCTCTAGTTACTTTGAATTATATATCATCAAGTTGACAATGCATTTTGCCTTCAGATAGACCAAATGCGTTCTCCAAACCTCCTCAACAGCATCACCATCAGAATCTGATATGCCTAAATGGAACCATATGTAGTAAATGCATATCAAAACAGACAGGATCATATTATTAATGACATCATGCCCAAATCTGCTCTCCTTCTCTTTTTTTGAACAGACTGCCGAACACAATGAACTTGTGAGGATCTAGTTTAATGCCGCTCAGGTACTTTCAAGCCTCTGAAGTCTCATTGCCTCTAATGGCTGCTTTTATATTCAGTCACACCTGACTCATTGAAAATCAAAGCCTGGAGGCCCCTTTTCACAGTGACTAAAACTAGCAGGAGAATCAACCTGGTGAGAGGGGCAACCGTGTTTGCAGCCAAGTGACAGGGAATTTATGGGAGCACTTAGGCTTCTAGGGAAATAAGTAAGAAAGAGAGAGCGAGTAAAAGAGGCAAACACTTGTCTATGAGTGGCTTATTAAAAAGGTGAGAAGTGAGTGTACTGTCTGGAAGGGGGAGTAATTGTGCTCTTAAAAGGGACTTCAAAAGGCCAGTCGTGTCGGTGGAAAACCGTTAGCAACATGTGAAGGAAATGGCTCATGAGGGTCCGCCGCTATTGGCATGTGGTGGATCAAACCATCTGGGGCGGAGGAACGGCAGACACCATATGTCCAACTGTCCTCTTGTCCATCTTTTTGTGAAACCACATTTGTCTCCCTGCTGTTACGTTCTATGAAATGGGCTAATATGGCACAAAATGGTTGATTATGACCTGCATTGCTGATAAATCAGTCAATGGTTTTCAAGATAAGCTACCCAACAAATACAACACCGTTGTAAATTGTATTTAATATGACAGATGGTGTTTTTTTTTCACGTTAGAAATATTTTTTTCCCGTAAAGTTGCAGATCTAGACTAGCTCATAATGTTGAGCTATGGAACTTGGGTCTGTTTTTATTACTGTAGTAGGCTGGTGATATTTAAATGTAAAAAAAAAAAAAAGAAAGGTTTTCACAACGTTTCTAAAACTTTTTACTTTGGTTAGTTTTTCTTTTTTAGACTGGTTTCTAAAATGTTTTTAAAAACAAAATGCAACACTACCTAAATGCAACCAAAATTTGTGTTTGCTATAGCATGGCTAATAATTACAGTCTGCACACCTTGTACTAGAGAGTACAGTAATGTTTTGAGCTATTACCAGCAGTTTGTTCTTGATTTCATGGTGATATACAGTTTCAGTTATTGCAGGAAAATATGCTACGGTCTGTTCTGCAGAGGCTGGCAAACAACCAAGCCTCCTTCCCTTGCTGGTTCTGCGTTGCAGTGGGGATTAGATGTTCTCTGCAAGTTTATTCATGGTATTATAAAATGGTGATGTAGATCCAGTGGCTTACAAATATTCCCTCAGAGGATATTGAAACTAAAGAGACAAGTATTTGGGGTTTTACTAAAAACTTCACTGGATTAAGCAGTGATATCAAAATGATGGCCATTGATTTAATTCCAACGACTCCGGATGTGGTTTATGAAATGGCTTTAAAGGGATAGTTCACCCAAACATGACAATTCTGAGATCATTTACTCGCCCTCATGTCATTCCAAACCCACAAGACTTTCTTCTTTGGGAGAATGCTGTTTTAGACCCCATTGACTTTCATTGTACGGACAAAACTTTATTATTATTTTAATTTTATTTTTTAGCTGAAAAGAAAGTAATTATCTTATTTTGGATGAATTATCCATTTAATTTACAAAGTGAACAGTGATACAAACAGTATATAACCAAGGCAAGTCACCTTTATTTAAATAGTGCTTTGCAGTAGGCTACAGGTTGTTTCAAAGCAGCTTCACAATATAATGATCAATGTTGCAAACTTCATCAAATATGTGACAAATTCAAATTCTTCTGTAAAATAGCTCCACAGAAGAAAATCTCAAGTCAGTTCAGTGTTCATTCAGTTCAATAACTGTGTAAAGTTGATAAATTATTAAATGAGTTCAATTCAGTTGCAATCAGTACAGAAGACAAAAGTGTAATTGTTCAGCTCAATTCAGTTCAATAACTACGGAGCCCCTAAAGGGACATGGTGAACAAATAAAATATCATGGAAGGAAAAATTATTTGGCAATGCTTTTGCGTTCCCCTAGAAACTTTGAGTTCGCTCACAAATTGTTTGCGTTCCCCTGAAAACTTTACGTTCGCTCGGAAAAAAAATTGTGAGGGAATGCAAAGGTTAGAATTTTTGTCCATGTCCCTTTAGGGGCTCTGTAAATAACAGTGTCAATGATGCAAAGAATGAAAATTATGAAATGAAGCATAAATTCATCGAATTAGCTGAAGCAGCTCTGCAGAAAGGTTGGTTCTTATTAGTGCAGTCAAATCAATAATATTACTGAATATTGAGTGTCTTTTAAACCACCTTGCATTTCAAGGTACACGTTTTTTTTTTTTTTACATTCTTATCAGTTCTTTCTTTACCTGGGAATCGATCCCCGAACTCATATCGAACTCTACCGTTTGAGCTACTACAGGAAAGCCTCTTTGAAAATTTTACTTTGAAAGAGAGTGAGGTAAACGAGACCGACAGTAATGGTGCGTTCGTACTTACGAGGTGGGAAATCGTGTTTACGGCGGCAGGTGCGTTCAAGTCATTTTCGTCGGAGTAAGATGGCGGTGAGTACTTTCTCTTAATTATTTACACAAAAATACAGCAAGGTTCTACTCTAGTTCTAGAAAATGAAGAACAAAGAAAATGTGCATTTGGAACTGCTCATATTCCTCAGGCAGATCTTCAGACTGAGATTTATTACAAATTGTCACTTAGCACCACATCTTGAGTCTTATTACTCCCAATGCTTTTTTTTCTCTCTAGCAGCCAAGTATTGGAAATGTTTTACTGCTACTAATTCAACATCTGAAGGCCTTTTTATTTTTTATTAATTGAGGGCTTTGAGCTCTTGACTCTTTGACAGGGATACAATGATTAGATGGGGGAAAAAATGTATGGTGCATTACTTGCAAGTATTTTAGCAAGCTTCTCTGCAGGCTAGAGCTCTGACCTTTAATAATGGATCAAATATTATGGTCAATATACAAATAATTTACCTAACTCAAATTTCAACATCAACGTCACCAAACCCATACACTTTTGCTGTCTTGCCAAATGTCAAGGCATTTTTTGAGCTTGCAAATGTTGCCTTATTTAGGGGTATTTATTTATTTATTTATTTTAAATTAAATTTTCAAGACATTGCACTAGGCCCATGTGTTTCTCATGAGTGTGAGTTATTTTGAATCTGGAATCTCAGCCCTTTCAGCTGCTGTTTGCTTTGTCTTGCCTGCCTTTTATCTCCCACTGGAGTGATCCAGAGCAAATATCATTTACAGGTGCAGTAGTATTATTTTTAATCCGTTTAGAGGATTGGAATTTAGGAGTTCTCATTTGTAAGTTTAATTGCAGGTTGGTGCAAATTGACTCTTCAGAGAGAGAGAGAGAGAGAGAGAGAGAGAATGGCAAGACGCTGGGAATGTGGGGAGGGATGTAGTGGTCACTGAGGATGAAATACTGTACAGCAGATACTGAAGAGTGGAGTTGAGCAATTATTTAGATGAATTGGCAGTCACTGCTTCTGAGATTTACTGAAGAATACTCAAAACAGAAAAGAGCTTTATGTATCAATGAATTAATTTGTCTGTTTAACATGGTAAGAAGCGGTATGTATTCACATGCTTCCATTTTATAAGAAAATGTGTGTCAACTGTGTGTTGTACAAAGCTGTGAAACCTTATAAAAGAGGCATATTTTTTTTAAATGAATGTCCTTCTGTTGGGACATAGCAGTAATGTCCTGCTTAAAAGTTGTGAATGTTGCTAATTTATTTAAGTAATTTAAAGCATATTTTATTGTAATAATATTTTAGGTAAATGCAGATTAATTTTCTGTTCCACAACCTCAGAAGAACTGCAGCGTTTGTCTCATACAGTGGGGGGTGACAGTGAAGATGCTTCAATGTTCTATATATATTCTATAATGTTTTTTTTATATATATATACATTATTATTATATTGTTACATGTTAAATCATTTTATTATGTAATATTGTTTCTTATTAATACTAGATTTTTGAGTGAAAAAGTCAAAAAAGTTTTGAGAATGATCCAAAGATCATCTTCAATATAGTGGCAGGAACATGACTGTCTGTATAGAGGAGTTTCCATGATAAATGCCACAAGCATAATTTTTTCATGTTAATTGGACACTTTTTAATACCAATCATTATTTTTCCTGCATCATTTTTGTGTTGCCTTGAATTATCTTTTTACCACACATGAAATTGTCTATTCCTATACTGTTCCACACAGGTGCTGATGAGTGTTCATGAGCAGCCACTGATTTCTGTAGGAAATCCCACATCCTGCTTCCTGTAAGACAAAGGTAAGAACCCCTGATGTGTTCACAAGAGCACACAATAGATAACACATGCTTTGTAATCCACAACCATTTATTCATGTCACCGGCTGCTAATGTATTAAGGAATGTTCCTGGTTTCACGGTATTTGTTAAACAATGTTGATTGCCACATATAATTATTTCCCCTCATTTGTCCAAAGAAAGGGAGAACTCAAAACTGACTGTTGCATGAGCACCAACATGTTAAAAGCACATGTGCTAACCACTGCACCACACATATAAAACCAGGCTGGCAGAAGTGTAATATTTGACATTGCTTTATGTTTCCCATTACATTTGGCCTGCTGTTATTAGTAATTTTGTTGGCATTGTCTCTGCACTTTTGATTTATGAGTCCCTCTTTTACACATAAAGTTTTTACATTTATTTACTTGGCAAACAGTTTACAAAAAGTCCTGTTTATTACCTGTTAAATAAACTCAGCCCTCACCATTAGAGTTGCAGGCTTCAAATTAATGCATTTAGGGTCAAGCAAAAAAATAAAAAGGAGGAAAAAAAGTGAAGTCTTAAATATCCAGTATGATTAAATATGAGCAGATGATACCACACAGGAGAAATAAACAGAGGGAATTATCAGGTCCATTTGACCACGCTCATAATTGAACATGCGAGACACCGCAAAAAACACTCTAACGTCTGAGATCTTGTTCAGCTGAGACCGCAAGCAGAAATGGAGCTTGGATGTGATGTCTGTTGCAGAAACTCAAGAAGAAGAGAAGTCAAAGCAAGATGACTAATCTGTGGGCCCTGGATGTTTCTGTGCAAAGATAAATCAAGTGAAGCAACGTCAAGTCTCGTTAGTAAATGATGAATCAGGTCGAATATTTTGCAAATACAACCCAGAGTGGTTTCCTGGAAAGTCTTGACATCATTTACACAGCTGCTCATGTAAACGGATCATCCTGAGCCTTTATTACACTTGAGAGCCCTGCGGTGGAGTTTCCTACAAGTGGTCAAGCTTTACCTTAGGATCCGTCAGGGAGGTGAAGACCTCCCACTGGTGTCTGGGTAGAAACGGACCAAAGATAGACAGGACTAAATGTAAGGTGATGTTTTAATGGCATTTCTTAATGTTTTTAACTGCTATGCGTGTTTTTCTCATTATAATTTAGACAAAGTATGTTTTATTTTACTATTAGGCATCTTAAATTCCACCGTGAGGTTTGTCCATTAGATCTTTCTCATTTGCAAAGTCTATTTGCTTAAGTCTAGAAGTGTCTAGCATGTTGACAAGTTGACAAAGAGAGAACTCGGATTAAAACAAGAATGTTTTTGAGCGATCCCAGAGCTCACCGTTGACTTATACCTTAACCTGACAACATATCTCTCTTAGAAAACTGATACGGATGACTCTTCTAACTCTTCTTGCATATTTCACACCCTTCCACTCCACAACATTAGAGTGTCATGGTCACAACTGACATGGAAAACTTTGACTTTTAAACAATTAAATACCTTCTGAAGGAAGTGTCTAGCAGTGAAGTGATCTGGATGACAGTGGGTGCTACTGACGTCTCATTGCAGGTTATGGGAAGTGAGATAAGTTGAAGGGAAGAATATGGACTGAAGACTTCAAAGCAGAACATGCCCACTATGTCATTGTAAATGAGTATACGGACAAACTACTGGGGTGAAGAAGATAATGCTTCAAAAGTATTTGAAAGTTGGAGATAAGGATCTCATCAGTGCCCAATAAATAACCTTCTGTGGTGTCTGTTCATAGTAAGATGTCACGGATGTAGCATGCAGCTTTGAAGCATTAAAACAAGAGAAGGGTATCACAGTTTACTTGGTTCAGATATCTAGCCCTGGTTTCACAGATTAAAATGCATGTTTGACTTAAAAGGAACTTGCACTGACAGATTGTCTTAAAATATGTTAACGCCATTGTTTTGTTTCAAGATGCACACCAGTAATGTTTTTTTTGGCACATTTATAAAAGCTACTTAAATGTCCTAATTGAAATCAGGCCTAATCCTGGCTTAATCTAAGCCCTGTCTGTGAAACCAGTTCATAATGTCAGAAAATAATGACATTTTGTTTTACTTTCCTTATTTTCCTTATCCAGATTTCATTCATTTGAATGTTTTTCCGAAATAATATGTAGCAGTGTAAAATAAGTAAAATATGTTAGTAATTATAATGGAATAAGAATGTAAAAATGCTACAGTAAAAACATGATATTTAGTTGTGTTCCCATAGCAAATATTTTGAAAACTTACATTTGATTTCAAAGGACTATACATGCACTTTTTGAAGTAATATGTATAAATAACCTTATAATTTAAAATGATCATTTAAATAGTATTTAACAATGTACATGTAGATATTGTAAATTAAGGGTAAAAAGTGTGCTAAAATGATGCTTTTTGTAAATACAATTCCCTCATAATTTACAGTGAAAACAGGACATCCCCGTATAACACATTTAATTGTTATTTAAATAAATGTATTTAAATGTATTTTTGTCCCTATCAGTTATGCATATTGTGGTGGTTTATGTTACATTTTATGTTGTTTAGTTCATGTTTATTAGGTCATGTTTAAGTCATGTGCGTTGCCCTGGTGGTGTTTAGTAATTGTGTGGGTAACACAAACTATTTACGTTCATTAGTCATAGGTCAAGGAAAGGCTAGTTTTGAAAAACTGTAAGTCATCGTTTGGCCTTCTTTTACCACTTATTTGTTTTATGGCTTCTAGGTTAGTAACATTATATAGGTTAATTAACTATCCCATAATGCCTGAAATATGGCCAACCTATTATTGAGAGTTACTTTCTGACAACCACAGCTGCCATTCTTTAAATTATTATTTTTTTTTTTTTACAGTATACTGTAATCTTAATATGTTTTAAAAAACAAAACAAAACAAAAAACACATTTTTAAAATACAGAGCATGACAAAGCCAATTGACAGTAATGCAAATGTCCACTGCTTGCTGGGTTTGTACTATAGCTGTTATTTATTGAAATGATCTGTCTTACAGGCTGTGCTCAGTTAATGTTTTCTGACTGCACATCCAGACTGATGAAATCCAACCTTTATGGCTCTAAAATATTCATGCCGATGCTCAATGTCTTTCCACTCTGTAAGTATGACATGCTTTGTTCATCTTGTTCCAATTTCCTTTTGTGAACGGCCTGTCAGTTCTTAAGATAATCAGGCAGTTCATCACTCTTTTCATGCTTTTGGACTATTGGTCATTTTTGTACTTTCAGCTCTGTCCAGGGGTTTGTAAATCACATTACATCATCACATTAAACTGTATTATCTGCTGATCAGTTTTTTTCCCCCTGTTCCAAAATGATTACTGTCATTTTGAAATGAGTATCTGGTTGGACACCTGATCATGGAATTACCCACAATCAGGTGTCCAACCAAATACTTGTTTCAAAATGACAGTAATCTTGGTTTGTTCTTCACTGAGTGGGTTTGAGTTTCTTGTTTGTGTTTCTCACAGCATGCAGAAGAACCCCACTTTTACGGGGACAACATATTTATTGCGTGAGAAATCAACTACACATGAGTGATGTGACATTTAGTTTAATTTGAAAGAACTGTTCGATTCCACATGTCAAACTGTTGCATATTAAGTTCACCCAAAAAATAGGATTCTAATTATTTACACACCCTCATGTTATTCCAAATAAACAGATTGAAATTTAAGTTTTTCACTGAAAATCTTGGTGGAAGGAAGACATTTTTGGATCAACTTGATGGCAGATTTCATATTTTTTGGATGAAATGTGTGTATATGTGACCCTGGATCACAAAACCAGTCACATGTCGCACGGGTATATTTGTGGCAATAGCCAACAATACATTGTATGGGTCAAAATGATTGATTTTTCTTTTATGCCAAAAATCATTAGGATATTAAGTAAAGAGCATGTTCCATGAGGATATTTTGTAAATTTCCTACCGTAAATATATAAAACATATATTTTTGTGAGTGAATGCAGCAAAATTGCGAACATAAATGGACAACTTGAAAGGCAATTTTCTCAATGTTTAAATTTTTTGCACCCTCA
This sequence comes from Leuciscus leuciscus, assembly GCF_965113295.1. Classification (NCBI taxonomy): domain Eukaryota; kingdom Metazoa; phylum Chordata; class Actinopteri; order Cypriniformes; family Leuciscidae; genus Leuciscus; species Leuciscus leuciscus. Next base: position 24,958,930 of record NC_138740.1, on the reverse strand, counting down.
GATTCCAGATTTTGTTGTTGTATCTCAGCCAAATATTGCACTATCCTAACAGACCATACATCAATGGGAAGCTTATCTATCCAGCTTTTATATGATGTATAAAGCTCAATAAAAAAAAATGTACCCATGTGACTGGTTTTGTGGTCCAGGGTCTCTCTCGCACGCTCGCACGCACGCACACACACACACACACACACACGGAACTGATAGGGACAAATGGAGCAAAAAAAAAAATATATATATATGTCATACACGCTTTAAACTGAGAACAAAGTCTTTTTTTGTGAGAAATTATATAAATGACTATATATGTGGGGTTATTATATATTATGCTATTAGAATATTTTTGAATTTTTGAATTGGCTTTCTTTTTTTTTCTTTTTTTTCATTTTGTTATGTGCTTTTGTCATTTTTCTTCTTTTTTGTTCTATTTCGGTTTTAGTTTGAGTAATTTTAGTACTTCAACTTTTTCATTTCAAATTTTTCAAATTTATTTTATAATTAATAAAGTTTTTCATAAAATATTTATATTCTATTTTATATCTTTTTTCAATGAATGAAAAAGATGTATTATTTTTTATATTTTTAATAGATTAACAATCATTCATTAGTTAACATTAGTAAACTACGTTAGATAACATGAACTAACAATGAACAATAATTCTGCAGTATTTATTCATCTTAGTTAATGTTAATTTTTAACATGTACTATTAGGCCTACATTATTAAAATCAAAAGTTGTGTCTCTTGAGATTAGTTAATGCACAGCGTACTAACATGAACAAACAATAAACAATTGTATTTTTATTAACAAACGTTAAAAAAGAGGAATAAATGATAACGACACCAGTGTAGTCGCCCACCAGAGAATCTGTGGGGATTTATCGAATTGATGGCTACAGGTCACAGGTCATGCTGTAGGATCTTCTTTAACAGTACCAGGCAGAGAATGTCAACACTGGGGCGGGATGAGATTCAGGGAGCCTCTTTAGAGTAATGTTCACAGAGCTAGAGGAGTAGAGGCCTGTCTGGATGAGTAACAGTCCTGTCTGTCTGAAACAGTCCAGCAGTCCCTCTATCAACAGCCAGAATGCTGTTTTCTTCCAAAAATAAAGGTCTGTGCTTCACGGATTCTGTGTAGGTGAAAGCAGCTGGCACTCTCGCCATTTATAGGTCTGAAACCAGCTCTGGCTGTGGTTATGATTACTGATTTTTACAAGTGTGCTGTAATGTAGTTTGTCATAACATCAGACCTTCTCTGTCAGTTCCTGTCTCATGGCTTTAGATCATGTACTCCAAGGGGGGTGATTGAACATGAATAGGGGGAAAGTCTTTCTGGCTTGTTGGATAAAGAAAAGTGAGAGCACTCCATCGCTCTATGATTGGTTATTATTGGCTATGATTGGTTCACGCGATAAATCCCACTTCTTGTTTTCGTGCTTGGTTCGCAAATCAGTCTGAATGAACAAAATGACTGCATTCATGGGAATACTAATTAAACAGCTCAGCCACTAATATCACTGCTTTATGTCACTTCAAAATCAAACTTAGAGTTGCCTGAAAACATGTGTTTTTTTAGTGAGCAAACAGCCCGGTGAAATTAAAGGTACATTAAAGGTTCGTGTTTATGACCAGCGTGTACCCAAGCATGACTGATGATCCGAAAATTAGTTGACTATTAAAAAGTACACAAATAAAATATATTATAGAATTGTATTTGGTTTTTTTTTCTTTTCTTTTCTTTTTCTTTTTTTTTATGTTATGTAAAGTAATGTTTATTTAACCAGGAAAATGTGACAAACTTAAGTGTAACTGGAACATGAATTTACATTTGATTTATTGATTGATTGATTTCCAATTGAAGCCATTTTCTTTTGAACTTTCTATTGATCCAAAAATCCAAAAATATTAAGCTGCTGCTCTTATAATAGTATAATAGTGCTCTTTGATGAATAGAAAATAGATAGATAGTATTTTGTTTTTATTATTAAATAAAACAAACTTTTGAACTGATATATTCCAATTGTGCAGCAATAATTTAGACATTAAAATAGAAAAAGAAATCCATGGGTATATAGCAATAATAATAATAATACAAATAATAATATAGCAGGTATGTTTGGGGGATTTTCTGCTATGGGTTGTGATTATCTGGTACAGTTCTTGATCTATTTTTTTTCCCAGTTCATCACTATTTTCTACTTATGTTTTTTTATTTTTAATTTTTTATGTAGTGATGAATAATGGCAGAATTTTTCACATATTTTATTATTACAAATATTTTTCATTAATATTTTGCGTGTAAAGGCGAACTTTCGTGATCTAACTATTGTGAAAAATGCTTATGGAGAGTTTTTGCTATACGTTTTTATTATTCCAGACAAAAGAAATCTCCTGAATGCACTGTAGAAGAAACACAGCAGGCATGAGAGGAATCCAGAACAATACTTTGAAATTAATGGTGTGACCAAAGCCAGGAGACATACCCGAGATGATTTCCTTCACTTCTGCTGAATCTGGGACAGGATTGTTGTAACAGTGCATAACTCATTAAAGGGAGAGTTCACTCAAAAATGACAGTCACTGTCATGTCATTGCAAACTTGAATGATTTTCTTGAAGACAATAAACAGACAGAATTTCCTCTTTTGTGTTTCTTGAAAGAACAAAGTCGTACAAGTTTGGAACAACTTGAGGCGAGTAATTGATTTTGGAGTAAATTTGTCATTTAATTTTACTTATGTTTTTATAGCTTGTTATACACTGTAGGTATAAATCTGAAATCTATGTGTAAGAGATTAGCTGTAAGAGTCACATGGTGTTGGAATCGTGCTGCACTTGGTGAGAATCATAAAACTTTACAGCTGCTTTCATCTTTGTTCACATTCTTTAAGAGTCAAGACATGCTTTGATTCTGGTGACCAGTAAAGGCTTATTTCAGACTGTACTACCTGAATGAGAACATGACTAAGACGGACCAAACCAAGACATGAGCAAACAGGTTAATTACAGTTTATTAGCAGAACAGTGAGTGTGCTTGCAAGCATTTCTCCATTAGTTAGGAAGGTTTTTTTGCGTTTGAGAAAACAGCAGGATGCCTCTTGACTCAAGTTTTTGATTTCAGATGTCACAGTCACTCATCGATATCAAAAGATGTGTAGCATCATAAACATCTGAAATCAGATGTACTTGACTCATTGCATAATTAGAGTCATGAGGAAGTCATAATGACAAATTAATTAGGAGTTACCAACTTTATGACTTGGTCTTATTGTTTTTTGGTGGCTTGGCAGGATCAACCCCCTTCCCACATTACAGATGAGGAACTTGCTTTAGTATTAACACGCGTTGATGTCTCCTTCACGCTCATTATGGTTTCATAGAACCGGCCCGCGTTCCCCTCTCAGCTTCAGCCCTGCATGGCTTGTGTCGGTTGGTTCATTCCATAGAAGGGTGACATGTGGCATACGTATGACCATCAAAGGATATTTTCACCATATGGAGAACTTGTCCTCTTCTTATCTCGCTCATCACGAGAAGATATATTTAGTGTATGATATGTGTGGTATGGTCTAAATCAATATCAAAATATAGCTGCAAGCGATAATCATTAAGGTCCAAGCAGATTGGAAAAATGTGAAGCCACATTTCAATGCTGCAGTTGTTTTGATGGTAAATTTCAACTTCCTTGATTTCAGCTGCTTAGTTTTAAGGATACAATTATAGCATACAGCACTATATTTTTACACAAATGGCATGCAAATTTGATGAACAGGTTGAATGTTTTCCAGAATATTCAAAATGACAGGATTTTGGGTAACACTTTATGGGGCTAAATTTAGAATTCAGAAACCCTTGTTATTAGCGATATCGGTGGCCATTAAGTGAACTGCAGCCAGCAACTTATTGCTTTTGCTCGCACTCGTGCACATGTAACGTTCAAGAGACTGTACATGATTCAATACTCAAAGCATAGTTATTTTTAGTTCTTTGCTTAGAAGTAAAAATAAGTTGGAAATACCTTTTTTTGCGATATACTGATAACAAACATCCTGACGCCATCCACGCTGCTGAGGGTGACGTTTATGAATAAGTAAATATGTGCTGCACGCTTTCCTCTCAATACCAAAATAGACACACCACAAACATGTGAGAAAACAGCAGTTAAGTAAGCATCTGATCACATATAGATATGTTTGCACAAGCTCTGCAATTCACCGGCATCATGTCAACAAATAAGGTCATTGAAAGTACACTGTTATGTTTGACTATAAAGTAAGCATTACATCCTTTCCATTTTCCTGGCAAAAAATGACCAGTGTCCTTCACATTAAAAATTTTTTTTTTTGGTTCTGTTTTTTATTTAGATTGAACTAATTTCTATTCGTAGTAATTTTAGTACTTCACCTTAAACCTATTTTATTTCAGTTAGTTGGCAAGGCAACATTTCTAATTTTTGTTTTTAAGTTATCAAATATTTATGTTTTAGTTAACAATAATGACACAGGTACACACACTCCGAACCACGGTCACCTGGACTCCTTAGCATTTAAGAGTAATTGAAAAAAGAATGCCATTGTAACAGAATATACAGAGTATTGCGTTTCACTTCGACCGCAGGGTAAACTGGACACACGTTTTCCCTCTGTTGTGCTCTTTGCATGATTACAATGTTCCAGAGCATCTTTCTCTTTCTTTTTGCCTCAATGGACACAGAAACTACTGGGAGACATGTGGTCTGTTCTCTTCACATCATTGCAATGTAATTGCTGATCAAGAGGGGGTTGAGAGTTCAAATTGGTGCAACAGATGGAAGGCACACTTTGATATATTAATGGGGAAAAACAGTAGATAGATAGATAGATAGATAGATAGATAGATAGATAGATAGATAGATAGATAGATAGATAGATAGATAGATAGATAGATAGATAGATAGATAGATAGATAGATAGATAGATAGATAGATAGATATACAGCAATATGTGCACTGGACAGGATATGTTTGTTGGACTCGTCTGGTATGAAAACAGTGGAATGTCTGATATTTTGTATGTTTCAGCAGGTGCTTTTGTGAGAGACTCATGTGATCATAATGTTTTAGGTCATGCAGTGTTATGGCAACTGTTACTGCTTGAAAATGTCAAGAAATGTACGTTTATCCATGTGGTAACTTATAGTGTATTTAAGGTAGGCATTTAACTGTGTGTTACTTGGGCATCAAACCCATGACCCAGAAAATTAAACTCATTGCCATTTCTAGTGCAGTTTTTAAACAATTAAGCTATAGTAGCTGAAAATTGAGAAAAGCTAGTTGATTATACAGAGAGTAAATTTATTATGATGTTTGAAGTGGTTTAATCAAAGCTTCTGGGAATTATTTGTTTTAGGAAAAACTCATCTGTACATTGTTTATATGTTGGACATTTACAGATATTTAGAATAACAAGCTGAACAGGAAAAATAACTGCACTGTGACCTTTATTACGTTTATGCCTCAATTGCTTTATTTTCTTAGACGATTGACAGCATTATGTGAAAGCAAATTGACCAACAGTGTCTCTTGCATCTGCTCTGGTCCCTATTCATTTATTTTAATTTAATCATTTAATTTAAAACAATAGTAATAATAATTACAATATGTAATAATAAATATAATATTACATTTAAATTTAAAATATATTATTAATAAAATAAATAATAATAATATAATACAAATAAGATGTTTTACTTAATACGTATTTTAATATTTATTTATATGAATCAATATTTTCATTATTAATTCTATTATTCTTATTATTCATTGTCATTTTCAACACCTGATGCACAAGTTAAACTTAAGTTTTTTGTGTTTGGTTTAGTACAAGGGGTAGAACATATGTTTCTGTCTGTAGCAACGCTCAGTAACCTGAGGCAGTCATTGATAGAGTGATCCTGCACACACTGACTCCAGTTCAAGTGTGACATTCAACCTCCACCTCCTGCTTTGGGAGGGCAAAGGTACTTCTGGTGTCATCCTGTCGATTAGCCAGCCGTGTCATTAATTGGCTCTACTTTTTGTGACCTCTGGATGACTGTAGTTTGCTCACCGTCCTCCGTACAACTCCTAACAGAATTTTATAAATATCGGTTTTAACTTTTATTCATTGGCTATACGTGCTAGAAGCAAAACACCCTTTGCAAGAATCTAAATTCACTTACACGCTCTACTGAGTTTATCAGTCTCGGTTAGGTTTGACTGGAGGGAGATTGCTTTGTCCTAAAGGGCCTGGGAATGTTTTCGTCTCCAGTCTCCTCCCACTTAAAGCCACCTGGGCCTCATTTCCTCACTTCCTCTCCTTGCACTTCATATCTTTCACTGAGAGTTAAAACACCTGATAAAACGCCCTGCTGACACCTGAGGCCAACTAAAAGATTCATTTCTGAATGATAAAAACCCTGGGGGGCTTTATAAGAGTATATTACTTTTTTTGTTGTTTGTTCAAGAGAGATTATCATTTTATTACCTAATTCAGTAATTATTTGGTTAAACTTTTTGGAAATAATTTGTCTTGTATGATCTGATTGAGCTAGTAGAACACACTTGTTGACCTGTGTTTCTTTTCTGTACTAATTTCAAATGTTGTACATTCACTTATTTCCTCAGCGCGACATTTTCTTAAACATCGCATTGTTCCGCATTGAGGAACTTACACCCATGAGCTGCCGCTTGACAGATCCAGTTAGATTGTGTTATCATTTATTCATTCCGCTTCGCTTTCCCTGAAACTAGAACTAATCTAACCAATGTATTATTTACCATTAGTGAATACTTACCTAATGCATATTTCAACACCAGGCAGCTGCGTCTTTGTCTTGGAGGTGCTGATCACTTAGTGCTATTGAATGAGCTTGGAGATTGTGACAGGTCAAAGGTTCAAATGACCAGAGGTCAATGTCACACACATATAAGCACAATGACAATTAAGGGTTTGTCTTGATCCACCCTGTTATAGCCTTTGCAGCAACTTTAACGGTCACTGACCTGGGTATTTTCTGGTTGGAAATTATACCTATATATATATACTGTATATATATACTGAGATTCAAATGAATGTATTATGTAAAACCAAATGCATACTGTTAAGAATAATAAATCTTACAGAGTCACTGGTTTAATCAAATCTGCTGCACATTTCTGATATAGATTCTGTGGCATAGCACACAAAATATGTCTTGCTGCTTTTTGTTTTGAAACTGGGGAAATAGTTAGGAAATTGGTGCAAATTACCCTCAAATTGAAGGTTGTCAGAGGTGTCAAACAGTTCACATTGTAGCGTTACTTGTGATAGATGTGAATTGCATGAACTGTGTTGCACAAATAGTGAATTTTTGTAGTGCACACTGTTTAGAAGCAATATACTGTATTAGCTTATTGGTACTAAGCTTAGGGGCCCAGTGCCATTCCTGCATAGAAATGCAGGAACGGTATTGGAGTTTCCTCTTAAATATTGTGGTTGGCTTGTAAATTAATCATTAAGAAAATCTTGGATTAAATGAGAGCAAGATAAATGTAGGCTTTGAAACTGGTCAGTATATTTACCCATATTTAGCTTTCAACATAGAACTTAGGAACAAACAGTCCTTTGGAAGTTCGCTGCCTGAAACCCTCTCTTTTAGCTTGCACAGTGACACACCTGAGAGAGAGAGCCCAGGCAAAGGTCCTCACTGCAAGAAAGGTAGAATTTCACCCCCTTTGAAGTAACAGAGAAGGATTCAGGCCCCTTATTAGCCAGATAGAATCTACACTCAGACATGTAAGTTAGCGATTCAAATCTATTGGGACAGATTGAATTCCGTTAAATAGTGCTGTTTTTTAGTTTTCTCAGGCTCTCTTGGCTATCTCTTATGAGGCAGCAAACAATGAGAAACACTGCAGGACATTCAGTGGCAGAGGCTGGCTGGGAAAAATCCTCTGGCTGTCTCATATTCGCTCCTTTCACAAATCTCTCCATAGATAGGTTATCTGCGTAAATGGCAGTCTGTACCCCAGAGTACTTTAATATGATAATGATTATTTTTAAAGCTTTTTTTGGTCAGCAGAATTTTTTTAACAAAATTTTATTTTATTTTAGTTGGCCAATTAAAATAAGTGAAATATTAATGGAATAACTGTGAAAATGCACTAAAGCAGACAACATGCAAAAGTAATCGTACAGTTTTTATGCAAAAGCTTTTAAACTGTACTTGCAATGGTTGTTCTATATTGTCGTGAATTATCTAGGATTTATCTAGTGTTACATGCGCATATGTTCTCTCTCCTTTATTTCTGTTAAATATAAGTTTAATTAAATGTAATTGTTTCTCTATATATTTTTTCCAAATAGGTTAAATCTTGTAAGAAGCACTGCTAAACATGATTATTTAACATTATTTAATTTATTATTTATAAATGTACTGTATTCTCTAAATAGGCAATGTATCCCAGGAAATACTTAAATTTATAATAAAAGCATTAGAAAAGTGTCAGAAAAGACATGAAAACGTTATTTCGGTGTAATAGAAAATTGCAAATAATGATAATTGTGGAAAATTAAAAGCATTCAACCATTAAATAGGTTAATTGGCAAATATTACAATTGGTCAAAAGTCACAATGTCGTCTGTGTACTTTTATCTTCCATCGCCTAGGGTGGTCCAATATTCACTAGAAACCAAAAGAACATTCAGTTCCTCTTTAAAAATCATTAAGTGTGTCGCAATAATCAGAGTCCTTTGAGTTCCCATTCTTTTGATTTTGGTTCCTTGTCCTTAGTGTTGGCAGGAAATGTCTGACAGAGGAAGTGTGTGATAAGACCAAGGTGTTTGCAGGGAGATGTGAGATTAAGTGCTGGACCAACATTTCTGAGGACCCCGGCCACCGGGTTAGACAAGTAATAGGTAGATGGAGCTCTTGGGGGTTACGGGGAAAGGAAAGACACCTTTGATTGAAAACAGCCATTTATCCTCAAACATGAGCTTTTGAGAGGATTAGTCTAGGGTTTTGGGTTTTCTCCTGTTGTTAAAGTTTGTCTCACTAGAGGGACCCAATGCCAGTACAGTTTTGTTTTAACTCCAGACTCAAGAACAAGAACAGCACCCCACATCTTTGCCATTTCAATGACAATATGCAGATAAGAATGCGAGAAATAGTACTTTGAACTTTGTGCTATAGAAAATGATGACAATGATTTGCCGGGCAATGTGTTTTGCAAAACAATATGCTCTACTAAGTAAATGATGAATGAAATTGGCAAAGGTATATCTGCTTCTGTGAGCACAATGGAAACATTTGTTAACAAAACTTTGTATCTGAAGATAACTAGACTTCTTGACATAATATTGACAGAAAATCATACTGTTTTATGAATGCTTTCAAATGCACTAGGCACCGTTTAGTTGTACTAACACATGTTTCTTTTCCCTCTTTTTTTGCAGCCCTTCCCCCCACCCGTAATGAGTAAACGTCTCCCCCCGGTTAGTGGTTGTCTTCCTTGCTTCTTTGCGACTCCAAAAGATCTTTTGACACAATATAAGCCTGGCATGAATGTGAAATGATTATGCAACATTAGAATTTCAATTAAATTCCCCCTCACAGAAATGTCTAGAAACACACATAATCCCTTAAAGATCTTCTCACACCTTGTTTAGTTAAAGTACTAACTGACTTGGCTCTCAGCTGCGCTACAGTTTGGAACTTAAGACTGAAGATGTGCCCAAATATGATATAAATGATATTTACTTGGCAGAAGTTGAATCTGGCATGGTTTTTCCACAGAAAAACAGCAAGGGATGTCGAACAAGAGGAGAGTAAGCGGAGATACGGATTCTGTTGGGCAATATGAAAAGGAAATTAAACCACACACAAACCAGATTTGAAATAAAGATTGTTTTCAGGGTAAGTTCTGTCCCACAAGAGCATTGATGTCTCATTTTATTGTAGGAAATGCCCTTTTTAAATGTAGTTCAATGCCTAAGACTTTTATATCGCTATAAAAGTTTCCAAAAGTGTATTCAAGGTACAAACAGTGCAGGTACATCCGAGTCTTGTTTTTTTTCTCTAACGTAGGACAGAAGACTGATGAGGATGGCGGTAAATGAGGTAAAAGCAGCAATCAGCTCCAGGTGTCTCTGATATGGCTCACATGCCACGGGGGGGCTGCAGTAGTTTGCCGGAGGAGACCTGTACGGGCCGATGCATGGGGCTCCCAGCCCAGATGGGAGGGAACGGGGTGGGAGGGGCAGTAAGAGAGAGGGAGACACTGAGAGTGGGTGAGGCAATTGGGAGAAACAGAGTGAGACAGATAGGAGAGGGGCGAGGAAAAATGCCCCTCGTCGCCTCTCATTCTGACGCACACATGCAAGCAAAACATGCACGCGCACACGTGGATCTTCAAAGCCGACTGCTTTCACAGTCTCCCTATTAGCTAAAGAGATTACATCTGGGGCCCTGAACCAAATAAATAAGGTGAGAGGAGTGTCAGAGCTCAGTCTGCTCCACCTCAGGATCCTCTCAGCACTTCAGTGGTGAGCAGAAAGGAAACACTCTAAATCAGAGGGACATTGAGAGAGCTGGACACAGCAGGGATTACACTTTTTTTCCTACTGTGGATTCCTCTCGTTTCATCAAGAACAGATTCGCTGGCCTGTTGCATTCGGGCCGTTTTGCCGTTCTTCTCCAGAACATTTTCGTTGTCTCTTGCTGTCCTTGTTTTTCCCCGTCCGACAGGGGTTCATCAGTGGATTGTACGTGGGAGAGCAGGAGGAGGTGAAGCAGTTCCCCACGGAGGTGTTTTGAGTTATGGATGTTGACACATTCCTTCTGGACACGAGGGGAACCGGATCCAGCCTGAGCAGCACAAGCAGACGCAACCGCCACGGACGTTTCACGGGGCTGCACCTCCTGGTATCACCCTTTCTTCCGTCCAGTTCTTCAGCATGTACCTTTCTGTGAGGCTCTTTCCAGTCTTCCGAGCTCCAAGACAATGTGCAAATGGAAAGTGACTAAGGGTGCCTCAGCCTGGTTCCGTCTGTCCTGCCTTTCCCTGCCGCTGCTGCTCCTGCTCCTGTGTTCGGCTTTGCCTGTGGCCTGCCATGACTCCCACAGGGCCGTACGCGCCCCGAGGGGCGCCAACTCCTCGTCGTCTGCCGTGGTGGGGCGGCATGTGCGCAGCTACAACCACCTCACGGGGGATGTGCGCAAGAGGAAACTCTTCTCCTACCAGAAGTTCTTTCTCAGGATCGATAAGAACGGAAAAGTCAATGGCACCAAAAGCAAGGATGATCCGTACAGTAAGTAATGACCATTTTTCTCCTCTTTCTTTTCACATGTGGGTCCCATAGAAGAAATGTCACTGTTTATTTCCTGCCTCCTTTGATTTCGGAGTCAAACATCCAGCACATTATATAAACCTTACTTGATGTTGGTGGGCGCGAGCTGCTGTGCGTGGAGCTGGGCTTCGCATGCGTTGCTAAGAGGTAGTCAGCCCTAATGTTGGTCCTTAGGTTTCAGTGCCCAGATTTATTCATAGCCACTTTCCTGGAACCAATTTGAAAATAACAGGGTAGTCTTTTTTCTGTAAAATATGCAAAATTTTGGAAGTTACTCCTGAACACCATGCAGTACATCAGTTATCTTTATTAGTGCTCCAGTGACTCCCTTGTTGCTGCAATAAATGGCTTTTTATTAATTTAAAGCTTATGTCAGGCTGTTTTATACTTTTTTCTGTGTTAAAAGTGTAATCACGTTCAATCATAAATCATCTTTAAATAATCAGAAGAATTTCAACTTCATTTCACTGTTTGTGGCATGTCCAGACACCCGGCAAGGAGCTCGAAGCACCTGGCCACCACACTCCGAAAACTCCCACTGCACTTTTTCGTTAGTAGGTTGCGCACACATTGCCACTAATAAAAAAAGCTTTGACATATGGGTCCCATGTGCGTGCTGCTTGGCTTTTTTAGACAAGGGTGTGCTGGAACTCCGCAAGACATGGCTGTGGGTATTTCAATTAGCTGAAATGCCTCTTAAATGTGTTGCACAGAAAGTCTCTTAATAAATCCAAGCCCAAGCTTGAAGAGTTTTGGAAAGCTTTCAACTACCATCAAAGAGTTTGTCCAGAAAGCTGGACAGTGTTAGATGTCCAGTGTTGTAGATGTTGAACACTCACATGATTATCTTTTTGAACATAATTATAATGATTGCCAGCTATTTATTTAAATTAAACATAATACATAATACATAATATATTAAATTATTATTTTTATATATATATATATATAAAATATATGATTTTGTACTAATACCTATGCCAGTGATCTCTGTACAAAAATTCTTGCCACTTGCTTACCACATGTGAAAATTGCACTGTCCTCGTTAGCTCCCACAGTGACCCTTAGGCATGAAACATACTGGTAATAATGTTCCGGCCAGATGCACTGGTCGGGATTCACATCTCGTTTTAGTGCTGATATATCTGAAGTGTGGATATGGCCTGGAATGTCTGCGGGAGGCATAGCAAAGGGGAACCACTTGTTGGTGAATGGATCATTTCTCCAAAACAGATTGGACCTCTTCCATCCCTCTGCTTTCCCTGTGTTTTTTTGCGGACGCTATAATTTAATTCGAAGGGCCTCTGGTGCCCACAAGGTAGCAGCAGTGCTCCCCGTGTCCCTCGCTTTAAAACAGCGGCGCAGTGCAATGTTAGTGCGCGGCGTTTACAACAGGCTTGTTTGCTTGATTTATTCTGTAATCAGAGACCATTGTTGTTGCCGCAAATGCCCGTAAAAAGGGCAGAAATGAGTGGCTTGCCATGTTATGTATCATCATGCACTTGAAACATCAAAACATCCTCAAATGATTTTACTCCAGTTGGAGCCACTGGCATTTTAAAAGGAACCAGTCCCTTTGCGGTGTAATATTTCTCTCAAGTTAACAAAAAGAATATTCCCATGAACAGCACGGCATGTTATTGTATATAGTCTGATGTCATGTCGACAATAATCTTTGTTTGATGGCCCGGTGTTTGAATAGAGCTAAACTTTACGAAGAGGGAAAAGTCTGTGCACAATATATCTGTGCCTGTCAAACTCGTTTTAAAAAATATATATTTTATACTTCAACATTCAATGTTTATGAAAAACACACTTTGCATTCTGTTGAAAGTAATAGTCGAATGAACTGAAGGTCAGTATTTTTTCTGCATGAGCATAACTTCAGCCAGAGTTACAGAATATAAGAAGTATAAGATGTTACCTATTTTGTTTACCAAATTCTGCAGTTTTAATGAGACATTAATAGAGTCTATTTACCAGCAATGCACATATAAAATGTCACATCTTGATGTGAAATTTACATTTACACCACCGTAAATACTCGCAGTAAATCAAAAGCCCGTATTTTATGAGAGGGCCAATATTTGTTTTGCATATTTGATGTGGAAAAATATTTGCAGAGAGCCTAAGTATGATAGATTGTTACATTTCCCAGATTCAAACTCCCAGTCAGAGAGTCTCTTTGTCCATGTTTGAGGTTCTCAAGTCCAGCCTTCTTTAGTTTTCAAGTCCACAAAAGACCTGTCTATGTGCAGCTTGAAATCCTATCCCACCCATATTGTTTGATTTTCTTTCAGAATCCATCAGCTCAGTATCACTTTTGTCACATTGTGTCTCCCCCAAGACATTTTTGGAAATGGCACCCCGTGCTGGAACTCGGAGCTGTCCTCGGTGTATTGAGCGAGCCTAACAACAAGCTCACTGTGATGCAAAAGCTCTCACAAGGACCGACCCGAGTTGAATCTTTCTTTTCCTGTTTTGATCTTGTTTGCCGTCTCTTTCCTCTGCGCAATTGTTTTATGTTTATCACACAGTCCTCGTGCTGAAGAAAACGTCAGAATCAACACAAGTGCAAAACCTCTGGTGTTGTAGTTCAGTGGCATTGGCATGGCCGGAGGAAATTGTTAATGAGGATCATTAGGCCTTGACAGCTTTGATTGAGGGGATGTGTTCGATCGGAGTTCAACTACTGGTTGAATCTTAAGGTCTAAAGTGCAGGGGTCTTTCCAATCATCGTGTCAGCTCTTGGGCAGCAGATCAAACAAGGGTCAGGCCAGCGGTCATTATACGTCTCACTTCATTTGGGGGCAGTTTAATCTAATAGGGCTCAATTAAGTATACAGATTGTTGCTGGTCTAATGAGGTGTTTCCAGGCCAAACTCCATTAGCTTTGCTCGGAGTGGTACTCTTGTTTTTCTTCATGATAGAACATTTATATAAATTGCTAGTTTTAATTCAGGTGTTAAGGTTCAGCCACATGCATACAAAGCAGCTCAACAACAAACCTCTTACTGGATGAAATAGCTTGTTTGCTAAATGATAGTTAACGCTCATAACCTGTCTTTCCGCCTACGTTCAATCAGCTTCTGTCGGTTTACCTCATATAAAAGCTGTTTTGTCATTTTAATGAGAGAGAAAGACGAATAAGCTTATTCTGCCAAGTGTTTCTCAGAAACTAGAGTGCAGGGACACTGGCCTGCTGGGTAGTGTTGCACTGCATTGTTGTTATGACTTCAGAGGGCCTCTCGCTGAGGCTGGTGTGATGTTAAATGCTTCATCAGGAACAGTAACAAGATAACTGCATGCTAGTTGATGCTAGTTAACCCTTTCCCTGTCATTGACAGAGTTTTCTAGCTTTCCGTGTTTTCACTATTATAGGGTGGGGGGGGGGGGGGGGCGCTATTATGCGTAATAGAGTAGAGAAACTCCGGATCAAAGACCGAAAAAGGAGCAGAAACAAGCTATAAAAGCATTGCTTATGCAAGTTGTAGCCATATTTGTTGCCTATAATGCAGAAATAGATTTCACATCTGGAAGAGAGGAGTGCACGTTTTTTGTGTTGGCTACGTTCGTTTTTTTTTTGTGTTTTTTTTTTGCATAAGTCCGTTTTCTCTGTATCATATATACGCACATTTGAGAAATGATCTTATACCAAATGTAGGAGGGTTTCTACACAGCATTTTATAAATGAGGCCCCTGGATTAATTCTCTTATTATTTGCATCTAGCAAATCCCAACAACAACAAAAAACTAAATTACCCACTTTAATACTGAACCTTCTTTATGAGCATCAGGTGATATTTGTTCAGCATCATTCTGCCACCATGATCAGAACTGAAGTATCCTCATGTAACGTAAAGAGCTGTGCAGGTAAAACATCAAACCCTCAAGAGGCGCACTTGCAACTGACGCTAGCGGCTGCGTTTTTAGCGCACTTGTTAGCGTGCTGATTCAAATCCCGCTCTGAGTGGGTGCGAGTAGGACCAGTTACACTCGCTGTTATTCTGATAGGCCTATATACAAATTTAAAAGGCTTGGTTAATGCACACAATGTAAATAACAGTGATTTGGTCATAGTGCTCAACCACTCCAAAAAGCATGTTGCAAACAAAACATTTTGACAGAATGATTAATTGTGCAGCCTTACTAGTTAGTGATCATGTATGTTGTACTGTATGTTTATCATAACATCAGTATATTCAGTCAGCTCCTGCTTCATAGCTCAAATGAAGCTGTAAAATGACTCACTGGTGAAAATGAACATATGCAATGTGTAAATTTAAATTACATGTTGCCAGCCCTGACCACATGGATGGCACTCTTCAGAAGTGTGTATGTGCTCTCTGTGGTAACTTACGGTGCCCGTTTATAGCTCCCGTGGGAAATCCCAACCACACAAGTAATAAAAGTGACTTATGAGGATTGAGCTGATGTGCAAAAGGTTAGTGCCAGTGTTTCATTCTCTTTGACCTTGATGTCCTCATATACTTTCTCCTTTCTGATTCATAAATAACAGAGCTGTTTTTACAAGACATCTCTACAAGAGCCATGGCCCTCAGAAAAAAATCCAACTTGCTGATAACTTTGACATGTTTCCTTATGTTTCCATTATATTTATTCCATCTACTGTATACTAATGTTCAAAAGTTTGGGGTCAGTAAGATTTTTTTTTTCTTTAGAAAAAAGAAAATATTAGCAAACACAACTGTTTTCAACATTGATGATAATAATAAGAAAAGTTTCTTGAGCACCGAATCAGCATATTACAGTAGAATTAATTCTTTGTGACACTAAAGACTGTTGATGATGTTGGAAATTCAGCTTTGCCATCACAGGAATAAATTACTGTACATTTTAAACTATATTAAAATAGAAAACAGTTATTTTAAATTATAATATTTTTTATTACAATAAAATAGTTTTTACTGTATTTTTTACCATGATATGAAAATGTATTTTGTAATTTGTATTGTATAGTTTTACCGTGTAAACTTAGATAAAAGTAAATGTTTTCAAAATGACAAGTCCATTAAACCTACAGCACATGTGTAAATTCTGTAGTAGCAGCTCAACATCTTCATCTAGTTAATGCATCCATTTTTCCCATGCTGAAAGTTCAACCTGGAGGAGTGGAAGACCAGATGTATGCCTAACCTCTGACCCCATTACCTAAAACAGAGTGCCATTTGTGCCAAGGGGTGTGCTGGGGAGAAACACCACTGTCTCTTTTCTGCTATGGTCTATCTGATTGCCAACAGACAGTGACCAAAAGCACACTTGTCGACCGCTGGGACAAAAATTTTTTACTTTCAGGAAACAATCACAGTACAATACTACTGATCATTGAGCAATTTATGGTGTAACACTGAGATGTAACATGTTTTAAGCCAGGTACAGGGAGTCTTGATAACTGAGATATCTACTGTACAAATACCCATTGTTCTATTTATATTTATCGAGCCTTTAGCTAGGAAAGGCTGAGGGAACAGGACTTTGCCATGTCTTTCAGTGTCCTATTAATCTGTTAAGTGTTTGACATGCTACAATACTGGACAAATGTATAGCTGAAAGCAGGGTGAAGTTTTCCTCAAACAGATCTTCTCACAAGCTCCAAGGGGAATTCCTAAGCGATGTGTGCTTGAACAGATGGCGGTGGTTGGGGCATCAAAGCACTGAAGTGAGACCAGGGACAGTGTGAGCAGAGATGCATCTGGCCAGTCAAAAAAGTGAGCAGGAAGTTTGAGTGGTTTTGCTTTGGTCCCCATTAAGATGGGTGTCTGCTAGGAGGAGGTTGGAATCTGTTTGCAGCCACAGAAGGTCGTCTGAGTGTTTGGTTATCTTATGTGTGTGTTTGGGGATGGTGCATGCATGGTTTCATGTGCTTGTGAGCGCGCAAAGTGTTTTAGTGGTTTCATTGCCCTGGCAGTGCAAACATTGAACAGATTTGTCTGTCATCAAAAATTGGTTGAGCAGTTTACATGGTGGTTAACAAATGCCTGGAGAAAGACATGATACTTAATATACTCTGATGGCCTATGTGAAAAGAGTTTTAAATGGGATTGTTCACCCAAATATTAAAATTAATATAATAAATAATGTGTGTGTGTGTACACATACACACACACACACACACACACACACACACACACACATATATATATATATATATATATATATATATATATATATATATATATATATATATATATATACACGCATATCCTTACCACTTGTTTCAGTATAATGAAAGTGAATGAGGCAAAAGTGACAAAAAATCATAAGAAGTCATAAAATCATAAACACACATACAAATAAATATTTTGAATCAGATCTTTTCAATGAATCAGTTGATCCAGTTTACAAAATGGGTCTGAATCACAAATCAGACATGTTATAAAGTTTACTTTTTTTTTTTTTGGGTGAACTAAATGTGCAACAATTTAAACAAACACATTTTGTACTAAATAATTATTAATTATTTATATATATATATATATATATATATATATTTATTTATTTATTTATTATTATTATCATTACTATTAATAATTCGAATACATATCATTTATCTCAGTTCATAATCCCAGTCCTCTCCTAAATAATTCTTAAAACAACCCATTATGGGGCACTGAGTATATGGAGCCTATATGCAACTGGAAGAGAGAAAGAAGAACTGTACTCATTTTCTGACTTTCTTTTCTTTTTCTTTTTTTCTGTGCTGTTTCAATGAGTCACATTTTAGCAGATTTATAGCAGGAAAACAGCACTACTATTTTCACTACTGACCCATTACATAACATGAAATAACTTCACGTAACTATTTCTTGTGTATTAAGCTCAGACCAAGACATGCACATTCAAACCGTATGCCCCTGGGAAACAATGTTATCATGTAGTCAAATACACATCATCCGTATTTGGATCACATCAAGTCACAGGCCAGTGGCAAGTCATGTGTTCCTTTATGTTTTTCTTTAGGCCAAGCACACACTACAAGACTGAAGGTTGCCTGTGCACATTTAGAGATTCACATTTTCTTCTACGCACTGTCACAGATTTTCAATTGCACTTCTTAACCAAAATACAATATTTGACTTCTGTTTCCCACTCTCACCTTCCTTTTGCCTTCAGTCTTGTAGTGTGTGCTTGGCTTGGCAGGTCATTATTTTTCGGCACGAGATATAGATCTAGAGACCTAAAGAGAAATATTTAGAGGCAGATGTGCCGTGGTGTTATGTGCTATGAGTTCTCGGAAGATAACTGTTGGATGAGAGGGAGAATGGATTGCCAATAGGTTTGCATTGCATAGCAAGTGTCTGTAGGAAAATCAGCAACTAAAGCCTGTTTATGAGGTGCTGAAAAAAAATGAAGGAAAAAAAATCATCAATCATCACAAAAAGATTTTAAGCTCTCAAAAAGTTGTGTTATTCGGAGTCTGTCTGCAGAGTCCACATATGCTTTCTGTAAACGATCTTGTGCAATGCAGAAAGGCTCATTTAAAAACAAACGAAAATCCAGATATGCAAGGTTCATCGATTTCATTTTTAACACGACAGAGGATGCACAGACATGACCGAGAACATCAGTTTATCGTCATCTGATCTGATGCGTATTAGCATGAACATTTTTTGCATTTCTCCATACAATCCAGCACACACTGCTAATGAAAAAAGGTGACAAAATCCAACATATCTTATGGCAATTCGTAATTATTTTATGTTTTTGTGAATTGGTGGCTAATTCGTTTGAATTCATATGATCTCATTCATACGTTTTTGTGCGATCTGCTTACGCCCCAGTGTCAGGTTTGTTTAGGGGTGGGTTGAGTTGACCTTCATGCTTCCTTTAAAAAAATAAAAATAATAATTGTCTGTTTTTGTACGATTCACACAATACAAATGAATACGAAATTGCCACCTTGTAACATAGTTACGTTTTCCCATAAGATCGGGTTGTAAAATCTTCAAAAGGTCTGCATACAAACACATTCACAGTCCTCCCAGCCAGAGTTCATTCAAAGTCACTCTATTTCAGCAGGACCAGGAAAGTAGGATAATGAGACCGGCCCCCCAGACCCGTCCACTGATCTCCCCGAGCCCAGGAGCCAGGGGCCCACAGAGCCCAGATCAAAGGTGCAAGTCACTGTCATCAGAAGCCAATGACGGGTCAGCTGCAAAGATGCCTTTTAATGGGGACCCTTTTTCCTTTACGGTCTGTGGAAGGGGGTTTAATTGAAAAGACGTGCGCATCAGAGGCGTGGCAGTCCAAGGTTCCCAGGACAATTAAGCACTCTGGTGTAATATATGACTTGACCTATACAGACTTTGCATCGGTGTGGAGAGCTGACAAGCAGTTGAGGGTTCCCAAGTGCAAGTACGATTCTTATTTTGACGTCTGGAAACGATCCAATCTGGAAACTGCTAGGGAAAGGTCCGTCTGCCTGATAAAATTTTTTATTTCCAAACATGTTTGAAGTGGATGGGGGTCTCTTTCACTCTCTTGCAAGCTTTGGTAGTGATGCAGGTTGCACGAGGCTACAAATATAAGGCTGCGGGGTTTTTGTAATTACCACAAGATGCGATAACCTGAGTTCTGTCACTCTGCCAAGAAAACACTGAACGCCGTTAAGCTGGAAGGGGGGCGGCCACCTACAGAGCCTGGGGCAGAAGCCAAGTCTACTGAGGGAAGATCACGCTAGGCTACGGGTGGGACTCACTGGACCACCGTTGGGCCACGGGCAGTGTAATGTCACAGACACATGGCCGGGTATGGGTAAGGTGGGGCCGGGCTTGTTAAAACGCTAAGGCTTATAAGTCTTTGTAATCTGAGCCCTAATGGGGAGTAAAACAAGAATACTTGGAGGATTAGGTTGCGCCACGAAAGAAAATTCTCACATTTTTTTAAGAGAATGTCTTGGCTAGTGCTTTGAATAATGCAGGCGGTGAAATCGTGTTTGTCAGAATACCGGAGCACCATGATATAGATGTAACAAAACATTGGGTCTGCCAGGAAAACTGTTTAATAGTAATCACGCTCTTATGAGTCAAGGAATTGCTGTCTGTAGAGCAGCGGTTTTCAAACTGTCCTGTGTGAGGGATTCCAAGTGGTTGGCGAGTTTACTGGCTGGAATAAAAATACAAATAAAATCTTTTTTATAAAAAAATAATAATGGCCGGCAAGTTGACTAGCTGATAAAAAAATAATAAATATATAAAATATTTATAATTGACAAAAAACACCAAAATTTATTCAAAATGTAAAATTTACATTAGTAAAAAAAACTATATTTTAAATTTGTTATAAAGGGCTTCTGCTACTTTGATAATGTAACTGATAGTTATCAGTTATAGGCTATTTTAAACACAATGGACAATCTGTATGCCATTTAAAACTGTAGGTAATTGTTTTTAAGTAGTTTGAAGTTTCCCTCAGACTTGGGTGTTAGGTGGTCTGCCGGTAATGTTAAAGTGGTCCACCATCTGATTAAGTTTGAGAACCACTGCTGTAGAGGTTTGCTGAGTTTTAACTCTTACCTGACTGCGCAGACGCACTTTAATGAGCCAAATAAAACTGTAACAGACTTGTTGCACGCACAGCTGTTGTTTTTGGTAATGTCTTAAAAATGTTGATTAGATAATATGTGCTTGCGAGCTTACTGCGCTTCAGACACTGGCCTTAAAACGTTTCTCTGTACTTTTAGGTCAAATCTCACATTAAATAACTGGTACTTGACAGAAATCTGAAATGAAAGAGAGGCAGATCTTAAATGTTTATGGTGTGGAAGAAGAAAGCATGCAGCGAGACCTGTTGCTTAGATGCCTCAGAGATGTTTTGGTTTTGTAAATCCAGTCCTTTGTTGCAGACCTGCATTTCAGCTTCAATGCAGACAGGGGAAACACTCTTGGAACGCGTGAGGTAGTCGTAAAAAAATAAATAAAAATTAGCGTGTTTTGGTTTGACAAACCACATCAAATAGCCGAAACCAAACAGGTGCTTTCTGCCAGGAGATTCAGGCTTTATTTTGACATTGAAAGCTTTAAAGAGCAGTCACCAAATTTACTGTAGACATGACATGTTGTTTGCACACATGACATCACTCACAATGTGTCTGCATGTGTACACACAAATGTATGTGTCTGTATAATAGATGTTTGTTATATGCTTGGGATTTCTCGTCAAAATGTATATGCGCGTGTCATTTTGGGCAGCCGTTCTATTGCTTTTGTCCACTCTATTGCTCTTTGATCATGGATTATTCCCCCTTAATCCTACCAAGTCTGTGATCCCATCTCTGAGCCCCCTCCTTTTATTCTGTGGCTCTTGTTCATGAACCTGAGGCGAGGGAGGAGAGAGGATAGGAGATGAGGTCTCCTTACATCTTCTCTTGGTGACTGCAACATGAGCCCATGTAGAAGAACTGCCTTCAAATCCACTTAATCCTCCTGTTGTAGCAGCGCTTGTGTCCCTGATCCACAGGTGTGGGTTCAATCCCTCTGCGTCACAAAACTCAGGGGGTTTTACATAGTTCTGAAATATGTAATATATTGACTTTTTGCTGCAATAGATCATCTGACTGACGTATAAAGCAACCGATCACGTTTTTTTTTTTTTTGTAGGTTTAGGCTAGTTTATTTTAAACTAAAACCTAAATTAAAACTTCTAACAATTGTTTGGTTAACTGAAATAAAGCTGAAATAAAATATAAATTTTAGTTGAAAAGTTGAAAACTACAGAGCTATATATATATATATGGGGGCCGATATCGATATATCGATGCTAAAACGATATATCGTGCAGCCCTAATTTTTATACTGTACAAACTATATATTCTATCCCCTAACCCCAACTGATGTATTTTAATAAAGGGATCTCATAAGTAAATACTGCATCTGAGTATGTACAGTATCTTTTCTACCACACGTACATTTATTTACATCTGCAAACATTGCACACTGACAACACTGTTTAGTTTTGGGGATAAGTTTAAGTGAGTTTAAGTACTTTTACATTGCTATAATTAAATCATTTTTATTGCTTATTTATTTACTTGCTTTTGAGGCTTGGTTTTATGGTTTTGATGTCTTGTTGAATAGTTGCAGATAAAAGCACTGAGTTCACTTAAGCAGCGAGGTAAACTGAACAGCTCGTGTTCGTCAAAGGCCAGAAGCTGCAGGCAAAAGCTCTTTTAACCCCATACACAAACAACATAGGATCATATAGCCCTGTTTGCTACTAGGACATGCTTTGGTCTGGGACTAATCCCATCTAAAGCGTGATGGCTTTATGGGTTTACATAATTGCCTTTTAAAAAGCAAAACCATAATGATTACCACAACTTGGATCCCTAATGGCTGCAAAGCTTTGCCAGTATGCCTTTCAGCTCTGAAAACAATAACAACAAAGACAGCAAAATATGACTTTTCAGCTTTTGAAGATAAGTACTCCTTTTTGCCTGGGAAGATGGAGAATTTTTGATTCTAGCATTGGGGTTATGAGGTGGATTGTGGGTAAAGTTTAAGAAGGTCTTTTCTGTAATGCCTTTATCTATTTACAGTGCATGTTGATATTTGTTACCTGTTCTATCAAAGCACAAATGTGCCTTCTTTCTATGTTATTATGCAATTACATGTTTCATACGATACCAGCGGTGCACCATAAATATTCACATAATTCCAAAACTCTAAAAACGGCAATGCTTTTATTTGGACGTTATGTAAATGATATGTTTATGTTTGTTTTGTAGGTACACTCGAAATCAAGTCTGTGGATGTGGGCATCGTTGCCATCAAGGGGATTCAAAGCAATTACTACCTTGCAATTAACAAGAAAGGGGTGGTCTACGGGGCGGTGAGCATCATTTTCTCTTCATTTCTCTTTTAATTATAGTTAATGACTGGACTCTACAACAAATAATGATAACGTCTCACGATCCCGTCCAAACCGAAGTCGTCCTTCTTATCGGGAATTTTTAAACAACATTCAGAATTTCTAAACTATTTATAGAAATTCAGCTCTTTACAAGCTTCCAGAAAGATCCGTCAGCCCTCGGGTCCCTCTCAGAGGCTTTGATGTCAGAGAGCCTGCTCTATTTCTCATGTCTCGGGGCACTTAAAAAGCCTGGGGTTGTTTTAAAGGACAGTTCCACTCCATTGCCTGTAAATAATCCCCCGGCAAAAGTCGGCTTGAGCAAAAGAGTTCTGTTATCTTTGAAAAAGTAAGCTGAGAAGGCCCTCTTCCTTACACTGTACTCTCTCCTCCAATACTGCTCCATGCATGCGTTCTCCTCCATTCACAATCCAGCCATACAATCCCCAGCTCCCTCTTTGTTCCGAGTTCTCTCCAGCCCCATCGCCTTTCATTCATCCGCTCTCGAGAATGGCAAATGTTACCTGAAACAGGGAAAAATAGTGCCAATAGTTTTCCCAAAAGTGAAATCAACTGAGAGGAAGGGGAAAGTCCTAAAATATAATCGCCTACGCCTCAGGACTATTGTCCTCACTGCGGAAGTATCAATCAATATAGTGACGTATGCCACCATTTTTTCTATTTACGCTCGGAAAAAGGATAAAAAAAGGACAGGGTGATGAAGACCCCGATGTAAAGCGGATAACAATCGGCTGGATGTACATTATCCCTTTCATAATACATGATATACAATATTATATTCTTTTTATTCAACAAAAAAAAAATCTGACAAGTGGGACAATAATATTTATATGGTTTGCATTCAAATGATTACATTTTAAATAACTCAACAAATTGAATAGACTTTTACCACATGACCAAAGATAATATCTAGAACTGACTCACAAATCTTCTTTTTTCAGAGGGATTTCGGCATTGACTGCAAGCTGATAGAGCGGATCGAGGAGAACAGGTACAACACCTACGCCTCGGCAGAGTGGAGGAACAAGAAGAAGCCCATGTTCGTGGGCTTGAGCGCCAACGGGAGGCCGATGAGAGCCAAAAAGACCCGGAGAAAAAACACAGCCACACACTTTCTCCCCATTCCTATCGTGTAGCTACAACCCCACCAAAGGGAACATTTAACTGCACTGAGGAAAGACTTGGAATTTTTCGACAGTAGGCCTATAAAAGGGAACCGTTTGGAGAAAAGGGCACTATGTAAAGGAACTAAGAGAACACCTTTTCACTGAGTCAGACTGTTATCACATATTTTTTTAAGTTATTGGCACCAGGGAAAATGTGGGACATTTTTTATGCCAAACCCTTTTCTAGCGAAGGAAAGGTTGGACCAAAACCGACGGAGAGGAATCGAACATTGCAACCTCCCAGAATGAACTGAAGAGACCTTTCACAGAGTGTATTGCTTGTGTGTATTTGTGTGTGTGACCTTTGGATGCAGTTATTTATGCTGTACTAACTCATACGAAACACTCTAACAGACTCTCAAACTCTGTGACTCAGTGGACTGAAAGTTATGCAAACACTTACTGGAAGCACTTGCTCAAGGTGCAAGACTGAGAGGCCGAGACGGAGACCCCGCTTCCTACCATCCGAATTTAGTCAAGCTAGCACCATAGCGTAAAGAACTCTAATATTATTAACATGCAAAAGCCACTGTATTTGATATCTCCATTCTTTACCTGACTGCTTTGGAATAAATTATTTATTTTATGTAATATTTAAAGAAAAACAAAGACAAAAAAACATGGAATGGACATTTTTTATCATTTATGCTCCTCTTTTAAAAAGCTATTCTATCGGTTACACATGAATAAATAAATATATTTCTCTTTACCTAGCAGAAGTTGCATCCATGATGCTGAGAAAAGCTCATTTTCTTCTTTTATTCACTTTTCAGATGTGAAATGTATCTGTAAAACAAAATGAATTTGCTGCACTTAGGTTTTTTGGTTAATATATTTTTTTATTTTCTCAGTCCCACAATTGAAAAAACACTATTGTTTCCCAAAAAGAAAGAAAAAGATCCCAGTGATAACTATGAGCTCATCTCCAAAAGCATTCAAGAACTCAAAACACATACTATCTTCGGCCACTGCCACACTTATTGTCCTAGTATCAGTCATGGAAGGGACTTTTTTTTTAAGCTGAGTTCACTTGTGCCCAAACATTCATTGAAAACATTCATACTTGTTTATATATTTCAGCAGTTAACGAAAACCACATATAAATCTATATCCACCCTCAATGCCCTTTGCCTCATTTTCAACTTTAAGCACAACTTTCAATCATCAAACTGTGCTTTATTAGCCTGCTCACTTCAAAAGAGTCAATATGAAGGGCATGTGGTGTGTGTGTAAATATTGGCAGTAGATTATGGGCTGATTCTGATTATCTCTTCTGTAGGTCTAACGCTTTCTCTCCCTCTCAAACCTTAGGAGCAGTTCCAGCAATTACTAAGTTAAAACTTTGGGTTCAAGTCTCACCTTTTATCATATCCCCTCTTGCGTTTTTGAGTTCACTTGGGAACAGTGACGTTGACTCATGGACTTTCCCAGGCAGTTCCTATTATTTCAATTCAGAGAATTGATGTGTTTGTTTAGAAGTTCTAGGTGGTTCGTAAACAACTTTTCATGTGCAATTATACCGTAAGGCTTGTAACCGAAAACCGGTTTCATTTTGAGGGGTAGCTAGGCCTGCTACGACGTTCGGTTCGTTAACACACTTTTGTACGAGGCACCGAACTAAAAATAGTTATTCAAGGGCACCGCAAATGAATCAGTATAGCGAGAGAGACAACATGACCATTTAGTCAGATATTCCTCTCCTTTTTTAGTAAATCAGAAACAGCAGCGCATGTAGGCCTATTTTGATTCCAAAAAAAGTTGGTCAGGGGCACAGGAAGTGGGGGTGCTGGGGCTCACAGGATTGTAAATGTAACGCATTTTTTTGTTCATTTACATTTAAATTAATTTTAAGCATTTAGTAATTTATTTGTAATAAACACTTTGAGTGGGCTAATTAAAAATTGTTAGGACTATTTATGTTAGATTATGTTTTTAAAACATACGCGCAACGTGTGACGTCATATTGTGTGAGCGTAGAAAGAATTAGTCCGCAGCCGCTCAAAAAAAAAAAAAAAAAAAAAAAAAAATTGTTTTCGTCCGCAGTTGCTCTACTCCTGAGCGCAAGTCCACCGTCAGTGTTGTGTAAGGCCCTGTCCCAAATGGCGCACTTCATGCGGACTTTCGGTCTCGTGGACTTGAATTGCGCGTGCTCGCTGAGTCTACGAGTCCGTAGGCCGTCCCATTCAGCATTTTACCGCTCTGAAGTGTGCTCAGCAGCGCCCCCTTTGTACCCTTGAAGCGGTCTTCCACGAAGCCCGCATAGATGCAGGCTCCACGCACTTTAACTACCCAGGAATCCTTGCGAAAGGCCAATCAGACAACAGATGGGAGGAGATTTCACTCACGGATAATTGTTGACATGGCTGTGAAGAAAATATTACTGTTTTTATGACCTAAATGTACATTTTACCAGTTGTTACCTACAGTTTATACAAACATTATGGTCATCGACCAGTGGTTGATGTCTCAAACATAATAATAGCGTGTTTAATAATACGATCGCATTATGATTCATTAAATAAATAGAACCGAATGGCAGGGCTTTACTGAGTCATATGTAAACATAGTAGGCCTATGAATATTGAAACCTGTAAATTGAAAAAAATATGTTTAAATTATGTTTTAAAATTGTAATCTTAGTTCAAATGGAACATTATGTATTATTATGTACAACTGTATACATCATTTAAATAAGCATGATTTATCTATTGTCTAATGCCCAGGTGATATGCATAATATCAAAATATAGAACTGTAAAATTAGGCTGTGTAGTGGACATGCAGATAAGACGTCGGAGCGCAAAAATGTGATTTCTCCTGTCCAACAACAACCAGACCGTTATTTCCGGCATGCCGATCGAGTCTGTCCCAAAAATACCTCTCAATGCGCCCTCGTGGACTCGCGCCAAGGGCCCTATAGGTCTGCACTACATGACGTCACCAAAGTGTGGACTCTGAGGAAGTCCACAAGTCCGGAGTGTGCCATTTGGGACAGGGCCAAAGTAGCCACTAGACCTGTTTTTTGTGTTATTTTCTATTTGCTGTTGCTGTGCAGGCTCTTTTATTGTAGCCTACCCATGTGTAAACAGCCCAATAACCCTATTATTTGAAGGCTTAATTTATGCCCCGTAGACCGGTCCGTTGCATTACGAATGAAAGCAGTAGCCTATCAACAATGTCAAAAAATGTGATGTGCAGTCAAGTTCGGGTTTGTGTATGCTGTTTAAATGAGTGTTCTCACTTGTGATTCGCGGAGTTTTGACGAGTTAGACTTGATATTGTTTCCTTTATTCAAAAGTGGTGATCGATTTTAGTGAATCGTAAGCAGTGTAGTCCACTTGAGTTGAGTCGTCAAGTTTTGTGAATCAATTATTCGAACGCATTTATGTGGCCTTTAAAAAAACTGAATAGTCACCGAATTTTTTTTATGTCTTTTTTATTTAAACTCCTTATTTGGCACTGGATCCGTGTTTCTGTTTTCCAAATACTTATTAAAAGACACTTACCATTCTCATTATTTATGTAGCCTAAATAGGGCATGATAATTAAAGTACAAAAATGGGCCACATTTTATGCTCAGAAGTAGGCCTACATAGCCTATATATTTTCCTAAGCCAATAAGCAAATTACATTTCGACATGAATAAAGAAGTAAACAAGGAAGATAAATACAAATACCTGTTGTATAAGGCTGTAATCCCCTGTTGACTCATGAAAGAGCCACAGAGTCATTTGGCTCTCGCAGGGAGAAGCTGATTCAGATGCATCATACATATTCAGTGTGCAGCGCTGAAGGAATTCCCATTTGTTGGTTTTAGCTGAAATATATATTGTGACCTTCACAGCTTCACAACTTCACTCTTTCCCCAAAGGAATCTGTGGCTTGTTGACCAAACCACAGGAGCAGCTGTGAATATTTCATTCCAGAAAGGTTGCTTGGAGAGCAGCAATAGACAGGGCTGATTTTAACAGCCCCGAGGGTAGCGGCACCACTGCATATTTTTGGATCTAGATGTGGTGATATTGAGCCAAGCCCAAGGAGTTCCAGTAACAGAGGTGCTCTTCTATCATTAGTGATCAACAGGTCTCCGAAACACGCTAACCTCATGTCAGCTAACACAAAAGAGCAAAAGTGCTAAATATAGTGGCTTTTCAGACTGCACTTACAGCACGTGTTAAACACAAGGCCAGTTCAGACTGAGATTTGGATCTGTTATGATCTCTCGAGGTTTCCAATTTCTGTTCAGCAGGTGTGTCAAACATTTGCCTTGGCTTTGGCTGAGATGAAGCATGTGTTTATCAATTCAGCTCGAGTGAGTGAGAGAAACAGAGAGACCGAGTGCCTGCCAACTCCAGACAACTCCGACCCTTCAGGAGAACAGAGAACTGAATTTACAAATTAATACCAAGCCATATTCTGCATTTGAATGTAAGTTAATACAACCTAAGCGGCGGAGTATTTTTCTTGCTTTTTTCATCTGTACCGGGATAAGAACAACATTACTTGTCAAATGTGATTTGAAAACATGAAAGTATCCAATTGAGATGGCAAGATAGCTCAAGATCTTTCACAGACGGGCCTTTCTTGCCCAAACTAAAGCATGTGTAATGTTCATGTAACTTGGGTTTGGCAAACATGCTGCTAATAAAGTTGGTGTTTATTCGGTCCGTCAACCACATTAAAGCATTTATCCAGTAACATTGTTTTCTAAAACAGCAAATGAACTTGATTAAAGACAA
The DNA here is from genome assembly GCF_965113295.1 of Leuciscus leuciscus. Lineage (NCBI taxonomy): Eukaryota > Metazoa > Chordata > Actinopteri > Cypriniformes > Leuciscidae > Leuciscus > Leuciscus leuciscus. The sequence continues at coordinate 24,929,790 of NC_138740.1, read as the reverse complement.
CTGCGATCTGTTTTGAGGGTCTGCTTTAGGCTTGAAAAACATGAGATTTTATAGCGGCTGAGGCTTAGTGGTTGTAAGTACATATTGACTATTTCATCTTCTTTCAATAAAATCACATTGTTCTAAAGCAAAAAATGCATAAATAATCTCGTGTTTCAATTTCATCTCTTCTAAAGTGTTGTGGCCTTTAGAGAATTGAGCAGAACTATTCACTGACCTGTGGATCTGGAGTCATCAAACTTTGCCACTGTATGATCAACAGTCGCTTCAGAACCACGGACAGCTCTGGTTTAGTCTTTATGGAAAGTTGGGCTGATTTGAATTGACAGCTACAGTATGTACAGTAGACTTAAGACTCGACATTCCCCATCTAGCAAAAACTCGTCGAAAAGACGTCATTCCCAGGCGTCTAAACAACGTTAAAATTTGGTTGAAAGGTGAAAAGCCGTCTTTTTCAGGTCGTTGAAAGACGTCTATAAAAGGATGTCCCAATTAGGTTGTAAAGTGAAGTTGAAAAGATGTCTTTTTCAGGCCTAATTTCAACCGTGAATTCATGATTATATTTATATTTAATATTCATAATTACTGTCAAAATAAGACAATTCACAAAAGTGTACCAAAACATTTATTGACACATAAAATACATATTTCATCTTCAGCCTGCCTTTGATCAAACATACCCTAAAACAGTAACATAAATATAAATAAAAATAACTTCTATATAAATTTATAAATAAATATACATTTAAATGTAGTAATTTAACTAGTACATTTGAAGTGTAATTTAATTTGAATTTTCAACATCATTACTTCAGTCTTCAGTGTCACTTGATCCTTCAGAAATCATTCTAATATGATGATTTGATTCTCAATAAACATTTATGATTATTATCAATTGTACTGCTTCATATTTTTGTGGAAACTATGATACAGTTTTCAATATTCTTTGAAAAGAACTTTCAAAAGTGCAGCATTTATTTGAAACATTTTTTTTTTACAATTTAAAAGTTTTTACTGTGGCTTTTGATCAAATGAATCCATCTTTTCTGTATATACATCATTTTTCAAAACAATAAATCTTTAAAATATTGAAAATGTTTATAAAACAGACCAATTATAACCACATTAGAAAACATTAAATGGATAGTTCACACAAAAATTTAAATTCTGTTATTAATTACTTACTCTCATGTCGCTCCAAACCCATAAGACTTTTGTGCATAACACAACTGAAGATATTTTTAACAGATGCCTTGTGTGTGCAAAAAAACAACAACAACAAAAAAACAATTACGTCTTTATTCACAAATTATGTATCGCCGACGCACGTTGCACCATGGCCGGCTCTCACGCCAACATAACACTGATGAATCGTGGTGCTCCGTGAACAAAATGAACTCAGAAATGTCTTTGCCTCACTGATTAGCAATTGATTTATCAAATCTAAATCATCTTCAGATGGTTCAAAATGCAGCTGCCAGACTTCTGACTGGCACCCGGAAATTTGATCATATCTCCCCTGTATTATGCTCTTTGCATATCTTTGGTCTGTTATAGAATTGAGTTTAAAATTGAACTGTTTTGTACAGCACAGTGGTCAACTACTGTTGTTTTTATTGTGCTTTATAAATATACTTTGATTTGATAGCAATTAAACACCTTTACGCCTAGATATAGAAAACTTTACCAAATGAAGCATGTGCATCAGTCTTGGCAAAGTAACCAAATCAAGACCTTCAAAATAAACAGCCTCACAGATGCAGACGAACTGAATTAAAAAAGCAGTATGGGAGAAGTTTGGCTGTCTGTATGATTTTGATAATGACTGCAAGTTCTTCACCCGCTGGATGAAATTATGTCAGGATCATGAACCCTTTCCATTCGTGGTGAGGAATAATGCATAAAATGTGTGAGGCGTGATAGTTCGTAGAAACCCTGAGCCCACCTGCCCGTTCCTCTCCTTCACCATCTGAAGGCATCCAGAAACATGCAATTGGATCAAACTTGTCAAGAAGTGTTTAACCGAACAGACAGAAGGAACACAAACAGATCTGTGGTGTTTTGACACAAACGCTTTTCTTTTTTAGTTTGTTCAAGGAAAGTGAAAATATAACACATTTTCCTTTGCAATTTGCTTGATTTGATTGGGTTTTGCTGAAAAAGAGAAAGGAACTTGATATCTTGCGTAACTATTTGCCATTTCCAAATTTTTTCAGCGCTCCGTCCACAGCATTCCATCCACATGCATTATTTTGTTTTCCTGTGGGTAATATCTGGGTGGGCTGGCGTGTTGTCACACATGGTGTGTGTGTGTGTGTGTGTGTGTGTGTGTGTGTGTCTGTGATGAGAAACCTCAGGGATTCTGCCTGCAAGCTTTGGAGGACTCTCAGCGGTGAGAGGTCTGGGAGCTCTCGTCTTCAAGGCCGCATTGCGTCATTACCTAACACTAGCATCTCGCTGGACATCTGGCCTTGACATGAAACTTCCCCTTTATCACCTGCATATTGGACAGAAAAACAAGTCTGGTTCCTCTCAAAAGGACACATGTCTTTCCTTACTTCTTACTATGTGGAAGACTTTTTTGTTGTTGTTTGTATAAAATCAGAGACTGACGCCTTTTGAAGCAGTTCAACACCTGTCCTCCCTTATGATCGACTATTCGTGGTGCTAGAGGTAGAATTTCAAAGGAATCAGCTAGAGTGGATGTCGAAAGAAGGTTTGTGGTGTGCAAAATGAAAATGTTTTAGGGGATAGAGGATAGTTGGAGTTGTTAGGAATACCACAAGTGATGAAAAAAGAATGGAAAAGAATATGAATTCTTTACTTTTGTTGGATCAGTCACTCATCTTTGGTATTTTGGGACAAGCATATTGTCTTTAGACCGCAAAATGTGAGACATCGCCGATCATTTTTATGGAGAATTTCAGTGATAAAGTGTGTTTAAGCTCGTGTTTCACAGGACAAACGGAACCACAGTCACAATAAAACTTCTGTCACCGTGACTTTTATTCAGAAATCCTGATGTTCTATCAGTCTGCCTACTGAGGCGGATATTGAACAGAGATTCATGTAATTTGAACTTATTCCTGGAGTCTTTCCAGAGCTGTATGAATAAGACCTGACCTCCCTCAGACTACACACCAAATGCTAATAATCATGGTTTTGAAATGTCACAGTCAATTTAGCGGGTTAATCTGTGATAGTTCAACAATATCACTTGGACTCGCACAGTCCCATATAGCGTGACAGCGCGATATCCCAATCCTACAAAATGAAAAATCATTTTAATGACTGTGTCTGGCAAACGCGTTCAGTGAAAAATAAAGCAGGCCCTCCAAACTGGGCGCATCGCTTGATTTCCTTCGAATTGCAGCTCGGCTAAAGCATTGCCATTACAGGGTTAATTTTTCATTTTCATTTTAGGTGGCGTGACTGCCAAATGCCTAAAAATCTGCACCATATGCTGAATGTCCAACAGTTGAGGCTGAACCTATTGAAATTATGAAAACTGTGAAGAAAAATGAAAAAAGTGGTTTTGCTAGTATTTGGCAACATCTTTTAAGGGCTGAGAAATGATGAGGTCCATTAATGCAGCTGGAACACTATGTGAATTTTTCATCTATGCCTGATGTGTGGGAAGATCAAACATGCGCTCAGAAAAGCATTCATATCCCGTTCAAAATAAGATTTAAATAGCGTAGATCAGTCTGTCTTATAGATAAATATAAATTTCAAAGAAGAAAAATAAAACAGCAGGTGCTGCCTTTGCGATTTCATATGGCTATACACAAATTTCACATTCTGTAACACATGTATATATAAAGTCTGCGCTCTGTTGAATGTTTGCACATTACATACCCCATATGACATGTAGTGACGCTTTTAATATAATATTATGGTATTTTTTCTGCTGACTTCAGTGTGACATTTTATAAAGCAATCGCACAACCAGCTGCACATCCAAAATACACAAAATTTGTGTCAGACTTCTTTAACCTCTTGTCCTGAGACACTTCAGTGGTAAAATTACCCAGAAAGTACACATTTTAAAAGCCTTTTTAGAAAATGTAAAACACATGCTTCCCACATATGCAAGCAATAAACATCCTCTGGCCCTTTGTCCCCAATTTCAGTCATCACAAGTCTAGATAGAAGGAGTGTCCAAAACATTTTTATTGCATTTAATTTAATTTATATTATTATATATTTTATTTATTGAATATAAAGATATTGCCTTAAAAGATACCACATTATCTATTATTATATTATATATATTATATATGCATAAAATGTTATATGGACATTATATTAAAAGAAATGGCCATTTTAAATAGGTTTAATGTTGCTATTACACATCTTCTGAAAGAGTACTGAATCTCCTGATCAAAACAAGCGATATCAAGTTATATGCATTTGTAAAATAACGCGATCATCAACATTAAACAGCATGTAAATCAAAATGACCTAATCTTACTGAATGAAATGTCGATCCAGGACGAGCTACAGGCCTGTGAACCTTTGGGGGTGTTGATGAACTCGATCTACTCCATAAATGTTTTGATCATCTTTCTGAATCTGGTCTGGATGTAGTCTTTGACAAAAAAAAAATTTCCTCAGCTTTTTGCTCAAAATGTTGCTTTTTTTTTATGAAACACACACATTCAAGTGTTGATTAAAAAAAGAATGCATGAAACTAAAATATTTAGTTTAACTAATATTTTTAAGCAGAGGGTCTGTTCTTTCTATTGATGTATTTCATGTTCAGATATTCATACAACAAAATCTACTGGGGGCCATGACATTTTTGTGAAAATGGCCAATTTTTTTAAAAAAAATTTTAAATGTGGCGGGGAAAGAGTTAAAAGTAGCATGTAGTGTAACATTTTTTCATAAGAATAGGCTACCTTCAAGCTTATAGGAACACTCCACCGTTTTTTTAAATAGGGCTTATTCACCTTCTTTCCTACATTTAGATAGGTGGGCAAATGCATTTTTGTCTCAGTGCATGCATTGTTTTAGTTTGACAGGGTCGGCGCTAGCTTAGCTTAGCTTAATGAATGGAATCCTTTGTTGCCAGCTAGCATGTCCTGAGTAAAAGTGATAAAAAAATATATATAAAAAACCCCACCTAATTACTTATTGTGGCCTGCGTATTCACAACGAGTACAAATAACGATTCAGATTAACACTAGGCGATTTCCTATGCAGATATTGACTTGGGACTATATTAGCAGGAAGCACAGGCGAAGCACTGCTACTTGGGCGCAGAGATATCACGCAACACATGAAATCCCACAACTTGTGAATACAGGTATAATATCTGTCGATCTATACGCGTCATGTTTAAAATAATCACTTACTCTGTGGACAGCTGTCAATTTGGTCCTTTCGGCGTGGGCCGTTTTTTCCAGTTCACTTTATCACACCGGATAAAAAAATCGAGTAGCCTACTGCAGGATGGATCAACGCCGTGAAATCCTCGATAGCTGTGACACAACTGCGGGCACGATCATCTTGATCTGACGCGCTGAGCCTGGTCATCGATGGCAGTAACTTGTCCCACTCGCCACAGCACAGACACTCTATTTCAGTCGGCATAGGTTGGCATATTCCCACACTCACACCACCAGTTCGTGTTGGCTCTCATCCTCACGTCCTCAGGCTGTTGAGTGATCGCAACGTCCTCCTCCTGTCGTTCTATTTCCAAAGCACGCCGCTCATCTTCTGAAAACTCTGGTTCATATGTATGGTTCTGGATCTTGACTGTCTGAGAAGTCACCCTCTTCGTCTCTCACAAAATCAGCCATGTTCATCGCCATTGATGTACTGTAGGAAAAATAGCCAGCTACTATTCACGCCGGTATGTTGACGGAAGTCGTGGGATTTCATGTGTTGTGTGATATCTCTGCGCCCAGTGCTTCGCCTGTGTTTCCCCCTAATATAGTCCCAAGTCAATATCTGCCTAGGAAATCGCCTAGTGTTAATCTGCATCGCTATTTGTACTCGTTGTGAATACGCAGGCCACAATAAGTAATTAGGTGGGGTTTTAAAAAATTTTTTTTTTATCACTTTTACTCAGGACATGCTAGCTGGCAACAAAGGATTCCATTCATTAAGCAAAGCTAAGCTAGCGCCGACCCTGTCAAACTAAAACAATGCATGCACTGAGACAAAAATGCATTTGCCCACCTATCTAAATGTAGGAAAGAAGGTGAATAAGCCCTATTTAAAAAAACGGTGGAGTGTTATACAGTACAGCACTTAAAGTAAAAACGAGAAATTGAGAAATTTTCAAGCTATCAATGTATATCTCTGCTTTACAGTACTACATGTACTGTATAGTATTATTATTTTAACTGTAGTATACTATACTAAATAAAAGTAAGAGGCACACTTTTGGTAGAGCACGCTACAAGTGTACCACATAATTGAGAAAGATTGCATACGCTACATAACAATTACATAAGGTTCATTTTTTATTTGTCATAGGCCCATAGGTTTATGTCCTCCTACTACAGAAAAATCAACTAAATTAGAACTAAATTTCCACAAAGGCCTTGTTTCCCTTGTATAAAAAGTTCCTAACCGCAGTGTCACTCCCTCAGTTGTTCACTAGCAGTAGCATTCGTTTTGTGTGGTCATTCTGTGGGAGCCATATTTCAAGTGGCACGTATTGATCTCTTACGAGCAACTGCAAGCTATAACTCTTTCTTGAGGCATAAAAGGGTGGGCCGAATGACACAGCTTACTCTTATTGTTTCAACATTTTGAAAATCAACCCATCAAAACTAATTATAAAAACGTTTTGTTTTTCCTGTCCGTCAGTGGGGTGGGAGAAAGGACAGTTTGATGAAAGGGATGTTTCATAAAGGCCTCCTATAGCCTGCAACATGGGTTTGTTTTGAAAGAAAACAAGTGACATGAGACAGAGGAAAAGACCGCTAAGCCGGCTCAGGTCTCTCTCATTGAGTTCAATTTCCTTATCTCTTCTCCTCTGGTTTCTTTCCAATATCCTTCTTCCATTTTTTTATGGTGCCTCTCATGCAGGACACAAGTCATTGCAACAAGCACTTTAAAAACTAACATACTGTCTGGGCAAGGTAACAAATCCCATATGCCTCAGAATTGTAGTGTGTTTTTTTTTTTTAGATTGATCAGTGCAATGTGTCGTCCTGTACTTTTAAGCCTAAATATTTTAGACCCTCCAGCCGTCCATACTGTACAGTTTAGGCCAATCACATCCATCATGTGCGTTTCATTAAACATATACCGTAACAAATGTTCTGCCATATTTTGACACAGGTGACATCAAACGTGGAGCATACAGAACTAATCATGCACAACTTGTATCTCAATCACAAATGTAGTCTTTTGCATTATTACCTTTAGGCCTTGATTATAATAAAGTAAGTCTCTTTCCTGCCCTGATATGTGATATATTTATCAAAACTTTAAATCAGATTGCCCACTTTAATGTATGATTATAAAATTGGCACTGAACTCACTAGACTGACAAGATCTGTGTTTGTTGACTTAATGCACCAGGAAGGGGATTTTATCTTTTTGCTCTTTGTCAACCAGTCTTGGGGGTAGCGCACTACAAATGCCACATAAAATAAAATAAATTACACACAGGTTTTTCATATAACAAAAATGTACAGTATAATATCACAAAATGTACTATTATGGTCTAAATTGTTAAATTAACTTTCTACAATTGTGATTCCTGTATAAAACACTTACGATGCATTAAAGCAGAACTCGGCAACTCTAGCGAACTCTAGTCACTTCTTCGCTGATTTTCCCTTTTGTTGTCGCATGTTTTCCCCACGAGCTCCCCCTACAGCTGTGGGGGGGGCGTATATTTCACAACAAGGTCGTAAAAACTCACTTGCGGCGGCCTCCTCCCCCTCTCTACCGCTTCTCATGTGCGTTTGTTTTGATCAGAGCAAGCCAACTGTATCGCGTGGAGCTATGTCTACCGAGGTGGGTAATCTGGTGATACATCATACATGCGTGTGTGTTTATGTCGAATTGCTGTAAAGCAATTCGTGTTTCTCGTTCTCGTTCTAGTTCTCGCTTCTCACGAGACTTCCAATTTCTATCTTGCCGGGACGGTAGTCCCCAAGTTGCAAGGTTGGTTTTCCGCCTGGGAACGCTGGGGGGAGCTGGGAAAGTCACCAATATCACCAGAACAGGTTGTTTAACCATCCAAATGATTTCTAGACAGTTTTATTAAGTTAAAAATGTTACCAAGTTCTCCTTTAAATAATTCAGGACAAATTGTGACGCTGATGCATACTATCTATTTTAGCTGATAAACACAGCAAAAATAGCACTTGTAAGCCAAGCATAGTGCTTCAATTCTGGAGGAGAAGGAGTCTCAAGGTGCGGTCCAAGTTGGTCACATTCGCTACCTTCAGTCAGTTGATGGTGAGAAAAAGTGATGCAAAAGCAACTTAATGTGTGACTTGTTTAAATTAGAAAGTAACTATTAGTTTCTTTTTATAAGGGGTTACTCAATATTGTAACCCGTTACTTTAAAATGTAACATTCCCCAGCACTCTTGATCTATCACAAACTTTAAAAGCGTCTTCTATAGCAGGCTGGCCCCCCCCTCCCTCATCTCCTTGTGAAATGTGGACCTGTGAGCTCTGCTGGTCTGTCTTTTCTCACCTCCACTCATTTGGGCCTTGATAAGAGCTCTCCAGCTGGGGCTCAGCAGGGCTGCGGCGCTTCATCACACAATGTCTTAGTGCGCTGTTCTCATTTACACACGCTCCTATTGGCCCACGGCATCACGCTTGGTTTTTTACAAGAAAGGCACTTTTAACCATATGTACACAATACAAATTAAGTTTACCTTGGCCAGCGAGGCTTAAAAGCCAGTGTCCTCAACCCTGCTTTAAAATAGCTAAATAACTGTGGAGGGTCTGACATCAAACAAGAGAGGAACCCAGGGGGAACGGGAAAGGGGGAACATCTGACCAGACTCGAGCCTTCAATCCGAAAGGAACAGAAGCTGGGTGCCATGTCATTTAATTAGCAAGAGCGTCTACTCTGTAGTTTCCTTGTGAGTTTCAGTCACGGAAGAATTACATCTCCAGGATGTTTTTCATGGTGTTGTTTGCAACTATGGCCCTGCAGGTTGAAATTAAAAGGACATCATTTGCTTATGTTTGTCCATTTAAGGGGCATAATTACCTTCACGCTTCAAATAAACTAACTGACACAAACTAGGGACACAGTTGATGATGTTGTTGTTGTTGAAGTGAGGTTGATCTTGTTTTTTTCTTTCTTTTTAGTTTTGATGTTTTTAATGCAAGCGCTTCAATTAGTATGCTGACACCACCTCTACAGATGGAAATATGGAAATCGTTAGTTGTTGTATACAATTTAGCTGATTTTTCAAGATTTTGAGAGTCTCGACATGAGCCTCCAGACGACATTAAAAACATCCCAAATCCCTAACTTCTGTTGGGCAAAGAATTAATCTTAGGTAAACACAACCAAATAAAAACATTCAAATAAACCAGTTTAAGTTTCCTGGAAATATATTCAGCCCAGACTCTTGGAAACATAACATAGAGTTGTGCAAGGAACTGTGTGAAAATACTTTTTTATTAATTGATAATCTGTGCCTGTAATCATAATTTGTGTGAAAAGGAATAAAGGTTGTTGGTGTCATTTCAGATGGAAACTGCAGTGAGTTGTATAAGTAAGTTTTTGAAGTTAAGGCACATTTTCCCAATATTCTAGGTTGATAATAACAGTTAGGGAGCCCACAGACTAACTGGTTTTGAAAAGATGCCAATTTTCACATGACCAACACAAACCCAAATGAGTCCTAACCATTCTTAACAGCAGTAGAATAAAGTTCAGTATAATTTTCTCCACCGGAAAACATGGATATCTCTAATATATACACTTGAGGGATGATGAAGGCCTCAGCGGTAATGACATCTTGCCCCAGACTAAGAAATCATATGTATCGTCTAGCAAATAGGCTGTATAAAGACTGGCATGTGGCTAATGGGGTTAGCATCCACCGGTTTTCCCATCTGCCCCGGCTGTAACCTGTGTGTGTGGGGGGCGGATGGCTGGTTGGTTATGGCATACTAGGTCGGCTGTCAGCCCCCCATTTACCACTGACCCAAAAGCACTACTCTCAGTCCCGCCACAGATCCTCAGGCGGTGGGTTATCTGAACTGCAGGAACTCCTGATCTCTTGTTCCCTAAATTCCCTGGCATTCTATGAAGAGATGAAATCATAATGAGAAAGAAAGAAATGAAAACAGCCAATAACAACAATCTAATTCCGCACAATTACTGGAATATTCATGTGCTGAGAGAAGAGTATTACATAATGCATGCATTAGCTATTATTAACTATTATTAATTATACGTTAAAGTAAGTTATGTACGTTTCTGAAACATATTGATGTCTCAAGTTTTAGGGGTGAATAATGCACTATATATTATAACATGATGAAAAAATAATTTGAAAATTTCACATGAACTGGCTCCTATAGATAACCTAAAATATACTAAATAATATTTTTATTATATAGAGAATATATATATATATATATATATATATATATATATATACACACACACACACACAAACACACACACACACACACACACATTATACAGTAAGGTATTGCATTTTATATAACTTTTTATAATTTAAAATTTTATACAACAACTTAATTCAAAACAAAATCATTATCATTATAAATAATTAACTATAACCTAAATACAGAAAATAAACTATACAAAAATCATCATAATCATTATGGCATTTTATTCACCCATAAAACAGATTATGAGTCATCAAAATGTTTCAATGATAAAATGTGAAAATAAATATTTTTCACCACATGCACTAAACAAAAATAGAACTGTGTTTAAAATATTCTGCAGATGTTGTGGAAAAGCCTGGCAAGAGTGACAGCCATCTGACAACGAAATCCTGTGTGCACGCTTAGCGCATGAATGACAGACCACCAAACCACTGCCTTCATTAGATGTTTTATCAGCGGCCTAAAGGCTTATTTCTTGATGATGAGTCTCCCAGACCAGGACACGCAGAAGATAGAGCCAGGATGTTCCTTTAATGCCAGATCATAAATGCCAGCACAGTGGTGCTTCTGGTCCATTCCCTAGGTAAACCCACAATGCCACAAGAATCCACATGGCTGGAAGAGTTTAACTAGAAACTGACAGAGTGAAAGGGGAAGTCAACATTGAGCTGAGCTGAACTGTGAACTGGCTGGGGAGGTGTGGAACTCAGCCATAATGTCCCGGGTCAGGTTAAGTGTGTTTTCAGAGGAGGGTTTGTTAATAGGACGTGTTTCAACTCCCACTTATAAATGAAAGTGTCATTTACTAGCGGGAATACGCCAAGTAAACCTATGCTTATTCTTGTGACCTTCCATGAAAATTTTCTTTTATTTACATTAAACAGAAACATAAAACGTCCATAAGATGCATTACTATCTGCATGTCAACTGCAAAATAAGAATCTGGCAACTGATAAACTAATAAAAAGGATCAGTGTTAATGGCAGTTTATTTATAAAGCAAAATTAGAAGCAACGTAAAGTTGACCAAAGCATACCAAGTGTTTCCTTTTCAGCGGCACTGCACTTGCTCTGCTGAAATCATATTTTATGAGTTGCAAATGTGACATCGCAGTCTGCATTGCATTTGATGAAATTAAAAAAGACTGTGTCCTTTGAATGAATAGAAAGAAATGTCTTTCTATTGAGATGTCCTTGTGGGCTGCACTGAAAAACAGCATGGAGTATTCCAACTACCAATTAGTAACAAAAGACAGTGGTTACTGAATCAATATCCAACTCACTTACTGAACATCAAGTTGTTAATATAATGTATCATGCATCACAATATATGATTTATTTATCACTATATATATATATATATATAGTAAATAATGGATATGGGAAAACAAAATAATGTAGGAAACACTGTGCTGTACATGAAATAGATAAGCATAAATTATATGAATAAAACAAAATTTGATTTGATGTTTCACAAGCTTGTAAAATGTCTTGGAAAGGCAAACCTGTTTGTAGTTACAGGGTTTGTTGTGCTCCTCTGTTTTGTAGGTCAACATGTCCTCCCCCCCATTAATTGGTGGCTCGGTGTATCACGCAAGGAGAGTCGCAGCTGCTTCGCATTATACAGGGAGAAAAGCTGGTGGAAGATGGTCATCTCTGCTCGGAACAGGTTCCCTATAATGTACCTCTAATGTAGATTGACTTACTGAGCCCCATCATGGGCTCCTCTAACTGAAAACCACTATACTTCACCAACTGTGACCAAAGTACAGGTTTTATGTCTATACAAGCAAACAAACACCCTCTAATTTGTATACACAATGAGGTTGGGTACAGTTTTGTATGCTACCTCAGTCGCATGAGCGCGTGGGACTCCAGTGCAGACACATCGGGATGTGGGACAAGTTAATACTGCAGTATAGCTGGCCTCACATGATGAGTGACTTACACGCATTTTCCCTTTAATGCCAGGTGCTTTAGGCATAACAAAGACTAGAGCATAAACAGCACAATTACTGCACTGACAGATGTGCATTAGTACAAAACATGTGCATTTTGATTATTAATAAAATCTGCAACTTCTAATGAGAAACGGTGGTACTTAAGCAGCATCAGGAGAAAGAGAGTTCCAAACAAAAGTCACAGCAGAACTGTGCATTTTCACACATTTATTTAATTAATGATTCAATGGCTCAGTCATAAAGACAGTCACATGTTTCATTCTTGTAATCATTATGTAATGATTCAGTGACTCGTGAATTGATTGCTTTGTTCCTGAATGAATCAGAGTTTTGAATGATTTGGTTGGGTGAATAATTCAATGACTCGGTCATAACAACAGTGGCTATATCAGGTTTTTCAATAAGCAATTACTTCATAACCAATAGATGTTCTATGTAGAATAAATGTGTGTACAGTGGTATAAATGTATTCCGGACGTACTAGATTTGCCAAGTTGTCATTGTCATGTGACCTACCAGCATCAGCTTCAGAATCTCGCCGGAAGTAGGAGTTCATCCGGGTACTTTTTGTCTGCTGTTTTATAAATACTGTGAATTCGGACATAGTACTCTTTTCACATTTTGTTTTTCACCTACTGAACTATACAGTATAGGATGCAGTCAATCACTTGCTTTGTTCCTGAATGAATCACCATTTTTAATGATGATATTTCGATGATTCGTGAAGATGGTCATTTGTCATTCATGAAGAAGGTCGCCACCTACAATATAACCTGCAGAATGAGTCACTTAAAATCCACACTGATAGTGCACTGACTGTCTGGAACACAGAAACAAAGACAAGCAGAATGCTGCTTCATCAAATCTCAAAAAAAAAAAAAAAAAAGAGGTCTGGTTTAATGTTTTCTTATGCTTTCTCTTAGTAACAGATTGCTAAAATAACACACACATTGTTAAAATGGCAGGGGAGAATTTACTACTCGCCTTAAGGGACAGGCTGTTTGAGGTATCCAAACAGTGTGAATCAGTGCAAGATCACAGGCACATTAAAATCATTAAACAATATTATGCAATAATAGCCACACAATACGTCTTCAATAAAGTACACAGCCATCATAGGCCACCTAATACGTACATGTGTAGATCAGTATGTTCGCCTGGTACTGTGGCCCTAACAAGCAACAGACCTCAAGGAGAAAACAGATCCTACATCATAAAAGCATCTCCTTTTTTTGTTTTGTTTCTTGAAATAGCTTGTGATTGACCTCACCCTCTCAGCCACCTGATCTTCTCCTTGTCCTGGGCCTCATATTGAGATTTAGCAAACAGAGAAACTTAGTAAACCCCCTCCTTGCAAGTTCTATGCTTAACCTCGGCCACCTACACTGCCACAGGGCGACTCTGGGGGGACCTCGTTCTCAAAAAGGAAATGGGGCAAAACTATCAATTCAAGACACATGTTAGGGAGCATAGCCTTTTCCCTCAAAATAGAATAAACAATTACCAATGCAGGAGTGGAAAATCTGAGGTGAAAAGGGCCAAGGAGAATGATGTGTTGTTGTTTTTTTCATTGAAATGTATTGCCAATGACAGGCGTTTTGGGCTAACTGACCTCCTCAGCTGTTATCTTAGTTTGCAAACAAAACAAGTCAGAATATTGTAGTGTATTGTAATGAATCAGAAATATACTACACAGCCAAAAGGTTGTAGGGTAAACTAAGGAGACTATAAGGAGACTAAAGAGATTACATGGGTGTATTCTTGATTTTATGCACCTGCTAGTAATGCGGTGTAGTCCCAAACTCTTCACTGGCAACTATACTGAGCTGAGACGTTTTAGGCAGCAGACAGAGAAAATAAAAGTCTATTTCATGTAGATCTAAAAAAAAGAATAAAAATTATACGTATACGTATAAGTATATATAGTCCATAGAATGGTGAAGTTACATCATCTGCTATTAAAGGCTAAGTTTACCATGCTATAAAACCCAAACCATTTCTAGAAAAAATTAATAAAATCACATATTATTAACAGTCTCACAATGGAACTACTGACTAACCACAGTAGCATTTGGGGAGAATTTTTTATTGATTACAAAATGTATTGAAATTCAGCAAGGATGCATACAAATGTAACAAATAAATATTTCTATTTCAAATAACTGTCATTCTTTTGAACTTTCTATTAATCAAAGAATCCTGTAAAAATAAATGTATCGCATTTTTCACACACACACAAAAAAATATTGATAAATAATGTTTCTTGAATACCAAATCATCATATTAGAATGATTACTGAAGGATCATGTGACACTGAAGACTGGAGTAATGATGCTGAAAATTCAGCTTTGACATCACATGAATAAATTACATTTGAAAATATATTCAAATAGAAACCAGTTATTAAATTGTAATAATATTTCACAATATTACTATTGTTACTGTTCTGATAAAATAAATAAAGCATTGGTGAGCATGAGACTTCTTTCAAAATATTCAATTTTGATAATAAAGTAAATTTGTGATTAATTCCATAAAAGTTTTTGCATGGTTTACTTTCAGTGGCACAAAAAGTAATTGATACATACACAAAACCAGAGCACTGGAATCTTTGATAACCTTACAGAATAACTTTAGTCAAATCTAACATGAACAGATTTTATGCCAGAGTCATAGGAGCTTTTCTTTTTGCTGGAGTTTTTGAGGAGGAATGAGAAAAATGGCCTCCCACAAGGCTGAATTTACCCGTTTCACCACAAATTAGTAGCATAACCAACAGAGAAGAAAATTCAGCGCTAAATCAACATCTCCACAGAAAGGGCCAAAAACACAAAGATGGAAAAAAACAATCAAATTCTTCTCAAAGAACGAGTAGCAAAAACAATCCAAGCGAGTGATATGTTGACTATAAGGTACTTTTCACACAATGAGCTTTTATAATGATCTAAACATTCCTAGAAATAGAAAGCAGTAGGGATCTATCTGGCAAGACTACATATCAAGGTTGCACCTAGAAAAACTAATAATAATAAAACAAAAACACAGATTAAGCATTTAGTGCCAATCTCATGGTGTTAAACCGCAAACTTAGTTTTAGTACACCTTTTACATTCCTTTCTCCCACTTAATCTTGTAATTTTATACAGGTATTCGAATGTGGAGTGGGATATAAAAGTTGCAAGAAAAGCTAAATGAGCCAACGTCAACCACATACATTGGAATTCTCACAATGCTGCTTCCATTCCAGTAACCTCAGGGGCACGACTGACAGAAATCAGCCGAGAAGAGGAGACGCGACCGCTCTATGAGCACTTACAAACACATTGAGAAGTTCAGACGAGCAGATACTGTGGGCAATGAGTTGTGGCCTTTTCCCGCCAAGCGAAGGGGGGTATGGCGTGGTGGTCCTGCTTTCCTCTCATTAGGATTCCTAATTATGGTGACTTGTAGGAGTAGGGCGCTCTCCAAACGGCCAGTAACTGGTTATTAGAATATTATTACAAACATGAGAGGTTGGCCCTGGGCGGCTGATTGCCTGCTCACGTGGGAGGTGTAATTTGGCTGGAATGTTCAAGGCAGGGGGGACTTGGAATTGGTTGCCTAGTAATGAGAGCACCATGGCACATTCAGTAATTACCTGGACCAAAGGAAAATGAAGCAGGAGCTCAGATTTTATCCCAAATTTGTTTTGATTTCTGTCTCCAATAAGGCGGGGAGAAATTAGCCAAATCCTTAGCCTTAATTTATCCCTCTGATCGCTTTGGTTCTCTAAAATTGGGCACTGCCTCCCACGTAACCTGCTCCCTCAGCGTGGTCTATAGAATAAAATAGATTTAAAAAATTGAAATCAAATCAAAATGAAATGGGACAAGAGGGATGTGAGTTTAAAAAACTGTTTCTTCTGTAATTTTTCTTTTATTGACCAAATATGTAACATGGGCGTGTGGTGGCCATCTGAAAAGGGGAAGATTAGTATGTTATGTTATGTTATGTTATGTTATGTTATGTTATGTTATGTTATGTTATGTTATGTTATGTTATGTTATGTTATGTTATGTTATGTGCCTATTTGATATAACACAATTTGATACAATTAACTGTGGACATTTAACTTAAATTTTTGATTTGCGGAAGCTTAATTCGCGAACACAAATTCGTGTGATGGATGGATGGATACAGACTGAACGAACGAACGAACGAACGATGATAGATAGATAGATAGATAGATAGATAGATAGATAGATAGATAGATAGATAGATAGATAGATAGATAGATAGATAGATAGATAGATAGATAGATAGAATTATGTATTCGACTACCCTCAAAACCTTCAATGATGCAATGCAATCAAAAATATCATTATTGTGTCACGAGTCCCTCATTGAACCATCCAGTCCAAATTGTACAACCGTATAGTCCCAAGATATTAAAATCGGTGCAGAAAACACAGACAGATTCAAGGCTTCTAGACTCTAATCTGACTTTAATTTGCTGTTGTTTGTACATTTGTGGAACGTGTAAATGATGAAGAAAGCAGGTGGCCCCAATCATCTGGTCAGCAGCTGCGTCTTTCTGACTTACTTATTATACCTTGACCAGGCAGCAGAACACGAACACACGCTTAGACACACATATGGCACAGAGCAAAGGCTGAAATTGACAGCTGCTTTCTCGGCCTCACTGTAAAAGTTCGGCAAAGGAGCACCGTCTACGAGATTCCTGTCCACTGAGATTTAGTTAAAAAAAGGCCAAAAAGGGATTCTCCTTTTTTTCTGCATTACTGGAATCCTATTCGCTGCCATTTCTGACAAGACATTGAGCAATTGTTTGACTCACTTACATGCGCTGCAGTTAAATGAATAACAGCTGCAACAAACAATGCTAATTTCACCCAGAAACTGCTAGATCTTAATCTATTATGCTGAACAATAAAAACAAACAGTGCCGCAAATCTTTTGAATTCATCCTTAGATAACTGTAAAATAAGACCATAAATGCAAATGAAAGCTCTAGCCTCACAGACAGGCCCGTAGCTTGAATTCTTCGACTTTTTTATGGATGGGCCCACACCCATACAGTCTGCAATGTAAAGTTTAGAGGGCCGGGATAATGCCAAAAGATCCCGCACAACAAGTTCTGGAACTGGCATATGGCAGCATCCATTTTTCATGCACTTAATTCAAAAAGAAAAGCAGCAATGACATGACTGGGACACCTGATCATTTGCCAGCAACGTTTGATATTCTTTTCTAGACTTTTCTACCCATCATCCATCATAATTAATAGTGGGAAAGTACAGATAGTTTTACAAAAGTTTGCTAAGCACCCAGGAAAAAAGAATGGAAAGTCCTGGCCGATTAGGAAAGGTTACTGGTGTCACTTTATCTGCTGTGTACAATAGTGGTAGTACTATAGATTTTAACGTTATGTCAGGAGCTAAGCCTACATTCATGGCAAGAACTGAGTTACAAAATATACTAAAACTTATAATTATAAAGTAAATAAAGTTTAAAACTTATAAAGTGTATTTTGTATGTCAAACATTTGCTTCTATTCATATTTTGTGTAAGGATTCCTGAACTACGAAAAAACAAACTCAGAGCAATAAAAATGTTCCTTATGTGCAAGAGGGAAAGAAAAAAACCCATTTGTTTGTGAAACTAACAGCTAAGATAACGGCTGCTTCATGAGAATCTCATCGCTGTCAGCATCTGAACGTTTCAGATATTGTGACAGTGTTTCCCAACTCTTTCGAGTTTTTACGGGAAAAAGGGGGCGTCAATAAAATGCACTATTAATCTTCCTGTGATGTCACTTCTCAGCCTTGTGCCTCTTGTGCACATTTTCCTGTTTTCACTGCTCTGGGGTCTCAGTCTGTTCCATTTTTTGTTTCGGCCCTTTAAATTTAATTGCACATAAATTCATTCACAGTTCAAATTGCCACTTGTTTAGGTGAGGCAGAACTGGCACTGCCCTCTCACCACACTAACTCACACACCACTGAATAAACCAACATTTAGACTACAAAGTGCCACCAAAAACAAACTTTTGCAATCGAAAATGGGCCTAGTCTCAAGAGCACCACATGATGAGTTGTTACTCAACATTTTTTGGTTTAAGGAGTTTGTTATATTTTTCAATTCTGCCACTTTAGACTAGTCTTTTCAACCACAGTATTCCTTTTGAAATAGATCTGGGGTAAACTTTCGATACAATTACAGAAGAGGAAATTAGGTTGAAGTGTATCTGAAATGAAATGCACTCTTAAATCTCTTTGATTTAACTGTAGACATCATATTGGAACATTGCTGGTCATATCAGGCGCGTAGCCAGTAATGGGCCAGGGCGGCACTGGCCCGCCCACATTACTCACTGGCCCGCCCAGGCAAGTTTGATCAAAATACATTTTTAGTTTCTTTTTATTATTCAAATGTATTTAAGAAAATATATTAATATAAACCTGATTTATTGTTGACTGGTGTGTGTGTTTAATTTGTTTTCCGAATAAAATGGAACTGTTGAAGCAAGTTGTATAAACCCTCTCTCTGGAACGTAATTGGTTGCTATGGTTGCTATAGACTCTCTGGGCGGCGGGCTCTGGAATAATTTTGGTAGCTGCTTTTTAGCCAAAAAGTTATTTGAAAAAAGAACTCTGTGACTCTTTGGACTATGATGAGACCATTTCTGTTTTCAACACTAAACCCAGGCACTTGCGTCTTGTTTTGTAGAATGAAAACAACAAAGGTAAGCCTGTTGTTTAACTAATTTCCTTAATTTTTGCCTGTGAAGTGATTTAAGGCGAGACACAGCAGGCAAAAACCTCGGGGTTTTTTTCACTGGTCAATTTTGAGATTTTTGGCTATTTGTCTGCAATGCCTTCTTTCAGACTTGTGGTGAAAAAAAGTCCAAAATACACATTTTGGTCTTTATTTTACTACATTTTGTCTATTTGCGTCTGTAGATTTCTCCTAAATTCAACAAAAGTTGGCGTTCGCGTTCTAAATCAATATCTCCGCCATCGCTTCTGCACCCTTATTGCTGGTGGTTTGTCCAGCCTTTACGGAGCTCTGTTGGTTGAACATGATGATTAGACAGTGTTTTGTTATTGCCTTTGCCGAATATTGCAAAATAAAGGTGTAACTGTTTTTGCAGTTTGTCTATTCTTTTTTTCTAATCTCTAAGGTTTAATTATTATTTAAGTCATTTTTTTTCTAGGAAAAACTATAGGCCCACTCACTTTTCACTGGCCCGCCCAAAATAAAATTTTTGCCTACGCCACTGGGTCATATGCAATAATGACAAGCAATGTCTTAAAGGAGCCATATGTAAGATTGTGGCCAAAACTGGTACTGCAATCACTTTCAAATTACTGTAGAGCGGTGTATCCCCTCCCCCTCCCCCCTGACTCGAGGTTGCCAGATAGGCTGCAGGATCCTGCAGGAACGTAGGCTGCTATGCAGCTGTGGTAACTAGAGCAGAGCTGGCAACCCGGATGCCGAAACACTACTGACTTCGTGATTGGTAGATAGCCGGAGGGTGGCGCTTCAGGCCAAAACACAAGATGACAACATCAACATCAGTTGAGGGCTGCAACTTCACTTTTTAAATGACAATATCCTGGCCGGACTACTGTTGTCAGTGATATAAGTATTTGAAATGAACATGATTTCTTAATGTCTAGTGACATATCAGGGCCATTTTATGATTAATTGAAATACATTTCTTACATACAGCTCCTTTAAGTCTATATCAAAAGTTAGGATGGACAAACTTTACAGTCTGGAGGATTTCACATTTATTTTTATTAGAAATGAACAAAACACCATTATCAAGCCGAAAGACTGTGACTGTGGATTAAAACCATATTCTCATTTTACCCACAGTCACTACGGTAAGCTTACAATAGTGATTTAAATGCAGAGCTGTCAGATTTTATATGGTGTGAAATTTTAAGCTTCCGTCATTCATTCTTAAGTGTTTGACATAAATTTTATCTTTAAACCAGAGATGTCGATAGAGAGCCCAGAATTATATAGTGTGTCTTTAAAAATATATATTTCTATGAAAAGGTTTAGCAGACTCTAGTCAAGCTTGGGCACTTATTTTAAGAAGTTAGGAAAAAGAAAAGGATTCCTATCATGATGGACATAAACAGCTAGATAGAGAGTTAGCTTAAAGGGCGTTAACCTTAAAGTTCGAAACGGTTCTCAAACGTTTTAGAAATTTGGATATTATCATACTGATTTCTACAATTTTATCAAACACATGAAAAGCTTTACAGTGAAACAAAAAAGCTAATACTCACTGATGTTTGTGTTGTTGTTTTCCCACCAAAGTGATGTCACTTCCTGGAGGATGATGTAATTAAGGAACTGGCTTTTATAAAGGGATATTGCAAAAGACAGGATGAAAAGTGATACTGAATTTTGGGTGGAACTATAAATTGATTTCCAAGAAATTTTGACAAAAACAATATTTCCAAAATAACATGTTTTGAAACACTCTGATTAGAGAATAAATATGTCTGGAATATTTCTTAATAAATAAAAAAATGTCATTGTAGAAGTTGAGGACGTGGCAAAAACAGCAACAATCAGTTAAATCAAAATGTAAATGTTATTTACAATTCACACCTTTTCAATTAATGCTGGTATTGTGATCAAAGAAAAATAATAAATTGTGAGTTTAATATTGTATTCAATATATTGTATAAAATTTTAAAAAAAAAATAGGGCGTTACTGCATACTAGGCATGACTAGTCAACAGTTGCGATGGTTACTTCAGCAGGTAGCACGATCAGCTAAAACCGTCATCATTTGAGATACCAAAATCAAAACTTCAGCACCTCAGTGAGTTGATGTTCAACATCAGCAGTGCGGTTGAGCTGGTCTGCATTCACTCTCTGTATCGACATAACCGCTCACAATGATCTCACTGCAGCCTTTCCTGTGGAATACACCAGTGCCATCCATCACAGGGATAAACACCCATTAATACGCCATATCACTGGCTCTGTGAAATGTTGTATAAGTGACACAGTTTGGAAGAACTAAGTTCCTGGAGTTTGGGGTCATGCAATTTCTGGCAGTTTTAATGTGTCTTTATTTTGGAACATGAAGAAAAGTTATGTTTATAACAAAACAGACCATTTCCATACCATTCAAAATGGGCACTTGCCCTGAAAACCTGATTTACCACTAAATGTTAGGGGTTAAGGTCTGTGGGTATTTTTTTGCATGACAAGATGTGCTATATTACCTTAAATGATCTATATTATTACTAAGTGCAGTAGAATACACAAAGACTTTTGCTCAGATTTGTGCTGTAGCAGTTGACGGTAGTGCTGAAAGTCATAGCCAGTCTGCAGATTTTGAGCAGTCTAAGTTAACAGATTTTATTGAAACTTTTTTTTCTTAAATTATTCTGCTCCAGACTGATTTCATCTAGTTGGTGAATATCAAACTCATTGTATTCATTTGAAATGCATCTTCTAGCAACGAGGCATGTTTCTATGTGAGCTTGTTATTTTCTGAAACGACTTAAACGTCTGGTGATCCTCGGTTGTTTATGATGCCGTTTTTCTCTGTAACGCTTCAGAAACGCTAAGTTATGCACAATGCATTTCAGCCACCAATGGTGCCCCCTCGGAAAAAGAAATAAATAAATAGGTGCAGGACACCAGCAAGCTAACTGTTGACCTGATGATGTCTATCAGTGCATGGCTTATTGGAGACTCTCCATTCACTCTCTCATGCTAGAGCGCTGTAAACATCACTGATGGGATGATCCAGTGTGATTGTGCTGTAAGCTCTTCATGCTGCCTTAAACACTCTGATGTCCTCAGAACCTTTTAACAGCCTCATTGCTTCTCATTTTATATCTTAAGAAACCTTTGATATCATATTATATGATTAATCTCCCCATATAACAAACAGCATAGATAAAAACGTAAACGAAGCATGATCTAGCGGCTAACGTGGACTTGTTATGCGTTTTAAACTCTTTCTTCCCCCTCACGAGTAGTAATCTATTGCTGAAATGTTAACTCAATTTGTCAGTGTTATCTTCATGTCAACAGTTTCCCTTAAATATTTATAATAGGCTCAGAGCTCTGAGAACCAGCAAGCACAGGATGAATTTGAGAATGTTAACATGCAGTGCATTTTTTCCACAGACTCTCAAACTTGGGAAATGTGAAATGTCTCAAGCAACCTGGTGAAGAGAAAGCATAATCCCAAAGGTGAATCCATCAAGCCCTCTCTCATTAGTGCCTTTCCCCATGACTCATCCTAGCTTTTCCTCCCTTCATTGCTCAAGTGAGAATTCACTTTTCCAGACGTGAGGATATTAGGATATTTAGGATCAGCCACAAAACTGTAAGCACTTTATAAACTTAAAACACCAATTTAGGGTTGGCATTAAAGCTCGTCTGGCACATGATGCCCAACCCAAGAAATCTGCCATCTTCACTTCATGGGCAATCAGTTCTGTTCTGTTAGCTGAGCTGCAAATGACTAATCGTTGAAAACACATCATACTGACATGGGTACCACATTTACAGTAATGAATTATGGCGTACTGTATGTTGCTTGCAATAATATATTTCATAATCATAATACAGACTCATTTTAAAGTGCCATCAATGGAGAAACATGCTTTTTGAACCTAATGATGTAGCTACTGTCATGCTAACCATGATCATCTTGGTTGTTTCCAATGCTTTAAGAGCAGCACAAACTGTTAAACAGGAGTAGCACGATGATCATTTTCTGTATTATTTAGAGATGTCAGGATGTTTATGTTAGCATGTGGACGGTTTATGAATGGAAGAGTTTTGCTTTACTTCGCACTTTTGCCGATTTTCACCACTCTGGAATTTGAAATAATGTGAACTAACTCAATAAGCCACCATGAAATAAAAATGGATAATATAGATAACTTCTCATTTTTTACTAAATCAAGTACCACCCTGCATTTTTTCTTTTTCGAGAAACAATTTATCTCGGATATATGATACAAAAGGGAATAAAAGACTATCTCAACTTCTGTTTGTGCCTACTTTAATGTTAATGTTTGATTGTAACATGCACATGTTGGGATGTAGTACTGAGTGTTTGTATACAAGGCGCATAGCTGTATGAAAATATTCAATATATTCAATGTTCGGTTATGTTGTGTGATGCAAAGCAGAGATTTGAGTGACTAAGTTATTGATTTAACGTATATTATGCTAAACCTTGCACTGGTCTACTACCAATGCTTAAGAAATGAGCAAATACAAGCTCAGACTGTGTGTTCAGAAACCACCAACAAAAAAAAAGATGGGGTGTCCCGACCCAAAACTGTCTAAACATTAAGAATTGTGTTACTAGTGACCAGCTCTCACCTGTCATATAATAGTCCAGCAGGCTGTGTCAACAATGACTCTAAGCTGGTAATCCCCATAACACTGGTGTGGTGTCTCAATGTACCTCTAATGCATGTCAAATGTATCTTTTATCTGCGAAGACCTTGAGCAGTAGCAGACAGCCACAAGCTTTGGCCCAAAGAAGCCAGACGTGTAAACACAGTAGTGTTCTACTGCGGCAGTACTTTTGCCATCATCCTATGACTCACCCTCGAGACCTCTGACATATAAACAATTATCGGAATGTTAAGTTTATTTGATGGTTCTTTCGTCTATCTATGGGCTGCTTGTTGGAGTTTGAACTCAAATTGTGTTTGTTTTGGAATTTGGCTTTGATGTGTCAGAGGAATATGTATTGCTTAACCATTTTTGGAAATGGCAGGTTTCACTTTTTCTTGTTGTGACCTTTAAGTGCATTTCCTGAAAAAAGGAAAGATAGTGGACCTCATATAAAGCAGAAAGTTTTATGACTCAGACTCAACAACATGCATATAATTATGATTTGGGATACATAATGAAATGCATTCAAGAAAATGTGTAGCCCAGTGTGTAAATAGAAATGTCACCCAGTTCTATTCATTTTTTCTTTTCAGATATTATTTACAGAGGTGGACAGTAACAAGAGTACATTTACTTGAGTACTGTACTTAAGTACACTTTTTGAGTATCTGTACTTTACTTTTTACTTTAACTTCACTTCATTTGAAAGACAAATATCGAACTTTTTACTCCACTACATTTCTGTCAAGGTCCTTGAGTAGAAAGTAGCAATGTCAGTCAGGGGATGATTTTGGTTGCCTTTTGGTCAGAAATGAAAGTCGGGTTGGGTTGGGTTGATGTTGGCTGACGACGGTTAAAAAATTTCATTTTTAACCACAATACAACGTCTGTTCAGTGTTGGAGATTGACGTCAATCTGACATTGGATTTTGACATCAACCTGATTTTCATTTTCAGCGTTCGGTTTGGTCTTCTAAATGCGAATTTTGTCATTGTTTTGGAGCACACTAGCTTATAGATAACAGTAAGGCTAGCATATTCATACTAAAAGCCAAAAAACTTTTCATAGAGACTTTAAATAGGGCACTATTTGAGAGAACAGCCATTTGGGTGTCCGAAACCATTGTGGACGTTATTGAGTGCACTTATTCAATCTCACATTCAATCCCACTACTGGAACGGTGTTCTAGAAATACATTTGATATTGATATGAGAGTATAGGGGCGATTTCGGACACAACCAATATCTGATTAACGTGAATATTATTACTAGTCTTATCGACAAGATGTCATCCTTTTCTTTTCTTTTTTTACCTTGTAGGATGCTAACGGGGTCACTGGATTTTTCCTATTTTAAAAGAACACACAAGGCATATATTAACATTCTTTAAATAATATGCAACAATAACACTGTATAGCGTCCCTATACTAACACAAACAAACTTGTATAAAAGTATGTGCAAAAGTATAAGCATAATATGAATATTAGGGCTTTGAGGCACCGATATATGGACATTTCATACCAATCTGATTACAGCAACCTGGAGTTCAGTTTTAGTCGTTATTCTTAGCCTTTAGATCCATTTATGTTACCTGCACTGCTAATCATCGCCTCATAGACTTGGATTGCATTTCAAAACAGGATCAGGACTGGGGTCAGTTCAAGGTATGAGCTGCCCATATATGGTCAACACAATGAACGGAGACATAAAATGAGCAAGATAGTTAAACTGAAAGAAGAATGAGAAAATGAGAATAGGAAGGGTGGTGATTTAGAATGAAGCGAAGTAATCTGTCTTGTCTGTTACCTAAGGTCATGATCCTTTTAATAATGCAGTTGTATAATAAAAATCAGAGGCTAAAATACGCAAAAGTGCCAGCATATGACTGATGCAGCATATCCATTTTCATCCTCACTTTTTACCTTTTATCATTGTATTATTTTCCCCTTAGAGCAAATGCCTCATTCGCATTTCACTTTAGAGTATCTTAATGACACTCTTGATAAATTACCCATTTGCCCAGATAAAATCCTTAATGTTGCACCACTTGATGAGAAATAGGATCAATTTCAAAGGTAGTCCAGGTCATTAGCTTCACCTATGAAAGGAGACCTTAAGAGCACCACATGTTGAAATACTAACTTGCAGCACAGTTTGCCTTTCTTTTGATATGTCTATTGTGTTGCATGACAGAATTTGCGCTTGTGAGTGATATTCATATCAATCATCTGTATCAGTACAGAGGGGCCGCCTGCACAAAAATGATACATTTTAATGATACAATACATTAAACATGTTATAAAAAGTGGTTTGGGTTAGTCTCTGTAGCATCTCCATAATTCATATTGCAATGACGCCTCAGCGGTTGCGTGTGAGAAAAACAGCTTGAACGATTAGCTTTGATTGGAAACGTGAAACTAATTATGCAACATTTGTGTTTGATTGATTCAAACGATGTTTGTGTGATTGATTGGTGCTGGTATTTCTGCTCATGTTACACACATTTGATTCAGCGATTAATCAAACAGAAATTTTAGATCAGTACAGGCTTCCAAGACACTGACACAATTAGCGAGTGAATCAGGTTGTTTAAGTAATAGCCTCATTTGGGGTTACTTATACATTAAACAGATCACATTAATCAGTCATTCTGTGTTTAGCTACTTACGACTGACTACATTAGGTCACAAACCCTTTAACCGCTGTATTTCCTATGTGAAATTAGAGTTTGTTTAGTAATCTGCTATACTGTAAAAAAAGAAAAGAAATGGGCAGATTAGAAACGAAAACATCTGCACTTTGAGAGAACTGACGTGGAAATAAATTTTTGGGACAAGTGGCAAACATAAATCTTCAGTGTTTTTGGCCACTGATGTTTGATTTGACTCAGTGCCTATGAATACGAATTCCAAACTGTATAATCTGTCAGTCGGTCTGATTTAGGTAAGATCATAGACAGATCGCTTTTTGTATAAAATGCATGATGTTTTTAGCAATTTGTGATGTTGGAATGGATCCTTGGTCCCCGCAGTCTCCTCCCACAGCACAGCTGAGGAATATCTAACACTGTCTCCAGCCGTCAGGAATGCCGACCCTCTCGGGTTATGACCCGTAATTAATTGTTTTGAGGGTCTGGCTCCATGTTCTTGGCGTTTGGAGTTGCAGTATGGGAAGGGTATAGCATAGATTTTCACTGTTGTTCCAGCGGACACTGGGCAAATTGAGAGAATCCCCCTCCAGCCTTGAAACCGGTCGATAACTTAACGAGACGTCTAGCTATGACACGCAAACATCTGACATGCTTTTCAAGTGAATGTAAAACACACTGTCTGATGGACAGCCCAGGCTCATGAGTGATAAAGCACAGGCCGGGGGTTTTGGAGTTGTGTTTTTCTATTTATTTTCAAAGGTGGGCAGCCAAGACAAATGTTCTAAATGCAATTCAATCTTAAAAATTCAAGGGAGCTTTTGCTTGGACCATCCGAAGCAAACCGTAGAAGCCTCGGGCCAAAATGTAAATCTCTCTCTGACAAATGTTCAGTGAGTCATCGTTTCTCAGCACATAGTTAGCGAAGGTTTTGATTGGCAAACACATAATTGTAGTCATTTAAATGTTTCCTACTAACAGAAGGTTGAGAAGTTGGCTCTCTGATTTAGTTTTTCTAAACGAAGATGGATGCATTACATCCATGTACACATATTCTCCTCTTAGATTAGCACTCAAAATTGCATAATTCTATTTTCGAATCATATTTTAGCCCTGTGTCTGACTTATATGCTGGTATGGCATGACTTTCAGCAGAAACTGTCTGATTAGCTCTTGTGTTGTGGTTACAATCAGCCATTTGCAACAGAGCATCGTAAACAAACAAATTAGACCTATTATGATTCCCATTGGCGTGCATATGTGTTGTGTATATGTGTGTCTATGTTAATCCAGTCTTGGAAGAGGTGGAGATCTCATTCCTTTGTGCTGTGTTCATGAACCAAGCCTTGCATGCTCAGGGAGGGACCCAGAATCCTACACTCCTCTTCTCATGGCACGAAAGCCTATTGTCTGTCCCCCACCTCTGAAAGAGGCAGACAGATAACCTCCCCGCACACAAAAGACATGCGTGATGAGGGCAACACAAGCCCGCCGTGATTCCACGCTTGCCTCTGGGCTGCTTCAGACACCCGCAAACACAAAGGCAGCTCAGCTGTGATAAAAGAGTTGAGAAGTGTTGTTTTGGTTTTGGGCGACCACCCTTACCGATTCATCCTTGACTCTTGACTCAACAAAAAAATGGCCCTTTCAATTAAAAGCGAAACAAACGGATCCAATCACTCACTATAGTGGCCGTTTCAGAAAATACCATCAGTGAAAATTCCTCTAGTGGTGTTGCACCATGACCCGCATAAGGGGCCTGAGTTCTTTCACTGCCTGTGAACAAAACAGACGGAGAATGATGTTTTCCTTTTCATGCCCAGGCTCTGAAACCCCATCCCTCTTTTCTGGTGTCAGTCGTTCTTTTGTGTCGGCCAGCGGTGGCTCCCTTTGACACGGCGGAGGTTATCCTCTTGATACCTGACTCCAAAGAGAGTCTGCTCACTCGGCCATTTGTTCTCCCATCACCTTTACTCCAGCCTGTATGATAGCCAGGCTCAGTGACCCTCATCTGCCTGCCTGTTGGAAAAATCAAGGTTAAGCTGGTTGCTGCTGGTTCAACATGATTACTACCTGGTCAGATTTTGGTCATTAACTGGTTCAAGCTTCTCATTAGCTTTTCCACAATTGTTATTAACTTGTTCAATTTGATCATAAGCTGGTCAAACTTGACCAACAGTAAGTTTAGACATTCTACTAGTACCAACTATAAGTAACTTTGCAATTACATGTTAATTCGAAAATTAGACTGTTAAGGTGGCACAGTGGTTCAGTGAGAGGTCTCTAGTTCGAGTCCCGGCTGGGCCAAGAGTCCTTACTGTGTGTAGTCTGCATGTTCTCCCTGTTTCTCTGTGGGTTTCCTCTGGGTGCTCACCCACGATACAATTATTTGTTTATTTTAAATGCAGTATTGTAATGGGGAAAGACCTGGCAACCTACCCCGGTAAAATAATTGCCAAGAAAATTCATGGTCAGTCTCTCGCGTATAGCAAGAGATGACTGGAATGACAAGAGACGACTGGAATGGTTAATGAGAGAGTAGACTGTTAGGTGTTAGGGTTCCAGTTACTTTGGGGCAAAGTTACTTTGGGGCAAAGTTACTTATGGTTAGTAGAATGTCTAATGTGGACCATCAAAATAAAGTGTTACCTAAGTTTGTAGGTCATTAACTGGTCCAATCTGGTTATTAACTTGTCCAATTTGGTTATTAGCTAGATCAATCTGGTCATTACCTTGTTCAGTAAAGTCATTAGCTGTTTCATAATGGTTAACTTTTTCAGTTTGGTCATTACCTGGTTTAAGCTGGGCCAAACTGGTTATTAACATGTTCATTCTGGTCCTTAGCTGGTTAGGGCTGGTCATTATCTGGTACTAATTATTAACTGGTTCAGTTTGGTCATTAGCCATTTAAAAATGGCTATTCATTTGTTCAATTTGGTCAGTAACGTGTCTAAAATTTTTCAATTTGGTCATTAGCTGGTAAAGCTGATCTTTCCAACATGGTGGCCGTTTTATCAGCAAATAACTCACTTGTACAACTTTTACACATTCGGACCATCTAATAACTATCTTTGACCAACTAATAACCAGCTTAGACCAGCTAATGATCACTTTGACCGCTTAAAAGTCAGCTAATGGACAGTTTAGACCAATTAATAACCAGTATAAACCACTTAAAATCAGTTTGTATCAGTCAATGGCTACCTTGGACCAACCAATAACCAGACTGGAGCTCTTTAAAACCAACTTGGACCAGCTAGAAACCAGCTGTTCCAAAAGACAGCTACAGTACAAGTTTAAGCTAGATTTCCCTGATGTTCCAGAAGTAAAAACAAGAAAGAGTATGTATTTGTTGTTTGTGTTCAAAGCTCTCACCAACAAGACAGAATGGAGATCACGTCATCTGTTCCACTTTATTCTTCAAATCCACCGTCTCACACAGACATACCTGAAGAACAGACACAAAGGGTGCTCCCCAGGCCTCCCAGATACAGGATACCTCTGGCAGATAAATCCTCTGGGATTTCGACTCCATTCCAAGGCTTCTTTTCAAGCATTTCTTAAGGGATTCTCACGGAAATCTTCTGAACTCGGCAGATAAGAGGCACCTCTCCTGACAATCCAAAGTGGCTGCCATGTCACGGAATGAGATAAGGACAGTGGAGATGTTGCTGAGGGACAGTGTTGAGTGATGGCATTGACTGGAAAGAGCTAAACACTTCACAACTCTTCAAACCACAAGACCAGCATTTCGACTGATTTTCACAATGAGCACATTGTCAAAGAATGTCTATCATAATTCATCTCTCACAATGTACAACAAGCAAACATTCAAGAATGTCAAAATTTTATATAACAACAAAAATTAGGGATGTTACCTATTGAGTTTCTCTGGAATTATCTGGAGACTCTACTATTAAACAAATCATATAAAAGGTAATAAAATTACACATATCAACATCTAAACCCAACCTAAACAGGACAAGGGCATGATGGAATTTTAACAGTATGTTTAAGTCACTGTTACACTCGATTCTAAATAAAGCCATTCTCTACAAGCTGTGAAGAAACTCTCAGTTTATCTTGACCACATCTGGAGCAAGATGCTATCACACTCCCAATGCCATGACATTCCTACAATTCACTATTGTTATTTCTGTTCATTTAGTCTTTGAGGCAACAAATCAAGCTTGCCAATTCCCGAAAAGATCCATTAATCCTTAATACACTTTTCGTATGAGTTGTTTTACGGAGTCTGGAGCTGGTTCAAACAGCTGTGTGGTTAGCTACGGCCCGTGTAAAACACCCTGGCCAGCGTCGATCAACTCCTCACTACTGTACAGATCCAAAAATACAGGCCTGAATGTAAGGAAACAAACAATGTACTGAGAAAAACGAAGCAGCTTATGTTTCCTCACATCTCAGCCACACTTCAAAAAAGCCTTCAAATGCTGGGATGTAAAGCTGTCTTCATGAATTACCCTATTTGTTTCCCTCATGATGTACATTAGCTTCTTGTCTTCAACAAAAAACAGAGGGGTTTAACTATTGTCGAAAGACATGGATGTGTGGGTTCGTGCTGTCAACACAGACATTGTTGGATTGCATCATTGACGGTGTATCTGCTATATAAGGTAGAATATTCAAAGTCCTTCACCTGAGTCCAATTAGATTTTGAAGTCAAATATGGATCTGCAAGAATTCTCATGTACAGTTTAAGTAACATTCGTGACTGATGTTTAATTCAAGACACTGTAGGAAGTCTATCATTTCTCTGGAATAAGGAGGTGCTGAAGAATTTCTTTATGATCTACAATCTTAGTACCTTTATTTGCAGTTATAATTTTGCCATCCAGAAACATCTATAAGGGTCCATGACTCCTGCTATTCAATATGCATCACTACAGTATCAGGGCAAGAACAACTAAAAAGTAACTTGTTATAAAAGGCATAATTTCAACAACAACAACAACAACAACAACAAAAAAGAATAGCTAATAATAATAATAATGCAGCAATCTGATTTTGTTACTAATAGAGCAAAAGCATGTAAAGAGGTCAAATACACTGTCAATGAAAAAGTCATCTGAGGAGAAAAAGTTACAGCTCAGAAACAGCACTGCCTACTGGTAAAGACTCAAAATAACCACTTGCTTGTTCTCAGAAAAGTGAGATCGTAAATTTAGTGACATTATCCTGCTATTCTTCAGAACAAAAAAATGCACGCTTTTATGGTAATGTGGCATAGATGTGTCTGAGGT
Source organism: Leuciscus leuciscus (assembly GCF_965113295.1). Classification (NCBI taxonomy): domain Eukaryota; kingdom Metazoa; phylum Chordata; class Actinopteri; order Cypriniformes; family Leuciscidae; genus Leuciscus; species Leuciscus leuciscus. Next base: position 24,897,924 of record NC_138740.1, on the reverse strand, counting down.
TTGTGTGAAGGTCAGTCAGGGATGCTCTCTGCACTATAAATGTGGCTCCAAGTTTAGAACTCTAACCATACTGGTGTAAATATTTTGTCCCTGGCTAATACTGCACAAACACTTTCAAGTCCAGGAGATTTGTAGCCTCGACATTATAGTCCTGATCCAAACTTTACAAACAACAAAACACTTCAGCTGTGAACATCCGGCTATATGTAGCTACATAAACACAGCAATATATAATACACTACCATTCTAGTTTCAGTTTCAGTACATTCATTTTTTTTTTTTTTTTTTTTTTTTTTAGAAATTGATACTTTTATTCAGCAAGGAAGCATAAATTGATTAAAAGCTACAAGCAAAGACTTTTATATTTTATAAAAAAATAAAAATAAATAAACTATTAAAAAAATGCTGTTCTTTTGAACTTCCTATTTATCAAAAATAATAATAATAATAATAAAATAATAATAATAATAATATATACAAAATCACAGTTTCCGCAAAAATGTTGATAATGTTTCTTGACCACAAAAATCAGCATATTAGAATAATATCTGAAGGATCAAGTGACACTGAAGACTGGAGACTTGATGCTGAAAATTCAGCTTTGCCATAAATTACATTAAAATACTGATTTTATATTTGTTTTGTATTTCACAATATTACCATGTGTTTTTTGTGTGTTTTTTTCATTAAACTTCATGAACTCCACAAGTTTGTTTAAAACCTGATGGTCATGTGGTCCAGAATTATTTTAGATGATCCAATTAAAGAGCATCTTGAGCTTCAACGGAAGCAAGAAAATCTGACCTTTTGTTTAAAGGAATTCACTCACAATTTGCTTATTTGATTAGTGACCTAGAAATAGTGCAGAATCTTCAATATTTCATATTTTACAGTATATTTTTGTTTAAAATTTTTCAAAATCCTTAAACTCAAAATACATTTAGACTCCCAGATTTTCAACACAGCCTGTGGCATGAAATTCAACAGCACCACTTAAGTGGGTTAGTTCAAAGAGACTGTCCTTATAGCACCTTTGCATTTGTTATCTTTAGCTTATATACATACAGTATGGGATAAGTACAAAGCGTTTACATCAATAAAACGGTCTACAATTAAATGACGATCTGCTATCAGACAACATGCACTCATAGTAACATGTAATATCCTCTCCACCTCTAATATACAAACTCACATACACCCTATTGCTGATAACAGTGCTGCCAAATCCATGTGCGCTGTTTACTAAAAGCTCCCTCTGTACAGCAGGCCAGAACTCCTCTGCAAAACCTCAGAAGAATAAATAAAAAAAATGCTCTACATCTTTGACATTAACCGCTCCATTTTAACCAAAGCTTCACATTCAGGGAATTTAGACAATAAAAGTATCTTAAAAGGACACTTGAACTGTTTGTGTTTCTTAAATGTCAGGCCTAATAGCCAGGATATGGTCCGATGAGGATTGTGCCTTGTCAACATTTATCTTTATTTTAAGAGTGATATGGCTTGGATGAATGCTTTTAAGAGCATCTGCGCAGCAGCTTAGAAGAGGACTTTGGAGATACTGTTTGTGCACAGTTATCCCCTGTGTTTTAAATCAGAGTAATGTTCAGCCGGCCGAATGATGAAAGGGATTTGCATTCGCTGCATCTGGTGCTCTGTGTACTTAAACTGTTAAAAGAGCTGAACAGGTGGAACAGGTGGACACGATTCAGGACATATAGAGAGATGATCAACTGTTAGACATCCCTTTTATCTGCAGTCGCAGCTTCCTTTGGGGATTAAGATAAGATGCCACCATACAAACTAATAGATTGTGTGCAGGCATGAAACTTTTTAGTAGTGCTTGCCAAGACAAGTGTCACTAGTTACTGCTCATATTTTAGGCTAAAGTTTGGAACAAGTATCACCCCATACATGAACAATACCTTAAATTATGTGGCTTGTTGAGAAGAGATGTGCTTTTAACTTCACAGCCAAATTAAAATTCAATAGACTAATAGTGCATTTTTTATTAGTATTGATATTTTGTATTTAATTCTGCAATGATTTGACAATTCTTTGGGGGGCCCTACAAAAACTTTATGCATGGGAATCCAGTGCATACCAAATGGAAGTAAATGGAGCACAAAGTCTAGTGTGCACAGTAATCTGACGGAACTGGATCCGATTCTATCTGGAATAGAGATGTAGGTTCATGGAAAGGAGCATCACTGATGATCTCCAGGAATGTAGATTGAGTAACAGAGTCCAGCAAAAAAAAAAAAAAAAAGCCACATCCTTTGACATCACTGAGACAAACCACACAGTAATTTTCACATTTGCGGTTAAGGAACATAGTGTGCCTAGCTAGCTCCAGTCATATTTCTTCTGGTGTTGTTCAGCACTTTCAACACTGGAGATAACTTGTAGGGTAATGAAACAGTCATGAAGGCCCATTTAAACTGCTTTCAGAAAGTTGCAGAGAATGAGCGAGGAGAAACATCAGGCCAGAACTCCTCTGCAAAACCTATTAGCGTGGCCACAAACATCTACAAGGGCCTCCAGGACATTAAAAAAGGGCTGGAATTAAGATAGATAAAGCACATAAAATGCTGAAACTGATAGATGGACCAGACATGGAGAACCAAAATAAAAATGAATGAACTAGTAATGGCTGGAATGTGTTTTGCCCCCTATGTCACAAATGTCCCATACCTTGACTCAAAATAAATAAAAGCTTGTTTGAAGCTTTTTATCCTTGACTCAAAATAAATAAAAGCTTGTTTGAAGCTTTTATAACTCTTTAAAGCACTTTCCCAAAAATCCCTCACCTCTTAAGAGAGATTGGGGAGAAGGTGAATGGAGATACTATCATGTCTGAGTGCCACTTGTTGCAAAGGTGAAAGAACCCACATGGAACTGATATCAGAGCAACCATCTCAACCCTTAATTCTAGACATAAACGGGAGGGAAAACCTCAGGTAACCATGAAACTGACAATGGGTAATCACTGTCACTTGTGCGCAGATATTCACTCATCAGAAGATGCAAGTGGCTTCTTCAACAGCCCAATCTAGGCATTGTGGTGCCCGCAACATTGAAGGCATGCGATAATGAGAAATGAATGATCGTTCGTGCCATCGGTTCTCTTATCAGGATGTTTATTAAGAGGGATGTTCTGTGATACAGTGAAGAGAGAGAAAAACATTTCACAGTATGACATTATTTCCTCACCATGGCACAATGAAACATCTGAAGACTGTCTTCCCTCCCATGTATTGCGTCAAAGTAGAATTATCAAAGCATCCTTTCTACGCAAGAACCGGTCTACACAAACATATCCTGAAGAGGTGGGAGGGAATGCTAAACTCTGTATTAACCCAAATGATGTTCGATAAATACTTCCTTTCCCTTGCAGCAATTGATTCCCTTACTTTTCACATATTCAAACATTCCTGAATCAGATGATATTCAGCATCTAAGCTGCAGCTTATTTGCAAAGAATGATGTACCTTCCTACATCCACAAAATCTACATCGAGGAACAAACTACGTGCCCAATGCAGCCCAGCTAGAGGTGAACATTAGCGGAGGAGTGTGAGATCGGGAAGGTGAGGGATTGTTTTGGTCGAGTTGAAACTGTGGAGAGGTAGGGTCGTTGTAATGGTCTGGTTCCTGTATCTCATAGGATTTGTTCCATTAAATCACAGAAGGTAAATTACAGTACATCTGTTCAAATCCCTGGTCAAATACTGCAGAGGATTACTGCTGGGAACAAATTGGCGAGGACAACAGGGCAGATATACAGTAACTAATCATAATAACATCACCACTACAGTGACATTCACTTGAATTAAGAGTGGTTGGGGAATACAAATCATCTTATGGATGAGCCATAGGTGTTTGGGATTCTGTGCATACATTTTTAGTGGTATTAGCTAGGACTTTACTTCATCTCAGCAGCAATCCTTCAAAGATTTGTGCGGGGAAAATGTTGGGAAATGGTCCTCTGAAGCTGCATCTAAAAAGGTTGATTGCTTGGTCGGAACACCACCATATACCACCAGCTGGTCACTTAATGCACATGGTAAGTTCACAAGATAAACAATTAAGCAAGAAAAAGGGAAAAAAGCATAGAGTTTGGAGTAGTCTATGGCTTTCAAACAAATTAGTGTATGCCAACACATATGCATGTATGTAACATGTATGCTAACACTACCACCCTGTTTCTAAAAAACTGATTGCTATGCTATATAAAAATTGAACTATAATACATACAAAACCAGATGAGAACTGGTTGGCTTTATTTATTAATGCTAATTAATGTGATGCTGCAATGCTTCCCCACCCCTTTAAACGATTTAAATGGGGCACAAAAAAAAAAAAAAAAAAAAAAAAAAAAAAAGACATTTAATGAAAAGAAAAATAAACAGAAGTTCTGTAAATACAGAATAAACTACACATCTACAGTTTAATAATGAAAATGGGCAAAGAGTGTAATTAAGAGCTTGATTCTATTAGTGCTAATTTATATCTAAGGGTTTATTGGGTTTGTTCGATCTCCTCATCTCTGTGACTCATCTGGTGCAAAGCAAGGTCAGATCTTCTCTTTTCCTTCTAGCCCTCACGGACCTTGGCAGACAGAGCATCACAAGTCTTCTTGGCATCTCCCAAAAGCATGGATGTGTTTGGTTTGTAGAAGATAGGGTTGTCCACAGCGGCATAGCCAACTCCCAGAGATCTTTTCATCACGATGATCTGGAGGGACGAAAACAGAGGTTGATGCATTTTGTCTCATTGGGGAACAAAGAACGGTACTTTATGGAACAAGCTAGAAATTTCACATTAAATTAAATCCTGTATGTCGCCTTTAAGATTATTAAATGGCATTTTCCTTTGAGTTGAGCCAGCTAATACAATCCGTTTCAACATTATATCTGTAAAAATATTGGATGCACCTGCACATGAAGTGGCAGGGAGAATGACTTTAGGATTTGTACAAGAGGGCGCAAAAAGAGTCCAAGCTTCCAACATGTAATGGCTATTTAAGTATCTGCCATTTGCAAAATTAAGAGTCATTAGTGTCTCAAACACCAGTTTTTAGGCTGAGCCGTTTCTGGGAAAATCGTCGAGAGCAGTGCTTTGATTGGGAGCATCTGTTTGGGAAGGAGGAACACTTGGTAATTGAATAAGTAAAACCAGAGAGGAGAGCCCTTGCCGCTGGTCTAGCTTTAGTGTTATTCAATACACAAAGATATTTGGAACGAACTGACCCTCATCTTGAGACTTCAAAATCAGCAGGCGGATCCTTGTAATAGCATCATCTGTCCCTCAAAAGCCCTGCAGATGTTCGATGCCAGGCAGGTGATCGGGATGGCGTTCAAACAAACCCAACCGCTCTTCTCAAAAGAGTCATGTGACCACTTTACCCAGGCTCAGCATCCCCCAGGACAGGACAACATCCTTTTGTTAAATTATTCATAGGGCAGCTGGTTTCATTTGGGAATGAGGTTACACATGAAGGTCTCTAACAAGGCTGGGAGCAATCAGCAGGGTTGGATGTTGCACGAGATTGAGTATAACAAAACCAACATAGACAATCGACAGGGAAACTTCATATTCTGCTGTGCTATCATGTCATCAAGAGCGTCATAAGGTTCTAAGTTGGTCAAGTGCTCTTGTTGAGACTACACATCCAAGTTTCTACAAATAAGGAAGGCTTTAGTTCAAAGCTCTAGTGTTTGTAAATTCCATACGGAATTATGGAACAGGTTAACAAGCTACACGCAATTACTCGTGGGAGAAGATCTACGTATTTACACATTTGCAAACGTCAAGCCCCAGTACTCCAAGTGATTTCCCCAGAGAAGGTCTGGCTACAATGGGCCTGTCATGTGGTGAGGCACACCAGCCCAGCATTTTAGGGAAAGTATTGGTCGGATGCTCTGAAATGTCATCATTCCAGAAAGAGCGAGTCAGCGCTAATGAAAGCAGCGTGAGGCTGTCTTGCTGAAGATACACCTGGACTGTAGCGCGGTTACAGTGGGAACCAGCTGTGGGGATGGGATGGAAATTTTCATATCGCTCTGGGTGGGAAAATGAGGGATGGTCTGTATTACAAAGCCTGAGGGCAATTCCTGCAATCTTGGCTTTTATTCCAGCTAGGCCGTAAAAGTAAAACCTGATTCAAATGGAGTATGAAGTATATCATGTACACTTATATTATTTTAAAAGTCTCTTATGCTCACCAAGGCTCCATTTATTTGAGCAAATGCAGTAAAAACAGTAATATTGTGAAATATTCTAATTTAAAATACTTTTTAAATGTAATTTATTCCTGTGATGACAAAGCTGACTTTTCAACAGCCATTACACTCCAGTCTTCAGTCACATGATCCTTCAGAAAACATTGTAAAATTCTGATTTGGTGATCAAGAAACATTTCTAATTATTATCCGTGTTGAAACCAGTTGTGCCGTTTATTCTTTGGATTCTTTGATAAATTGAAAGTTAAAAAGAACAGCATTTATTTAAAATTATTTAACATTATAAAAGGCAAATAAATTCAATGCACCTTTGCTGGATAAAAGTATTAATTTCTTTCAACCCCAAGCTTTTTAAAGATAGTATATATCGTGTGGAATCGGCAAAAAAAAATGATTTTATAAAACTATAATCATATTTAAAGGTTGCCAGATATTAACAACTAATAATATGCTCACCTGCTTGGACTTCCAGACCTCCAAAACAGGCATGCCAGCAATGATTGAGTTGGGGTCCTCCTGGGCTGCTGAGTTAACCGTGTCATTGGCTCCAATTACCAAAACCAGATCAGTTTCTGAAAAATAGACAATGAAAAGCAAGATGAATTTTACATCCCACCCAAAAAAGGGCAAAAAAACACCAAAAATGGATATCATACCAGGGAAGTCTTCATTGATTTCTTCCATCTCCAGCACAATATCATATGGCACACCAGCTTCAGCCAGCAGTACGTTCAGTTGGCCCGGCATACGACCAGCCACAGGGTGGATTCCAAACCTGAACACACAACAAACTCACGATATAGATCACGTGACCTTTTGGATCGCCTGATACACATATGGCATCCAAATTAAGAACTTTCTGGCAGTGCAGGTCAGGATGACTTTTCATACACCATGAGCAGGAGTCTTTGAACACAGTTAAGTAGACATACTTTGGGGTCAGGCTATTTGCAAGAGGTTAACAGAGAAGGAAATAAGCAGTGGCTGATGGGATCTTTTTTATGCCAGGTAGTAAAGTGCATGAGCTCAGGGGAAATGGCTTGAGGAAGATGAGTGGACCCTAAGGGCACGTGGGCAGCTTTACAACTTCACTGTAAAAACAGATCACAGCCAACAGGCTTAGGAGAGAGACAGGAAGTGATGTCCCTGCATTTGTTCCTGCTTTTTTAACGGATGTAAATTTGTTCTCCATTCCTATTTGATGTTTACACTGCAGTTACATATGCTTTTAAAACAAAAAGAAACCAATACTACTATTTTCATGTTTAACTTTAACAACGCCAAGTAACCTCAAAATCCTTTTTTTTTATATATATAAATAACCTTTTCACTGTTTCCAAAAGAAACAATAGGGTATTTATACAAACAGCTTTGGACAGCAAATGTTTGGTTAAGAAGTAAAAAAGAAAAAGACAAAAGATCAACCTAAAAATGTAAAGTTTTGGGAGATTTTCGCTTTTAAATCTCAAAGTACCTTTTATAAAAAAAATAAAAAATAATAACTTCTAAATATTCTAACTTCTATAATTTCTAAAATAACTTGTTTGATATAAAACAACCACATGGATTCCATTAAATAACTAAATAGTAGAATTATCAAAAGGGTAATGATCGCAAGAATGAATGTGCACCTTTAACCAATTTACCACACCAGTCACTAAAACTAGCTCACTTCACTTCTGACCTTGTTCAAATTAGCATGTCTGAGTTGTTTACTTTGTAATTAGTCAATTTCCAGAGCATTCAGGCCAATTTGCACAACATATTTACACACTATTTGATCTCATATTAGTTTTATTTTACACTATTGTCAATTATTTTCTCTTCGAAATTAAGCCAACACTACCTCATTGCAGAAAATGTTACTAAAAAGTGGTCTTGTTCAGATGAAGGTGGCTATTTTTCCAACAAGATGTGCCGTGACCACTTGCAAAACAAAGACCACATCATTCTTGCAGTTGCTTTCCATCAAATCCGACATCTGTTCATCCGTTTCCTTCAAGTAAACGTATTTATCAAATAGGAAATGAGGAAAAAAGGTTCAATAATAAACCAAACAAAAATATAATTCAGTGGACAGGCCTCAAAACTTTCGAGACATGGGGTTTGTCCGTCAGCTCTGACGCTGGCTTACATAAGCTGCAGCTGCAGTGTGCGCGCAAAACAGTCTGGGCGGACAATGAGTCCAAGCTCAGCTATCCCATCCAAACCAGCCCGATTGTCCTGTTATTCCCATCACCATTACGCAGTGTTTCACCACGCTGAACCAACACATGCTCTGAAAATATCTGCGATAGCTTGCGGCCCAAAGGAAATTTAGACTGCTGTGCTTTCCTGCCCAAACTTACGACTACTTCCAACTCTTCACTGCAGCAAAAACAAATGTAATGATATTTATGGAGCGATAGACAGACACAATGGGAATGATAAGGAGACAGTTTACACAGTGTCAGTTCTACCCAAAGTCCTCTCAACAGGGCGACACCATAGCCAATTATCCTGAAGAAAGCGAGGGGGAGAGCGGCGGGTGCGCTACCTAATCTGTCCACTATTTGGCCACCCATCTCCACTTCTAATCAACTGCAAATGCTCTAATTGGCAGCAGCTGTTGGACTCTCAGATCAAACAAATGAACGAAAATTACACAAGCTTCCGGTCTGCATCTCTCCTCCACAATCACACAGTGCCCGCAGCTCTAGAGAGAGAGAAAACAGGAATCTAGCATTTGTGACAATCAGTCAAGTTGAAATTGTCAATTTGTTTCATTCAGATACCACCTTGTCAGATCTAAGTATCCCATGAACTGCATTATGGGAAATGGTACTGAAGCTCATGATAAAATGGCAAGGAACAATAATCTGATGCAGGACGCAACAGTCTCCATCAACGGCAATGCACTTTTGAGCAAAACTGCACTGCTGACCACTTTGTGACCAGTACTTCATCTTTTAAGTGTACAAGATGGGTTGGCAGCACACCATGACATTCTGGTTAAAACGTGTTAGTGTGTGTGAGTCCCTTCATCAAAAAATGCTGAGGGAACCTTTAAGTCACAGATGATGCCATAATTGGCTCCTCTCACTGCCAAGAGTGTTGTGAAACCAGGCTAGTGCTGACAACCACTATCTAGTGGGAACAGGGCAACAAAAGCATTGACACCATCTAGTGAGAGACAAATAGAGAGAGGGCCACAGTTGTCAGCTGTAGCCATACAAAGAGTTCATTCAAATCAGATGCCCATTCATAAAGTATTGGCCACATCTCTAATTTGGCCTTTTTGCTGCTTTTATGGAGAGAAGAGAGAATAGGAGAACATGGGGACAGAAAAAAAAGAACGGTTTTGTGAAATGTCACAAACCAGATCTTGAACTTGTGTTGTCCGTATGAGAACTACAGTTCAATATGTGTTACTATATTTTATACTACGGGACTGTTGAATGCTTGATTCTGACTGGTTTGATAAACACATCACTTCACCAAATTATTTCAGTTATGTCAAAAGTTCTTACAGCCTACAACATCAAAAGAACCAAAACATATACATATATGAGCCAAACATGATCACCTTCTTCCACATGCTGCCAAAACGACGCCGATTCGCCAAGACATTGACTCCATGAAGGTTTCCTGTGGTATCTGACACCAAGACATTAACAGCAAGTTTTGGAAGTTGTGGGGTGGAGATGCTGTGGTTCGAACTTTTTGGTCCAGCACATCCCACAGATGCTCAATTGGATTGGTATTTCATCATCTCAAGGGATATTCCAATCCGAAGCAGGTGTGTTTGTAGATATGAAGTGAATTTTGGACTGCACTTCTGTACCTGAAGCTGAATGTCTTTCCCATGCATTGCATCAGTCATGGTCCCACAGCAGCTAAACTGTATTTTCACAGCGATTTTGCGTATTTATGAATGAACGGCTCGTTTTAAAATCTTCCCGGTCTACTGACATTTGTTAAGACATCTGCTTTAAACATTACAAATCCTCATGATAACTTTCGTTAACTTTACATTAAGTAAATCCACTTCAAAAGCGAATTACTCCTGGACAGCAATGCCATAGAAATAATCAGAGCGACCGCAAAAACGGAAGTTCAAAGACAATATTCTAAAGATGGCTGCGCCCTTTTTTCTCTGGCGCATAAGGTCTATAGGTTGAGCTGGAAAGTGATTGACGGATCTGAGCGGACCGAACTAAATATTTTGATGGAATGGCATACTAACAATAGGGAATGGACAATAAACTGGGTTAAGAGAATTTACTTTAACATAAAAAATAAAATAAAAAAAATAAAAATTAAAAACTTATACTTCCCCTTCAAAAAACTAAAGTTTCAAAATAAATAGCAAACTTTCATTATAGTATGTGTGTGTGTTACAAGGCTCTTAAAATTGTGGCTTGATGTACTACCATTGAAAACAAAGGTAAAGCTAACGGATCTCTCTCCAGGTATTACAGACCAATTTGGTGGTGCTTAAGTGCGTCCGACCAAGGTTCGAATCTGGCTTGGGCCACTCCCCCATCCCACTTCCCTTTCCACCAATAATGTCCGGTCACTTCTTTACAGTCCCATCTTAGAAGAAACAACAAAAAAAAACGTTGGTGAAACATCCTAGGGTCAGGCTCAGTCTTTCCACGCCCTGCAACCTGAGAGGCATCATCGGGACTGTGGAAAGTATTACGTAGCCCGCACCTATCGCTCTGCTCTTCACCGGCTCTTTCACAGCACTGGGAGGCCTGGGGTACACTGCGCTCTCAGATCACAGGGCATTACACATACACTGGAGAGGCAACAAAAGCCCCAGACAATAGAGCAACTGAATGACGATATTCAAAAGCACTCTTTGAAATGGAGGAGTCCGACATGCAGAGAGAAGGCTGCCGTTCAGAGGTTTACCAGACTGACCTGCAACTAGTAGTGAGCCATTTAAACACTCATCCAGCCGTACTGACAAAACTCAGACCCCCTCAGAGAGACTAAAACTCAGAAAACACACACACAATATTTTTGTCTTGACTTTGGACTTAAAGAGACAGGGTAGAAAAACATCCGACAGAAAGAACATTAATAGAACATAAAAGAACATTAATAAATAACTATTATTATGTTTATAATATATAATAATGGCTTTAAAATCTTTTACGGATAACGTGTGTTATGGATAAGTAAAATAAAGTTTTAAAATAACACTTTAAAGTTCCTCTATGAAAAAAAGCCTGGGAGAGTGAGGATTTAGACAAAGAAAGGAGAGATCCCAAGTGTCATCCTTGTTCAATAATTCATAGGACATTATTTACTAATAAGGGGTGTCCAGCAACTGCCACTGAGATCAATGGGAAATGTTAACGGATAGCTTTCTCCTGGTATCACAGATCTCGTGGTGCACACATGGCTTAATCATGGTGTCAAATCACAGTTAAACAGTAAAGATTTGAAAACGACTGAAGACGCTTGAATGTTTCTTACCTGACTTTCTTGCCCTGCTCAGACAGTGACTTGACAAGATCAGCAATAGGATACTGAGCTTTCGCTGCACACAGACCGTAACCTGAAGTAAAAGACACACCAATTAAATAAGGAACACACCTAAACATGCATGCATGCATACATACAAAAAAAAAAACAGCTGCTACTATTATTTGAAGGTAGGAAACACCCACTGGAAAACTAACGAACTCTGCATGATCCCTACAAATCATTTTTATACTTTTAGTAATCATACCTCATCTTTCACAATATGTCATGTGAATTGATTTTGGCCTAATAAATAATCCCAATTTATAAACAAAAGGACAAATCTGTTTTGAAAGTAAAGCAAGCGACCTGCTCCATTCAAAGATAAAGTAATTAAAACTTGAATGACCTGCAGGATTATAAACAAACAGAAAAGAGAAAATTGCTTCATGTTGAAATGCATCTTTGATGAATCTACAGCACCAGAATTCATAATAATATTTCACAAGTGTTTATTTGTACATCTTAAGTGCACTTTGAAAGCAGCACAGAATAAGTTGAACTGGGATCAGAAAGAGTAATGTGCACTAAGCAACAATTTAAAAAGACTTATCAATCTTTCATCAATAAACAATTTAGCACTACGTTGAGGAAAACGAATATAAATTCCACACGTCAGTCAGTTTTGTTGCATGTTGAGTTTTAAGCCTTCTGATAGGCTTGTTACAACAACCTTCAAATCCTCCCATTTAAACAAGCATGTCACAGTGCATGTTGACTAACCCTCCTCACTCCTAATGATTTTTTGCAGGGTTTTTTTTTTTTTTAAATGAAAGACATTTCACCCTGGGAAAACAGCCATGGTTGGCACACTTCAAGCTTAAACAGAAAAGTCTTAAATGTTTTCACAGCTGTCAATCACCAAAAGTGACTATGACTACTTAAATTATACAAAAATGTGGAAATGGAAACAAGGCCATTGCTTACTCAGTGTAAGGACTGAGCAGTGAAGGAAACCCCACTCAAAATATACCAAAAAAAGGACAACGCAATGACGGCTGATGGATGGATATAGCGGTCAATGAGGGGAGAAAACTTAAGTGGGTTCAATTATATGTTATTTAGCAATCCAGGGCTCAATAATAAGGATGGTCTGATTGGCCAGGGCCAGTGTAAGAATGTAGTGCAGCTACCATATTTCAACATTTGGGAATGGCTACACAATACTGGAAAAAACTGACATTGCGACATTTTGTACAATGTGTTACACATTGTAAACATTTCATTTTCTGCAATACATATTGCGATATGTGAAACATTTTAGACTTGAATAGCTCTATTTGGAAAGAATTAATCATTCAAGGATGATTGGGGTGATTTTGTAGGGTTTTTAAAGCTTCAAAAATGATTTTGTGTTTGTATTTTGTTGTTTGATTAACATTAAATGACAGACGGCAGCAGGAATATGTTATGGCACTTTTCCACTACACAGTACCAGCTAGTACCAGCTCGCCTCGGCTCGCCTCGACTCGACTCGGCTCTGTTTGGTTTTCCACTGTGTAAAAGTTGTACCTGTACCTGCTTCCAGGTACTTTTTTTCGTACCACCTCCGGCGAGGTTCCAAGCGAGCTGAGGCGATACTAAAATGTGACGTGAAAACACGGCAGACTGCTGATTGGTCACAGAGAATCGTCACTATTCACTGCGTCATCATTGCACGCGCCAGACGGAGTATCCTGAATAAAAAACAGCAAAAACAAAAACATCCAAAAACAGCATACACTCGATTTCCTCCATTGTCCTGTGTGTGTGGGTAGCGGGTGTGTCTCGCGCGTCTCCCGTAAAAGATTAAGTCACGGCAGTTTCCTGCGGCGTCGCTATGACGACCAGGTACTATTGTGGAGGTACTATCTGCAATGGAAAACGGAGCGAAAAGCGAGCCGAGTCGAGTCGAGCTGGTACTGGTAATGGAAAAGCACCATTAGGCTGCTCACGGACCCAATATAATGATAACCATCCATTTTCTCCCTCTATTTACGTTCACGTAAGCCATAAGCGACTGTTTACGAGGATACTCACAGAGACGGGCATTTTGACATAATTTTGCGTGCATGTGTCCATTCAAGCTCAAATAGACGCGGAAGAGAACGGAATTTGGTGTTCCCTTGCTGTCCGTGATGCTCTGTGTGCGCGCGTCTTCTTGCTCTCAAGTAGTTTAAAATTGCTTGACACGACCTAAAACACATGCAAGTGATAAACTTTCGCTCTGCGATGGTTAAACTATACAATTAATCTGAGAATGCGTTTCAAACTGTGGTGCCTGATCCGTACGAATCAAACGATCCCTATACTTGACATCCTACATACTGCGAGATGACTATCATGGATGTGCACATTGCGATATCGATATCTCGTGAGGCCCTAATTGGGATCTTTACATTGTTTCTAATTCCAGGGTTTTAAAAGTCAAGTTAACATTATCTAGCCGGCCAGAATCACTTTTACTGGTCTTCACGGTGGCTAGGTCTGTGTTGTCCATGAGCACAAGGCTCTCTCAGACATCTTGGCAGTGGCTTAACAGGCAATGGTCAAGAGGGGAAAATTTGGATGCCTCAGAGCCCGTTGGACGGCCATTTGTTTTAAATAAAAGGGGCCGTCTCTGTTGTGCTTGGCCCTGCAGTCTTGTTTACTCTGGACTGCACTGTTTATTATCATTTCTCCTTTTCTTTCGGTTCATATTCCCACATCTAATCGCTCCTCTTTTCCACTGTCCTGTCGCCTCCAAGGTCTTGATGTTCTCGACCTGCTGTCAGACCATAAAACGCGACTATAAAACAGTCTGTTGCGAAGAACAAAGCAGCGTGAGAGTCGCTGCCGTTGCTGGAGGCCATTACGGAGGCCCCTGCTAAGGAACCAGCCACAGAAAAATATTCACTTCAGATATACGAGTCCAACTAAATTATTTGCCAACTGAACTTGTATCAAAGGAAAACACAGTTAAAGTTCATCTGACACATCTTGCTTGATCAGGCAGCTCTAGCTGGGCAAAAGAAACGTGCCATAAGAGATAAACCTGACATCACCCACCACAGCTCAGCTCACACGAACAATGCCACAGGAGGCCAACCGCGCCGTTCCACAACACACACCAGAGAGTCGAACCCAAATAGAAAGATAAAAACTGGCCCCCAAAAAAACATGTGAGAATTCAAGACCACCTCAAAACAAGTCCCAGCATGCCTCAGGGCGCTCTCTAGGGGTGTTATCCCGCACAGGAGGGGTCAGAAAATTACCAGTGATGTAATGGAGGTGAACCAAGGTTGCTTTAACAGACATAACATAAAGGATCGTTTGAAGTCATTGACAGGACACTCCAGATCTAGTTTAAACCAAGGAGTTTCAGATGTGCAAGGCTACAAAGGGCCTCCATTACCTGGAACAATGATGATATTATGAGCCTCCTTGATCATCTCCACCGTCTGATCCACGTTGACCTCCGTGTGGGTACCGATGATCTCCATGGGCTTGCCTGTGCCAGTCGATGAGGTGCCGTAACCACCCAGAATAACGTTTGCCAGGGAGCGGTTCATGGCCTAGCAAGGAAAACATACCCAGAGATTGGAAATCAGATTGCAGAGTATGAATTCCCGCTTCTCAGCGAAAAAAAAGAAGAAAGATTGTGTCAAGAAAATGTGTGTCCATTAGGGCTGGTCCGAATACCATTTTTTGAGCTTCGAAGCTTCGGTAGTAATGAACATCGAATATTCGAAGCTTCGGAGAGAGGGTGCTGAAAATATTCTTCTCTCTAATAAAGGCAGGAATCTCGATGTGTCTGTATGTCCGTTTGCATTTTGATTATTTCGAGAACCGTTCATCCAATCGACTTCACAAGGGCACAGTGTCTCATTTGGTGCAACACGCGGATGGACACGCGAGACGTGACACGCAACACATTCAGAATAATAAACTTTTAGTAAACTACAGCGAGCGGGAAGCGGCGCGGGCAGGGCTTATATGCTCCGAGAACGGACACTATACTAGTGATATAAAAGGCACACACACAGGTCTGTTAAATTAAGCAATACTTTTAAGGTAATCTAATATTTTTCTGACTAACAAATTACCTACACAGTAAAGGGTAGATTTAAATAAAGAAAAACGAAATTTAAATAAAGAAAAACGAAATTTAAATAAAGAAAAAATGAAATTTAAAGAAAAACGAAATTTAAATAAAGAAAAAACGAAATTTAAATAAAGAAAAACGAAATTTAAATAAAGAAAAAATGAAATTTAAATAAAGAAAAACGAAATTTAAATAAAGTAAAACGTAATTTAAATAAAGAAAAACGAAATTTAAAGAAAAAACGAAATTTAAATAAAGAAAAACGAAATTTAAATAAAGAAAAACGAAATTTAAATAAAGAAAAACGAAATTAAGTTAAATTAAAAACGAGATTAATTTAGATTGATAATAACGGGTAAAAAGGCTAATACATTTTGTTTCTATTAGCCTATTCTATTTTCCACAATGTCAAACCAACGCAGCTTAACCCAAAACACAAGCTCAGGCATGAACTTCGGTCCATACAAACGTACGCCGCTGTTCTGCGCTCTAGCCAGAGAACACTCCCGTTGCTGGAACATAGACGTCGGTTCTATTTCTAGAATGCACGCGTTTTCCGCATGGCTCGAGCCGCGCCTGAGCCGCGTGTCTCACGCAGGCAGTGTGCAAACTCCAACCTGTTAACATGGGAGCCGAAAAAAAAAACGGACATGCCACGCAGACGCTCACGCCACGCAGCCAGTGTGTCGCCGGCCTTATTCAAGTGCGAATGAGAACTGTTTCGCGGGGGATTCCCAGGTGTGAAAAAAAAAAAAAAAAAAGATTATAAGAATGTCAAATTTTCAAATCGAATACCAACCCACAGAACGAATATTCGATTATTCGGGTACAGCCCTAGTGTCCATATAACATTATTAACAGGATATTAAGGAGCGTGCCACACAGCCAAAATGACTAGAGGAATTTGCATGTGAGAGAAGAATAAAAAAATATACGTAAAACGTAAAAAATAATACCATCCGTTCATCCTAAAAGAAAACCATGGTGTTGAATTCCCAGAGAGGTACAAGCCATGAGAGTAATTATAATAGAAACATCCAGTCTTTGTGATCAAGGTTTTTAGACTCGCACGTGTTGTATAACCTAATATTAAAGTAACTTTTTTGGGTTCAAAATTATCCTAAATAAATTTGAGCAAGTACATAACCAGCCAGTGTTCAAAACTGCTTGCCTTAGCTCGATTCAAAACGATACGCTTGTAATAATGTTTTTAATTCCAGTGGTACTGGTGGATTTCCGCGGGAAATTCGAGCATGTCTTTGCGTCATTACATCACATCTGTACACATAAAGAAGGTGTCTCGGCTAGTAGGCTATATTGCGTGTGAGGATGTTGGAGGTGGAGAATTATAGCCTTTTCTCACAGCACTTGATTAAACTTATCAATTTGATGGTGGATCCAGAAGGTTCAAATGAATCACCAGTGACAATTGGAGATTCACCCATTGTAAAATGCAAAAGACTACGTTCGGACTTCAGAGTGGCTACAGAAAAAAAAGAGACTGCAACCGGGCCCATGTGAAAACAAGGATAATATCGGAAGGGCATTAAATGTAGTCACGCAATGCTGATGTTGTTAACATCAACAATTTGAGAACAAAGTATAATTTGCACGGTTTGACGTGATATGATAAGCGATCGTTAGATTTAATCAGCCTTAAATTTCCCTTAGTTGGTCAGAACAAAAGTGGATGTTACTTCTTCAGACGACATTTTCCAGTGAAAATTCTTATGTTGGTCATACTTCCAAAAAGTAGAATCTGTGATTGCGAATGACAGTATCCTCACCAGCGCGGTGACTGACAGCCGCACATTCTCCTCAAAACATTGGATTCATCCGCGCTGTGCCGTGCCGAGGCACAACCCATGTAAAGTTGATAATTCCGCGAATAACTGCAATTGCAGATTTCAAACAGAGATGGCGACAAAGAGGAAAAACTATGGACTGCAGCTTTAATTAGGTTTTCCACAAATGATTTAACATGACCTTTTAACACTGATAAGTCTGTGTGATTAATTTATTTGCTGATCAGGTCCAAGATGAATATTGCAATTAGAAAAAAAACTAAAATCAAGTAAACAATTTCAATAAGACATAAGACATAATGACAACTTTTTCTTTAGATTTAAGTTTTTCGCTTTGAGAACAAAGGCATCTGGGTTCCAATCTGACCTAAAATAATATTATACATTTAAAATACATTATACATTGTGTAATATTGAGGTCGGTGAGGTTCTGTTGAACACAAAATATGATATTTTAAAGAATGTTGGTAATCAATGTTGACGGTAGCCATTGACTTCCATAGTAGTAAAAAAACAAAACACTATGGAAGTCAATGGCTACCATCAACTGTCTGGTTACCAACCTCCTTTAAAATTTCTTCTTTTGTGTTCAACAGAAGAAAGAAACTCACACAGGTTTAGAACAACTTAAGGGTGAGTAAATGACAAAACTTTTATTTTTTGCCTTTAAGAAAGGGTGCATTAAATTGATCAAAAGTGACAGCAAATGCCTTTACATTGTTACTAAAGTTATTTATATTATAACACTTTTTCAGGATTCTTTTGAATAGAATGTAAAAAAAGAAGAAAAAAAAGAAGAGCATATCAGTTTCCACATTTCCAAATTTAAGCATTTAACTGTTTTCAACATAACAGTAACAATAATAAATGTTACTTGAGCACAAAATCATCATATAATGATTTCTGAAGGATCATGTGATACTGAAGAAATTATGTTGAAAATTCAGCTGTGTCATCACAGGAATTAAAACTTAAATTTGATCAAATAAATGCAGCCATGATAAAAAAATAAAAAAAAATAAAAAAAATAAACTAGTGCTCATTTAATATATTTATATATTTGCATTTAAAATACATAACTGTAATAGATCTATACATATTTAAACATACAAATATTTTGTATTTTAAATACTTTGTGGCAATGTTTTCTCCACATTAAGCCACAAACTACTTCATTAAAGAGGTGTGAACAAAATCAGTGAACTGAACTTACCACACACATGATGTAGGACAGGATGGCTCCAGAGGAGCCAATGAGGGCACCCACAATGGTCAGCAAGTTGTTGTTGAGCAGGAATCCTTCAGCGCACAGGGCCCAGCCAGAATAGCTGTTAAGCACAGTGATCACCACGGGCATGTCGGCCCCTCCGATGGCGGCTGTCAGGGTCAGGCCCTACAAAGAACAAGAAAAGAGGGGTCAGGGAGAGGAAAAAGGGTGGAGATCAAAGGTTACGGTGATGACAAGTGAGCAAAGCACAACAGTAACTCGATTCCATCGTTTAAACAAAAAGGAAGTCCGAAAAGGAAGAAAAAACACAAGCCCGAGGTATGAGCATTGTACACGCGGTTCATTTCTATAAACCAAGTCTGTTCATTTACACACTGGGTGATGATGCAAATAGGAAATGCGATATAGATCACGCCAGAGCAACATATTTCACACAGATTTGGTTGCAATGGGCTTCAATTAAGGCATGAGGTGTTTGTCAAAACACAGTATTCATTTCTCTCGTCCATGATATCGACCTGTATTATCAAACAATGTACTTTCCTCAGGGAACAGGCTTGAACAAAGCCAGCTACCACACATCATGTAAAAAAATATATTCAAACAAGCAAAAAGATGGAGACTTGAATGTCGCTGTAAAAAGAGCCAGACACCATACTGCAGGTGATTGATTCTCTTACAGAGGTAAAAGGAACTGTATAAAAATGTCAGCTTCCTAATTATTGACAAATGATGAAAGCCTCACGATAATTAATTGTATCTGTCATAATATGGTGGTGTGCTCTTATGGATTATATAAAACAGATCAAATTAAAGCCAAAGGGAGATGGGTTTCATGAGCTGAGAGGTTTACGTATGGCCCACCGTTCTGAAGCGCTGAACATAAGTTGTATATAGTGTACTCACTCAAAATCTTAATCTCAACATCCTCATATCATGACTAACCAAATGAGCAATTTTATAAATGACTGTCCCTACTTAAGCCAGCAGAAGGCCAATATATTGGCCAAAACAGATCAGGTTATATTTGGGCATTTTAACAGACTGATTTTCAGAATTCCCCCTCGTGTCTTCCAAAACCGACATTCTTGTCAATGGACAGAGCATATTTTCTGTCGTTTAGTGAATTTAGAGTAAATACTGTTTAATCACGCACTAAATTGTGTGTACATTTTACTGGCTACCATTAAATAAAAGAATAAAGAAATAAAATGACATACATACACATACTGTATACATAAATACATATACAAAAGTAAAACAAAAACCAAACATCCACATCTGAACTGCCTAGCAACACTCAAGAAATTATATAATAATTGTTTATAAAAGACAATTGTATAAAAGACAACCTGGCAAAAAGATTTTAGAAAGCTGTGAATCCCTTACCATGACGGCAGAGAGTGCAGACACGGAGCCCAGGCAGGTCAGGCCAGTGGTGTAGCTGGGATCAAGCATGTAGGGGATCATGCCGCCCACACTGGCAGCCATGAGGGTGGCGTTCAGCGCATGACGACCAGGAAGCATAAGGGGAGCGGAGTTCAGAAGACCTGCACGAGGAGGAAGAGAAGTGAGAAGAGCAAAACAATTTGAGTCTCAGCAAGAAGTGGGTTAGACGATGGACTTGATGTGCTGTTTGGGAACGTGAAGCTTGTTGTTGAGTTGAGCTTTAAACAAAGGTACACAACTGCTTGTCATGTTGTTAAGTGCACTTTAAGCATCTGCTAGCGCTCTGTAAACTATAATAATATGTGCGAGACATATCATCAGTGCAAGATAAAGTATGTGAATGCAGGAAAAACTCAGTAGGAGCCGAATAAATTACACTTACCGAATCAGTTACACACGTAACAAGTTAGCAATACAATTGGATTGGGCGATTATGTACAGCATTCTACCCCCCTTTTACACTGAAAGAAAAACTCAAGGATAAAAATGAGACTTCTTATCGATTTTATCAGTGCAAGCCTGTAGGCTTCAGAGTGGTGGAGGAATGGGAAAGCTCCTGAATATAATGCGTCCCAGCTTTGAGGGACAAGTGGAAAATGACTGGGGGGGCGGAGGGACTAATTAGTGCCAAATTTTGAGAGGTTCCGCCTGGCCAAGCTTTAAACATGAGGCATGTGTGTTGCACCGGTGGGATGGTGAGTTAACAAACAAAGCCGCACCAGACAATAAGGACTTAGACCCATGACAGCATGATTAATAAATATAAAATGGAATTTCTATATAGTTTAGGGCGATAATCAAATCACAAAGGCTCTGATTTAATTAAGCAGCATGTTAAAGAGTAAAGCATGGCACTATAAATGCGAGCAGCTTATGATTCTGTGTTTTTATTGTCTTGGTTCGTAGTAAATGATGCTACACACAAAGAGTTTGAGTCACTTATAATGTGCATTTGGGAAGGTACTTGTAATGAGAACCGCTTATAAACAACGTTTACTAAATTTATTTATTTTAAACTTTTTTCTCTTTATTAAAAAACCAAACAAATAATAATAATAATAATAATAATAATACTTTTATTATTATTATTATTATAATTATTATTAAAATTATAAATAAAATATTGGGGGGGACAGAACAAACGGGTCACCCACAAATGAAAAATCGGTCATTATTTACACCCCATTAAGTCGTTCCAAACCTGAATGACTTTCTTTGTGTTTGTTTTGGACCCCACTGATTCTCATTGTATGGATTAAAACTGTTCTTCAAAATCTTTTTTTGCGTTCCACAGAAGAAAGTCATTCAGGTTTTGAAGGACATGAGGGCATCTGAATTATGACAAAATTGGTCACTTTTGGGTGAACTATCCCTTTAAGTGTTAATATCTAACCAAACAAGCAGGACCTTGAAGTTTGCCGTAAGCCACCAGAGATCCACTGAAGGTGACTCCTCCAATGTAGGTCCCCAGGTAGGCCACAATCTTGGTGAAGTTGGCTGCAGGGTCAGTTGCGAAGTGGGGGTACTCCACCATGTACTCGGCCACGCAGGTGAGCACGGCTGCCAGACCCACCAGACTGTGGAAAGCGGCCACGAGCTGCGGCAGGTCCGAGATCTGGATCTTCTTAGCGATGGTCAAACCTGTAAAGGTGGAGCAAACAAGAAAGGGGAATTCAGGCCTGCTGGTAAGCGGGTCACATCCGATGAAGCGGTGTGTGTGTTGATGTGAATCTGGAGTGCAGGTTGGGGGAAGGGTGTGTAGAGGGCATGTTTTGGGCGGGCTGAGACCTCAGGAAGGAAGCATCTGGAATCAAGCAGACTTCTGGTTTGAGCTGGGGCTGGTTGGGACGGTTTAAACTACGTTCCAGCAGGTTTCCAGGAATAATTAGCAATTTAGATTAGACATGACTGGCTACAAAGAATGATACCGTGCTGTGTGACTCACATGACCTGATGACCATTACCTGGGGTTGCGGGGAAAAATCACAAGGCCACTTCCAATTTACTTACACACACTAGGTTCAAAGGCTGCTGACTAAAGAAGAAATGCACACAGACACGAGCACACACACGTACTCACCAGCAGTGCCACCCACCGCCATGGCCGCACTCATTTGAGCCATGAGCTCAGGGGAAGGTTTCAACGCTCCGAAAGTAGCAGCAATGCCACCGGCCACTCCGATCATGCCCAGGGCGTTACCGAGACGGGCTGTGGATTGTTTAGACAGACCCGCCAGAGCCCCCACGCAGCACAAGCCGGAGCCCAAGTACATCATCTGCACACAAGAAGGTTCACAGGAAGTGAGGATACATATCCTCCAGAATCCATTTCTCTTTTGCATTACTACAACACAGGACTAGATTTTCGCTATATTAAGTTGTTTTATGTGGTGGCCAGGAAGTTGCTATTGTGTTCGGAGTGGAAATTTAGCATGTTGTTTAGCATATTTCTATTTAGCTTTATTCAACTTTTAAGTTAGTTGCCAAAACAACATTTCTAAAGCTTTTAAAATTTCATTTAAGTTTTCATCTAATATTTACATTATGTAATTTTTATGTTATTTCAATTGAAATAATTTAATAGTTTGAACATTTTATGCAACTTTGATAAGATGGTCACTAGATTGTGTACCCTTCCTTCAACCATTGTTATTTTAGTACTATTTATATACTATTATAGTATTTATAAATATACTGAATTAGCTTTTATTTTTATAGTATAACATTTTCGTTTAAGTTTTAGCAATTTTCTTATGTGCTTGTCATCTTTTTAAAATGTTCATTTTATTTCAGTTTTACTTTTTAGTACTTAAAGCAACACTATGGAACTTTTCCTCTGCGGTCCCCCTACAGGTTGGAAGCGGAATTGTCCATTACCGCTGTCATAAATCATTTAGCCTACCGCAGCCTACTGTCGCACGCACGCCCACTGTTTATCCAGCACCGGCTTTGGAATGAACGATGTCCACAGACAAGGTAGAGTATGATGCATGATTTTATGAAAGTATGATGTATTGCGACATCAGAAACGAAGAAAAACAAAATGACTATTGTAATGCTTGCCGTAAAGCAAGTCAAATTTGTAGTTTTCTTATGTCTCATTAGAACTACAGAAACGCGACCCAATCTGGCAATCTTACATAGTGTGGTTATAGCAGATAAAGGACCGCAAAGCGGAGGCATAAGTGCCTTTCACCCTGTTACGACTTGATGAACCACTGAAACGATTTTGGAAACATTATTTTAAGGTAAAAAAAAAATTTACAAAGTGTTGCTTTAAACGAAAATCAGATATGTTGCCACTTGCCAACTATCCAGAATGTGTTTAAGTTGAAGTTTTTCCCATCTAATCATTTTTTTTAATTTTTTTTTATATATTTATTAACTTTTTAACAACATATAATACACACACCAGAAACAAACAAACAAAATACAAAGTGCAGTATAGACACATATTGATGTCTTCGCATCATTACCACTTAGCAAAACTCAATTTGTACAGGACTCACATCCTCAAGACAAATGAATTAAAAAAAAAAAAAAAAAAAAAAAAAAAACATCTAATCATTTTACTTTAACTTTTTCAATTGACAAATTATGTATAATAGTTTCAGTTTTAATTAATGCCTTCAACACGGGTTCTTTCATGAAAAAAGATGAAAACATCTAAGTAACTCAACTGAAACTCTTCAAATCATGCAGCTTGTTAACTTTAAGCAATACAGTCTTACCTGTTCAACATTGTAGCCACTTTGAAGAGCCACCCCATAACCTCCAACAAAAAAACCAGCAGGAAGAAGATACAAGTAGTTGTACTCTGGGGGATCAGTGGGCCGCTTGAACATGTCCAACATCCTCTGAGTAACCAAGAAACCACCTGATCAAACAAACACATAATAAGAACACAGTATATACACTGTACACAATCAATTTGACTTCATCCTAAGCATGCACATTTATTTTTGTATTAATGATGTAATATATTATATTTAATACATCAAATTATATTATACCATTACATAAAATTAATAATATAAAATTTCACATAAAAAAGTTCTAATTGAGTTGCAGAAGGATGCCACGAAGACTGACGGCAGTCACTCATCTGCTGCTCATTAGTGAAGTATTTTTAAACTGCCATGTGATTGCATTTACATTCATTTTCCTGGCTTACGCTGCCCTAGCAAAGCAACTTACTAGGACGATTACCAAACCAAAGCTTTTCATTTTAAACTCAGACGGATATCCAGTTTCACTCAAACCTTAGTGACCCGTTCCTCTGAGGATCCCGGTAAAATATTTAAAAAGTAAATGCACTCAGACGGTTGAACACAATGTATATACAGCACTAGAAAGAACGTTCCGTTTTCCCACAATTAAATGTGAAGGATATCCAGACATTACAGTCGGGGCCAAAGAATAAAATATGTTTTCATTCCTGTCATTAATGGAGCAGGTTCACCATAAATTCCTTGTCTTTTATTGAAATTAAATTGGAAAGGGCAATTGTTATTTTTTCCCTGCATGCACTTGTAACAATAAAAATGGTCGAAAAAACTAAGGGATAGGAAAAAGTGAACAGAATGTCCATATTTCTAACTTCCAAAGGTTTATGGTTAATGGGACTGCGGGACGAAACATGTATGAGGAATGGAAATAACAAAAAAACATCTTTCAACTGAAATTAAACACCTGCCTTCTGAGAAGATAAATATATAAATTCAGACACTTTATGCGCTGGAACACATATCAAAAGTTGTTATTGTAGCATGATGAAAAATGTCTGTAAAAGCCTAGTAGCATGCCATTAAATCACTAACACATCCTCTGACCTGGACTGGTGTCTTGGCCCACCATACCAAGACTCAGGATGAAGGGGTCACTGGATTCAGGATGGCATTTTGGCCACCTGCCCACTTCAAGACATTTTTTCCTTTTCCTCCTTAATGGCACAATTGGTTGCTTTTGAGCAGAGCCTGATTTATGACATGGCCGAGGCTCTTTGAAGCAAAACTGCCGCGCTGACATTTCCTGTTTCAGGTGTGAGGTTTGACGAACTAAACTATTCCACCTGGAAGGAATGGAATACGCCACTCTTCTCACGAACACAAGATGCAGGGCAGCCAGAGGGCAGCAGGCGGCCCGAATGGAGAGCCCTCACCTGCTCGCATCTGTAATCTTACTCGACTTTCAGCCTCTGACATTTTAGCGATGTGTTGGTAGGTATGGTATCGTGTGTTCAGTGCACTCACCAGCGATGTTGACAGAGGAGATGAAAGCAGCCAGTACGGCCAGGGTATCGGCCGTGCTGCCAGGGAGATATCCACCACCCATGAGGGAGAGGCCACCAACAGCAGTCAAACCTAAAAACACACAGCATCCATGTTATTTTTTACAAACAAACACCTAAAAAAAATTATTTAAGCTGGAATAAATTGAATATTTTACTTAAAAATAAAACAATATTTTAAAATAAAATTTCTTGAAGAAAAGCTTAATGTATATTTTTAAAATAAATACACAAGTATTTAAATTAGTTAATTATATTTTAAATATTTTTTATTTTTAAATAAAAATCTAGAATAGAAAAAAAGAATAGAATTAAAAAAATCTCTAATTGAGTGCTGCTATTACACTAATTAACTATTAGCGACATGTGGATTGCAGCACTAATTTACTCATTGTGAAACAAATGGATTAAATAAATAAACAAAAAACAATTAATTTCTTTGGGCGCTGATAATAGCTACTACACTACAAAAAAATGAGTGACATGTTGATTGCAAAAATGTGCATTCCATCAGAATACGTCACTAATATTAAATGGCTATGTGGAAATTGAGAGATCTTTGAAGGCTAGATGCCAGTTCAAAGATCTCTCAATTGCCTCATAGACATTTAATAACATTTAATGCTGACTAATTATTGACAATTTGCCAGATTTAATGGAATTTGCTATGGTTTCCAGATTTGCTTCTAAATTGTGACTATTTCAAGTGAGAAAAACAAGAACTGTCCCAGCCATTTCCCCCCTCCACTAGAAGTCTTACATCATACGCCTGACACAGGCACAGCACTCAAAACAAGCCGTTTGTAACTCATTTTGACCGGGAATTAACGAGGACAACACTGGCATCCCAGAAGGAAATCTGATAACCATCACCTCTTTAATCGTTTTCAAATGCTTCCACAGCATCAAATCGACTGACCAAACCTGAGGTGGCCCTGTTGGTTAGCGGTATCTTAAGTCAATGAAGTGTGTAACTGTTGGTAAGCATTTCCTCTCACTTTGTAATTCTGAAGTAACAATTGATCACAGACCAGCTTGCAGGCCAAGAGCACGCTACCACAACACTGCAGGAAACGCAACAGACAATTTGTAAACCTACACAGGCACGAACCGCCACACACGCACCCAGACATTCAGAGGTCTGGATATCTGTAAAATAAAACTCTTGGATGAAAATGAAAGATGTCGGAGCCAGCTTGAAAATCCACAAAAGGATTGCTCTTGTTCTGATGGCTGGATAATATTTCCGACTTTCTGTGATCACGGAGGATAAAGCGATGAGGTATTTGGAAAGAAGGGTTGTTTTAGGCAAATGACACATCCATTAGGTCACATCAGCAAAATGGACCCAAAACCAATATCTAGGGGCCTCATGTATCAATCTTGCGTACGCACAAAAACGTTGCGTACGCCAGCTTTCACGCTTATGGTCGTATGTACTAACAGTGAAATTAACGCGAGAACGTGCGTTCCTCCACGCCAATTTCATGTCTGGCGTACGTACATTTCTCATTGTTTTTGTCCGTTGGCGACTCTTACAGGCAATGAAGTGAAGTTGCAAACATTACACAACGAATTGTTCTACAAGTCTATCGCACCACCACCTGTGGGAAGCATTG
Source organism: Leuciscus leuciscus (assembly GCF_965113295.1). Taxonomy (NCBI): domain Eukaryota; kingdom Metazoa; phylum Chordata; class Actinopteri; order Cypriniformes; family Leuciscidae; genus Leuciscus; species Leuciscus leuciscus. The sequence goes on along the minus strand of NC_138740.1, from coordinate 24,870,709 downwards.
CTATTAATTTGCAATTCATAAAATAATTGACATATATTGTCGAGCCTTATGGGAATATTCTATCAACCTTGATACAACCCTTAGTCTATGGCAATGGCAGCTTTGGTGTAATGTCCACCTTTATATCAGACCATTTCTTTTTAAGGTCATTTAGGGTAGACTGTGTACAGTTGAAACATGTGTACAGTTGAGACACCTTAAATAACTTGCGTTCGCAGCAAGCACAAGTTGTGATTTTTGCTGTGCACATGCGTATTTGTGTCCTCTTTGATCGTGGGAAATTTGAACAACGGACGCATCTCCGATCCGAAGATATCGGGGAAAGTTTTTTTTTTCTAAGATATGACGTTCACTTCACCATGCACTCTCCACAATGAATACAGTAGCTTGTTATCCTTATGTGACTGTTAAACGTAACTGGTATCACCACAAACGTTATTCTGTATTTCATGGTATTGTGTCATGCAAGGTAATTGCAAAATCTAGAGAAATGTGCGAGGTGGCCAGCGGGGGACAGTTGTGACACATATCTACTGTACCCCCGATAGAGTTCTATTAGGAACTAATGTAATGTTAACATAACATTGTTTAGTTGTTCAGTGTTATGATAACAGTTTAAACGCCGTAATTAGCCAGCATAGGATGCAAATGAAAATAAAATGTGATATTTGTGATATTTAAACTGTGTTTTATTAATAAATATTGTTACATATCTTGTTCCTGCTTTATACATTTTAACCAGTGCTAATTTAAATAAAATGAATGAATATAAATGAATGAATAAACAAAAATGTTGCCCAATTGTTATTTTCTTTATTTGTCTTTATTTTTTAATTTATTTACAATGAATGGTTTGTTACCTTCACATCATTAAAGATGGGGTGTCTCAACTGTACCATGCACTGTCTCAACTGTACCACATGATATGGGTACAGTTGAGACAAAGTTGAGACAAAAAGCACCTTATTTTTATGAGCTAATTGTGGAAAATATAAACTACTTGTGGGTATTATTGATTGATAATATCTTAGTCTACAAGGTAATGAAATGTCGTGTGTCGTGTCATGTGGAAATTCACTTCTTTTCAGTGTCTATTTTTTTGTGTGAAAAATCTAAACGCAAAAAGTGTCTCATCTGTACTCAGTCTACTCTACAGTGCGACTTTCAGATCCCACCGCATTGACGGCATCAGCCAAACTCTCCCACTCATATTTTTTCCTTTTGTTATTAATTCCGGAGGACAAAGTTCCAAATATTTTTTTTTTTCGTTTCTACCTCCGATAGTAGCACCTCCAATTCACTCTCTGTAAAGTTTCGTTTCTTGCCGCCATTTTCTTACTGCTTTCTTTTGCCAAACTGGACTCATTACCATATTTAAATTAATTTAATTAAGGGAGGAGACTGGGTGGGGCGTTGTGCTCGTGCATGTGCGCTCAATTTTACGTTAACTGGGATGTACAAAGAGAATATGCGTGGGATCCTTCGTACGCAGAGATTCATACATCTGGGTTTTTTTGTGCGTACGCACATTTACAGCTTTGTCCGTACGCAATGTTTTAGTATGAATTCAACGCAAGTCTTTGTACATGAGGCCCTAGGTGACTACATTTGTCCGTAAAGATTCCTTGGATCAGGCGATGTTCAAACAGTCATATCAAGAGATGTGGAGTCATTCTGATTCACCAGTTTCAGGTAGATTAAAGAACGAGAGAGGAACTTTACTCCACCGGGAGCAAAAGAGTAACTTTATGCTTCTGGAAAAGTTCTCCCACACTTTCAATGAGAATGAGAAATTCCACATTAGTGGCTTAACGTCTCGGTCACTTTTGTGAAAGCTTCATTACTTTTGGCACTGAAATAAGCTAATTCCAACTCGCTCACGTTTCCAGACCTGTGAAAGACAGTCCAATAAGTGTCAAATATGTATCACCTAATACGCAAATAAGACAAAGAAAAGCAAGAGACTGTCTCTACAAGACTAATAAACTAATTCACAGGAAGTGTGGAGCAGGTCGAGGGAAACTAATTGCTTCAGATGATTCCCCACACTCTCGATGTTAAGTTTATAGCTTTCTTGACATAAAGGACTCTTTAATGCAGACCACCAAGGACTTGTTAAAAACAATGAAACGTTTCCTGGTTTCTCAGCCTGCTGAGAGAAATGAATAAAAGCTTAACGAAGCACAGAAGTATCCTTGATCTGCCTGGCTGATGATTATGTCTAGACTAATGAAGAGCCGAATTCGCCGCCTAACGGGTGGGCTATGCCGGTCCATGACAGACACTAACTCAAGGGTGAAAAAAAAAAATTAGGTGACATTCTGCCAATTAAAGTAGGTAATTCACACCCACTTGAGAGCCCCCGTAGCTAAAGGGCAAACTCAGATGAGGAAAATGGAACGCTTTGATGACCTGTGCATGAGAGAAATTTCAAATTTTAACTTGCCTCGGATCCCTTTTCACAACCAGCTTTATATTTACAGGGCTTGACATTCACTTTTGTGCTCGCCAGCCACTGTGGATAGTGGTTTTCCAAAGTTACTAGCCACTCAGCATTTTCACTGGCCACAATTTTAACATTGATACCATGGGGGAAAATGGCCATATAGATTTTTTCTTTATATAATCTCATAATTTAGCAGCAGGTATATTAGGCTGCTGTCACTTTAGGACCTGACACACAGATCCACTATACTGTTACACATACGTTTCTTACGTTCACTTAAAGGGATAGTTCACCCAAAAATGAAAAATACCCCATGATTTAATCACCCTCAAGCCATCCTAGGTGTATATGACTTTCTTCTTTCAGACGAAAACAATCGGAGATAAATTAAAGCAGGGGTGCCCAATCCTGCTCCTGCCGATCGACTGTCCTACACAGTTCATCTCCAACCCTAATCAAACACACCTGCCTTTAGTTTTCAAGTGATCCTGAAGACGTTAATTGGTTGCTTCAGGTGTGTTTGATAAGGGTTGGAGATGAACTGTGCAGGACAGTCGATCGGCAGGAGCAGGATTGGGCACCCCTGAATTAAATTATATCCTTGCTCTTCCAAGCTTTATAATGTCAGTGATTTGAGACAGAAATTTTTATGTCCAAAAAAGCACATCCATCGATCCATCCATCCATCATAAAAGTAATCCACATGGCTCTGGGAGTTAAAGGCCTTCTGAAGTGAAGCCATGCATTTGTGTAAGAAAAATATCCATATTTCAAACTTTACAAAGTAAAATAACTAGCTTCAGGCAGACGGCCTACGGAAGTCGGCTTACGCTAAAAGAGTTACCCCTGACATGATGTATGACGTCGGATGTAGGCATTGCGTAAGCTTTAACGCCTCTCGCGGTTCAAACAAATAGGGCTGGGCAACAAACTCAAGCTCCTCTTCACTTATATCGAAATCCTCCAACATTTCTCTTTAAAATTCTCGTTTTAGACTTATAATTCATGACCGGTGTTTTGTTTAGCTCTATCCTCTGTGCTTCCGCGTTCGTCAATGCGTCATGCATCGGGGTCAGGGGTTACTCTTTCGTCATAAATCGATGCGTACGGCCGTCTGTCAGAAGCGAGTTATTTTAGCTTATAACGTTTTTTACACAAAAGCATTGCTTCGCTTCAGAAGGCCTTTATTAACCCCCAGAGCCAAGTGGATATCTTTTATGATGATGGATGCACTTTTTTGGCCTTCAAAATCTCATCCTCTATTAACTGCTTTTATAAAGCTTGGAAGAGCCAGGGCATTTTTTTATATAACTCAGATTGTGTTCATCTGACAGAAGAAAGTCATATATACCTAGGATGGCTTGAGGGTGAGAAAATCATGGGGAAATTTTCATTTTTGGGTGAACTATCCCTCTAAAACATAACTGACTGTTTATGTGAATATTCGACAAGGCTGGGATTTTGACATTATTTTGTGTATTTGACTGTTTAAACGCAATAAGCAGGTGAAAAAGAACTAAATTTAGTACTGAGGCGGCTTCATGTGCACGCACTTTGAATAAGCACAAAATCTGCCGGAATGAGTAAAATTATCAGCAATATGCATAATCCCAAGCAGAAATTCAAGCTCTGTAACATCAACAATATTCATCTGGAGCAAATGAAACAAGTGAGTAAGGGCAGGTGGGTTTGTGCCACAACTTGCTGGTATCGTGTATCTATTCTGCGGAAAATGAGTATTGGAAGCGTTTCGGATATTTCAGTACACTAAATTGCACTTAATGTATAATTTCAGATGCCTTAAAGACTACATTTGAAAGCTGTATATATTATATAAAATTCAACCCGCCAAAGTGACTGCGTTACACGGCACTGCTGAAATCGACACGCATTTGGCAGGTTAATGTGAATGTGTGTGTTATATTTGTATATATTATACAAAAATTTCAGGTGTTATTTTAATTTTTTAAATACACAAAAAAAAAGCATGGCAAAGGGAAAAACATTTCATTTAGCAATTACCAAGCAAATTATATATTAAAAGATATATACATTTTATTTACTAACTTACCAGAAATGGCATTTGTAACAGACATAAGTGGGGAGTGAAGAGCAGGACTGACGCCCCATACGGTGTGGTATCCCACGATTCCTGCCAGGCCAAAGGTTGTAACTATCTGAGTGAAAGCAGCATTGGGAGCTACCAGCCCAAGACCGATCGCCGATGTCAGACCTAAGTAGAAAAAACGAGACGTAAAACATTTTGTTTTTCAGTAAGGTTAGGGTTAGGGTCATTTTGACTGTTTGACTATTTAACAGAGAAATAAATCTAGTGCCAGCAATGTGTCCTGCTTATACATCCCATAATCCTCTGAAAACAGCAATATGGCTGTGGGTCATGTACACTTGACTAATATTTGGTAGGCTCGCTGTCTGACTCAATTTTAAAACTTAATACACCATTTATTTTCAACTTTTTAGTTTGGAATTTGCTTTATAAGCATTCATAGTTTTATAAATATATAAATACATACATGAATAAAAAAAAGAACAGTGGTATAAGCTTTTGTAGTTATAAATAAATAATATTAATAATAATATTCCTCTTTAATATTATTATTAGTTATATTATTATTACACAGGTATTGACTGGCATTATGGTACTGCCAACTCAGACCAGCCATTGGCCATGCGGGTAAGAAAACTCTTCACCACAACAGACATACACAGCAGGAGGGCAGAACCCCCCCCCCCACCACCACCATTTTATCATCCTAGTTTCCTGGCATTCAGCTGCTAGAAGGTGCCAAGGTGATGTGGAAAATAAAACAGCTTGTGTCGCAATTAGGGGACCAATCACAATTTCAAAAGGAAGTGATTTTGGCCTTCCGAGCAAGTCAGGATTCCCTGTACCTAGACTCATACAGATACAGCAAACCATGAAAGGGCAGGAAGATCTCATTTGCATGTTTGTTTATCAGTCGGTGTTTATTTACGTGCGAGTTTTTGTGGCTTGTCTGAGTGAGGAAGTGAGCGCTTTGATGTGAAGCCAACATTGCCTCTCCTCACACGAGTGTTCCTCGGGCGTCTGCAACCAATAGAATTCATTTGTGCGCCGTTTGGTTTAGCATGGCTTTGGAGTCTAATCACATCTTGGGACAAAAGCGGGCAAACAGGGGAGCTGCTATTTTTGGAATTTCTGAGCAATGCAGATTGCTAAAGTAGATTAAAGAGAGAAAATAAAAATCTGATTAATCTCAAAGGCTATAAAGTGGGGGCGTTTGAAATGTACACGACAGCCTTATTAACATAGTTCAGTGTCAGAGACCACCAATGCAGCGGTCTCTTCCTCTTAAAATGCATGAGGAGCCGCTTTCATATTAACCCCGGGGGACCCGCAGAGATCCGGTGGGAAGAGGGAGGCAGAGAGGGCAGCCGGACTGTGATTTACCTCCGGTGTAAAGCCCAGCCGTGTTGAGGGTGGCTCTGAAGGGCGAGATGGCAGATGCCCTTTCCTTCTCAAGCTCCTGGACACCCTTTTGTTTTGTAGGCGCTGCCACTGGGATGTTGTTAGGTTGTGGTGCAGGGAAAAGCACTTCTCCGTCCTGCAGACAGACAGACAGACAGACAGACAGAAAGACAGAATTAAAATAACACCATCACTTAATTCCTTTGAAAGCTAAATGAGCGCCAGATTGACATTGAGTCTCTAATCAAATCAGTGGTCAGCTTGGATAAAACGTCATCTTGTTCTAGACAGATTTTGTGTTTGTTAAATCATAATGTATCCATCGAGAGTGAATGCAGAGAATCAACTGCTTATTTAATAAATGCTTATTTCACCAATATTATGGAATAACAAAATCACCCTTTACATTACCTACATTGACCAACATACAAAATTGACCATGTTATTATTATTTCAACAATTTACAATAGGGTTGCATTAGTTAAATAAATGCATTAAAGATTTTTTAAAACCTTTTTTTTTTTTTTTTTTTATGTCCTGCTCATTGTTAAATGTGAAGGTTTAGGTTAATACAACTGTTCATTGTTAGTTCACATTTTCTCAGGTCCATTAAATAATATTAAAAGATACAACTTTGGATTTTAATAATGTATTAGTAACTGTTTAAATTAACATCTACTAAGATGATAAATGCTTTGGAAGTACTTTTCATTGTCATATCATGTTAACTAATGGTAAAGGAATAGTCCACCCAAAAATGTTGCGTGTAAATGAAAGAAAGGTTCTACCACTTTAAGGTGCGAGCTGTAGCCTGCAACACAAAATAAAGGGTTTATCTGTCCTCCTGTAGCTAAGAACATTGTAGAAAAAAAAAGGTTTACCTTCATAACTACTGAACCTCGGATGACGTGGTCCATTGTGCCATAATCAAAGTCGTTTTTGACGTCAAAGTAAAAAACTTCCTTGTCCGGGCTGATGGCACGGAGGAGTTTGATGATGTTGTTGGAGTATAATGTGCTGGCCTGAGTCGGGAGGCGACTGGGAATATCAGTATAGCCAACGTGGATCACACCCTATAAGAAAGTACACGAGCACATTTTATGAAAGAAGTTAATCTTCTCGACCTCCAACTTTTGAATGGTTTAAAAAAACAAAAAACAAAAAAAAAAACAGTTAAAACAGAAATATTGTGAAAAAACATTACCATTTGGCATTATGCTGCATTCACGCCATGTCATAATTACCAACATTTCTAGATGAAAACATGTGACTTTCTACTCTGAGCCATTTATTTAGTCGTGCAGTACAAGTCGAAGCACTCTGTAAATTCCCAGTTTACAAGTTGTAATTACGAGTACTAGTAGGACGTGAGGTCACCTTTACTGAAGTCTTTACTGTTACACGATTATTCAGAAATCATTCCAATATGCAGATTTGGTGCTCAAGAAACATTTCTTATTATCAATGTTGAAAACCGTTGTGCTGCTTAATATGTTTGTGGAAACCATGATACATTTTGTTCAGGATTCTTTGATGAGCAAATGAATACAAAAAAACTCACATTTACATTTATTTGAACATCATAAAAGTCTTTACAGTAATTTATCATCAATTTATTGCATCCTTGCTGAAAAAAACGAATAATTTCTTTAAAAAAAATATTAAAAAAATCTTACTGACTCCAAGTGGTAGTTTACCTGAACCTTTCTGACAAACCCATGGAGCACATGTACGCTGCAGTTGTAGTGTACTCACTTTGTGAACAGACAGTTCTCCAGGAACCGTAGTCTCGATGTTTCCCCCAGCCTCTGCGGCCAGATCCACCACCACTGAACCATCTTTCATGGTCTCCACCATTTCCTTAGTAATCAGCACAGGGGCCTTCCGACCTGCATAATAATTTCAGCACAGTGAGACTAGTAAACCAAAACCATGACTGATATGCATTTAATAAGACTCCTCTGATGTGCCTTTTATCCGTGCAACCTAATATACTGATAAGCTGCTTTGCGGCTTGTTGGTTTTAAAAGAAAAACGCTATTCAGATAAAAGTGGAACAGATTGCATGCGTTTTACCAATTGGGGCGTGCTAAAAACAGCAAGGTATGCAGTTTGTTTAGGAATTAAGTTCTAAAAGTCCAACCGGTGGCTCCATAGCTTCAGGGATGGAAATAAAATAACATTGGAGTGACACCAGGAGTGTGCATGAGCATGCAAAAGTCACAGGAACTGACTTTGAGTGCCAGCGGTACTGAAAAAGCAACAGAGTGGAAAGACAACTCTCTGCCAACCTAAAGCAAGAGCGACCCAAAGCAACTCTTATGACACTTTGTAAACATTTTCTGTTATGGACCTGGCCTGATTTTTATTAGCTTTCAGTCATGGAGATTAGGACAACACATGCTTCAAATGAACACAAAGCACATCTGCAGCCACAGAGCTGTTAAATTGGTAATTGTGCTGTACATATTTAGCTTTGCTGGTTAATCCGTTTCTCTTTTCAAATGCCAATGATAGTCATACGAGTATTAACTTAAGGATGATGAGTTAAACCAGGATCAAAGTTAAAGGAATAGTTCAGACAGAAACTTAAAATTGACATTATTTACTCACTCTCATATTGTTCAAATAAGCATGTCATCGTTTTTTCCCATGAACCGGGAAAAACATTTTTTTTACAATTTTTTCCTCCATAGAATCGTGACAGCTCATCGTGACCAGGGAAAGACAAGCTCCAAAATGGACAAGAAAGCCCTATAAATGCACCATAAAAGTAGTCCAAAAGATGTGTGCCCTATATTCAGAGTTTCTCAAATATAATAGATTTAAAGGAAGTAATTATGCAATGATAACATTCACCTTTTACTGCAGCTCTCAAATCAACTGTAGCGCCTATGATGCAGGTTGGACATCGATAAATAACATCAAGATGGCTTATTTTATTTAAGAGCCACAGTACAGTGAAGGAAATGTATAAATAATGGCTTAAAATTGTAATTATAATTGAAATAATTGACTTTGAGCTTCAGAAGACTTAACATAGTCCATATGACTCTATATCTGCTATTTCAGAAGACTTATAACATAGCAAATATAGAGTCATATAGACTATTTTATGGTGCTGTTTGGGCCTTTGGAGCAAAGTGATCACTATGACAAAAATAATATTTTATGCATGGAAAAATGTGTGCAAAAAAATAAATAAAAAATGTGTGCATTTCACAGAAAAAAATAAAAGCAACAGGGTTTGTAATGACATAAGGGTGAGTAAATAAAGAGAAAATCAATTTCTGGATGAACTATTCCTTTTAAAGTCAAATGATGGAAAAATAAGAACATAGGCAAACAAGATAACTCATTATGTGCAAGAGTACATGCCATAGATGGAAAAGGGGGAGATGGAAAGGGAGTAAATGTTGCAGGTGTGCGTACCGGGGATAAGCGCGGTAGTGATAATGATGTCAACATCCAAACACTGCTTGGCAAACAGCTTCATCTCTGCCTCGATGAACTCCTTGGACATTTCTTTAGCGTAACCACCCTGGCCTTCTCCTGACTCCTTCACATCCAACACCTCTAAAGGCTCGGCACCCAGGGACTTAAACTGCTCCAGTGCAGCCGCTCTGGAAGAGGAGGACAAGACTCCATGACTAAAACAACACTGCCACCGAGAGGACACTTGCTGGAAATGAAGTTGATGGAACTTGTTGGAATCAGTCAAGCAGACAAAGTTGAAAGTCACCATGAAGTAGAAATGGACAGTTCCTATTTTTAATGGAATATCGGGGTCTTAAATGACTTATTCGTGCACGTCTTTTTTTATTATAATTAAATTAAAACTAAATTAAATAAAAAATTATTCGTGCACGTCTTTTTTTAATTCATGTGCTCCATGTAATCTTTATAGGGTTAGTTCACCCAAAAATGTCTGAATTAAAATTCTGTCATTAATTACTCACTTCCAAACCCATAAGACTTTCTTTATCCTTCGGAACACAAATAAAAGATCTTTTGATTAAATCTGAGAGCTTTCTATATCTCCATTGACAGCTATGCAACTAGCACTTTGACGCTTCAAAAAGTTAATAAAGAGATCGTAAAACTAATCCATTGGACAAAATCAAGTCCCACCCTATATGTATTCTTGTTAGAGAAGCAATTTCACTCAGATATACGTCACAATAGGGAAGACTATCACAAACTTCCATTTCATGCCGACTTAAGTTTTTTGTTAGGGATGTCCTGGAGCCTATCTCAAGGATTGGTATCAAGACAGATTATGCTTCTTTTTTTTTCCTCAACCAATCAGTACCGGTACCACCATTAAAAGGAAAAGAAGCTCAAATGTGCGCGCGTAATGCACAAGAACCAACGAGGTCTGTTCTAGCGCATCACACACGCATGTTCAAGCCTCCATATTTAGCATATTTGATGCACACCTTTGTAACGAATCACACGAAAGTCATTTACGGTTTATTTTTTATGGGTTGCACCTTGTTTCAGATTTGACTGACAGATTGGCATTCTGAAACCGCGAGCTTCAAGCTTTAATAAGTAAAATTTTATTGAAGTGTGCAATAAACAATTATCGAATCAGGACTCAGTTTCGAAAGATATTTAATGACTTATAACGGATGGGGGGCACAAAAAACTTGATTATGACATCCCTATTTTATGTTTTGTTCTAAAGGACAGAAAGGATATGAATTCTACCTAAATACACTGAGCTTGGTTCTAAAGCTGTAAATTCACACTCATTAGCAAAATAAAGCTTTTTAAAATATGTACATTTAAAATAATTTTAGCAGGATTAGTAGTGACTTTTTTTTTTGCACAAGGCCATTTTAAGTTCTTGTTTTTGGGAAAGCGAAACAGATTAAAGAAACATCATAAATCCAAAGTAGAGCAAAACGATGACTCAAAACTCAAATTTATAAATGCTGTAAATAAATAAATAAACTGTTAACTAATTTACATGCTAAATTTCATGTTAATTGGACAAAAGACCTACAGTAGGTTAGAGTCTGAAAAGTTTCTGAACAATCAAAAAGGCAGAAAAAGAAAATCCACTTGATTTTAAGAAAAAAATATAAAATAAAGGTCACCACATTTAATGTGTCGTGGAGATGTTGGTAAAACTTTGTATATTATAGCACCACCTAGTGTTTGATGGATGACTGTGCAATCTTGACAAAAATAAAACATTTGATCAAAAATACTGTAAAAACAGTAATATTGTAAAATATTATTAACTTAAAGTAAGTTTTCAATTTTAACATTTTAAAACAATTTATCTGATAGCAAAGCTACATTTTCAGCATCATTACTCCAGTCTTCGGTGTCACATGATCCTTCAGAAAATCTGATTTGGTAATCAAGAAAAAAAATTATAATCACAAATGTTGAAAACTGTTTTTTAAATTTTTGGAAACAAGTGATACATTTTTGTCAAGATTCTTTGATAAATATATAGTTCAAAAGAACAGAATTTAAAATACAAATATTTTGTAGCTGTCACTTTTGATCAATTTAATGGATACTTGGCAAAAAAAAAATATACATTTTTCCTAAATAAATCTATCAGTTTTAGGACCTTTTACCTGGTGTCAAACCCCCTGACAATGGCACCCATAGCACGGGCAGAGCCAGCAGCAGCCAAGCCAGCCACTCCACCTCCAATGATCAACACCTGCCAATAAGAACAGCCTTTGTAAAATTCTAACTCTGAAATAAACAGAAAAATCTAATTTGGGAAAGTATGAACAGCTAATATCTTCATCCAAGAACTAATGTGAGAAATGTACAGCAATGAATCAAGCAAACTCAAAATAAGCACTCAGGGCGTGTGTGCAGTCATGCCAGCACATACCTTAGCAGGAGGAACCTTCCCCGCGGCTGTGATCTGACCAGTGAAGAAGCGGCCAAAGTTGTTGGCTGCCAAGACCACGGATTTATAACTGCCAAAAAATATAAAAACCGCACATAAGTCATGGCCACTGATGAAGCAGAAATCGAGACATTTTTAAAAAGGCAAGACACTGCAGGTGAACAGGGTAAAATCTTTAACTAGTAAACCTCACCATACACCATAAATTTTGCATTACAAGTTTCCTGCCATGTTATAACTCAATATACAAATGACGCAATGACTAATTAAAAATTCACTAATTTGCATACATTTCCAGAACAGAAATCTTGACATTGTATAAAACCAGGTTTACTTCATTTCATATTGTTGATATGTTAGATGAGGATTTTATTTTTAGGAATAAGATTAAATAACATAATAGGAAATATATAGGAATAAAAATACAAAGTTTGGTGTTCATAAGTGCTACTGAAGTGGAGATTTATGGCTCAGTGTGAAAAAAACTTCTTTAAAGGTATGTATTGTAATGGAAATCTACAGGCGCAAAATGATAATAAAGTAATCAAATAAACAGATACAAATACAAAATGCTGTCTAGTCTTCTGCATTTATCGTTTTAGATGGCCTTACCCAGCAATGTTGGCCATGGAGCTGAGGGCATCATACCCCTGAGCAATAGTAACTCGGGGCACCTGGTCCATGGCCAGGACGGTGGTTTTGCGCCGGGACAACAGGTCCATCAGCTCAGGGTTCTGAGCGGGATAGATGAAACTGACGAGGGTGGATCCTTCACTCATGAGGTCGGACTCATGAACTCCCAGAGCAGAGTTTAAAATCGGGGCACGCACCTGTGGCGAAAAGGTGGAGAGAATGAAGCCTGGTTTATACTCGGCGCGTCCGCATGAGCATGAAGGTGCGCGTGGCAAAAATTACGCCAGCCTGGTGGTGCGCAATGAGAGCGCAAGACCCCATTTTGTGTGCCTTTTTTTTTTAGTAGATCGTCTTCCGAATATGCACAACTTTGAGGCTAGATAGTCTGTACCAGCACCCAGTTTACACTTTACCAAATTAATTGCTTACATTTACAAAATGAGCCATCAATAGCAGAAATAAGCCTAATAAAAATGTCCACTTTTAATCAAACACAACAGTCAATGTAATGAAAATGTTTAATGAAATAAGAAAATATTTAAGAGAATGTTGTTTAATTTACTTTTATACATGTTCTCATATCCATATATTTTGTTCTAATGTAAATGGTGAAGTGGACTAACAACAAACATCATCACTTGTGCTCTCCAAATTGACCAGTCAACCCAATCAGTTTATACATAAAGAAATGTTAGCTTCCCCGACAGATATAAATAGTTTAAATAGGACAATAATGCGATCAGAGATTGTTCAATGAGCATTTTGGTACCTTTTATATAACAAGAGTAAATACAAAAAATAGGTTTAAGCTTTGTTTTACTACAAATGTTATTTTGCTGACTTTTGCATGAATAAAAACAAAAGCCCCCAAAAAATAGGCACACAAAACAAGACAACACAGTTCAGTTACTTTGGAGTTTGCAGCTCGACTGTTGACAGCCCCTTCTGATAGGTGACTGTCCTGCCAAGGTACACGTTGAGTACCTTACCACGCTGCTTTCTGAAGGTTTACTTTAGAGGACAATTACTCAGAGTCGCCCCCTGTCGTTTCAAAGAATAGTACAACGGCAAGCGCGTCAAGTATAAACGCCTCGTCCGTTTGGAGATGTGCACACGCAGTCAGCGGAAGCTCGCGGTGCAGAGACAAGCGAAAGAATAAACAAGGCTTGAGTGTTAAAGGAACACTCCACCGTTTTTTGAAATAGGGCTTATTCACCTTCTTTCCTACATTTAGATAGGTGGGCAAATGCATTTTTGTCTCAGTGCATGCATTGTTTTAGTTTGACAGGGTTGGCGCTAGCTTAGCTTAGCATAATGAATGGAATCCTTTGTTGCCAGCTAGCATGTCCTGAGTAAAAGTGATATAAAAAAAACAAAAAAAAACACCTAATTACTTCTTGTGGCCTGCGTATTCACAACAAGTACAAATAGCGATGCAGATTAACACTAGGCGATTTCCTATGCAGATTTTGACTTGGGACTATATTAGGGGGAAGCACAGGCGAAGCACTGCTACTTGGGCGCAGAGATATCACGCCCAAGTAGCAGTGCTTCGCCTGTGCTTCCCCCTAATATAGTCCTTAATATACAAGTCAATATCTGCCTAGGAAATCGCCTAGTGTTAATCTGCATCGCTATTTGTACTTGTTGTGAATACGCAGGCCACAAGAAGTAATTAGGTAGGTTTTTTTTTTTTTTTTATCACTTTTATTCAGGACATGCTAGCTGGCAACAAAGGATTCCATTCATTATGCTAAGCTAAGCTCACGCCGACCCTGTCAAACTAAAACAATGCATGCACTGAGACAAAAATGCATTTGCCCACCTATCTAAATGTGGGAAAGAAGGCGAATAAGCCCTATTTAAAAAAACGGTGGAGTGTTCCTTTAATGAAGACTTAAGATTAATGAAATTGAAGGCCTCTAACAGTACCTTAAGCAGAACATCAGATGAAAAGACATCTTTGACATCCCTGATGGTGGCTCCTGCCTTCGTATACATGTCATCGGAGAACTTGGCAGATTCCCCAGCACCAGACTCCACCACCACATTAAAGCCCTGCTTGATGAGAGCTTCCACTCCGGCTGGAGAGATGGCCACTCGACGCTCATTCTGAAAGATTTCCTTGGGAATGCCGACAGTCAGCTGTTTGTATGGAATGCCTGCAGGAAATCACAGAATTACAGAATGAGCATGAGATGTGCATATCAAATACAAAGGTTCAACAGGTGGGCCCTGCGCCAGTAGCACTAGAGAATCTTTACATTGCATTTCTAATGTAATTATGTAAAAATACTCTTATTTAAAAAAAAAAGTACAGTAATAATAATAATAAATAATTATTATTATTATATTACTTTGTATAATAGAAAAACATTTACATTATAATACAAAGTAAATGTTTATATTATATAAAGTTATATAAAATAAAATTGCTTTTACTATTATTATAGTTGTATTCTAAATAAAAATAATAAAATAACATAAATAAAAATATATATTGTTTTACATGAAAATCTATAATATTATTTTATATTTAGAATACATTTAATAATAATAATAATAATAATACAATAATTATTAAATACATTTTATCTAACTTTATATACTATAAAAAAATAAGTTACATTATATGATCATGTAAAATACTTATTTAAAAAAAATATATTATACATTACTGAAATATAAAATCTGAAAATTTGTTTTCTTATTTTAAAAAGTACAACAACTTTAAATCAAAAGCCTACCAATATTGTGATCCTGTGAATTTTAAAATGTTCTCTTTTTTCAGGTACATAAAATTTATGAGTAAAACCTTAAATTATAGTTTTAGAGAACCCAACACCACAGAAACAAAGTGAAGTGTGAACAACTGATCTCACCTTTCTCTCATAGCCAATATAATCTCTCAAGATAATTTCTAACCCGTCAGACTCTCTATTTTGAAGTCAATGAGAGGTCAAAGAGTAAAGCTGTACGATAAAGATAAGCACCATATACGGAAGCAGACTTACAACTGGTGAAGGAGTTTATAAAGAGTGGTAAAAAGAAAATCCTTTGAGACCTTTGTGTTGGACTAGAGGTCCATGCAGTCCCCGTGTGACCTGTGGTTTTACAGCTACGTGCATTTTTACAGTAAGGTGAGACCATGTGACTTTCCAACAGCTCCAATTCTGCAGTCATATTTTCAAAAATAAAACTGAGAATTTCAAGCTGTAAAACAGAACATAGCCGGGTTTTGGCATGTGTAATAAAGTAAATCAAGTTGAATTTTTATGCACAGCTTCATTTTATGAGTTTTGGTCTGTAAAAGTTGTGCAAACAACATGTGGTCTAGACAGGCTGAATATGCATCAAGATGTCATCCAAGTCAAGTCGCTTGTGGAAAATTCCATCACAGGCATGATCTATAGATAACAACAACATAAGCTCATGTGAATCACAGACTTCAGCTGCCTAGAGGTGGTTAAATTGGGCCACAGACAGCAAAGACAACTCAAAAAGTGTTTGGACACTTCAGCCATATGTATAATCTATGAATGTCACTGCAATAGATATCAAACAACAAACCAAGAGGCATTTATTATTGGTGTAAACAAAAACCTCTTTGTATAACTTAAGCCCAAAGTAATTTTTGATATCAGGAGGGTCCACGGTCGTCTGCGCATACTGTCCACATGAAGCCCAATTTGTGTCCGCGAGGACGGTACACGTACAACAGCGCATGTGCTAGTTACTTGAGCATTTGAAAACAAAGTCCACTAGATAGTGAGCACGTCCACATCCAAAGGAGTATACTTTGAAAGTCTTGTGCGTGTGTGAGAGAGCGGAACGCAGAAAATAAAGTGTACCCGCGCTTTAGAGCAGCTCTGCTTTCTAGCATATTCAAGGGCAATTCACTTTTCTTTTTTTTGTTGTTGTTGTTGAGTGTAAGTGACTGTGACTGTTTTGTGACATGAGCATAATGCCAGTGCTAAATCTGACCAATCCGGATAATTATATATACTTTACACAGAAAATAAAATTACACACTACCGTTCAAAAGTTTGGGGACAGCAAGAAGAAGAAAAAGAAAAAAAACACTTATTTAGGATGCATTAAACTGGTCAAAAGTGACAGTAAAGACATGTATAATGTAACAAAGTTCTCAACATTGATAGTAAGAAATGTTTAAGCAGCAAATCAGAATGATTTCTGAAGGATCATGTGACACTGAAGACCGGAGTAATGGGTGCTGAAAACTCAGATTTGCCATCACATGAATAAATTACATTTTAAAATAGAAGTTATTTTAATTTGTAATATTTCACAATAATACTGTTCTTACTGTATTTTTAATCAAATAAATGTAGTCTTGTTTAGAATAAGAGACTTTCAAAAGAACTTAATCATACCGACAGTACTATAAAAAAAAGAAAAGGAAAGAATTTGCAAGTAGTTTTAAAAAAAAAATTTTTTTTTAGCATTTCCAGATGTAAATGGAAACAAAGTGAATATCTGAGGCCCACAAACTTCTTTTAACTACACTGACTGCTGGCATTCACCATAGACATGTGTTTCTTTTCCCAGCAGGCATTCTCCTGCACAAGCTGTGCCACAGTTCTGGTTCCTCAGCTGATACAGTGCCAGAAATAACCCGCCCCAGCTGTCATTTCCCCTTTAAAAAAAAAAAGTCTGCCATTAATGGCAGGTCTCAAACACGCGCTGTATCCAGGCAGCCAGCACGCTACACAGGTCACCTACAGTACACTCATTCATTTCCTGGGACCTTCAAACACAACTAATAGTGGCAGAACAAGCAGGGCAGAGAGACACAGTGACCTTGAGGGACACTGCATATTACATACATGGACTGCTACAGAAATATTAGGGCAAGAAGTTTGGGAATGTCTCAGTTGCTTTTGTCATTCTTACAACAAACTCTGCTGAGGTAAAACAAATGATGTTTATATACAAGCATAAGTGACCCGTATTCAAAGTCTTTAAATAACCTCATTCATTCATTTATACTGAGGGAAAAATACCTCAACCAAACATGACCTGTCACCTCAAGTCGCCGGGTTACTAAAATTGAATGTCTGAAACAGAACTTGTTTTATAACAGTTGTAATATTCCAGTAACGTTACCTGGGCTAGCGAGGCGAGAGAGGGCTTGATGGGTCCTAAAGAACCGCACACATGGTGTCTTCACCGACTGCACACTCTGAAGCTTAGCACAGGCCAGCCCGGAGAACAGGGGGCTGGAACAGCTGGTGGCTACCACACGCAGAAGACTCGCCATCGGAGACACAAGGAGGAGCTGTGCAGTTGGAACAACCCTCCTCCTACATGTGAGGGAGCGAGAGAGAGAGAGAGAGAGAGGAAAAGAAGTGAGCCAGATGACCTATCCCACAATGCTCCACTCTGCCCCACTAACTGTTGCTCAGCTGTTTACCCACCTCCAAGGTGACACACATACGCTCATGGTTAACACAAGTGAACTGAGCATATTAAGTCACTATGTCCTCACACATTAAAACATCTTACAAACACAACAGAACACAAATTCTTTAAAGGAATTAAAGGGCACAAAAATGAATAAAAATATATTCAATACTGTTCAAAAGTTTGGGGTCAGTCTTTTTTTTTAAAGAATTTAACGCTCTTATTCAAGCAAGGATGCACTGATCTGGTCAAAAGTGACTGTAAACATTTATAATGCTACAAAATTGTTTTGTTTTTTATTTAAAATCAATGCTGTTATTTTAAACTTTCCAAACCTGGAATAAAAAGGTCATGGTTTACACACAATTTTAAGCAGCTTTTAGCAGCTATATCAGTATATCAGAATAATTTTCTGAAGGATCATGTGAAACTGAAGATTAAAGTAATCCAGCTTTGCCATCACAAAAATAAATTACATTTTAAAATAGATAAAAACAGAAAACAGTTATTTTAAAAATAAGTTTTTGCAATATTTCACAATATTATTGTTTTAATGTATTTTTGATCAAATACATGCAGCCTTTGTGAGAAAAGACCCTGAATTTTTGACCGGCAACATATAGCCTACATGCATAAGCATACACAGATACATATATTAATTTTACACTATTTGTTTTTGCCACCATAACTCCAGTTTAATCCAGAGAGTAAAACAGTCTAGGGGACGCCGAAGCAAACACTGAAATGTGTAGTGAAGTGTGTTTGTTTAGGTAAGGACTGTCTCTTCAGGTGATAAGGGTTTGTCTCAGAAGGCCAGTGCAGGTCATACAGTAGCAGCTTACAGACAGACCTTATTATACTGTAGGTCTAAGACACCATAAACACTATCTGCATATATTCTGATCCACAGTATACTAAATATACAAAAAGAACAATAAAGGAAAACTTAAAAAAAAAAAAAAAAATTGCATGTTGCAATGTTTTTAGTTGTTGTAATTTTTGGATAATTTTTAATACAATTTTGATGAATGACGTAATAACGAATATTATAATTCTATAATTAATTTTCTAAACATCATAATGATGACATACGTTTTTAAATGTTAGATACGGACATTGTGACCTCTCAGGTCAAACAGGTCATCACAACTTTAAAGGGTTATCAGAAATTGTATGCATTTAAAACAAGCTACTTTTCATGCTAGGTAAATTTTAAGTTAGACAAATACTTTGATACATATCTAATATGTCTCTAAACAAAATAAATAAAGGATTTGTGGTATATTATACACAGACGTCTAAGTAGTTTCCTTTCTTTAATTATACATGCATCCCACACATAAAAGCAGTGCAGTGGTTATGCGTGTATGAAGGCGTGGGAAACAATTAAATCACAAACGAGTGCAGACAGACTATATTGGATTATCGTGAAAACTACAATCCAATTCCAGCCCCACGTCACCGGACCAGAGAAGTGACATAAGTCTCTATCAGATGTGGGGCAACTCTTACTGAACCGTACACGTTCACTTTAATTTATAAACTACAATGTTTTGAAAATTACAATATCCAACATATACGGTTAAGAGAAAACGAGTAAATTAGCGCCAAAAAAAACAAACAAACAAAAAAACCTTGATCGTCCTCGTGTCTAGAGTTTGTTATTGGACAGTGCAGAAGTCATTCATCAAGCAGCTCAATGACACAAGGCACGCAGAACATTTTATATTTTCATTCATATCATGCGCCTCAAACACAACAGCCCTATTCACTAAAACCCGTTATGCACCGCACTAAGTCAAAAGCAAGAGTTTGCGGCTCTGGGATCGACAGAAGGCGGGCACAAGCGCTCATTTCCCCTTCTTTCCTTTCAGTAACACACACTAGCTTGATAGCTAAGCAGAAAGCAATAACTACATGCTGTCGTTTGCATAAGGAGATCAAATCAATGCATGACCTAATGCATTTCTTAGGATCAATTGATCGATAAAGAACAATTGAAATTCTCACCGAGAGGAGAAAGAGCATCAATGAGCGACCTTTGAATTGCGGGACGGAAAGCTTACAGCCGCCAGCAACCCGGAAGTACTCGCACTCGCGCTCACCTCTATCTTTTAGTGGCTTCATTCGACCGTCCATCAACATGTTACTCAGTCATGTGCTGTGGGCGTTTGTTAACTAGATTGAACACAGACTAGTTTAAGATATTTAGGTATATTTTAGGCTTAAAAAATATTTCGTAAAGAATATTAGCAAAAATAAATAAATAAATAAATTGTCACATCAAATCGTGTTGCTTTTGTATTATGGGAGATTACAAATTTAGATAAACTTATTATGGGAGTTGTAAAATTGTATCATGGTAACCAAAGTTTTTTTATTTTTTTATTTATTTACGCATATTAATAGTAAAATAAAAAATAAATAAAAACTGATTAACGGTTGTTCAATTATTCAGTTAAAATATGTAAGGATTATTGCATTCAATTTGCTCCGGAGCAGGTTAGCCGTGTAGCGTAATTATATATATATTGAAATACATTCATAATCTTTAATTACGGGTTGTATTTTTAATCGTAACATTGTTTAACCAAAGTCTTTACGCATATAGAGATTCACATGTCCAGCAGGGGGCGGTAGTAGACAAGGACAAGACTTCAACACTGTCTGAAAGCAACTCACATTTCAAAGAATCTGAGAAATCTTGAGAAAGGTGCCCCAAATAACTAGCTTCTTGATTTTTGCTGTACAGTGCACAGTGCAATTACGATTATTCTGTTCAAAGCACATTCAGACCATATAAAGCCCCCAAAATGTAACAATGTTTGTCCTGATGAACTGTTTTAGCCTACAATTTCTTTGTTTCTTGGCCCCTTGAAAAAAAGTACACCCCTGCTTTCACAGACAAGGCCTAAACTAGTCCCAGACTGTTTGAGCTGTTTTAACTGAAAGCAATTAACTTGCACTTATATATCTTAAAATATGTCAGTGCCATTGTTTTGTCTCAAGATGCACATAAAAATTTTTTAAAAAACATTTTTCTAAGACACGTATATAAAAGCTTAAATGCCCTATTTTAACTAAGGCCTAATCCTGGCTTAATCTAAGCCCTGTCTGTGAAACCAGGGCACAGAGTAATGGATTAGTGAGTGGAACTCAATGTAGTTAAAGGAGCAATAAATAAAAATGAAACACTTGGCTAATAGTATAATATTGAAACAATTGAACAAGTAACACTGACATTTGTTAAACATTTAAATTTAAAAACAAAATCATGAATATAATTAAACAATTTTTGAACATCCTTTCCTTCTGTTCCATTGGATGTGGTGCTTTTTTTTTCTTCTTCTTTTTTCTAGTCTCTCATATGTTTCTGTTCAACTAAATCCATTTGTGGAATGTCTGTGTACAATGACTGTTAACCATTAACTCTTCTCCCAGATTGCTACAGACACTTCTCACAATTCTTCTCACACCAGGAAAAAAAGTTTTAGCTTTGCACTATATAACAAATTAAAATTAAAACGCATGGAAATAATCCTTCCCCACCTTATTTATAGATCTCTTGTAATGTAGGCCTACTGTACATATTAAAATATAAATTCATATGAAAAAAGTTAAGGGCAAACATGTTTAACATGTTTTATTTTAGTGTGGATCACATTTCACAAATTTCAAAGTGTGTCATGGAAAGTTATTTACAGAACAAAACTATTATGTAGTTTCATGTCTAAAAAAAGACAATCTAAAAATATCATTTGACATTTTAGTCTGATACAAACAGACTAGTTTGTGTTCGTGAGAAACACAGTGAGATTATTGGAGTTCTGTTACTAATCATCATAGTTTTGATGTCTGTTTTACAGATGCATGGATTGTAAGTGTCCAGAGACAATGGTGAATAAATGAAAAATGTCTGTTATTCTTGTTTAAACTTCAATATTGACTTTCAGAACACATATTAAAATTGTCAAGATATAATCTGCAATAATAATTATTCTCCAAAAGAAGCGGCTAAAACAAATTGACAACTAAATCACATTAAAGTTGTAAAGGGGTTGGCTTTCATCCTGCCCTTTCATTCTTCTCCTACAAAAGCTCATCCTCCATGCAGACACAAAGTTATGAAGCACAAGAGGCTGCTCCGCATGCCTCAGAGCTCCACGTTGCTTTGAAGTTTAGAAATTCCAGGAGTTTCCTGTAACAAGGTCGAACTCTAATGTGAACCAGAAGCTGTTTTTTCTCTCTGCCTCCTCACTCTGTTGGTTAGTGGAGAGTGTGAAGTCTCGGTATGTCTCGTCTGTGGATCCTCCTGCTCCTGTTGGCACACTGGATCAACAGCCCGGTGCTTTCTGCAAAAGCAGGCAAGAAAAAGCACCAAGGGAAGAATCAAAGTGACTCTGCAACTCCCAAGGAGGACGTTGGGTCAGATGGGGCTCGCGAAAGTCAGTCAGAGTCGGACTTCTTGGCTGATTTTTCCGGGAAACACCGCCTGTGGGTGATCACTGCGCCGTCGCATGGTGACAACTATCTGCGTATGATGGAGAAACAGATTCAGGAGTCTGAAGGACTAAACTGTCGCTTGGCAGAAAGAGACACGCTCGTTGTTACTATTATTCAGAATGCCATGATGGAAGGCAAAATCCAACGCACAACCTTGCACGGAGAAGCCACTGTGGAGGTCATGGACTCTGAAATGGTGAGCAAACTTCTCCATTACCTTGAGGTGGAGTACCATACATTCTCCATGTTGATTCTGAAGAAGAACATGAGGGTTAGTGAAAGATTTCCTTACCCGGTTCGTGTTGAGGCCATCCTTGAGGTCATTGATCAGCTGCCTGTGCGAAAGTTGGAGAAGGTCGCCAGAAAGGGCTTACCAGTTAAATGCAAGATCACAAAGAAGAGGTTAGTGATGAAAAAAACAGGTTCCAGCAAGCGTAGGACCTTCAGCCCACAGAGGCAAATGAACACCACGTCCATCCTTACACAGAAGATACGTCTGGACAAAAAGGCAACATTGAGAAACAAAGTCCAAGATATTTTGAGAGGACGCTCGCGATTCGTCATCCGTAAAACGACGGGCAGCTCAGGCAATGGCAAACCATCAACTAAAGCAGGGTCAGAATCTGGATATAAAGGAAATGAGAGGCTGAAGCACGACAACCAAAAGAAAACTCCTGATAGTGACAGAAACAGAGAGCGAATAACAGAAGTGAAAAAACATTCTGAAGCAGATCAAACGCAGACTAGTGCAAAATCGAATTTTGACACGCTCAATGAGGATTTCAATGGAGAACAAACCGTTGACCATTCAACCTCTAAAAAGAAAGGCAAAGGAAAGGATGGCAAGAAAAAGGGAAAAGGAGGGAGGAGGAAGTCGCAACGAGAAGCAGATGATAAGGAAAAGGCAGCTCTTAAAGAATTCATGCAAAACCTCAAAGGGAGAAGAAGACTTCTTGTAAGTTCTTGATTGAAATCTTCATACATATTTGCAGCTCTCCATGGAGTGGTGTATCTGATTATGAGGTTTTCTTTTTGCGGTACAGGTGATTTCATCCCCAAGTGATGTCTCAAGTCAGTATATCAAACAGAGAGATGATAATGAGCTACGTAGCTGTGAGTTTTCCCAAAGAAAGGTCTCAGTGCTGTCCATAATGGGTTCAGATCATACTCTTACGCTACACATCCAACACTACCAAGGTAATTCAAATGTGTAAACACTGACATTAGTAAACCACTTGTAAAATTGGTTATGAAGATAAAGACTATACAGATTTGTACAGAAGAATAATCAAACTACTTGTCGTACTGTATGTTTTTGATTCACTAAAAAGAACCAAGTCATTTGTTTCAGGAATCATGCTACACAGGTGGCGCTGTATGTTTTTCATTCAATTAAAAGAACCGGCTCAAAAGAGTCATTTGCTTGTAAATCAAACCACACAGGTCTCTCTGTACTCTGTACTTGCTCATAAGAGTCATTTATTTGTTTGTGAATCGAGCTGATCGAGTTCTTTACATTATATTTAGAAATGTAAAATGCTCAATGTTCTTTTTGAAACAGACTCTGAGCCACCACAAGCATCCTTGCCAGAAAAGTTCAGAAACCCAGAGTTAATCAGCGAGATCCGCAGGGAATATGGACTGGACTCCAAAAACTTCTCAATGGTGTTGACTGACTATGACCTGAGGCCGAACGTAAGAACACTTTATTTTCTCCTAATTCACAGTGACTTTGAATGACTGCTGAATCAAAGGCATACTTGTGGTTTTTAGCTTAACAGGGTTTTCAGCAAGCCAACAGCTCCTTCCAATTTACTGGATTACATTGACAGCTTTCCTTCACGTCAATCTGAGAAGGAAGACGAGCGAAAAGCTCCATCACGCTGCTCTAAAGACGAAACGAACAATCAGGAGAACTCGCTTCTGAGGTAAACACAATGAGTTTCACCCTGCATTGAACTGATTACTAATTTTTCTAATTATTCTGATTATCATAATTTTTTAGGTTTATGTCCAAACGAAGACTTCTAATCATCTCAGCACCTACAGTAGATGACTACTCATTCCATCAGCAGCTTCAGGCACTCAATGGACAGGAGTGTCCAATGGGTATGCATCGTGTTTTCTGAGCTCTTTCTAGTGTGGATATTTAATTTAAAAATGATTCACTATATATTTGGCAATCATTCAAACTTAATCCGCATGGACAGGTATCCGTCATTTTGCCTTGTTGAAGATTGTGGGTACTGGATCGACAGCTTCAGGAACAGTGGAGTTTTTTCCATTGAATGGTGAGATCATAAAACTTTTCCTTATTTCATGCAAGTAATACATAAAGCTTTAATAAATATTATGAAATGAGGATGGAATATTGATCATGCCCTACAGGAAAAAGTCAACCTGAGAAAGAGATGCTCTCGCGGGATGTGGTGGAGAGTCTCAGAAATCAGTTAAAGATAAACAGGGACTACTTCAGCATGCTGGTGGTGGGTAAGGACGGAGACGTAAAGGCCTGGTTCCCGTCTCCAATGTGGTCTTTGGGAAGCATCTACGACCTTGTGGACTCGATGGAATTGCGTCAACAGGAACAGAAACTGCAGCAAACACTTGGAATTCACTGTCCAGATGAAAATACTGGAACTTACCATGGTTACAGAGAAGAGACAGAGGACAGCTATTTGTACCACAGATCTGAGGACTAAAAGTCATCCAAACAAAGACATTGGACATGCATATAATGAACACGGCATGCATTTGTACATTTGTCATCCCCATATCATGTGATGCAAAAGTTATAATAAACAGATCTTGTATGAAATTCATACATTCACCTTACATGTTGTTGCTATGTCCTGTAAAATTTCATTTCCTGGCATCTAGTCCACATGCTACTAGCATAGCTCTTTTTTAAGCTTTTGATATTAAAGTCTATTTTTTCAAAGCTGAAGAAAATGTCAGAGTGTCTTTAATGTCTTTGTGAGTTACTATTCAAAAGTTTGAGGTTGGTAAGATTTTTTTGCAAGAAGTTTTCTTATGCTCACCAAGCCTGCATTTGTTTGATTAACAATACAGTAAAAAACATAAATATAGTGAAATATTACAATTTAAAATAACTGTTTTTTATTTGAACATATTTCAAAATGTAATGTTCATGTGATGGTGTCGTAATACACAAACATGTTTAAAAAAAATAAAAATTTAATTACTCTCTAAGACAAGACAGACAGTAAAAATAAGCAAAATAATCAAAAGGCTTCAGTGTTCTTATATGTGTTCTTATAGTATTCCATCATGCACAGCAGGGAAGCATATTCGAGTATAGAAAGAGCAATTGTTCAGTATGGGATAGGCAAATAGATTTGATGAGGAGAGCGATAGGGCTTCCTGTGATGACAGTGCAACAGGCTGCATGTAGATAGGGGAAGTAGCCAGGAGTGGGCAGGCATTTACAGTCACAAATAAAGTGAAGCAAACAGAAACACGCTCATTAGTCTGGTCGAGAGCTACTAGTCCATGAGAAGATCTGGGAGAGGATCTTTTTCTTGGCTCGACCACCATGGTGAGTGTTCTTTCTGGTTTCATCCCTTAATTGTCATATTGTAAGGGCCGGAATGTAGCTTTATGACAGTTTTTAGAAATTAGTACAGATAAACTGACTGTATGAAATCAGATTGTGAACTTGTGATGGTGCAGGCGGTTTTTTCTGTGCATAAATTGTCTTTTCTAGCACACTACGTTTATCTGACACTGTTTGTCTACTTATTATCTCGTTATGTTACTTTTTACGTTAAATATTTCTGTTGGTATTGCATGTAATTTCCATTATCATAGGCTTTGTTTGTTGCACATCAGTAAAAGATAAGACGCAAAAAACGAAACTGCTAGGAAATAAAATGTTGCGTTTGTTACAAAATTTCACAGTAACTTCACATTTTTCACATCTGGGGAATGGTTAGGGGATTTTATCATGTGTTTTTGAGTAAAAAAAGATTGTGTAATGTTTGGCCAGTTTTTGCTTCACCAACACAACTTAGTTCCTCTTCGTCTAAACACACTTGAGTTTCTCTCTTCTTCTGCCATCTGGTTTTCTAGCTAGTTGTACCATACCGTCAATTAACTGTCACAAACCGGTTTAAATTTAAATCTGGTTCTGCCCTTTGTGGTCACAGCAACCCATTCTGCTTCAGTTTAATAATACCACATTATCAATGTGAAACTACGGTAGGACACCTGTTTCAGATTGCATCACAGTCACATTGTGGGATCTCCCAAATTCCCTTCTCATGGCCATTTAGCTTCTCCATAACCGTTTGAGAAATACACACACAGACATCCATTGGTTCTTTGTTAACATGTGTTAATACACGCAAGGTCTCATATTCAAAACACACATTACACAAATCACCCATCCAAAGAACAGAACTATGGACTTTTTGTGAGGCTGCTTTGCATGTCGGGAGACTTTAAAGGTACAGCTGTCGTTATAGTAACAGCCATAATAAATAAAAATGTATTACGTATTCTTTGTATATCTTTGAAGCTATTAGGACTAATTTTTTAAAGCATAAAAAACTGAATACTGGAATAGCATTAGAAGACATCTTTCTGCTTATACATTTTAGGTTATTTTTTCAGACTTACTGTAGCCGTTGTAACAAAATTATGATCCCAAAATTCTGAATTCTGTCATCATTTAGGCAACTCGCCCTCAAGTTGTTCCAAACATATGAATTTCTTTCTTCTGTTGAACACAAAAGAAGATATTTTGAAGAATGTCGGTAACCAAACAGTTGTGGGGCACCAGTGACTTCCATAGTATGGAAAAAATACTATGGAATTCAATGGTGTCCCACAACTGGTTACAAACATTCATCAAAATATCTTCTTTTATGCTCTACATAACAAATAAATTCATATGTTTGGAACACCTTGAGGGTGAGTAAATGATGACAGAATTCATTTTTGGGTGAACTATCCATTTAATTTTGCTTCGCAATATATCACAATTCAAGATTGCCCCGAGGAATACGAGTGTACTTTTAAAACCCTATACAAACATACACATATTTTGACATGTATAAATTGCATTTACATCTGACTCTGGGTCTTTACTTCATTTGAGCACAGCTGATATTTTTATGAGAGCCGTTTGATGTCAGTTGCACTAAACCTGAGGCCATGCAGTCTGAGATTACACAGACATGCTCTTTTTGTGTGATCTCATTGCAGTCGATAACAAATGAAACGATCAATTCATGTGGCATCTGCAAACAAACAACGTCTCAAGGTTTTTTGGTGCAAGTGTCCTTGAAGAATAAATACAGGTGCAGTTCATCACATCAACTATCTACTTGTTCTACTAATATTTACAACTAGAAAGTTAGCAGTCACATTATAATTTAAGCATGCAAAATTACACAGGGTCAGAAATGAACCAGAAATGAAACATTTTAGCCCTATCACAAGATAGTATGCTGGTGCTGGTATTTGCTCAACCAGCAAATTAATCAGAAACACCATAACAATAACAATAAAAATTCAAAACTATTACACCACCCTGCAATGAACAGGCAACAGGATAAAAATAATAGTAAAATTATAAAATAAAAAACATTATAAACAAAAAATAAAAACATTAAAAAAAGGATAAATAACATTTAAAAATGTACAATGTTAAAATATACAAACAAATCCACTTTCTCACAAAACTACAAACCCTGGAGCTTTCAAAGTTGAATTATTATTAGCCAAGTTGTCAACCTGTTACTATATGAATTTTCAGGTCAGAGTTCACTAAAACATGAACTTCCCACTGTCCCACTTTCTCATGTCAACGGAGAAAAGTCTAATGTCACCACACCTGTACATTTTGAACAGTTTATCTATTGTTTTACTCTTTAAAACCTAATACATTTGTGTGTGCTATGTATTTTTAAGATAAAATTTGTAAAAAATGTAAAAATGTAAAATGCAAAAAACTGATAATTGGTTAAGTGTAAGTTACCTTACCATTTACCAAGGACAACCATAAATACGTTTTTTGAACATCATATTATATATAATTTTACTGTAAAGTATGGTCAAATGTAAAGTTTTAGCAAATTAAAACTATCCTCGATAATTACAGTACAATTTACAGTGAAAACAGTAAAAGGACATTCATGGCATATCACACATGATTATTTTTCTTTAAATAGTTTTGGGTTTGATTTTTGTGATCAGTAACATACATTAGGATGTTCTGTGTTACATTTTCTGTTATTTAGTTATAGCATTATTTACTTTACAATCATGTGCAGGGGTACAGCTGAGGTTTCGGGTCCCACTGGCTAACTTTTTCGGATCATTATGATTGGAGCACTAATTTCTCCGCAATGGACCACGTTTTATGGACAGACAACTTATGATGAACTCTGATTATTTTTCTGCTGAAAAATATACAGGCATCCTGTAATACCAGAAACATCTTCTCTTTTTTTCTTTTTACCGTAAATTAATCAGGATATTTTTGCATAAATACAAAGACATGGCTTAAAATTTCCATTTAAAGTACTGTATGTGGTTTTACAAAAATGTCTACATTGCTGTTGTTTGTCAAGAGCGTAGTGATATTGTAATTGGTTGGCCAATGTCAGTTCCTGTGTCTAACAGTTTCTCTTTTTCGCTCAGTGAGTCAAACAGTTCAGTGTGTACCTCTGGGTCAGGCCTGTCACATTAGAAACTTGTCCAAAGCTTATCAGCTCTTCCTTGTGAGAGGTCTGTCCTGATTCAAATGCTTGTTACCAAGGGTGCGTCACACTCATCGCCCAGAGTCTCTCATGTACGCCATTGTATCGCTAGACACGTTAAAACAAAAGGCTAGAGCATAACTTTTCTGTGAAAACACAGAGCTGTAGTCCACAGCGTTGAGATTTCCGGGTAAATCAGCTTGATTTCACATTGGGGATACATCACAGACAAATAAATGACGTTTTTTTTCCAGAAAGAAATTTGCATCCAATTGCGCAAGATTTGAATGGCAGGCAACTGACAAACTAGCATTAAAAGCTAATGCTATTTCATGGTTATTTTAGTTTTATTTTACAAAATTTTATACGTGAAAGTAGTGCATTTTATTGTGACCTTTGTGCACCTATCACAAATTAGACATATACTGTTAGAAAAAAAAAACTTTTCTATTCATTATTTTGTATATAAGTGCTGTAGTAGTGATCGTAGTGACTTCCTGCTAGTTTGGTGTTAGTCCTGCTAGATAAATGCTCTCAGTTCCTGTGTGATCTCAGAAACTCTCAGGTTCAGTGTAGTTGACAAACAGCTCTGATGGAAAAATCAACTGTGCTAAATGGTAGTGGAGACCCCAGATCAGAGGTAAATATGTTTTTATAGATATTTTTTATTTGCAGACTGTTCAGGTGGTTCATTTAAGGTATTGAACATAAATTTGATAAATCTTTTATAGACGGTTCAATATAACAAAAAGCAGCTGCTTTACACTACAAGACTACTTGACATAACCCTAACCCTAATTCAAAAAATGTATATAGAATACACATTAAAGTTGGACAGACATTAAAAGTATGAGTTTTAGTATTTTATACTGCTTTAGTTTAGTTTGTAGTATTTCTTAATAGTATTATTCAAATTGCATGAATTTACTTAATTTACTTTAAATTATACAACAAAAGGTTGTCAAACCTAGGCATGCATGTCAATGAACAATATGAGCAAGATAAAAGGATAAAGAGTTATGATACATGTTTCTTTCACTTACTTTGAGAGGTTTTTAAGAAATATTAAAGCCTGTGTGTCTGTATGCCAAATTAACTCTTAACGTATTCCTTTAACGTAGTCGCGTAGTTTTAGAGACCTATTTTAGAGACCTACCTTTTTTAATGTTATCATTATCGTCCCGATAAGAACATTTGGTCGATATATTATAACCGATAAATAATGGATTATTTCCTTCAGCTGAGACACTTCAGATGCGTATCCTGTTCACCATGGTGCTTTTGAATTGCTTGAAATATTATTGGATTCCCTTCAAAAAAGGAAAATACAGTTACAGCAACATGTGCAGCACAAGTCTGTCATATAGGCTACATAAAATAATAATGAGAACATTATAATTGTGTGCTTGGGACATGGCTTTTAATGATGAAACTTTTGTTTTTGTAATCAGGCTCTCAAAACATTTGGATTTAGATTTATCGGCCAATATATCGGTTATCGGCTTTCAAACATAAAGAATAATATGTTATCGGTATCGGCGAAAATGTTCATATCGGTGGATCCCTAAGTTTTACCAAACAGCGTCAACCAACTGAACCATGCAATTGCAATTGAGTTACACGCTGATAACGCAGTGCAGACTAGTGGCCGAACCAAGAAAACTGCAAGATCAAATATAATTTTGGCCTAGTAAAGGGGCCTATCGCTCATCACTTATGGTGGTACACTTTGCACTGCTTTTTTGTTGCGTTTTGCTCTCAAAACAATACTTTTTACAGAGATAGCAATGCCATGGGTTTGATTCCCAAGAAATGCATGAACTGAAAAAACTGCTTAATGTAATGCTTTGAATTAAAGTGTCACAAAATGCAAAAATGTTACTGTAATGTAGACTATGATGCATACTAAATCACACACAGAAAAAACCTTAAACATACTGATAAGAGCACAAATACGGATGTGTACACTCTGCCTAGGTTTGTCTCTGTTCCTTAAACTTTGTCTTTCAATCTATGCTTGCAGGACAACAAGTCAGATGTAAAAGCTATCATGGCTCGTTTCCAAACAGGAGGTGCATCTACGGAGGGGACTCCAGGTGTTCGTCCAAAACCACCTGTCCAGCCCACATTGTCTTCAGGCCCAGCGGTGACTGCTAAGAAGCCTATTCTCGAAACTAGCCTCTCCGGTGGAGCTACTACTACCTCAACTGCCCCCAAACCAAACTTTTTAAAGAGCACAGTCAACACAGCTAGAAGCGCTCCAGACATGCATGATCCTCCGAAGCCAAAAGCTTTCGGGACTAGGTTTGAAAACACACAAGAGAACAACAGAGTCAACTTTAAAATTCCCGTCAAACCTAAACCACCAGACTCGTGCCAGGATTCTGAGACTTCAAAGGCCCCATTCCCAAAGGGACCACTACAGAAGCATCCTTCAAGCATTATGGCGAACGAATCAAAGGTGATAAGTCCAAAGCCACTGGCTACTACGGTAAAACCACCCTGGGTCAAAGAAATCCCAAAAGCTGAAGACAATAGCTCTAGCACCAATCCCACCATTCCAAAAATGCCATTAGCACCCAAACCGAAAAGCACCATGGCTTTGTTGCGCCAGCAGCCGGAGGAAAGTAGCACTATGGAGCCTGCAAGACCTTCCTCAGTATCTCATCAGAAACCATCAAGTTTCCGTATTAAAAATAGCTTCAACAAACCAGAGGAAGTTGTTAAAGAGGGTGCTAAAGCACCAAGTGCTAATGAGTCAGTCTCAAAGCCCGTAACACCTCATAAACCCAACTTTCCAAAAAAACCATCCGGGCCTCCTGTACAAACAGTGAACAATGACCCTTCAGCCCCCAAGAAGAAACCTTTAACCAATAGCTATGCCCTGGGCAGCGCCCCTGCCAAACCCAACAGACCTCCCAATGTCAACCTTGAGAAGTTCAAGAAGGGCTCAGAGAATACAACAGACAGTGAGTACTGCCCTCCTGGAACAAACTGCACATGCTTTTTGTACAGAAGAATCTGATGTAACAAAACAATAGGCAATATGCACTTCACCAGTTATATCAAAGCCACAAAAACTTTGTATGCAAAGCAGTCACTGCTCATAAGCACAGTGGAGTAGACTTTGGGCCAAAGTGGTTTCCGTGGTTTTACTTGTGACTGCTCTGCTTTCCCCTGAGACGGTTAACAAGCATGCACAATAGAACAAACGCCATAAAGTGATAAAAATGAGAAACTATGTAGATGCATATCTTAGTCAGTAATTTATGTCCAAATGAGGAACATCACATGACTATATCAAAAGGTTAGATGCAGCTGATTCATGCACTTTGACACAGTGCAACATGCTTGTCTTTGCTCTTTAATACATTATTACAGCACAGCATGTGAATCGGCATCAGAGGTGCCATCATGAAATGAACATACAGGTGCATCTTGCATCAGAGAGCAATAACAACATATTGGAAATTCAAGATTTCCTGCATGCGCTGAGCTAACTTCCTCGTTTGTGTTTCTCTTTTCACTTGAGAGCTGAAGTCAGTAAAAAAAAAAAAAAGGGAAGCTAATTTAAAATGGGAACATAGTTTTAGAGATCACTTTCATTTTTAACTTGTGATAATGGTGAGATCCTGTGTATGACTAGTGAGATCCTGTGTATGACCAGGTTTAGCTCTTGAGCGCCATATGAAAAGATCAGATTATTTTACTATGGCTATATGGTACTACTTTTGTGTTCTGCAAAACTAAGAAAGTTATACAGGTAAGAAAAGACATGAGGGTGAGTAAATCATGACAGAATTGACATTTTGGGTAAACTGTTCATTTTAAAAGATAAGAGCTGGTCATAAGGTTAACTATTTCTTGCAGGTCCTGGACCAAAGAATGTAGTTCCCCCTCCTCCACCCGCCTCTCACCCCAGTAGTCAAGTACCTCCACCACTGCCCTCTCAACCCTTACCTCCCAGCCTGCCCCCACGACCCTCAGGACCTTTGTGAGTACCACAGACATGCTATTCTTTGTACTGTGACTGAATTACTCATGTAATGACTATTTCTTCAATGTGAATGTGATGATAATTCACACCTTTATTTTTGTCTGCAGGATTCAAGATGAAAATTATGACGATGTGGAGAGCTTGAGAGAGACATCTAGGGGTGAGATATATATATATATATATATATATAAACAGACATATTTTCATTAGAGGCTACTTTCATTTTTGAAAGTAGCCTCTTGTGCTCACAAAGGCTTTTGATCAAAAATACAGTGAAAACGGTCATCTTATTTATCCCTATATACATTTCTTATTATTATCAGTGCTAAAAACAGTTATGCTACTTAATATTTTTGTGGAAACCATGATACTTTTTTCAGAATTATTTGATAACAGATTAACAGTTTTAAACTGCATTTGAAATAGAAATCTTTTGTAACATTATAAATGGCTTTACTGTCACTTTTGATCAATTTAATGCATCCTTGCTGAATAAAAGTGTTTATATATATCTTAAAAACTACATATAAGTTTTAATATATAAATATAAATACTTACAATACTATATAATTAATGGTACAATACAATATCTTTACAATATCTTTTCACATTTTATCACTACAGGCCAGAAAATGGAGGTAAGAATCTTAGCAAAGGCATACAGATACCTGGACGGTACACTAAAAGTTTGTTTGTGCAGTGTCTCATATCTTACCTTTTTTAGGGAAGTGGAAGTGATGGTGAGATATATGAGGATCTCGATGACAGTCGGTAAGATGTTTTAAGCTCTATTGCTGCCACTGTCTGTGATACACAGCGGTTACTTTAGCCACCTGGAACAGAATGAAATTGTAATATCAACTGTTTTGCCATGTTCTGTAGTGTTTACTTGTGTTTTTGGCTAATAAATGGTGTATGGTCTGCTATATCACAGGTCTGCTGCAGAGGCATGTCAGCCTCAAAAGAAGCAAGACAAAGAACCTAAAAATCAGAAAGACCGT
Source organism: Leuciscus leuciscus (assembly GCF_965113295.1). Lineage (NCBI taxonomy): Eukaryota > Metazoa > Chordata > Actinopteri > Cypriniformes > Leuciscidae > Leuciscus > Leuciscus leuciscus. The sequence continues at coordinate 24,836,621 of NC_138740.1, read as the reverse complement.
GAGAAAAAGGAGAAAGAAGCAATTAAGAAGTTTAAAGTAAGATGGGATTTTTATTTTAAAGCATATATTTAGAATTTAATACCAACCAGTTATTGAGATTTACTTTACTGGATCATGAGGATTCTAAAGTTTTTTGTTTTTTTTCTGATTTGTTCTTTCCACAGATAACACCGCCGCTGCAGGTTATCCATCAGGTAAAAGCTAAAGCTGACTGCAAGGGTGGGAAACATGACCTCTCTATAAAGAAGGGCGAGTCAATTGATATTATTCGAATCACTGACAACCCAGAGGGTAAATGGCTGGGCCGGAGTGAAGATGGATCATGTAAGAGTTCACACTATAAAAAGTTTGACAATATGAACTGGTCATTGATCACCACACATGAGTACTTTGACAAAACATTACTGAGAAAAGACATATGTAGATATTTCTCTATATTTCAGTCGGTTACGTTAAAACGGAAATGGTTGAGATCGACTTCAGCGTCTTGAAGAATCAAAGCCTGTCTTTTCCTCATAACTTGGAAAATGAGGAGGTGTACGATGACGTGGAATCTATGGAAGATCAAGGGTAAGAATCTGTAACACTTAAAAACAAAAGTTCATTCTGCAGAATTCCACCGATTTTCCCTAATAATTCATAATAGGAAGATGTGAAAAAGCAGATTTGATCTGCACCTGGACATTTACTTGACGTCACATTAAACAGTCTAGTATCTAGTCCAGAAACAGTCAAGCAAGTTTAATTAGAACTTGCACAGCAAATACTGCTGTTCTCATTCATGTGAGAATTTATATTTCTTTCATTTTTCAGGAAAATGAATGGGCAGCGGGGTAAGTTTTAATATAACCAATCTTTTCTCTGACTAATTGACTGTAAGGTCTAAGTTTAAACTTGTATTAACTGTAATAATTTAAGTTTGAGGGGTGATACTTAAAAAAGTCTGCCCTCTGCTGTTTATAGTTGTTTTACCTCCACCGCCAGATGATGATGTGTATGATGATATACCTGATTCAAATCCTAATCCAATCAGGTAAGAGCAAAATATACATATATATATTTATAATGTAATGTAATGTAATATAATATAAGATTTCCATACTTTGTTTATATGTGTGTGCCTGTATTCCCACACTGCATTCCTCTGAAACCATAGCAGTGGAGATTCCAGGCCACTCTTTAAATCGCGCTACTTCTTGGACATGCTCAAAAGTTCGGTTGACCGGAGAAAAAGCCAAGTCCACAATAATGAGTAATTTTTGCATTAGTAAGCTAGAATCAGTCAATGTTACTTTTCTACATTTTAAACCCTTACCAATCACAATTGCATATGCAATTGCATCTATTTGCTCTTGCAAAGCAAATTGAATAATTGTTCCTTTCACAATCAATCCAATCTGTGCAAAAACGTCAAATAGCGCCTTCAAGCTAATGTCTTCTGAGCCTCCTGTTATTTACGCTTTTCTAATATCTTCTTACCATAACGTTTCTGGATATGGATGATTCACTAATGTTCGATTTACTAATGTTCTATTCCCAAGACTTCAACCTCCCTTGATTTTGCTTTTATCTACAGAAAACAATATAAACTCCAAATTAAGTCTGTTAATTGGCTTCTGCCCATACAATTATCAAATAGCTTTATACTTCTTTTTCAGCATTCCTCCACCTCCACAATTTACACCTGAAGGAAATAAAGGTAAAAATCATTTTAGTCCTATATAACGCTTTCAAAGTAACTGTGAAACCAACTCTATGTTTCGTCTTCAAATGTCTTTACATCACAGACATTTGCCAAGACATATACGATGATGTTGATTCATTCCCTCCCGCTCCATCACCTTGCAGGTAAACAGATGTTAGCTTAAGTGCGTTGCTATTAATGTTGTAAAATAATATGATGCCATACACAGAATTAAACTCTTAAAACATACTATATATTATATATATTAGCATATTTAAATTTGTCTGTCTTGATGATAATGATATTTTGCAGCCTTCCTCAAATGAAATCTAAGGCGACCAAAGTTCATGAGGACCCAAAAAAACAAAAGAAGTTTGAGAAAGAAGAAAAGGAATTCAGAAAGAAGTTTAAGGTACGTATGAGATACCTTTGGCCATAATATATGAAACAAAGCTAAGTTCACATAAGAGTGCTTTCTTCATTGAATTAATAAGCAAACAATTTGGTATTTACTCTACCAGTACGATGGTGAGATTCAGGTACTTCATCAAGCAACAATTGCCACCAGCAAGAAGGGCAGTGGGAAAGAGCTGGCTGTACAGGCTGGGGAGACTGTGGACGTCATCAGCAAATCTGACCCTGACAAATACATCTGTAGGAACAAGGAGGGCAAATGTAAGTGACATTAATTGTGACTCCAGATGAGTTTAATCTATAAGATAAGCAATGGTAATAATGATGAAATTGTAAAATTGACTTTCAGTTGGATATGTGTCAGCGAGCAACATCCAACCAGAGTAAGTTACATTTTGTCAAAGTTTTTTTTTTTTTTTTTTTGGAAAGTGTTTTATCAATGTGTGAACATGCAAAACTAAAATTTTACATTTTGTTTACATAGTGAGGAGGTCTATGATGATATTGGAGATGGTACGTAGCAAATACATGCACCTGAACATTACATGAAAATATTAAAATGCAGCTATTCTACTGCAAATGTAATGTCATTTCAGATAAGAATTTAGACAATATCAATTAAAGAGATAAATCCATTCACATCTTCAAAAAACTATGTCTTTACAGACTGTATCTATGACAACGACTGAAGATCTCACATCATCTCATCTTCTGGTTCAGCTCATTATTTCTGGCCATATTGTCTTCTTGGTTGTTGATGTTAAGTGTATTTATTATATGGACACAATCATTTGGAGTTCACTACTTCTGTTGGAATAAACAGTCTAGTACCATTATAAAATCATAGTTACCTTGACTCAGTGAAAATAAACGGCTTCTTGTCCAGATTGGCCACCCAAAATAGAGAGTTCTCCAGAGACTTTCACTTTCTTTTTCCTGTCATGAGTTCTAAGACACATTAATAATTCATCGCTGTAATCATGTTGCTGAGTGAAAGGCAGTATTTTGTAACTGGTCTTAATTTTCTCATTTACTTGTGCTTTTTTGTAAATATTATACAGCAAAAGACTGAACTGTTTTCATAACATGCTAATAAATGTATACATTTGCTTCACTTTTAAATTCAACATGTTAATTGCATCGATTTATTTAATAGGCCTACAACTGTTCACATGATTTATGTAGAACAAAAAAACGTAAGCAAAACTCTGCAGGACAGTGGCCTCCAAGACCCAGTTGCCCATCCCTGGCCGACATTCATACCTTCGCATTGTTTGGTTCACTGTGTTAATGTTTTACACACTTTAACTTATTGTCCAGGTGTCATCAGGCAGTCAGGTGAATGTCTGTCAAACAAAAGGTAACGTTATAGATGTCAGGGAGGTCGGTGTTGTCCGTTGACGTCCGTTGACATAAGAACTGTTATTCGTTCGTTTATCTTTTTTTAGCTGATATTATGTAATTTCGCACCGGTAGATCATCCCTTGGACAGAATATAACCAGTATCACTGTATGTAACAGGAATAGAGGCTGTTTTAAGTTACATCTTTACCCTCTTGTAGCGGTAAATCGTGATAACTGGGGAATGCGCGTTCACGCAATTCATTTTACCTGGCTTTCCGATGCAACAGATTCGTCGAATGCGATTTTCCACGGGACACAAATAAACAAAAATGTTTTTCATATTATTTGAAAATGATAGTATCATTATTGGATTTTTTTTTTCTCGGTAACGGTTCTCATGTATTTCATGCAATAACAAGAAAACACACAAAAAAGTAAACAACACTATGTGGAAACCAGCCTTTATATTTGGTGTTTTTGTGGCCCTACAATGAGAAAGAATACATTTTTTATAATTTAGAAAACAGTTTGTGGCATTTACATTGAGCACAGTAGCCATGCACAATGCACAGTAAATAATGTGGGATACTGGTGACAGCTTATTAGCTTACAAAAATAAAATATTACGTACAAAAGTTTATCAACAGTTCACAAAACATTACACGTATTGCAGATTCTCTCCTCAAAAAAAATTAAACAATACACAGTAGTTTCTAAGTAAGAATCAGTTCTTATAAAAACGTCTTGCTTCTTTGTTCTAGATAATGTGCACTTATTAGATAAATATGTACAATTTGATTCAGACACTGCTTTTACAATCAGTGAATTAAATATATATCAAATAACCTTACCGTTAAGCAGATATGCTTACACAATATTCTTCAAGCGTGAAAAGACATCCTTGGCTGAATTATTGTACTTGTACCATTTCTGTACATCCGTTACTATACATCAGTATTTAGTCATATGTATCCAAAACTGCATCTTATGGGAAAGTTTGAACATGCAAGAAACAATGTGACAATCATGAAAATCTTCCAGATGGCTGATACTTGCTTAAAATAATATCCTCATGCTATGGAGTATGCTTAGCTGTATAGCACTTAAGTGTATGTGAGTATAAATGTAGGTATAGAAAGAAAGAAAGATAGAAAGATGCTTTTGTGTCAGTGGTTTAGGGAAACATTTTCACATCTTTGGCTGCACGCATCACTAAAATCCTTTGAAATGTCTCATCTTCTCCACCCAAAATAAGCAATGTGTATTTGAGCAGAAAACCAATAAATAGATCCAGAAGAATTATGCCCAACAATTCTGTCTTTTCATGTTCAATACGACTAAACCTCTCAAGACGGTTGCGCTAGTGCATTTATGTTATTTTATAATCCTTTTAGTATTTCAAATGCATGCATTTAAAGTACAATATCACTTAAAGCGTCAATCTAACCTCACTAATTAATGTCTGTCTTGTGTCTGAGGAGAAACAAGTCCATTCTCTTCCATATTCTGTCAGCTGAACCACCTGCAGCAGCACAAGATGTGGGTTCAGTCCAAGAGATGCAACAACTGGGAATGTCCAAGAACTTGCAGAGGAACGGCTCATCTCAGACTGAACTGAAAAGCTCAAAGCGTCAAAGAAGGCTCAGGGTGATTGAAAATGCTTTAGGTGTAAATAGACAAAAACAGGATGTCAGTGTAAAAGTTTCTAATACTTTCAGTTCATCGTGTGTTGGCAGTCGGAGCTGAACACCTGAAAAAGAAGAGAACATGACTATAATGAGAAAAAGAAAAAAAAGGAGATCCAAAACATGATCCATCATTATATATATAGCTTCAAAATAGTATACCTGTAATTATGTCCTGATATGATGATCTCCCCATGACAAGCTTCCATTATAAACCTTCTTTGCACTTGTCGGGTATCCAGTGGTCCATCATCTCCCTCAGATGAGGAATGAAAGGTAGAGGCAACAGGAAAGTGGGGTGTACGCTTTAGCACACACAAACACATATACTTCTGTGTGTGTACACGTGTGCATATAAGATGTTGGGGAAAGAGGTGCAGCGGTCTGTGGAAGCCATTCACAGGCAGGTAAGTGCAGGTGAAGTCAGTGTCATTTATGACTGGGGCTAAGCACAGTCGGGGTTGGAGGGTAAACTAGTGCCACATTGACCCGCTCCGAGCCGTTCTTGGGGCAGATGATCTCAGTAAGTCCCTCAGGTCGGGGCTGACTTAACAGCTCACCTATAATGTCAAGAAAAAGACAAAATAGGTTTTGTTTAATTCACAATCTGCGATTTTATAGGGCTCCACAACATAAATAAAATGACTTTTCTAGATCCCAGATTACCAAATCGCTCAATAAATAATACTATAATAGGTCAGAGGTGGGCACAAATACATCAAAAACTATTTTGTTACAAACTACAAATACTGGCTCATGAAATGTAACAAAATAAAATACAAAATACTGATGTGAAAAATGTATTTAAATAAAATACAAGTAATTAGTATTTAGAAAATAAAAAAATACTCCCACAATAATCTTAAAGGGTTAGTTCACCCAAAAATTTAAATTCTGTCAGTAATTACTCGAGTTATTTCACATAGTGTTTTAGCGCAGCCCGTCTGTGTTGTACGTCACACGCATCACACACATGACCAGCGTCGGCCAATAGTGAGCCTACGTGTGACGTACAACACAGACGCGCTGCGCAGATTTACTACGTGAAATAACTCGAGGCCCAGAGAGAAGGAAATGAAAAGTGGAATAAAGTCGTTATTTTGGGGGGGGTTTTGCGCACAAAAAGTATTCTCGTCGCTTTATAAACTTAAGATTGAGCCACTGGAGTCACTTGGACTATATTAACGATGTCTTTAATGCATTTTCTGGGCCAGCAAGTTATAATGTCTTAGAAGCCTATGGAGGAGTGAGACAGCTCTCAGATTTAATAAAAAATATCTTAATTTGTGTTCCGAAGATGAACGAAGGGCTTACGGGGTTGGAACAACATGAGGGTGAGTAATTACTGACAGAATTTTCATTTTTGGGTGAACTAACCCTTTAAGTCTTTTTTTTTTTTTTTTATTACTGAAAGGTCAATAACACAAATAGTAGCAATAACACAAATATGAGAAATGTGTAAATTCAAAATGGCCAAGTAGCAAAATAAAAAAGCATGGCCATTTCACTAAATCTCTACAGGGTCTGAAATGGCTCCCTCTGACGTAAATGGCATGTATAGCTAAGTTCACATCAATGGTGTGGTATAGGCTGCCCTTAATAGCAAAATGTGTTTGATGTAGGCTACGTAGCCATATTATCACCGTTACTCTACTCGTGCCTTAAGGCTTGAATAAGCGTAGAGAGACATTTCCTCACCACTGGCTAAGGGAGGGGAAACAGCTGTAAATCTATATTTATGTTATGTGCACTAACAGCTTTAATGAGGAACTTTATTGAAAGGTCAATAACAGAAATAGTAGCAATAACACAACTATGCTACAAAAAAGAAAACTAAACCATTGTCATTTAGGCTAGTTGTTTTTAAGTACAACCAACTTCTCCAATAATTCAGGAGTTAATCCCCTTCTATGAGGGCGGTAGACCATGCCTGCAAAAGAAAAGAGATGCTCAACTGGTGCTGATGATGACAGAGTGGTGTTGAATCTCACGAAGAGCAGCTTGATTAGTGGATACGAGTCCAGTGAAGCCAGGTCCTTTCCAACACTATCTCACGACCAATTCGTACGAATTTGTACGAGTGATAAAAATGTGGCTAATTCGTATGACGACTTCTCCTGTGTTCAAAACTCATTCACTTCTTGGAGGGAGCCCAGTCTACAGGGTGTCACGTGATTTTTGTGCATCTAACCTGGACATTGCCATTGCCAACATCAGACCGAAAATATGGAAAAATCATTTACTATGGTGATAAGCATATGGTGATATTTCTTAAGTATTTAAAATACTCTAAATACACTCCATCAAATTATTTTGTTACAAACTACATTTTATTTTTTCCACACCTGCAAAATACAAATGACAAAATACACTAAAGTAATTAAATACGTATTTAAAATACATTTAATTGAAATACTGCCCATATCTGCTGATAGACCTAACATTTACTCCAGACACAGTAACAGTTCATTGTCCATTTCAAATCGAACGTAATCAAAAATGAATCGTGGTTCACTGACTGAGTGAGTCTGATTCAAAATGCTACCTCAAGAGGGAGCTCAAGGCTAACTGGCTCATTAAAAAAGAACCAGTTCAGTACATAGAGGAATTGTTTTGACGAAATAATAGACCTTTAAGACCTACAGACCTACTGCGAGTTATAACAGTGGAATTTCTGGTGAAAAACTACATTACCAATGATTCTGTAAAAAAACAACAACAAAAAAACACTCCCGTCCACTCCAATGAAGTACTGCGAATTAGGTAGGCTAGTCAGTCTCCCTCCCACTCTCAAATATTGTAAATATTAAATATCGTATGCATCTATAATTATGTATAGGCTACTGTTTTATACATAAACAACATATTTAAATCAATAGTTATCCATACATTTTTTTTTTTTTGTCATTCAATCACGCTGCTTCATGGGATTGTAGTTCTTTCCCTCATTAAAATGGAACCCGTTTGTCTTTTGTTCGATTTCCAAATACTTTTTTGCTTCAAATCAACGTTTGTAATATTGTGATTCATCTTAGAGCTGGTTGGTTTGGCTCATAGCTTACCATTCTTTAACTAATACCTTAGTTAACATTAATACCTTAGCATACATTAATTCCTATTGGAAAAATGAATGGGAAAAATACTTCTAGAACCAAGGCCGATGAAAAAAATAAAGCAGACAGGCACTGTTTCGCTCTGCTGCTTTCAGAAACAAAGGAAACAAAGTTGCACATTCAACGGAGATAAAAAAAATATATAAATGTTTTTTTACTGCGGTGCGTTTATTGTTTTTGTCGCATTTGAGACCAACTGGAGCCCTCTTTATGACGTATATTATTTACATCGTCAAGTATTATTTTTCAAATATCAAATTTTAAAGAAATATCGAAATATAAGTCATTTAACATTTTCTCAAAGGCTTTTCTAATGGACCTTTAAAATCTACCACAAGGCGGCGCTGTTTAACAATCTTTTATCTGGGCATGAGTAAGAACTCTTGAGTCCAGTGAATAAACCTGCAAAAACACAATGGCTTATAGATAGGGCCAAAGATATTAAAGCTTTTTGTATTCATAATTTAAAACTCATCGATCTTCTGAAGAACTACCAGTTCCCATAATACTTTAGAAGCGCATCTGTATGCCTTTATGAGGTGGATTATGTCAGTTTATCTTCCGAAAGCAAACCCTGATGGTTTTTCAACATCTTTTATTGTCTACTGCACAAAAACAAGTGTGCTAGATTCAGCCTAAGCAGCCTGAATTGATAGAAGAGTCGTCCATGTCTATAAATACATAGAGACTGTAATGAAGGATTCCAGTGTGCTAGTCAGCAAGTCAATAAGCTAATGGCACACTTTGAGTACTTCAGGGGGATCAGACCAACCGCAGGAAGACAAAGCATTACATCATGTGTCAATCCAAGAGATTATAGACCACAGTCATCTGTACAGTGCTTCCACGTGACTTTGAATTCGAAAAGCAGCCAATATGTTGAAAAAAACGTATTTAATGGCAACATGTTAATCTCTCAAATTAAAATGATTATTATATACTGGAAATGGGATTGATGTTACTTGTGTTGGGGGGGAAAGTTCACTTCGTCTCACCCAGAAAAAAACACACAGGTTGTGAGAAAAAAAGCATAAGAATTCTCCTTTTGTGGTCCATAAAAGATAGAAGGGCATATGGCATTAGAACAACACTAGGGTGAGTAAAATATGACTTAATTTTTATTTTAGGGTGAACTATCCCTTTAAGAGTTTTTGGAGTCTATGTAGATTCCTTTATTTGTGACCTAAGCACAGCTTTTATACAGTATCAACCCCACAGAAGAACTATAAATAATCTGATGCGCATTAACGATATAATAATGCGCCAGCCACTAATATTGCCTTGATCCATCCTAACATCAGGTTTGATCTGATTTTAACAATAGACTTGGCTTGAAAAAATGGCTTGCAGTGAAACGTCTCCCACACCAACGGGGAAGCAAATTATGCCATGAAGCTGTTTAACGATGCAGCTTCCTGACAAGTAATGTGCAATTAGCTAAAAAGATTAGACAAATGTGAAAATTTCCTGTGAAAACTCCTAGTTATGTACTTTAACACATAAAATAACTGCACATCATGGCATTGCATTATACAGTACATCCTCGGCACAGTGGCCTGACTGGTACACCACTTACGCCATTAGGCTTATTGATTTTCTGCTCTCCTTCGTTCTAAATAAAGGAGGAAATTCCACTAGACTGAACTTGGTCACTCAGCAGAAAGATGAAGGCCAAAGCAAGTCCAACAGATAGAAACCAGATTTATGTGAGATTAACAAACAGTTAGCACACAGTGATTGCCAAAGGTCTCATTGCTGGTTATACATGATGTGTTCACTGTAGACAGTGATTGAGAAATTAGTCAGAAGTCCCTTTAAGGGAATCATATGGAATAAAGGTGAGTGTTCTTGCTGATTCATGCACTAGTTATTATTATTACTCGCTCCTCCTCTAGTCTGGGTCATAGTGCTGCTAATATGGGTTGGAACGCAGTCATTTCTGGCATCAAAACTTAAGAAACTGCCTTCTTTCTTGACTTTTGCCCTGAATAACATTTCCAGGTGTGTTTTTGCACTCGGGTCTGTTTGTTCCTCTGCCAGACTCTCCATTTCTGCATCACATACTTTTTGTTCTTGCTCTCTGAGGTGCATTATCAGGTCCATAAAAGGTATACTGCACTCCCCAGCCAAAGCTTCACGTCAATATCACCGTACAACAATCCCCAGTAAGCAAGAATGGCTTGCAGGTTTATGGATAAAACACAAGAGCAATGAACCATGATGAGCTATCAAGGCCTGTGCGAAGAACAATGACTTTAACAGACAAGTCTTATTGTAGCTGTACGGTCACAGAAACAGAAAAAAAGAGGCTTCTTTATACTTCCTTAAAGTCAACAAGAAATTGAATCAAGAAATCAATATTTTTCTTAATCAAGAATTTTCCCAATGCAAATTCTTGCTCTTAGTGCGCAATGAATATAAAATAAATAAAAACCTTTCCCTCGTAGCACGAATCTCTCCTTATAAACTAGCTAAATGATCCAATCAATAACCAATAAACAAACACCCTCAATTTTTCTCATATTACACTAGGAAATACATAAAATTGTGCAAAGTGAAATGGGTTGCAAATGTCAGTTTAACAAGACTAACTAAACTGGAATAAAAATATGAGAGGATATTTTATGCTGAGAATATTCTCTCTTTTTTTTTTAATCTCATTCTTTCTTATCTCTATTGTATGGTATGGAAGCTTGTTTCTATGGAAGCTTGTTTCCGCCACATAAAAAAATAAAAAATAAATAAATTGCGACTTTTTATCTCACAATTCTGACTTTTTTTCTCAGAATTGCGAGATATGAAGTCAGAATTGTGAGATATAAAGTCGCAATTCTGAGAAATAAAGTCGCAATTGCAAGATATAAAGTCAGAATTCTGAGAAAAAAAGTCAGAATTGCGTGATATAAAGTCAGAATTGCGTGATATAAAGTCAGAATTGCGAGATATAAAGTCAGAATTCTGACTTTTTTTCTCGTAATTGCGACTTTATATCACGCAATTCTGACTTTATAAAACATAATTGCGAGATATAAAGTCAAAATTGCGTGTTATAAAGTCAGAATTGCGAGATATAAAGTCAGAATTGTGTGTTATAAAGTCAGAATTGCGTGAAATAAAGTCGCAATTGCGTGTTATAAAGTCAGAATTCTGACTTTTTTACTCGCAATTGCGACTTTATATCACGCAATTCTGACTTTATATCTCGCAATTGGGAGATATAAAGTCAGAATTGCGTGTTATAAAGTCAGAATTGTGAGATATAAACTATTCTGAGGTAAAAAAAAAAAAAAAAACTCCGTCTTTTTTCCCCCTTAGAATTGGACTTTATAATCTCGCAATTCTGACTTTATATCACGCAATTCTGACTTTTTTTTCAGAATTCTGACTTTATATCACGCAATTCTGACTTTATAACACGCAATTACGACTTTATATCTCACAATTCTGACTTTATATCACGCAATTCTGACTTTTTTTCTCAGAATTCTGACTTTATATCTCGCAATTGCGACTTTATTTCTCAGAATTGCGACTTTATATCTCACAATTCTGACTTAATATCTCGCAATTCTGAGAAAAAAAGTCAGAATTGTGAGATAAAAAGTCGCAATTTTTTTTTTTTTTTTTTTAAGTGGCGGAAACAAGCTTCCATACTATTGAGCATGTCGGCAGCACACAATATACATGAAATGTTTTAAAACATATCTAAATGATCAGCAGAAGTTCCTCTTCTTGATGAGAAGAGTTAATAAGTAATGAAAACAAGTCAGGTATATCAGTGGTCTTGGAAGTTTTGAAGCTTTCTAAACATGGTTTACATGTATCTGGTTAGCTATTTTAAGTCTGAGGATCGACTTTGCTGGCTTGAAGGAATTTTAAAGTCCAAACATACGGGGTGACAATGTTGTGACATGAAGTTCAGGTCAGCTGACTCACTTCAGTCCACAATTATTACTTATTAATGAGAGCCAGGGTGCAGAATGACAGTAAATGGATTGATTCTACTTTCACTGCTTGAGAGAGAATGACACGCGTGAAACTTGTTGAAACACTGTTTATCACTGCATCTAGCTATAGTTATAACAACCAAAGAGATAGCTATGGAGGGTAATGTCAGCATACCACCACGAAGGACGTACCACATCGAACAGGAGTAACTGTCGATGCAAGAGGAAGCTGTCAGAAAGGGATGTCCAGGTACTAACCCAGGCTGTATACTAAAAACATAAAACCACACCTGTCCAACTCACTGCAGAATTAAATACGCACCTCGACTCTCCTGTTTCTAAATTTGATATTACATTGGAAGTGTAAATTAAAAGGCTTGGACTTGGTGCTGGTAACCCAATGCACAGGACAATGGTGACACCAGAATAAAAATATGATAATGATCCTGATTTTAGACGAATATACTTGCACTCTGTCACTGGCTAGATATAACAATGTTGGCCACTTTTTACTGGTAACATAAGACATTTGACATTATCAAGACTCACGAATATTCCCCCATTGCTTTATTATACATTATATTCAACATTATATATAGTAGTTTAGTGTAGCACTGACACTAAAACTATGAAAACTTGATTTATTTATTTTCCCCTCCCACAGTAATTTTTATTTTGGGTGAACTACACACAATATATATTGTCACTATCCACGATACATATTGTTGCATTTTTGCATTGCAATACGATATATTGTTACGACCCCTAATATATAATTAGCTGCATTTATACATAAAATTAGCATTTTTTTGTCTCTACTTATTTGTCCACTACTGTCAGCTATCAATACAAACACATACCTCTGCTGCTTCATTAACAGTAACAGGTGAAACAGCCACCCAACACCATAATGAAATTGAGACCTAATTCGTTTACACACAATTCAAACAGTCATTAATGAGAGGTAAACCTGCCCCGCGCCTGGAGGCAGGGAGGACAAAAACTTGAACCTAGAGAATTAGTTACCTACACAATAAATCTCCAAACCCTGAATCTATAAACACATTTCCATAAGGGCCCACTGCAGTTTAAACATCCTGTACTCGCTGGGACAGGAAGCAGCAAAAAGAATGAAACAATGAGACACATCTCCATAACAAAGCCCACTGTTGCTACACTCACTCATGGCATGTCTAGCTTCCACTCCTACAGTCTATTGCTCATACTTAAGATCTTGCATTCCAATGACACATTTTCATCTTCTGTTTTCTGAGCACTACATTTTCCATCAACAATCAGCTATATAACTAACTCTCAATAACTTAAACAATATGACATAAAATAAAGGTGATTTTTCAAAGAATAAAAAAATAAAATATTTGAGTCTGAAATGATGATTTTAAAACCTATTTTGCACAATTAAAATGAATGTAATTATTTTTTGCAAATTCTGGCCGATACAGATAAGCTGGTAATTATTTTATTGTGTTATGGCAGATAACCAATAAATGGCTGATTTTAAAACTCTATACTATTTTGTCCAAATAAATTACAAAGTCAAAATTTTAGGTTCAAATTGTGAAAGAATGGTTGGGAGGGAGCATGAAGAGTCATTTTCACACATGAATTGGTACATCTTAAATTCAATGAAAGTCTTAAGGGTTGTGCTGGAGTAGACTTTACAGAGTGCTTGACTCTTGCATTGTCAATACAAGATCTTGACCAAAAATGTATGCCCCTCTTGACTGAAATAATTGTGTATTGACAATGCAAGTCAAGCACTCTTAAAAGTCTCCTCCAGCACATCCCAATGACTTTCAATGAATTTAAAGTCTGGACTCAGAGGTGCCAATTCATGTGTGAAAATGACTCTTCATGCTCCCTCCCAACCATTCCTTCACAATTTGAGCCTGATGAATCTTGACATTGTCATCCTGGAATATGGCCATGATGTGTCTTCCTACATGATTGTTTAAGAAATGAAAAGCTACAAACTCAATCAATTAGGGTTAGAAGAACTGTTGCCAAACATATAACATGCAAGAAACATAATAAGCATTTGCCTTACAGCGACTTTTTAAATTAGGGCCCTATAAAAAATCTAATAGTATGGTAGCGATATATCATGCATCCCTTAAAAAAATGAAAATAAAGATGTAACTACTTTTATTAAGACCAAAGCGTCCAATAAGCTCTGTGCGTCTGTTATCTTGAATAAGACAACATTCCACACACAAAACACACATACAAAAGACAAAGGCTTGTCTAGCCCTCCAGTCGCATTCCAGATATTTTCCCAAGCCGTTTTATCTTTAACGCATTCATGCTGTGACTCGCTCTGCGGCCCTTTGTGAAGTTTGAAATCTGGGTCAAAGACATCCTGCAATGCTTCATCTTTTTCCCGAGTGTCCAGAGGATGTGGATTCATAAAGGTACTGCCAAAATAAACTGCCCCCGGAATTAACTGCGTGTAGCTGACATAGCGCTTGTCATGCAGAAGTTCAGCTTGATTTATAGAATCATTCACAACAAAACCACACTGTGAAATTCGTGAATTTTTGAACCTATATTTGATTCTCAGTGCTGCAACTGTCTTTCTGCACCACATATGGTGGTGTGCATCCCTCGTTTCTCACTGTTGGTAAACCGTGATCAGGCAAGACTGCAGCGTGAACAGCAGGATGAGACGTGAGCAGCCACACAAGGCCAGCGACTCGGACGGAGGATTATCGCTCTGAGTGATAAAGCACAAAGCGCGTCAGAGAGTGAATCAGGGTCATCCCCATGCACACGCATGTACACACGCATGTACACACAGCTTATGCTCACACAGAAATAGACTTAAGTGATACTTAAAGGGATCATGACATGAGAAATCAAATTTGTCTTTATCTTCTGACATATAAGAGGTCTTTGAACCTGTAAAACATCCTGCAAGTTTCATAGCTTAAAAGGCCCTCTTCGTTATGAACAAAGCATTTATTAAACCCAAGCTCCAAAAACGGCTCATTTTGACATTGGGTGACCTGTGCAAAAACATTTGCATATGACTGCCTCCGGAGCAAGACATCGACGAACAGTTCTCTGGCGTCAAGTCGCTTAACAGTTGACATTTGCCCTGAACGGATGTAAGTGTTGCATCGCGTTAAAAGCAAATAGAACCCATTATTATCACGAGCGTGGTCTACACTGGATACAGTATACAGGTGCAGGATCATTTTCTGACATACACCACGCACTTGAGTCTGTCGTCAACAGGACAAATTGAAGAGTGAATGAGCGTTCGCTTTGACGCGTCCAGTTTACAAAGCTCTTTTGCATCTCTGTACAGACTTTAGAACGATCATCCCAGGGTCAGAAACAAGTGGATGGTTTATTTAAATGGCGCCCGGAAATGCAGCGGAGGATTCGGTGTTTGTTTGGAGCATTTTATTTTGTAAACGAGGTACAGTGTAAGGGAGAGTTCAACTGTATTGGATTTGGATCTGACAGCAGCTGCATCATTATGCTTTGTCTGTAAATGACGGTTTTATGTGGAATGCTTTCAGAACACTTATTCACGTGCAATAGCGAGTGGGCGTTGATATTGTTTCCTATGCAACGACGTTAGCCAGTGGCTGTTTACTGACAAGCAGCCCATTAAAAACAGATAATTTCACACAGAGGTTTAGAATGAAGGTGGCAAATAATAGTTTGTGTTATGTAATAATATGTTTCTTTTACATTATGAGTGAACCTCATGGAACATATTAAAATAACTTATTACATGGATTTTTTTTTTTTATGACCCCTTTAAGAACATGAAATCAAAATGAACAAAATCATCAGAGCACAAAAGGAAGTTTCATCAAAACTTTATCTGAAACTACTTTTCTGCTGATGTAATCAAGGCCTTGTGGGCAGGGAAACCTAATAAATAACAAATAAATAAATTTACATTTATAAATTCAAACAGAAATATTTATATTAAAATTGAAATACATTGAAGTGTTATTGAACAATTTTATTACAGCCTACTTTTTATGCCCAAATCAAGTCCTGCATTAGTTTTTGCTGAATACTCTGGGATGAATTGTCCGCTGAAGATAGCAGTGGTTATTTGATAGGTTTTGGATACATTTATATATGCATGGTTATAATGCTCTTCATCATTTGATGAATATCTATACTATACTACAGTAATAGAATACAACAATACACATTGATGTAAATGCGTCATGCATTCATCGACACGTGGCCAGAGCTTAACAGTCGTCTGGATTCAGATGTCTCAGTCAGTGCTGTGTGTCCTGATGAGATTTCCATGCTCTGCTAAAAAAGCCAAACGGCTGAGGTTAGAAGTGAATCCCTTTTAAACACATGCTCAATGCTTTTAAGAAATCTGTCACTGAAGAGCCCTGAAATCAAAGGTCTGCTCATGACCATGAAGAATCCAATGAATCTCTATTCTTCATATCTCTAAGAAGAACGACAGAGAGTTATTAAAGTCAACAGGCATAACCAGTTCGACACAATCATTAACTATAGGGTGATCACTTTGGCTATACATTTCTGACTTGCACTCAACAACAAACACAAGTTAAAGGGATAGTACAACCTTCATGTCATTTCAAACACAAAGGCCAGGTTCAGACTGCAGGCAAAAGTGGCAGAAATCGGATTGTTTTTTGCTCATTTGTGACTCAGATCAGATTTTTTCAATTCTCTTCCATATGTGGTGCTAAATCTGATACAGGTCATATTTTTTTACAATGCGACCTCAGTCTGAATAGTCATATCAGAATTCCTGAGACTTTTACGTCACTCTTGTCACAATTCTGGGCTGACAAAAGTCACTTCAAAGATTTTACATACCAGTAGTTCTTTGGTCATTCGGTTAATATGAAAGACAACCATGATGGTAGTCAGTGGAAGGACAGCAAGGTCATAAGTATCATGGTGACAGCTCTATACAAGCAAAACTTAAGGGGAGACTAGAAGATAAAAACAGAAAAAACTAGCTCTTTCTCCTCATCCTCGTCTTCATCCTCCTTATCTTCTGTGTACAAAGGCACATCAGCTTGAGCTTATAAATAAACATGTAAACACTGACGTCAGTATCCTCCATACTTAAGCCCATATGACAGCGTGCTTTTTGTTTTTGTTCTTTTGCGTATACGGGTCTGACCTGATTTGTTTAACAAAACCACTATGAATGATTCAACTCGCTGACTTTGTCATTCTGTGTTTCATGGAAAAAAGAAAATCATACAGGTATGAACAACATGAGGGTGAGCAAATAATGACCTTAACATTTAAAACACTCTTTAAATGTCATTATTAGATTCATCCACAAAATAACATCTGCTGGAACCAAGGACCCAAATTGCTGACTGAAGCATAAAAACAACTATTACTGACATGGGAGACGCATCAAAATGACTCAAAATCAGCATCATCAGACTTCATTGCAGACAATGAAGGGAAATCAACAGGGGAACTGACCATGACAAATCCATTTCGCTCTTTCTCAGTAACATTACAAAAATCTGATTATAACACAACTGATTATTCACAGATCCGACCGAGTGAGTAACTAAGGAATTTGTAAACTTTTCTTGAGTTTTCTTGAATTCATCTATTCTCTTCTTCAAACCCAAATCTGGTGTCTTTTTCATTTCATTCCAGATGTTTCTAATTCCTCTCTTTATTGTCCGTTTGCTATTTGTGAACCCCAGACAGAGACGTCCATCAAAAGCTAACACAATGTCAAACAATATTGTAATCAAACATCGGGGCTTCATTTGTGCAGATCTCAATCAAGCCAGACGAAAATGAATAAACAGAACCAGATTTGTTCCCACTCTATTTCACACAATCCATCTAGGTTTCTAGTGCTCTGTGTTGTTGTCTTGACAGCTTGAGGTCACACCGCCCACTTAGACAAGACGAGACCATGAGTGACATGTAATTCAAATGAACACGGTTTGTTTTACGTGCCATAAAATAAGTTTAAGTGGAAGTAAAATTACATGATTACAAATATATTAAACTACTAAAATAAAACTGAAAATATAAAAATAAAAGCTAATTCCAATTATGAATAAATACTATAATATTATATAAATAATGCTACACTGTAAAAACTTTCTAACCCTCCCAAATCAAAATTTTCAAGTGAGCGATAACATCTAAATTTTTCAATTGGCCCAAGTGAAATTCTTGTTGCAATAGTCTGTTAACATTGGCTCAATGAGAATTAATACGTCAGACTAATTGAAAAATTAAGATGTTATCGGTCACTTGAAATTTTTGACTTGGGGATGTAATTTTTTTTTTTACAGTGTAAAAGAACACTGGTCCCATTAAAGATGGTGCCATTAAGGATCCCAAATAGACTATACCACTTAATAATATAACCCCAATTTTATTTTATTATTAACAACAACAAAAAACACATACTGTTTACTTGACAGACAACTCAAAAAATAAGTGGACTATATGGTTTTATACAGCAAACAGTTTTCCATAACGTGAATCTGGGATTGTGAGACTGTCTTTTGGGTCCTCAAACAGGATGTTATGCCAGTAGAACCTGCTAAACTAGAGACAAACTCTTGACTTTGACTGAGAGTGGATTTGAATTAAACACCGGAAGAGTGCAAACACGCATATCTGCTGACAGAGCAAAGAGGCCTGCCTAAAGGTCAAGCAGTCTGCAACAATGACACTTCTCAAAGCAGTGACCGTAGAAGCCATATGGGAAGTACCTAGCATTCAAGACAGCTGAAGAACATTATCTTCAAATGAGTCAAATATTTTTTGGGGAAAAACACTTGATCTATCTGTATGTAGTACATAAACAGCAAAAAGGCTGTTGTAAGTTTGATCTGTCATCTGACCGGCTCGTGACAGATGTTCACATCTGGTCTGAAATGAGATCACTGCCGACATGTATCGTGGCCATCCACCAAGCCACCATCATTTTCCGCTAGCTTAGGCTGACACGTTATGCCAATTATGCTCAATTGAATTTGTATTGATTTTAGAGCTGCAGGAAGCCCACAGAGAGAGAACCAGAGATCTCTAAATAAGAGAGAACCAGAGATCTCTAAATTCAACGGCAGCATAAGGGAGGATGACAATTCTTTGTGAACGAACTGAAATGAACAATTCACAGCGAAAAACATTCATTTTGTCTTTTGTCATTCATTTAAATTGTAAAAAAATAAAAGACTTTTTGAATTAGTCTATTTAAAAAAAAAATACAAATCTTCAGTTACTTTTATATTTATTTAATTACACCATAATATCTGACATTTTTTTACACTACCATTCAAGAGTTTGCCATTTTAATATATCTTAAAATGTAATATATTCCTGTGATGGCAAAGCTGAATTTTCAGTGTTTTTCAGTGTCACATGATCCGTCAGATATCATTCAATGCTGATTTGCTGCACAAGAAACATTTATTGTTATTATCAATTTAAAAAAAATTTTTGGTGGAAATCATGATACATTTTATTCAGGAATCTTTGATAAAAAAAAAAGGAAATTTATTTTAAATATAAATCTTTTGTAACATTATAGATTTATTTAGTCACATTTAATTAATTGCATGCATCTTTGCTGAAATAAAATATCTTACTGATCCCAAACCTTTAAACAGTTTATTTAATTTATTTATATTCTGAACTTACACTAAAATATCTGAGGTGCTTTTTTTTTTTTTTTTATAATGCATATTACTTTCATATTTATTAAATGTATTTACTGACAAATACATTTGAAAACATCCCCCTTTCCCACATGACTCCATTAAAATAACTCAGAATGGAAAAAAAAGCATCACCATTCTCAAAGACAGGGTCTGAGCCAAATAAAAGTACATGTTATTTATCCGTTAAATTTAAGGCAAATCTTCTGTTTGTCTTATAGGTTTACTTCACAGCGCATGAGTTAACAAGTATGCTGAACACACTCAAGTGAAAGTGTGAAGCAAATCAGCGTTCATGTGTTCATAAATTTAACCCAGTATGCAGTGATGCAAAATGATTAAACATATTTATAAACACAGTATCAATTATTTCACCAAAGCAGACGTAAACATTCACTCAGTATGTACCCTGTCTATTTTATGAGAATGTAACGTTTGTCCTAACTTGAAATTCTCAAGTGCACAAGACTTTTCTTGGCCACAGAGCAGTCTCAAACACTGGTTTCCAGGAATAGCAGCATCTCTCCCTTTGGAGGAAGTTCACGCTGCTTTTACTGCCAAAGGTCAAGGCTGGAGCACTTAATCCGTATGGATAGATCTGTCCACTCACTGCAGCTGGCAGTACAGCAGTTATACAATCAACAAATGAAGCGTGCAACATTAATACCACGTGAAAATCTAATCAATGTTCTCCAGCTACGCACAACTGCACAAATCAATAAGACACGAGTCACAATAAATACTCTTTTTTTTTTTACTAGAACACACTTAAAAGATATATTCCATGGTGAAGTATGAAGTCTGCAATGCTATTTCAGCAGATGCAGAGCAGAATCTGATGAGGCCTATGGGCAGAGATCCGATCTGGGCTAAAATAAGCTGAGGCTAAAAGAACCATGTAAACATCTGACTAGCAAAGAGCTGATACAACACAGAAAGGGACAAGGTGAGAGCTGCTATATCTAATCCTGCTGACACAGTGAGAACGCTGATAGCACATTTACACATATTTAATAACCCGTCAAGGCTTTCGGCACTGCCACCATGCTATGCTGATTTGCACCAAGCGTATGTGACCATGAAAACAACTTTAGAAAAATGATGGAGATCTGGGATGGAAGGTTCTGCACGTCTGTTTTATCTCTAAACATGAGAAACATGATCATTCATCATTCATTTTTAACCAAAGAGGCTTAATAAATCATCATCTTGCTTTTATAGAAAAATATAAGGTGGTGCAATGACACAGTGGTAGTATAAGGAACTTCATAAACATCATGGTCCTATATGATTAACATTCATATACCATAGTATTTTCATGGTATTTCAAAGACAATCATGGCATTAGCAAGCTATATGTTTAAATTAACCATGATATTACCATAGTACATGTTAAAAAAAAAATGGTAATTATAGGGATCCACCAATATTATATGGTTAATATCAATAAGCCAATAATTCGTTTTTATGTTATGGCTGATTAATGGCTAATTTTAAAAGGTTACACTTTATTTCGATGGTCCACTTTAGACATTCTAACTAGGAGTATCATTGCAACTACATGTTAACTAAGTCTCAGAGTATTAGTAGACTGTTAGGTTAAGGTTAGTTGTTAGGGTTCGGTTAGTAGTCTATATAGTAGTATATAATGTAGTTAGTTCGGTTACTGACAATATAGTCAGTATGAGTGTCTGTTGGGGGAGCATCAAAATGTGTTAGCACTAGCAGTAGGGATGTACCGATATGAACATTTTAGCCGATACCAATAACAGATCATTCTTTATATTTGAAAGCCAATAACATATAGCCGATTTATCTAAATACACATTTTTATATCATTTTTTGGGAGCCTGATTACAAAAACAAAAGTCTCACCTTTAAAAACCATGTCCCAAGCACACAATTATGATGTTATGTAGCTTATATATGACAGACGTGTGCTGCAAATGTTGCACCTAACTGTATATTCCTTTTTAAAAGTGATTCCAATCATATTTCAAGCAATACAAAACCATCATGGCGAACAGTGCGCATCGGAAGAGTCTGAGCTGAAGAAAATACTCCATTATTTATCGGCTTTAATATATCAGCCAAATTTTCTTATCGGCCCGATAACATTAAAAATGAACATATATCAGCCGATACCGATATGGTGGCCGATATAGCGTGCATCCCTAGTTAGCAGATATTAAGCAGACAGTCTAATACTCTAATGACTGCTAGTTGATATGTAGTTGCAAAGTTACTTATAGTTAGAAGAATTTCTAGTGGACCATCAAAATAAAGGGTTACCTTTTAAATTCTATACTATTTTGTCTAAATCAATTGTTGTAAATGCTACTACATTTACATGCTACTACATATTACATTTTTCAAACGATTTCATACTACAACCCTGATGTCTGACGTGGATAAATCTGCAGATGTGACTCATGTGATGAAAACATTGAAAAAGACGGCACATGCATTACAAACCCTTTACCCAGCCCTGCACAGGTCACATGGATAATTCTGCAGGCTTACAATGTAGACCTTGAGGGAACGTAGTGACATAACAGGATTGACAGCATCAGATTATTCCGGTGCTCGGGAATACAAGGTTTCAGGCTGAAACATGCAAAGCAGACATGAAATCATACAGATGGGTGTGAGAGTTTACAGACTCTTCTGGAGCAAGAATGGCAGTCTGGAATTGTCGTAACGCATGATTTTAAACAAAATCACAGCAATATAGCCGTGAAACAGAAATCTGATATCATTAGCACAAACATGCAATAAGAGACATATCACTTTCACGCACACGTGAGACGGACATTTGAGCCAATTAATACAGAACCACCCCAAG